>NC_135574.1:192379041-193039041 GCF_965152235.1 Eretmochelys imbricata | reverse complement strand
TTACCTTGGGGTGCTGCCCCAGCAGTGCCCCTGCAGTCTGGGTATCCCATCCCGGGGAATCCCCAGTGCTCTATCCCCACGTTGCCTCAGTGGTGACTGCCAGTCATCAACTAGCCCCCACTCACTGGGGCAGACTGCAGACTGTAATGGCCACTCATCATTGGCAAGGGGTTAGGACCTGCTGCCTCTGCCTAATCCCAGGCTTGCACCTCTGTAGCCCCAGTACCTTTTGTAGGCCTGCAACAAGGCCTCAGCCTGGAGAGTTGCCAGGCTGGAGCTCCTCAGCTCCTTTGCCGTTCCCCAGCACTGCTCTACCTCAGGTACCTTACTCCCAGGCAACTAGCCCTTCCCACTCCAGGGCTAGAGTGAGACTCCTCCAACTTCTGGCCCACAGCCCTCTTACAAGGGCCAGCTGGGCCCTGATTGGGGCGTGGCCCCAGCTGTGGCTGCTTCCCCCAATCAGCCTAGCTGTTCTCAGCCACAGCCCTCTCCAGGGCTGCTTTTACTATTGGCTCCCCAGGGAAGCCCTCTCCCGGGACTGTTTTAACCCCTTCAGGGCTGGAGCGGGGTGACTACCCCGCTACAGTTGGATATTAGGAAAAACTTTTTCACTTAGGAGGGTGGTGAAGTACTGGAATGGGTTACCTAGGGAGGTGGTAGAATCTCCTTCCTTAGAGGTTTTTAAGGTCAGGATTGACAAAGCCCTGGCTGGGATGATTTAATTGGGGATCGGTCCTCGTTTGAGCAGGGGGTTGGACTAGATGACCTCCTGAGGTCCCTTCCAACCCTGATATTCTATGATATTCTATATTCTAAAGGGCCTTTCTTATGGAAAAATCAGTTCCATATTTGTTTAACTAGATGGTTTTAAACTTACACCTTGTGTGAAATCACTGCTGCTTCACAAGGCCTATGTTTAGCAACTTAGTCACTAAAACCTGCAGCAGCCCATGGTGCCACAGCCCAGGTCTACCCGAGGAGTTTGTTCCCTCCTGTCTGTCAGATGTTGATAGATACTTGGCTGTGTGTGTGTTCTTTCAGCATGCATTCAGCTCTGCGCAGATAGCAGAGACAGCAGACTTTATTGAACCACCCGATAAATCTACAGACTCGGTTTTCAGCAAAGGTACTTGGTCAGGTTTATTGCTGACGAGACATGGTGCTAATGCACCAGCTCAGTCGTTACAGGTACACTAACACATGTATGCCCGTGAAAATGGACCAGCTCAGTGAATGGCGGGACTTTCCATTCTCCCCTTGGCCAGACAAAGACACGCCTTCTGAGATACATCTTTATACACAGATACAAACAAGTTACACTTTACTCAGGATGTACCACGGTGCCACCCTCTGACGTATTAGGGTGCCACCCATCGACGTATCGAGCAGATACCCATTAGCTTGTACATGTTGGTTGGATCACAAAATGGCTATCCATCATGCTGTCATCTTGACCTTTTCCTTAAGATGGCTCAGTGTGTTCCTGTTCTCTTTGGGGAACGTGTTTGCTATCGAGGTGTTCTGGTGCCACCTTTCTGGAATGTGCTTGCATAGATTTGTGCCTAATACTACTTAGGAATGCGTGTTTCTGCAATATCAGCCCTATTCTTGCCAGATTCTGTCTGCTTCCAAGCAGGCAAAACCCGACTTTGCTTCTTTGTTTTATATCAACAAAACTACTTTAGTTCAGGCCTCAGGCCTCACACCAGGCCTCTGATACAAGGGCTTATGTTTCAGGCCCTGTTTGTACTACATACACTATACCGGCAAAGTGTTCCTGGTGGCTTATACTGGCAAAGTGACTTTGTACCACCTTATTTCACCCACACTGAGCAAATCAAGTTTTACGGGGAATGGTCGCATCTTTGCCAGTATAACGGTGTCTACACTAGGTTTGTCTTGCTTTCTAGCATTGTCACGCTTCTGAGAGTATCTTCCTTATGAGTGTGCTACAGACTTCAGGAAACAGAGCAGGACCAGGGATATAAAGTTTAAACCAGAGCTCTCGTTATGACATGACAAGATGACTCCTACAAACTTTCAGCATACAGCCCGTGCATGTATCTGCTTCATGTGAGAGACCCCTGAAAATGGGAGGCCTTCTGGTGATTAAACAACTAATTTTAAAGAGACTGTAAATACAATATACTGCTGCATCACCCTTTCTTCATTCTTTAAACTTGTCCCAATAAATAACTGAACTTCTCAAACAAACAGGCCTGAGGCATGAGTAGAGAATTACAGCACTGATTGCTGTTAAATCTTCACCCGGGTGGATCTGAGATTGTTAACTCTTAACCTGCTGGCACTTAATTTTTACCACTGGCTCAATCTGCTTCTGCATGTCATCTCTGTAGACAATTGTCATACGAGTCCTGGTCGCAAATGTGTGTGTGCATGTGAGAGAGAGAGTGGGGGCCGGGGAGAGGCAACAGGCCATATATGTTCTTCTCCCTTACTCTGTACTAAGGCTGTGCAGTAACTGCTCACCTGCTACTGCAGCTTGGTACTTAAGGTTTCTAATCCTCAGCCCCTCAAACATTCCATAGAGTCATAGATGTTAAAGCCAGAAAGCACTTTTATGATCATCTAATCTGATCCTCTGTATGACACAGGCCAGAGAATTTCACCCAGTGATTCCTACATCCAGCCCAGTAACTTATGGGTGAGCTAGAGCAATTATTTATTAATTAATTTATTTTTAAGGAAGAGACTTACAATTCTGATTGAAGGACTACCGGAGATGGAGAATCCACCATGTCCTTTGTTCCAGTGATTAAGTACACACATTGTGAAAAATTTGCACCATATTTTGTCTGGCTTCAACTGCCTGCCACTGGAATTGTTATTTCCTGGAGCTGACAGCCAGTTTAGTTGGGCTGCTCTCTCTGTTCAATGATACGGCCTATCATTTTATCCTGGAGCTGAAATATGCTATTCACATTGAGATAGGCTTCCAGCTTTAGGACTCAGGCAATAATGAAACACTTCTCACAGCCAGAGCCCAGCAGTGACACAGCGAAAGGCTCTTGCCCTTCTGCAGGAGGGACAATGATCCACTTTTCCCTTCTCCTGAAGAATTAAATGCTTACCTTCCAGGCTGAAGAGATGCATAATGCTTGTGTAGGGTTCACACAGGTTCACTCCATTTCCCTCCAGGTCTGGGTTCTACGCCTCGCATCTCTATTGACAGCTACCAGAGCGGAGGGATCCACATGGTGTGTGAGTCTGCTGGATGGTACCCGGAGCCCCAGGTGCAGTGGAGAGACCTCAGTGGGAAGCACTTACCATCCCTGACAGAAAAAATAACTCAACGTGATAACGGCCTGTTTGAAGCACAAATTTCCATTATTGCAACAGAAACTTCCATTCAGGATCTGTCCTGCTCTGTCAGGAACTCCCACCTCAACCCATGGAAAGAGTCTGTGGTCTACATTGCAGGTTGGTGTTCATCAAAGCCACACAGTTCAGCCACTCACCAAAAAGGGGGTATGTTTAGGGCTAATTTAAATATTGGATTTACAACGTGCATGTGAATAGAGCTGCTCAGAGGCTATTCATTAAACACCATGTGTGGTGAATTTAGGGGAGGTTAGACTTCATGAACCGGCCTTCCAAGCTGCAGATGAAGTATAATGAAACATGGCTAATTTTGGGGGGAGGAGTGTTTAATAGTGTGTCTTATTATTGTTAACACAGTTAACATGCCTGGAGTTGAATTGGCATTCACAATGGAGAGGGAGGCTTGGAAAATTTCTGTAGTGTAGAAAAGGCCCCTTTGTGCAGCCAGAATGGGCTCTCACAAACTGGAGCTGGGAAGGAAATGGTTTCCTGTCCCATGAAGATTTTCTAGTTTTCAAAACAAATTCCTTTTCCCCATGGGGACAAAACTGACACTTTTCAAAAGTTTTCATTAAAAACAAGAGAAAGAAGAGTCACAATAGTCTGCTAGGTCAAATCCCTGCTCCAAATCAGCAGGAATTTGACCCTGGATATCCTCTGTGAGTGTCCTAGCCACTAGGCTAGTGGATATTCAGGGGTTTCACTCCTTCTCTGGTTTTGACCAGAAATCCCATCCTGGACCCAAGAACCCTTTCCTGTAAAAATATTTGGTTATGATGAAGTGGCATTTTCTGACAAAAAAACCAAAACAATTTAGTTGAAAAATTCCTGACCACCTCTGCTTCCAACCAGTGGCACAATGCCATGATCACCATAACGGTCGCACACATCTGTTCTGTCAGTGTTTCCAAGTTAATGAGGATGAGGTTTTGTCTTACAGATCCATTCTTCCTGAGAGGCTACCCCTGGAAGGTGGCTGTGTACATACTCCTGGTTGTTGTGGGTTTTCTCACTTTCACAGCAAGCTACTTCTTCTGGAAGCAACACAAGGCAAAAGGTGAAGTTATAACAGGGCACTACAGTGTACTCAGAGATTTGCTTTAAAATATAAATGAGATGAGAGTGGAGGTGGCTTCTCCACAGTTAAAGATGCAGCTACATTTTTATGTGAAGCCACATTTTGCACCCTCTCTAAATTTCTCAAGAAAAGTCAGATTACCCTAAACTGGGAGTTCAGGACAGGCCCTCGGGTGGAATTTGTGAGGGAAATCTGAAGTCTTCCATTACTTTTTTGCCCATATCTTGGGAAATAAGTGAAGGGCCTAGGAGCCACATGAAACATATCACTGGATTCCCATAGCTAGTGTCTAATGGATGAAACCAAATACCAAAACCAATGTCCATGATTTACAATTTGAAATGATGAGCCCTTCCCTTTGGAAAAACAGAGTGCTAATACAGCACCTGCGCAGCACAGTAGAGAGATGCTCACCTGTCAAAATGCCCTTAGCCTAAGAACACTGCAGTGGGCTTGGAAATGAGAGTTCTGGGCTTACATATGCCTCTGATTGGTTTTGTGCACTTTAAAACCCTTAGCAGAGAGCACAGCCAGGTATTGTACAGCAGCAAGGTTAAAGCAGCCCAACTTTTAGGTGGAGACAAGCCCTTGGTGACGTGCCCTCACTCACACAGAGAGTCTGTGGTAGAGCCAGGAATTGAGCCATGGTGCGAGTCCCAGGCTAGGGTTCTAACCCCTGCCTCTCAGGGCCCTGTCTATGAAGGTGGCCGCCCCCTTCCTTTAGCTTATCAAGATCTAAGGCAGAGGACCAATGATTAGCTAAATAGAGACCACTTTAAAAATAACACCTGCAATTATTATTTCCCTTCCTGCAGCGTGGCATTATTGACTGTCACCACCCAAACCCTGCTCTGAATATGGAGCTATTCATTTCCTCATTGGCTTTCCCATGATGTTCATCACTGCAGTGTCTGAGACTCACAAATTGCCTGCTAGCTCTGGTAGTGTCAGTCCCATTTCCTCTCTTGTAGCCCGGTTTTTCAAAGAATCTTTTATCCTGCACAGGGGTGAAGCAATGGTGCCCAATCCTATGGGGCTGCAGATTCACTATCTCCTTTCCAGCAATTCTGTATTTTTCTGTACTCCCAAGTTCAGCGTGGATAGCCATTCTCAGGGGCTGGCTCCCAGTCAGGCACAGGAGGCTGTTCTCCACAGGAGTATTGAAATGGGCTGTGACTGAAGCCTGGGTAGCTGAGGAGATTTGGTTAGTTTCATGCTGTTGGGCCTAGCTCAGAACCAGTCCAATCCAGCCAAGCTGATCTTTATTCCCCAAGTCAGTTGAGGAGGCTGCACAAATATGTTACAGGGTTTGGGTTCCAGTTGAACAGGAGAACTTTAACCACAGGTGGGAGGATCGCTACGACAGGCAAGCGCAGGCCCCTGTGAGACACAATACAAGGGGGTCAGTGGGAGTGGTTGTAGTGGAAGTCTGTTGATACAGTTCATTACCAGCCAACCAGTGGTCTGTAGACCGTGCAGCATTTGTACTGGACTCTCCCCCTTTTTAACAAGTCTCTTCCCTTCTCTCATAGCGGCGCATGTTGCAGAGAAAGGTAAGGCTCTTCTATGGGAACTGCAGTCGGGGGGGGGGGGGGGGCATCTCGAGCTTTGGAACAAGTTGCTGGTGCCTTCCGGGCCTCTGTTAGGGGTTCTGATGAACGAATGGTCAGCTCGGTGGTTATTACATGCAAAGCAGAGTTGCTGCCCGCCCTGCTCCTACCCTGCAAGTCTCTGCAGTGCACCCCAGAGAGCCCCAAGGATGGCAGGAGTTTGCCCCACATGGACAGGCATAGGGTGGAGGCAAGTGTACGTTACAGTGACCCTTCACTCTGTCACTCACTGGGATGTCAATGAGGTGAAGGTGTTTTTCACATCCTCCTAAGTTTATAACATAACCTTTATGTAGATGGTGGCTGGGGCAGAGTAACTGGGAAAAGGTCAGTATCAGAAGCAGAACTGTGAATTTCCAGCCTTTCTGACATCTTAAACTTGTGTTTTGGTAAATTTCTTCACTAGAACATTATTTTATGGTTTGTTTTAACCACAGACTCAAGTTCTTAAAGTTAACAGCATTTTCCATTTGGGATAATTGTCTTTCCATTGACTTTTATGGGACTGAGGTAGGCCCTGAGCCTGAACTCTTATGGAATTATTTATGTGATGTGCTATTGAGAAACCTACAATACATTCTGTTCTTGTTTTTAGGGAAACTCGTTGATGATCTTGGTAAGTGTCATAACCCTCTCCCTGTTATAAACCTTGTTCCACGGGGGGATGCAACTTCCCTGATCCACATACCCACCTGACCTGACATTACACATCCCCCAACTCCCTCTGTCTTCCTTGCCCAAGTCTCCCTCTGCCCTTCAACTTTCAGATGGTCTCCGCCAGCTGCCTGACTCTGCCTCTACACTCTCACTCGTGAGTCGCATCCTGGCCCATGACTCTTACTTGCCTTTCCACATTGCCATGACCCCCACAATCATTTCCCACCACCTCACCAACATTGACCCTTGCCAACTCCATGCACACCCACGTCCCTACACTTACACAAAACAAGGATATTCCAACACAAAACCATTTGTTTCCAGTTAAGCTTGAGCATTTCTATATAAATTCCAAAGCTGAGATCATAACATTCTGGCACTAACACAGAATGAGATCAGGGTCACGTTGAAGGATCACATTTAGTATCAGAGACAAGTATGCTGGAGAACCAGTGCCAAGATTTCAGTTCTCTACTCACAAGCTTTACTCCTATATTGACTTCTTGCTAGAGTTCAATTTGTTTGGGTGACTAAGTATGGTTTTCAGTAGTTTTATTTTTTAGTATTTTTAAAAGTGGAACCATAAGTTTTAATTGCCACAATTATAAAAGTTTGAGAGTTTAAAATACTTTCTTTTTTGACTTTTTTTGTGGGGGTGGGAAGGCTGGTGGCACATCTGCTCAGCATGGAGTTCAGGCTTAAAAAGAGTTTGGGGAAGTTTTGTGTTTGTTGTAATGTTCTTTGAAATGTGCCCTACAGAATGGTATGCAAGATATAAGGAAGGGCATATTTGCATTTTTTGACAAATTAGAGAAAAGCAAGCTCATAGGGTGATGCTCTCATCATAATTTTGAAAGAACGCATCAAAATTCATCTACTTACAAAGACATAAAATAAAGCAACAACTAAATCTACATTAAGATATTCTAGCTTCTGATTGATTGTATTCTGGCCTCCAGAGTGAGGTCTATCCATGTCACACTGTCAGTCAATCTCTTTAATAATCACAGCGCAGCTACATTAAATTACAGTCTGAATTATCCTCAGGTACCTGACAGCATGAGATTGCATATTTTTCCCTTTTTTTTCTTTAAATCAGAAATGGAGAGCGAGAGAGGTAAACGTTTCGGGCCAGTGACAATGTGTTAGCAATTGTATGTAAATGTCTCCAAAGGAGGGGGGAAAATGAGAGTTTGTCTCTTTTTCTCTGGATGATGTGGTTACGGGGATGAGGGATCATGGAAGATCTCTTCTACTGATGCAACAACCTCATGATCCTGCCTAGCTATAGCAGCAGAGCCCACTGCACGGCTGCAGCTGCTGCAAACCCAGCTCTGTCAGCAGCAGGAACAGTTCATGGGCTGGCAGATAGAGGTGCAATTGGCTAAGCAAGAAAGGACTCACCAGCGGAGAGAAGGTCTCCTGTGGCAGTTCACAGATCTGTCCTGGATGGAAATTTAAAGACCACCGGGGGGGGTGTCTCTTGGGTGTTTGAGGCCCAAACTGGCCTGGAAGATGACGTGGAGGATTTTCTAAACACAGCCAGCAAGGCTGCCAACCTCATTGGGAGGAGAGGGGCTGGGCCATCTTGGTGATGCCCTTCTCCACGGTTGAAGCCCAGTCATACTCCTCCCTGACTCTGTCAGCAAAGGCACCATGAATGGTCTGGGCTGAACCTTTTCCTCCTGGAGTCTGTCGACAGACTACTAGTAGCCCAGTGATTCCTAGACATAGCTATTTCCTGAGTTAAACCTTGAGTTTAGGACAATGAAAGAGATTATGGACACACAGTCCTGCAACAATTAGGGCTGGTCAAAGAATTTGTAACTGAAGAGTTTTCCAACAAAAGATGAAGTTTCATTTAAATGTTTTGATGAAATTTTCAATAGGAAAAAGATGAAATGTGACGTCAAACAACGTCAAAATGTTTTTTGTTTTGACATCATCGTTTTAATTCATTTTGTTTTGACTTTTATATTATATTAAAATATTATTTTTAAATTATATTGTATTTATATAATATGTATAGTATTATGTCTGTGCTCCATATTTAATATTTTAATGTAATATACAGGTATAAATGAAATAACTGAACACAAGCAACTTGAAATCAAACATTTTAACACTATGAAACAAAACGTGTCTATACTGTTGAACCAAAATGTTTTGATGCTCCTAATAAGAACATAAGAACAGCCTATACTGTGTCAGACCAATGATCCAGACCAAGCCCCATATCCTGTCTTTCAACTGTGGCTAGTTCCAGATGCTTCCGAGGAAGTGAAGAGAACAGGGCAATATATTGAGTGATACAGCCCCTGTCATCTGGTCCCAGCTTCTAGCAGTCAGAGATTAAGGGACACCCAAAGCATGGGGTTGTGTGCCTGACCATCTTGGCTAATAGACATTGATGGACCTGTCCTCCATGAACTTATCTAAACCAAAATGGAACCAGATTGCTGGCACTTAAAATTAAAAAGGTCGTTAAGCAGTTTTTAAACTAAGGGCTGGGGGGAAGCTGACAGGTGCGGAGGAGCACGTCCTTCGGACAGCAACATCCCTTAGGGGAGAATCTTTTAATGGAGATTCTCTATGTCCTAGTAAGGAGGAGAGGATGGAAGATGATAAAATACAGGTAGGATCTGATGAGAAACAGTCAAATGAAAAAAAGTTCCGTTCAATTACATCATGTAATGGGAGACAAATAAAAAGTGACAAGTTTTTCAAGTACTTATATACCAGTGCTAGCTGTCTAAATAATAAGATGGGTGAACTAGAGTGCCTCATATTAAATGAGGATATTGATATAATAGGCATCACAGAAGCTTGGTGGAATGAAGATAATGAATGGGACACTGTAATACCAGGGTACAAAATATATCGGAAGGACAGAGCAGGTCATGCTGGTGAGGGAGTGGCACTATATGTGAAAGAAAGGATACTTCAAGTCTGCAGTACCATCTACAACATTCTTTTGCCTCCTGTTCTTGTGCTACAGATAACCCAGTGTTTACCCCTTTTTCCAGTACACCCCCATGGGGGACACCACTATTTACCTCTCTCCATTCTGAAAACTGACCATTTATTCCTATCCTTTGTTTCCTATCTTTTAACCAGTTACCAATCCATGAGAGGACCTTCCCTCTTATCCCATGACTGCTTACTTTGATTAAGAGCCTTTGGTGAGGGACCTTGTCAAAGGCTTTCTGAAAATCTAAATACACTTATCTACTGGATCCTCCTTGTCTACATGCTTGTTGACCCCCTCAAAGAATTCTAGTAGATTGGTGAGGCATGATTTCCCTTTACAAAAACCATGTTGACTCTTCCCCAACAAATTATGTTCATCTGTGTGTCTGACAATTTTGTTCTTTACTATAGCTTCAACCAGTTTGCCCTATACTGAAGTCAGACTTACCAGCCTGCAATTGCTGGGGTCACCTCTGGAGGCCTTTTCAAAAATTGGCATCACATTAGCTATCCTCCAGTCATTTGGACACCAGTTCAACAGCCTGAACCCACCCCTGGATACTCTGGCCAACCTCCAGAGGGAAGTCCTGGAGTTTCTTCTGGCTGGGGAAGCACTAGGTCTCTGAAGGTATTGTGAGCCTCCCTCTGGAAGAGGGAGGGCACGGCATAGGTTGCATTCACAACAAAGTCCATGCTTTCCACTTGAGGCCCTGTAGAATCTCCTTTATACTGAGCATAGTCTGACATGGAGCACACCTTCCTCAGCCACCTCCAAAGGCTCTGATATGACTGGCTGCTGTTTTATCTCCATCCAAGAGGTCTCCTTCAAGATCTCTCAAGGCTGCTGGTCTTTCACAAGAACCTCCTCAGGACCTGGAAGTTAATCTCTGCAGCCAGGTCCATTGTAGTCACCGAGTGCGTAGGCCTCCTTGCTGAACCCCAGTTCATGGACATGTTGCTGATGTGGTTTTCAGACTCCCCTGATGTTTTTTATTGTGGTGAGATGGAGGCCCTGGCACATGCATACCTACAGTGCATCAGGTTGCAGTCCCTTTTCTGCCTCCTCCAGAACCTCTTGTTGAGGTTCTGGTTGCACTTTTCCCTGTACCTTTTTATTTATGCATTTCCTATCCTTGGCTCCATGAAGTTGTGGAACCTCCTCCTCAACCTCCTGTTGGCCATATATCAATCAGGGAGGAGGGGTTAGATGGAGGAGTTCCCTGCGACTAAGACTGTGGGACTCAATTTTGTGCACTTGTCAATTCACATCTCTCGGCAGAGTTCCTCTGCACGGTATCAGCTAGCTTCCTGGACTCTTGAGGAGCAGTGTGCACTTTCCAATGTTCTCTGCTCCATGTCTTCCCTCTGGAACCCTGATTGTAAACCTTTGACCCGCACTTCCATTCCTGTTTTTTCAGTTGTTGTTCCACAGAATCAATTGATCCATGTTTTTTTTTCTGGTCCTGGAGGCCCTTTTGGTTTACATGGGGATTGAATAGGCCTGTGTATGGAATGAGACAAGGGTCCTGTGAAAAAACTACTATGTGATCATTTCATTAAAGACTGTATGCGTATGCAAAAGGGGCCTGAATTAAAGTTGTACAAGGAAACTTAATTCTGGCATTTTCTAATTTTGAGTGCTTGACCTGGCAACCTAAATAACATTATTTCAACATAAAAAGAAAAGGAGTACTTGTGGCACCTTAGAGACTAACCAATTTATTTGAGCATAAGCTTTCGTGAGCTACAGCTCACTTCATTATATCAACATAGTTTGTCAATAGGTTCATAGGTTTTTAGTTTTAAAAAAATCTGTAATTAAGATGTCTTCAGCTCACATCATTAAATTTTGCATCCCAGCCCTTTAATATTGTAGTATGTCCCGCTACCATTTGAGCTAAAGGACTACTTACATTAGATGACAGCAGGTGTAAGCTGCTATTCCACCCATGGAATAGCTATTCGACCAGTCCTACACATCCTCCTGATCTATATATCTATATAGATATAGAGATATACTTCTATAGTTTGTTTTGAAAATATTAACCTTCCCTTAAAGTTAACTAAGTTTTCAGTTTCAGTAGCTAGGTAAATGTGTATTCATCGAACAAGAGCTCTTTTGTAATTTGTTATGTATTAATTTATTTTTATTTGTTTTTTTAGTAAAGCTCCAGTTTGAGCTTGGTAAGTTCCTTTTATCTTTAGTATAAACTCTGCAAGAAATGTTATCATACTCAGAATTTTCTGTAGTATCTGGCTGATGAATCTTGCCCATATGCTCAGGGTTTAGCTGATCGCCATATTTGGGGTCGGGAAGGAATTTTCCTCCAGGGCAGATTGGAAGAGGCCCTGGAGGTTTTTCGCCTCCCTCTGTAGCATGGGGCACGGGTCACTTGCTGGAGGATTCTCTGCTCCTTGAAGTCTTTAAACTACGATTTGAGGACTTCAATAGCACAGATATAGGTGTGAGGTTTTTTTTGTAGGAGTGGTGGGTGAAATTCTGTGGCTTGCGTTGTGCAGGAGGTCAGACCAGATGATCATAATGGTCCCTTCTGACCTAAATATCTATGAATCAATGAATCTGTCTGTGTTCAGTAGAGTTCTCATCTCTATTCCTCCAGTGAAACAGCTATTGGAGGAGTTCTACGCATCCTCTTATCTATCTGTCTGTCTGTCTGTCTGTCTCTATACTAGACTATACAGTTTGTTTTGATAATATTAACCTTAACTTAAAGTTAACTAAGTTTTCGGTTTCAGTTTCTAAGTAAAGGAATTCTTTATGAGCAAAACCATTATCAAAATACGGACTTACTTGAACAAGAGCTTCTTTGTAATTTATTAGATATTAATTTCTTTTTATTTGTTTTTTAGACGAGCTCAAGGCTGATCTTTGTAAGTTCCTTTTATCTTTAGTCTAAACTCTGTAAGAATTGTTGTCATACTCAGACTATCTGTGTTCAGGGGAGTTCTCATCTCTATGCTTGTGCTTGTTTTCAGGTTGGAGAAAAACTCAAGTATATCGAGGTAAATAAAGCTGATGTTTTACCAATGTCAAAATCTGACCTGACCCCAATAGTTCTCTGCTTCCCCCTCTTTTACAATGAATGAGTCTCACGTGAAAAGTAAAGGATTAAAAATAGTAGTTTCAGTGGGGATGGGAAGAGACAGATGGTTCCCTAGGTTTTTTATAGACTAGGGATGTGCCCTTTTGCTAAAGCGGTGAGTAGTGAGGGGATATTTTCCCCTAGGCATTATGGACCTAATTCTCCACTGAATTTAGCCATGCATTTTCGGGTTAGTCCTTGTTTTATGCCGAATATTGACCCTGTATTGACATTATCTAATCATTAAGTTGCTGAATATTCTCTTCCTAGTAGCAAGATATCTATAACTATAGTTATGGCCCTACCAAATTCACGCCCATGAAAAACACACCACAGACTGTGAAATCTCGTCTTTCCCTGTGAAAACTGGTCTTTTGTGTGCTTTTACCCTATACTCTACAGCTTTCATGGTGGAGACCAGTGTTTCTCAAATTGGGGGTCCTGACCGAAAAGGGAGTTGCAGAGGGGTCACAAGATTATTTTAGGGGGATTGCGGTATTGCCACCCTTACTTCTCCTGTGCCTTCAGATCTGGGTGGCCAGAGAGTGGCAACTGCTAACTGAGGGCCCAGCTCTGCAGACAGCAGCGCAGAAGTAAGAGTGGCAATACCATACCATGCCATCTGCCCCCAAGCAGAACTGAGCCCTGAGGTACTAAGTGTTTTGACTAAGTCACTTAAGCATTTTGAAACCTCCTGGGATCTTAACTTCATTCTCTGGGCCTAGTAGATTTTTGAGTTTGCCGACCTGGTAACTGGAACCAAAATAACTCAGTCAGTTTGATATCACATCCTTAGTTATTTTGATGCAAATCTGTGTGTGTATGCCCACGAAGAATGCCAGAGCTGTTACAACCATAGCTGCAATATTTTGTGAAGCTTCATGTGTGAAATGTCTACAAATTATTTCTTGTGCTAATTTGCGTATTTACAAATAATGTGCACCTGGTCAATACAATCTTCCCCAAAAAATGGCAGCGGTAGGCAGCTCTGGAATGGTGCCAGAACACTCCAGAGTGGCATTCAGGCCCTTTTTTTTGAATGGGGTTTTAGTGCCACAGAAACCCCATTCTTCCCCCAAAGCCGGGCAGGGATCCCTTTACCTCTGCGCAGGCCAAAGGGTCCTGGCAGGAGTGTAGTGATACGCCCACTCCTCGTTTGCTGCCCGTGAGCAAATGCCAGGACCAGTGTCAGCAGAGTACCAAAGGAGAAGAGACAGCAAGGGAGGAGAGAGGCAGAGGCAGCTAAGTCACAGGACCTCCTCTTCAGCCTCCTCCTGGTGCTGGCCAAGACAGCATCCATCACGCCAGGAGGCGGAAGCTGGACGGGGGTGGTGCTCTGTGACTGTGTGGCCTATTTACTCTCCCTTGTCTGATCACACCTCTGGCCAGTGTCCACTGACTTCTGAGAGGCCTGTGGCGGGTGGGGGCTGGGGGGTGCGGGCAGGGGTTCTCTGCTTGGTGTCCCCCTCCAGATCCCTCATATTTTAGCTCACTCCTGCTCCTGGTTTCCCCTTTGTTGTCCCAGGTACTCAACTGTGGCCTGGGCTTAGTGGTTCCTCTCCGTTAGTTGAGTGGATGGGCCTTAGTCCTGGGTGGGCCTAGACCCGGCCATCCCAGACCTGCAAACAGCACAGCAGCAGATCCAGGTACTGGGGCGGAGGGAGCTGCAGTTAATCCTTGGCCAGCTCTAGTAGTGTCAGCTCCTGGCAGCAAGACAGAAAATTAGGGGCTGTCCTGGCCAGAGCAGGGCTGCTCAGTCCTCCCCCAGAGCTGAGCTCTGCCTCTGATGCTCTGATTCTCTCTTCCAGAAGTGAAGGTGACTCTGGATCCATCCACAGCTAATCCTGGGCTGAAGCTGTCTAAGGACCTGAAGACTGTGACATGGCAATCCAAACCTCAGGTTCTGTGTGAGAATCTCAAGAGATTTGACCAAGTTTCCTGTGTGCTGGGCTCTGAGGGATTCACTTCAGGGAGAATTTACTGGGAAGTGGAGGAGATGGGGAGAATCTGGGTCATAGGGGTCGCCAGAGAGTCTGTGAGGAGGAAAGAACAAATCAAATTTACCCCTGAGGAGGGGATCTGGGGGCTAGAACAGACCAGGCATCACTACTCACTTCTCACCGCCCCTGAGAGCCCCCTGCCACTGAGTGAGCCACCCAAGAAGGTACGGATCTATGTAAACTATGAAACTGAGCAAGTGACATTTTTCAACCCAGATAATGGTGATCTGATTGCCAGACTTACAGCTTCTTTCACTGGGGAGAAAATATTCCCCTTCTTCTGGGTCTATTCCCACCTCACACTAGCCACCTGAGACATTTGGAGATCAGGTGGGTAGGTGTGTGTGTGAGCGGCGGGGGTTGGGGGGGGGTTGGTTTCTAGTGCTACTTTTCATAGAATCATAGATCTGGAAGGGACTTTGAGAGATCTAGTAGCAACTTAGCTACTTACTTTGTTGTGTCTGTTATTCCTTGAAACCACTTAAATCCTACTTTTTATACTTAATAAAATCACTTTTGATTATCAATAAACCCAGAGTAAGTGATTAATACCTGGGGGAGCAAAGAGCTGTGCATATCTCTCTATCAGTGACATGGAGGGTGAACAATTTACAAATTTACCCTGTATCAGCTTTATACAGAGTAAAACGGATTTATTTGGGGTTTGGATCCCATTGGGAACTGGGTGTCTGGGTGCTGGAGAAGTAACCCGCTGAGCTGTTTTTGGTTAAAGTCTGCAGCTTTGGGTGGTGGCCCAGACCCTGAGTCTGGGTTGCAGCAGGCTAGCATGTCTGGCTCAACAAGGCAGGGTTCTGGAGTCCCAGGCTGGCAGGGAAAACGGGCTCAGAGGTAATTGCAGCACCTCAGGTGACAGTCCCAAGGGGATCTCTGTGACTAAACCTGTCACAGGGGCCACTCACATGTTCCTGAAATACCATACATTCTGGCACTTCCAGGAATGGCATGAGCCTGCCCCTGCCTGTGCGACCTCATACGCATGGTGCATGTAAGGTCAAGCTACCTGGGGGATGTCATTTGGAAGAGTGCACTACCCTGCACTTGCCAGTGTGACCTTGCATGCCAGCGGGGGCAGAGTGGCATGCTCTTCAAAATGACGTCCTCTGTTGTGTATCGGACCAAAAAAGGGGACAATCCAGTATAAAAGTGGATATGTGGCCTCCTTCAGAGATGTCGAGGGGTTTGCAATCCAGCTTGCTCCCAGATGCCTTCCACTTAGCCCTCTGACATTATATAAGCACCTCGAAGGCACAGCACAACTACAATGCCAATTACACAATTCCCAGCCTTCTGCAGTCTCGGATGCAAATGGCAAACTCAAAGAGCAGATACTGCACAGTCAAATATCCCGATCTAGCCTTCCTCATGCACACAGCACTTACCGTCTCTGAAGAATCTCCAGGAGGGTAAGTCTGAAATGCATGTAAAAATGATACCACCCTCTTGGGAATAAGAACAATAACAACTTGTCAGTTTTTTCCTAGTCCCTGAGTCACAGCAAGCTCAGTGGCCACACTCTCAAGGACAGGCCTCTATCAGTGCTGACTGGCTGTCTAGCCTGAGTGGGAAAAAAAAGTTGAAATGTTTGTGGACCTCATTGCAGAGTTCCCTACCCGCCTACCACGAATACCTGAAAACAGTGGAGAAGTGGAGGTGGAATTTGGAGACCGACAGGGAAACAGACAGGGATCTTTCCAGGGAGATCGTTACAGTTGCCAAAGGCAAGGTGGCAATTGCCAGGGACAGTGTCTCCATAGCCAAGGACAGCATGGAAAAATATAGGGAGAGGCACAGGCAGCTCCTGGAGGCAATTCAAAGCCAAAGTGCCCTGTTGCAGCACATGCTGCTGGTAGGACCCAATGAGCATGTCTCTGCACCTCAGCCTCCCACCCACTGCTAATATTTTCTCCCTTACTCTCCCCAATATTCGGCAAAATACCAAATGCCACTATAATCTTTGACGTACTTTTTTCTCCTGCCTCCAACCTATTCTGCAAACAGCACCATCTTCCTTTAAAACGGACAGACACACATTCCACTGTCACTCTGCAATTACTGAGGCAACAGTTAAACAGTTCTTTCCTTTTGTCCATGTGGCTTGTGAATGGCCTCATGAGCCAGGGAAGCCGGGAATAAGATGGGTCTCCCAGGATAACTGGAGCAATCTTCAAACCTTTAACGTCCATAGTGATCCTGGGGGCAAATGTCCTTTATTCTTTAAAATGAATAGAGCTGAGTTCTGGCAGATCCTATCATCATGGACCCTTTCAGAGCACCGTGCATTTATATTTGTAAACAAGCTATGGTGTTCAAAGAGCCCTTGGAGCACCTTGGAGAAATACCCCTTTCTGTTTCTAAACTCTGAATTCGACTCTGTGGGAGAGGGGAAGCGGGGGGTGCAAATAGGAGGCAGTTTCCCCAATCCAGCTTGGGAACCACCTGCACACAAATTGTCCCTGACCTTTAAAGGACTATCCAAGCCCGTCCCATGCCTGCTCCCCTTGGGGTCTTTCTTCTGGCTGAGCACAGGTTGCCCTTATATCTCTCAGGAGGCCTGGGTCCTAGTCATATGCTGCTTCTTGTCACGTGACCCCCACAATTATTCCCTTCACCCTAGGGAGCTGCATAACCTGGGCTAGGTGCAGTTCAGCTCCAACCCCTTTCCTGGCCATGTCACCCTGGGTCAGGTTGGAACTGGAAACCTGTGGGCTAACAGCAACTGTTTGCTCTCAAAGGTGCTGACGACACAATGGAAGAGGAAATCCTTTGGCCTGGATTTAAATCATTCCAACTGAAAGTAAATGAGAGAAAATAGGTCCAGAGTTATCTTCCTAGCAGCAGAAAATGTAGAGATTGACAGATGTTAAGGTCAGAAAGGACCATTATGTGCATCTAGTGGCACCTCCTGTATAACTCTGGCCCTAGAATGTCACCAAGTGGTTCCTTCCGCCAACCATAACATGGGACTGAGCAAGACCACGTCTTTTGGAATGACATCCACGTGCATTAGAGCCAGCTGGCTAACAGAAAATCTTTCTTCTGCAGTGACGTGGGGTTAAGGGACATGGAGGAAAAGACAAGGAGGCTGTGACCAAAGTTAGAGCAGCGAGGCCAGGATAAGCGGGGCTAGGTCCCAGGACTGGCTATCAGAAGACCTGCCATTTTCTATTCCTGCTTTTGGGCTTATGAGTGAGTCTCTTCACTGCTAGGTGCCTCGGTTTCCCCAACTATCAAATAGAGCTAATCAAGGTTTTGTTGGTTCTCCCTATGTTAGAGGGTGGGAAACCGAGACACCATTGGGACCTGTCTACACTACAGGCCTGTAGTGCATTTGTAAGCTGTTGACCCCCACATGTTTTTCAGAGCCAATGGACAACACAGGTCTTAAAGGTGTGTTTGTTCTGTGCTTCTCCCCTAAGTACCAGCAGGGCTGGACGGCCTTTTCTCACTGTGCTGTGGGGAGCAGGTCCTGGGTACTAAGGCTCTGAAGAAGCTCTCAAGGACAAATTTTTTAAAATAATTTTTATCAGTGATTTGGGAGCAAACATACAATCCCTGCTGATAAGACTGGTGGGTGACAAAATACTGGCAGAGTGGTAATTACTGATGAGGAGAGGACAGTGATACAGAGCGATCTGGCTCATTTGGTAAACTGGACACATTCAAAGCAAAGAAATTTGACCAGAGCCAAATGCAAGGTCCTGTAGCTAGCAACAGGGCATGCCGGTCACACCTCCAGAATGGGGAAGTGTGTCCAGGAAAGCAGTGACTCTGAAAGGGTTTTCGGGGCCATAGTGGAGAAGCCCGTCAACATGAGCTCCCAATGTGATGCTGTGGTGAACAGGGCTAAAGCCATCATTAGACGTAGGAGCAGAGCCGTGAGCAGGATAGGGAGGTGACACAGCATCAGTAAGCCCTGGTCTACACTAGGAGTTGAGGTCAAATTTAGCAGCGTTAAATCGATTTAACCCTGCACCTGTCCACACGACGAAGCCCTTTTTTTCAACTTAAAGGGCTCTTAAAATCGATTTCCTTACTCCACCCCTGACAAGGGCATTAGTGCTCAAATCGGCCTTGCTGGGTCAAATTTGGGGTACTGTGGACACAATTAGACAGTACTGGCCTCTGTGAGGTATCCCAGAGTGCTCCATTGTGACCGTTCTGGACAGCACTCTCAACTCAGTTGCACTGGCCAGGTAGACAGGAAAAGGCCCGCGAACTTTTGAATTTCAGTTTCCTGTTTGGCCAGCTTGGCAAGCTGCAGGTGACCATGCAGAGCTCATCAGCAGAGGTGACCATGATGGAGTCCCAGAATTGCAGAAGAGCTCCAGCATGGACCGAACGGGAGGTACGGGATCTGATCGCTGTATGGGGAGAGGAATCCATGCTATCAGAACTACGTTCCGGTTTTCGAAATGCCAAAACATTTTTCAAAATCTCCCAGGGCATGAATGACAGAGGCCATCACAGGGACCCGAAGCAGTGCCGCGTGAAACTTAAGGAGCTGAGGCAAGCCTACCAGAAAACGAGAGAGGCGAACGGCCGCTCCGGGTCAGAGCCCCGAACATGCTACTTCTATGATGAGCTGCATGCCATTCTAGGGGGTTCAGCCACCACTACCCCAGCCGTGTTGTCTGACTCGTTCAATGGAGATGGAGGCAACACGGAAGCAGGTTTTGGGGACGAAGAAGATGATGATGATGAGGTTGTAGATAGCTTACAGCAAGCAAGCGGAGAAACCAGTTTTCCCGACAGCCAGGAACTGTTTCTCACCCTGGACCTGGAGCTAGTACCCCCCCAAACCCACCCAAGGCTGCCTCCTGGACCTACCAGGCAGAGAAGGGACCTCTGGGAATTAAAATCAACAAAGGGGGTGGCTTTGCAAGAAACAGAATGGCCCCCTCAAGGATAGAACTCAAAACTGGGTTTAGCAGGCCGTTGATTTCACGGAGGGAGGGAGGAGAAAATGAATACAAAGCAAATCTGGTCTATTTCTTGTTTTGAGCCACTTCATCTCTCTTTATACATCTTGCTGGCAGCAGACTGTGCAGTACGACCGCTAGCCATCATCATCTCCTGGGTACTCGGCAGAAGATGGTGCAGTATGACTGCTGGCCATCATCTACTGGCTGCTGATTAAAAGACAGTGCACTGCCGGTAGGACTGAATCGCCATGAAACGAAACTTAAAAGGGAAATGACCTGGCTGAGTCACTCCCATGTTTGCCTAGGCGCCCCTGACCTCATCGAGGTCGGTTAAAAGAGCACCCAGGACTACGTTGACGACGGCTATCAGTCATACTGCACTGTCTGCTGCCAAAAGACAATAAACTGCTGCTGTGTAGCAATGCAGTACCACGTTTGCCAGCATCCAGGAGACATACGGTGACAGTTAGCTGAGCGGGCTCCATGCTTGCTGTGATCTGGCATCTGCACAGGTAACTCAAGAAAAAAGACATAAAACGATTGTCTGCCCTTGCTTTCATGGAAGGAGGGAGGGAAGGGGGGCCTGGTGATATGTACCCAGAACCACCCGCCACAATGTTTTAGCCCCATCAGGCATTGGGATTTCTACCCAGAATTCAAATGGGCAGCGGAGACTGCGGGAACTGTGGGATAGCAACCCACAGTGCAATGCTCCGGAAGGGGACGGTTGCCTCGGTACTGTGGACACACTCCGCCGCTTACATGCACTTAGAAGATTTGTGTGGGGACACACACAATCAACTGTATAAAAACGCTTTCTACAAAACCAACTTCTATAAATTCGACCTAATTTCGTAGTGTAGACATACCCTGGAATACGGTTTTGGTGTTCTCATTTGAAAAAGATGTTGAGACCTTGGAGCTGGGGCAGCAAAGAGCCACCAAATGTTTTGAGTGCTGGAGAAAAATGCCTTCTAGTGAGCTATTGAAAGAGCTCAACCTATTTAGATTATTGAAAGAAGAGTATGAAGGGGTTCGTTAATCTAGCAGAGCACGGCATCACAAGACCCAATGGCTGGAAGGTGAAAAGAGAGAAATTCATATTACAAATAAGGAACAAATATTCAACAGCGAGGATGATTCACCTCAGGAACTAGCTACCAAGGAAAGTGGTGGATTCTCCATCTCTTGATGTCATTTAATGAAGACTAGATGCCTTTCTGTAATGTGTTTGCCCCGACAGGAGCTATTGTGGTCTACAGGAGGCCTGTGATATGCAGGGGGTCAGCTGAGATGCTGTAATGGCCTCTTCTGGCCATACAGTCTCCTAATCTCTGAAAAACTGAGAGTAGCATTGGGAGCAGCCTCTGATGTTTTACTGTCTAGTCGGCTTCCTTCCTGGAATGAACCCTCATTGAGTGGGGTGATCCACAGGGTACTAGTATCTCAAACCTCCAAAGTGTCTGGCCTGCGTCAGGACATTAGCTGTGCAGGGGAGGGGTGGGTGTGGCAGTGAGATCACAAAGGCCTTTTGCAGGGGCTCAGGCTATTGGTCAAAGGTGATGGGGAGGTGATGACCTCACAGAGAGATGCTGACATCATCCAGACAGGACAGGGGTGCAGGTCCAGGGAAAAGTCAAGAGATCCCCGTGGCTTTGTTTCAGCAAGTTTCCTACTCAAGGTCTCTCTTTGAGGACTGAGAGAGTATTAGGGTTCACGTTCGTGAGCGTGAGGAGGAACCTCTTTGGAGTTTTCTCCTTTCCTTTTACAGATTTTACGAGAAAACTGATGTCCCTGTTGAGAAGGTAAGAGCCTCTGAAAGGTTTGGAACCTGTTCAATCTGATCCATCTGGTGCCAGGTTAATTCTAGGCATGGAAAACACTAGTTTAAGGTGGCAGAATTTTATTTCCCACCTAGGATTTTGTCCCTTAGAATTACTGGGGAGATTAGGGTGTGTCCTTTTGGTTTTACCTTTTCCTCCATCCCTCTCTCCTTTCTCTTCATCTCTTACTTCTTTTGTCCTTTCCCCAGTTCCCCATCCCACCACCAGGAGAGGGGTGTGTGTGTGTGTGTCGGGGGGTTCTCTGCAGCTCTCATTGTGGGATGTCCACCCAAAAACGTGGGGCTGAAATAGTGCTCGGAAAATGATCCCCACCGGTGACCGGGGCCATCCTTTGGGCTCTCTGGTGAGAACCCGCAGCCTCCCGCCCTTCAGCCTCTACCCCGATTGGCTGAGGTGGACCTTGACGTGGGGAATGGTTTCCCAGGAGAAGTCTGGACTCCTGGATTCTGTTCCTTCTCTAGCCTGGAGCGGGAGTGTGTCCTGGGATGGAGGAGGGAGCTGCTTGTCCAAAGTGACAGGTGGTCTTTGTGACTGACCCCAGTGCTGGAAAAGGAGGAGACTCCCCTTGAGGGTATTGCTGCACCAGGGATGACGAGGGGGAACGTTGGGAGCAGATGATGCAATGAACTCCTGGCAGTGTGTGGAGATTGCACTCCCAGCACCCCTGTGGGGGGATGAGGAGCTGCTCTGGCAGAGACAGGGATGGGGAGGGACAAAAAGGCTGGTTAGTGAGAGACTGCCTTGAGCCCAGACTCACGCCTGCTCCCTGCTCGGTTCCATTCTGGCCAGGCTCCTGAGGATGTTGAGGAAGAAGGCTCTGCAGGTGGCGCCAGAGCCTGAGGGAAGCAGCTGCCATCTTCCCCAGGAGCAGAGCGGTCCCTTTGTCCCCTCTGGTGGGGAAGGAGTTCCTGGCCGAACCAGGAGGTGGAAGCGCCCAGCCTTCTGGCGGAGGAAACCCGCTCCCGGCATAAGCGCCGAGATGGGAGGGGCAGAGGCCAGGCCGAAATGGAGCTGTCCCAGGATGCGGTTGGGCAGGCAGGACTCAGACAAGGAGGGGAGCCGGGCAGGATGGCTGTGGGGCTTGTTGTGTGGGAAGCACGGCCCCCAGGAGCTCAGCCCTGATTCCCAGCAGGAGGCATTGCCCTGCCCAGTCACTGAGGAGATTCCAGCCTCCCCAGGGCAGAAGGTGGAGGATCTCTGTCCCAGCACCAGCAACTCAGCCCGCTCCCCATGGGACAGCAGCAGCACCTGGGAATCAGGAAGCAGCGAGGCCGAGGTGCGCCGCTGCTTTGTTCCAGGTGAGTAACCAGGCTGGGCTCAGGGAGGGGTGAGGAGGGGGCTGTGAACACCCTGGGCCCAGGCACTTGACCAGTGCTGTGGGGATGGGTCCCCAGCCCAGGTGTCTGGCTTGAGCCACATGAACCCCACTGATACTAGATGCTGCCACTTTGGTCCTTGATGCTCCAGGTGGGGGTGGGTGAGACACCACGGAGGGAGTCCAGGACACTGTGGGGGAGGGAGGGTCTCTTTGCTATGGGCTTCTGAAGGAGTTGGGGGCTGAAGGCATCACTGAGAGGGGGAAGTGTGGGTCCTGATCTGCCCTGGGTCCCGCAGGTGGGAAGGGGGCACATTGCCCCACAATGCCCCTGTACTTTCCCCGCGTGGCAGCAGGAGTCACCCTGTCCCCTTCTCTCCCTGGTGCAGGGACCACCAGGGATAGGGAGGATGAGGAGGAGGCAGCCGTGGACATGGCCATGAGGAGGCTGCTCTCAAGAACATGCGAGAGCAGTTCCAAGGCCGAGAAAAGGTAGAAACCTTCCCCAGCTGTGCTGGGACTGAGATTGTCCTTCTCCTTCCCAGCACCCTGACCCCCTGCAGAGGGTCTTGCCTCTGATGATCCACCAGCTCTAACAGGGACTTTTCTCCACTATGATCTGGGACCCCCAAAATAGGGTTGTTTGTCACAGACCAGCCAGAGTCTCCTCCCCTAACATGCACTGTCCCAGTTCCTGACCCTGTTTGTGTAGGAGGTGTGTAGGAGGTGTGTGATTTGGACAATGGCCGGGTCCCCACTATCCCCCATTCAGGCCCGAGTCCTGCAGCTGGTGTGGGTGGGGCAGGGAGGTCCCTGGCTAACTGGCTCTCTCTCCCCTAACCCCACTCCTGGTAGGTGCAGGATGAGGCCCAGCAACTCATGTTCCTGCATGCCATCCACCCTGCGTGTCTCGCAGCACAGCAGAGAGAGCAGGACACATTGGAGCCGCACTGCTGCAGGGCGGCAGTTGTAGAGATTATTGTGGTGAGTGAGACACAGCGCCCAGCCACTGGAGGGAGGACAGAGACAGGGGAAGGGCAGGGGTCCGTTTCTCACTGTGCTTTGGGGCGCAGGTCCTGGGTACTAAGGCTCTGAAGAAGCTCTCAAGGACAAATTTTTTAAAATAATTTTTATCAGTGATTTGGGAGCAAACATACAATCCCTGCTGATAATACTGTTGGGTGACAAAATACTGGCAGAGTGGTAATTTCTGATGAGGAGAGGGCAGTGATACAGAGGGATCTGGCTCATTTGGCAAACTGGACCCATTCAAAGCAAAGAAATTTGACCAGAGCCAAATGCAAGGTCCTATAGCTAGCAACAGGGCATGCCGGGTCACACCTCCAGAATGGGGAAGTATATCCAGGAAAGCAGTGACTCTGAAAGGGTTTTCGGGGCCATAGTGGAGAAGCCCGTCAACATGAGCTCCCAGTGTGATGCTGTGGTGAACAGGTCTAAAGCCATGATTAGACATAGGAGCAGAGCTGTGAGTAGGATAGGGAGGTGACAGAGCATCAGTGAGACTGAGATTGGAATACGGCATCCGGTTTTGGTGTCTTCATTTGAAAAAGATGTTGAGACATTGGAGCTGGGGCATCAAAGAGCCACCAAATGTTCTGAGGGCTGGAGAAAAATGCCTTCTAGTGAGCTATTGAAAGAGCTCAACCTGTTTAGCTTATTGAAAGAAGATTGAGAGGTGACTTCATTGAAGTGTTGCTGAGTGTAGCATTGGAAGCAGTCTCTCATGTTTTACTGTCTAGCCGGCTTGCTTCCCAGAATGAACCGTCATTGAGTGGGGTGATCCACAGGGAGTAATTCAAACCTCCAAAGTGTCTGGCCAGCGTCAGGAGATTAGCTGTGCAGGGGAGGGGTGGTTGTGGCAGTGAGATCACAAAGACCTTTTGCAGGAGCTCAGCCTATTGGTCAAAGGTGATGGGGAGGTGGTGACCTCACGGAGAGATGCTGACATCAGCCAGGCAGGACAGGGGTGCAGGTCCAGGGAGATGTCAGAGATCCCTGTGGCTTTGCTTCAGCAAGTCTCCTTCTTGAGGTCTCTCTTTGAGGACTGAGAGAGTATTAGGGTTCACGTACGTGAGTATGAGGAGGAACCTCTTTGAAGTTCCTTTTACTGATTTTACTAGAAAACAGACATCCCTGTTGAGAAGGTAAGAGCCTCTGAGAGGTTTGGAACCTGTTCAGTCTGATCCATCTGCTGCCAGCTGAAATCTAGGCATGGAAAACACTAGTTTAAGATGGCAGAATTTTCAGCCAAACACCTAGAATTTTGTCCCTTAGAATCACTGGGGACATTAGGGTGTGTCCTTTTGGTTTTACCTTTCCCTTCATCCCTCCCTCCTTTCTCTTCATCTCTTACTTCTTTTGTCCTTTCCCCTGTTCCGCATCCCACCACCAGGAGAGGGTTGTGTGTGTGTGTGTGTGTGTTTGTTGTGTGTGTCCTGGGGGGGTGCTCTGTAGCTCCCATTGTGGGATGTCCACCCAAAAATGTGGGACTGAGATAGTGCTCGGAAAGTGATCCCCACCGGTGACCGAGGCCATCCTTTGGGCTCTCTGGTGAGAACCTGCAGCCTCCCACGCCTCTACCCTGATTGGCTGAGCAGGGGGTTATTGACAGGGAGGAGACTCAGGTCCTTGTTGGTCTCTTTTAAGACCAAGTAAATGTAACCCTTCTGCCCGTCAGAGGTGGCAGCAACAAGGTCCGGGTTCAATATCTAGGGGATCCATTCCAATAACACAATGCAAACCGGCTCGAGCCCCCACCCAGTGACCTGGGACAAGTATATACCACCCCCGCTGGGCGCCTCCAAGAGGCAATACTTCCCCTCTCGCAAGCACCTAGCCTGAGTGTAGCAAAAAGTCTTTTAATAACAGAGAGAAACAATGTGGCATTATGTTGCGGAAACACCACCAACAGGATTCGTAACACAACCCATGAGCAAAAAACCCACCCCAAGCAAATTGGGGCATGCCCTTTCCCTTGGGTTCTTGAGTCCAGCAACCCCAAATCACCCAAAGTCCCAAAAGTCCAATGACCCAAAAGTCTCTGTCCCTGGTCAGGGCAGCCCCAGAGTTCAAAAGTTTATCTGCAGAGCTTTACCTCCCAACCTGGGTGGAGATGGGGGCGGGGGTAAAAGGCACCTTACATGATCTGAAGCTGACTGCCCCACAGCTCCATAGGCCTTCACTCCTCTCTGCTCCACTCCACCAGCCACCCCATGCGCTGCTTTGCTCAGCTTCGCTCCACGGCCCACAAGCAGCTCCCGCCGTCCCACGAACTGCTCCGCGTCCCACCAGCAGCTCCCACCGTCCTATGAACTGCTCCACCAGCCTGTCCACAAGGCACTCCAGCTATCCCGCAAACTTCTCCACAGTATATCTTCAGGCTCCCCCACTACTTAACACAACGCTCAGTGATTTCAGCTTTTAGTCAGTTCAGCTCTTTGGTGAATTCAGCTTGTAGTAGGGGAGCCTCAGTACTGGTGCACTATTAGCCCAAAGTGAGCTCAGCTGCCTGTAACTAGACTCCTAATGAAATCAAATTAGCTCTGACATTCTGCAGTAGAGAGAAAAGAAAGTGCAATTAGCATGAAAAGCCCTCACCAAGGGGCCCATACCACCAAATATTAATACTTGTCCCCAAACCTCTCTCAATTTACAGAGTTTTGGAACCTATGACCCTTGCCTAGCGAGTGCTACTTAGTTGATGGTGAGTCCCTCCATCATAACAAAAGGCCAAGTACAGTTCCAAGCACAGTTCCCATAATCAGGGTAATAACAATTTATTCTTCCTGCCCCAATAACAGAGACACTGGGGATCCCACAGCAGCCAAAGTGACCATTTGGGCAGCTGTTCTAGGCGGGGTGGGTGTGCCTATGCAAATGAGCTCGGCCCCTGAAGTTCTTTTCCACAACTTGCCACACCTCACCACCAGATGTCAGGGTGGAGCTCATCCTGACACTGCTTACATAAATAAGTCATAACCAGTCATGGTTGACAAATTTTGCTGCTTCTCTGCATTAATTGCCTCTGAGCAGTTCATGATTCTCTCTAACATTCTAGTTCTCCTTAAATACTTTCTGAATAATTACTATGAACTGTGGTTGGTCATTTGAGAGCACTTTATTCAGGTCATTCAACGTATGAAATTCAAGGTCCGAAGGTTAGTTTGAAAGTCGGGGCTCTTGGGTCCAATTCCCAACTGAGGTCACACAGCCGGTCTGTGGCAAAGACAAGTCAATTCTCCTTTCTCAGCCTTAGCTTCTCCCTCTTTCAAGTAGGGACAACAATCCGCTCCTGCCTAACTCACGGTGGGGGGAAGATGGGGATCCATTGGAGCATGTCACTCGGAGCAGTGCATAGTATGAGGTGTCCTATCACGTTTACTCAGATCAGATTATGACCTAATCGAAGAGCTGAAATATTCCATTTTATTTGTATTTTATTATATTGAAATTGATAAGAGCAGCAGGCTCCAGGAAGCTGTGTAAAGTGCTGGGATGTCAGGAGCTGGGAGGCGCAGTTCCCCCCCCACCCTCCGGCACTGGGTCAGTGTTCTGCACCCCCTACTGCTGGCTGAGTTACTCCGTCCCTTGGTAATATGACAGATTCTTGTTTTCACAGCCAGTCGATTGCCCAGTGTCATCACCCTGCCTGGTGTCTCGGCAGAGTAATTCCTCAGGTCACTACCCTTTCCAGCCTGCCTTGAGCTTGGAGAATGAGGAGGGCGAGCCAAAGCTGGCCACCCTGAACATCCGACATCCATCTCTCCATCACCTAGAGCAAGTGAGAGGCATTAGGGTTCCTCTGTGGCGTCCCCCGTCTGTCTGGGGAGAGGCAGAAAGAGGGGAGAGAATCTCTCCGAAAGGAGATCGGATTTGCGAACCGAGCCCAGGAGTCCTTCGCTCTCAGTCCAGGGAGGGGCTTCTCCAGAGCCGTCTCCAGTGTGTTTGGAAAGATCCCAGCAATGGGGCTCCAAGCCTTTCCCTTGTGGGAGACTGTTCCCCAGGCGGAGAGTCTCTGAGCTGGGCCAGACCCTGTGACCTTCTGAGTATGGAAATCAGTGGGAAACAAGGGGACCCAGGGCTTTTTAAGCCTAGGGACTTTGATGTGGGAAATGGTTTCCTAGGAGAAGTCTGGACTCCTGGATTCTGTTCCTTCTGTAGTCCGGACAGGGAGTGTGGCCTGGGACGGCAGGAGGGAGCTGCTCATCCAAAGTGACAGGTGGTCTTTGTGACTGACCCCAGTGCTGGAAAAGGAGGAGACTCCCCGGGTATTGCTGTACCAGGGATGGCGAAGGGGAACGTTGGGAGCAGATGATGCAATGAACTCCTGGCAGTGTGTGTAGATTGCACTCTCTGCACCCAGCTTGGGGAGGAGGAGCTGCTCTGGCAGGGACAGGGATGGGGAGGGACATAAAGGCTGGTTAGTGAGAGGCTGCCTTGAGCCCAGATTCATGCCTGCTCCCTACTCGGTTCCAGGATGGCCAGGCTCCTGAGGATGTTGAGGAAGAAGGCTCCGCAGCTGGCCCCAGAGCCTGAGGGAAGCAGCTGCCATCTTCCCGAGGAGCAGAGCGGTCCCTTTGTCCCCTCTGGCGGGGAAGGAGTTCCCGGCCGAGCCAGGAGGTGGAAGCGCCCAGCCTTCTGGCGGAGGAAACCCGCTCCCAGCGCAGGCACCGAGGTGGGAGAGGCACCAGCCAGGCCGAAATGGAGCTGTCCCAGGATGCGGCTGGGCAGGCAGGACCCAACCCAGGAGGGGAGCCGGGCTGGGTGGCTCTGGGGTTTGTTGTGTGGGAAGCACAGGTCCCAGGAGCTGAGCCCTGATTCCCAGGAGGAGGCATTGCCCTGCCCGGTCACTGAGGACATTCCAGCCTCCCCAGGTCAGAAGGTGAAGGGTCTCTGTCCCAGCACCAGCAACTTGGCCCACTCCCCATGGAACAGCAGCAGCTCCTGGGACTCAGGGAGGGGCGCTGCTGCTTTGTTCCAGGTGAGAAGCCAGGCTGGACTCAGGGAGGGGTGAGGAGGGGACTGTGAGAAGCCACCCTGGGCCCAGGCACTCGACCAGTGCTTTGCGGGCAGATCCCCAGCCCAGGTGTCAGGCCTGAGTCACATAAACCCCACTGATACTAGATGCTGCCACTTTGGTCCTTGATGCTCCAGGTTGGGGCGGGTGAAGCAGCACGCAGGAAGTCCAGGACAGTCTGGGGGGCTCTCTTTGCTTTGGGCTCCTGAAAGAGTTGGGGGCTGAAGGCATCACTGAGAGGTGGGAGTGTGGTGTCTGATTCCCCCCCGGGTCCTAGAGGTGGAGAGGGGGCACATTGCCCCACCATGCCCCTGTCTTTCCTCCGAGTGGAACAGGAGTTCCCCTCCCCACTTCTGTCCCTGGTGCAGGGACCGCCAGGGACTCAGAGGACGAGGAGGAGGAATGCGTGAACGTTGCCATGGAGGAGGCTGCTGTCAAGAACACCCAAGAGCAATTGCAAGGCCAAGAAAAGGTGAAAACATTCCCCAGCTGTGCTGGAACTGAGATTGTCTTGCCCCTTCCCAGCACCCTGACCCCCTGCAGAGCGTCTTGTCTCCGATGATCCACCATCCCTAACGGGGACTTTTCTCTACCATCATCTGGGACCCCCACGATTGGGGTATTTGTCATACACCAGCCAGGGTCTCCTCCCCGCACAGGCACTGTCCCAGTTCCTGACTCTGCTTGTGTAGGAGTCGTGGGTGATTTGGAGTACCCCCCATTCAGGCCTGAGTCCTGCAGCTGGTGTGGGTGGGGCAGGGAGGTCCCTGGCTAACTGGCTCTGTCTCCCCTAACCCCACTCCTGATGGGTGCAGGACGAGGCCCAGCAGCTCATGTTCCTGCATGCCATCCACCCTGCATATCTCGCGGCACAGCAGAGAGAGCAGGACACATTGGAGCCGCACTGCTGCCAGGCGGCTGTTGTAGAGATTATTGTGGTGAGAGAGACACGGCGCCCAGCCGCTGAGGGAGGACAGAGATATGGGAGGGGCAGGGGTCACCCTGGCCTAATGGATGGGGCATGGTTGGTGCTGGAGGGGCAGCTGAGGGCAGGGATTGCTGGGGCTGAAGATTGGGGAGAAGAGATGGGAGAAATTCTGAGATTGGTCACTACTGCGTAGGAATTGGAGGAGCAGGAGGCAGGTGGGGGGACCTGCGGGCTGTGTGGGGTGCTGGCTGTGTTATCTCCTCACTGAGAAGCGTCAGTCAGGCCCAAATCTCACGCTCCTTTGTCTCCTTTGGGTCTCATTGACGAGCTGCCTGATATCTCTCCACCCAGCGCCATCCTCGCTAACTCCCTGATTGCTGTGGGCAACCTCAGGTACCGAGACCCTCCCCCCGGTTCCCCGAATCCCGGTGCTGCTGAGGCCCCTGGCTAAGAGTCACTGCCCCTCCCACTCCCCGCTCACCTCCCAAGGGTGACTCCTGTGGCAGAGGTGCTGGGAAGGTTCACAGTCTCCTGGCTGGGCCGTTCTTTTCCCTCCAGTAACTTTGCAGTGGCTTTGGGGAGAGGCTCACTCCCAGGATCAGATAGAGGAGGGGGCAGCAGGGTCCAGGGAACAGGCTCTATTCCTACCCTGCCACTGTCTGTCTGGGAAACCTTGGCCTTGTCATTCCCTGGCTCGGTGCCTCAGTTTCCATTCTCGCCAGTCTGGGCTTATTTCCCTGCAGTTTCACGTCCGGGTTGGTACCAGTGCCGCCTCCGCACTGCACGGTCTAATACCAGCTCCTCTCTCCTGCCAGCACCACGACAGCTGCCCTGGAGCCAGAGCGAGAGACCCACCTCCTTCGAGCTGCCCCGCATGCTGTCTTCACCCTGGGCACGGAGAAGGACACCACCCACCTCCAGGTGGATCATGCTTAACTCATGGATTGAAGAGCCTGCTGTCATCCTGCCATGAATCCTGGCTAATTGCCTGCAGTGGGATGTGAATGAGTGAAGTCAGGATATGTGTTTTGAGAGTCTCATCAGGGCATCCCAGAGACCCTTCTTCCCATCCTGTGGCAGGTGGAGCCCCAGTTTCCCTAGCTCTGAGCCATGGCTCTCCCTTGCTTTGCAGGATCTACATAGGGTCTTGCGCAGGGCCAGGGAACGTCAAGAGAACCCTGTGGCTTTGCTTCAGCAAGTCTCCTTCTCGAGGTCTTTCTTTGAGGACTGAGAGAGTATTAGAGATGACGTACGTGAGCACGAGGAGGAACCTCTTTGGAGTTTTCACTTTTCCTTTTACTTATTTTACGAGAAAACAGACATCCCTGTTGAGAAGGTAAGAGCCTCTGAGAGGTTTCGCAAAAAGAAAAGGAGTACTTGTGGCACCTTAGAGACTAACCAATTTATTTGAGCATGAGCTTTCGTGAGCTACAGCTGAAGTGAGCTGTAGCTCACGAAAGCTCATGCTCAAATAAATTGGCTAGTCTCTAAGGTGCCACAAGTACTCCTTTTCTTTTTGCGAATACAGACTAACACGGCTGTTACTCTGAAATCTGAGAGGTTTGGAACCTGTTCAGTCTGATCCATCTGGTGCCAGCTGAAATCTAGGCATGGAAAACACTAGTTTAAAGTGGCAGAATTTTCGGCCAAACACCTAGGATTTTGTCCCTTAGAATCACTGGGGACATTAGGATTTGTCCTTTGGGTTTTACCTTTTCCTCCATCCCTCCCTCCTTTCTCTTCATCTCTTACTTCTTTTGTCCTTACCCCTGTTCCTCTCGCACCACCAGGAGAGGGGTGTCTGTGTGTGTGTGTGTGTGTGTGGGGGGGGTGCTCTGCAGCTCCCATTGTGGGATGTCCACCCAAAAATGTGGGACTGAAATAGTGCTCGGACAGTGATCCCCACTGGTGACCAGGGCCATCCTTTGGGCTCTCTGGTGAGAACCCGCAGCCTCCCACCCCTCTACCCTGATTGGCTGAGCAGGGCGTTATTGACGGGGAGGAGACTCAGGTCCTTGTTGGTCCCTTTTAAGACCAAGGAAATAAGTCATAACCAGTCATATGGTTGACAAATTTTGCTGCTTCTCTGCATTAATTGTCTCTGAGCAGTTCATGATTCTCCCTAACATTCCAGCTCTTCTAAAATACTTTCTGAATAATTACTATGAACTGTGGTTGATCATTTGAGAGCACTTTATTCAGGTCATTCAATGTATGAAATTCAAGGTCCGAAGGTTAGTTTGAAAGTCGGGGCTCTTGGGTCCTATTCCCCACTCTGCCACTGACTGGCTGTGTGACCTAAGACAAGTCAATTCTCCTTTCTCAGCCTTAGCTTCTCCCTCTTTCAAGTAGGGATAACAATCCGCTCCTATCTACCTCACGGTGGGGAGAGGATGGGGATCCTTTGGAGAGTGTCACTCAGAGCAGGGCATAATAAGAGGTGTCCTATCACGTTTCCTCAAATCAGATTATGAGATAATAGAAGAGCTGAAATATTCTATTTTATTTGTATTTTATTATTTTGAAATTGTTAAGAGCAGCAGGCTCCAGGAAGGTGTGTAAAGTGCTGGGATGTCAGGAGCTCGGAGGCGCTGTCCCCCCCTCACTAGGGAAGTGTTTTACACCCCCTGCTGCTGGCTGAGTTCCTCCGTCCTTGGCAATAAGACAGACTCTTGTTTTCACAGCCAGTCGATCACCCAGTGTCATCACCCTGCCTGCTGGCTGGGCAGGGGAACTCCTCAGGTCACCACCCTTTCCAGCCTGCCTTGAGCTTGGAGAATGAGGAGGAGGGCGAGCGATAGCTGGTGACCCTGAACATCCGCCCTTCATCGCTCCATCACCTGGAGGAAGTGAGTGGCATTAGGGTTCCCCTGTGGCATCCCCCGTCTGTCTGGGGAGAGGCAGAAAGAGGGGGAGAGAATCTCTCCGAAAGGAGACCGGATTTGCAAACCGACCCAAGGAGCCCCTTGCTCTCAGTCCAGGGAGGGGCTTCTCCTAAAGGAGATTGGGTTTGCAAACCGACCCCAGGAGTCTCTCCAGAGCCATCTCCAGTGTGTTTGGAAAGGTCCCAGCAATGGGGCTCCCAGCCCTTCCCTTGTGGGAGACTGTTCCCAAGCCTGAGAGTCTCTGAACTGGGCCAGACCCTGTGAACTGCTGAGCATGGAAATCAATGGGAAACAAGGGGACCCTGTGTCACGGAGTCCCTGGGCGATGCTCTGGAACTATTCCCTATGAAGCCAGTCAGGACTGTGGGGAAGTCTCCTTTCTGTGAGCAGACTGTCTTCAGGACACACAGCTCACACAGCTTCCACCTTGCTGGGTCTGATCTCGGAGCATTCAGCCTTCTCTGCCCCTCCATGTGCTTCCCACTGCGAGTCCGCCCAAGCGGGGTCCTGTGGAAGCCAGAGGGTCCTGCACCCCAACTTCGCAGTCAGACATGACTCTCAGCCAGCCAGTAAAGCAGAAGGTTTATTAGATGAGAGGAACATGGTCTAAACCAGAGCTTGTAGGTGCAGAGAACAGGACCCCTCAGCTGGGTCCATTTTGGGGGTCAGTGAGCCAGAAAACCCCGTCTGCACTTCACTCCATGTCCCCAGCCAGCCCCAAACTGAAACTCTCTCCAGCCCCTCCTCCTCTGGGCTTTGTTCCTTTCCCAGGTCAGGAGGTCACCTGATTCCTTTGTTCTCCAACCCTTTAGCTCTCACCTTGCAGGGGGGAAGGGCCAGGCCATCAGTTGCCAGGAAACAGGATGTCGGCCATTCTCTGTGTCCAGACCCCTGCACACACTTGCCCTCTAGGGCTCTGCAACGATCTTACACCCTTCTCCCACCACCTAGATACTTAAGAACTGCATAGGGGAAGCTGAGGCACCCCCTTAATATTCAGAGGAAACATTAAGAACAGTCCCGCTTCGTCAACCCCTGGGCTTGCTATGCCTAGGGACTTTGACATGGGGAATGGTTTCCCAGGAGAAATCTGGACTCCTGGATTCTGTTCCTTCTCTAGCCTGGAGCGGGAGTGTGGCTTGGGACAGCAGGAGGGAGCTGCTTGTCCAAAGTGACAGGTGGTCTTTGTGACTGACCCCAGTGCTGGAAAAGGAAGAGACTCCCCTTGAGGGTATTGCTTCACCAGGGATGACGAAGGGGAACGTTGGGAGCAGATGATGCAATGAACTCCTGGCAGTGTGTGTAGATTGCACTCCCTGCACCCCTGTGGGGGGATGAGGAGCTGCTCTGGCAGAGACAGGGATGGGGAGGGACAAAAAGGCTGGTTAGTGAGAGGCTGCCTTGAGCCCAGACTCACGCCTGCTCCCTGCTCGGTTCCATTCTGGCCAGGCTCCTGATGATGTTGAGGAAGAAGGCTCTGCAGGTGGCCTGAGAGCCTGAGGGAAGCAGCTGCCATCTTCCCCAGGAACAGAGCTGTCCCTTTGTCCCCTCTGGCGGGGAAGGAGTTCCCGGCCGAGCCAGGAGGTGGAAGCGCCCAGCTTTCTGGCGGAGGAAACCCGCTCCCGGCATAAGCGCCGAGATGGGAGGGGCAGAGGCCAGGCCGAAATGGAGCTGTCCCAGGGTGCGGTTGGGCAGGCAAGACTCAGACAAGGAGGGGAGCCGGGCTGGGTGGCTCTGGGGTTTGTTGTGTGGGAAGCACGGGCCCCAGGAGCCCAGCCCTGATTCCCAGCAGGAGGCATTGCCCTGCCCAGTCACTGAGGAGATTCCAGCCTCCCCAGGGCAGAAGGTGGAGGATCTCTGTCCCAGCACCAGCAACTCAGCCCGCTCCCAATGGGACAGCAGCAGCACCTGGGAATCAGGAAGCAGCGAGGCCGAGGTGCGCCGCTGCTTTGTTCCAGGTGAGGAATCAGGCTGGGCTCAGGGAGGGGTGAGGAGGGGACTGTGAACACCCTGGGCCCAGGCACTCGTCCAGTGCTGTGGGGACGGGTCCCCAGCCCAGGTGTCTGGCTTGAGCCACATGAACGCCACTGATACTAGATGCTTCCACTTTGGTCCTTGATGCTCCAGTTGAGGGTGGGTGAGACACCACGCAGGGAGTCCAGGACACTGTGGGGGAGGGAGGGTCTCTTTGCTATGGGCTTCTGAAGGAGTTGGGGGCTGAAGGCATCACTGAGAGGGGGAAGTGTGGGTCCTGATCTGCCCTGGGTCCCGCAGGTGGGAAGGGGGCACATTGCTGCACCATACCCCTGTCCTTCCCCTGCGTGGCAAAAGGAGTCACCCTGTCCCCTTCTCTCCCTGGTTCAGGGACCGCCAGGGACCCAGAGGACGAGGAGGAGGTAGCCGTGGACATGGCCATGAGGAGGCTGCTCTGAAGAACATCCGAGAGCAGCTCCAAGGCTGAGAAAAGGTAGAAACCTTTCCCAGCTGTGCTGGAACTGAGATTGTCCTTCCCCTTCCCAGCACCCTGACCCCCTGCAGAGCGTCTTGTCTCTGATGATCCACCAGCTCTAACAGGGGTTTTTCTCCACTATGATCTGGGACCCCCTAAATAGGGGTGTTTGTCACAGACCAGCCAGAGTCTCCTCCCCCAACATGCACCTTCCCAGTTCCTGACCCTGTTTGTGTAGGAGGTGTGGTTGATTTGGATAATGGCCGGGACCCCACTGTCCCCCATTCAGGCCTGAGTCCTGCAGCTGGTGTGGGTGGGGCAGGGAGGTCCCTGACTAACTGGCTCTCTCTCCCCTAACCCCACTCCTGGTGGGTGCAGAATGAGGCCCAGCAACTCATGTTCCTGCATGCCATCCACCCTGCGTGTCTCCCTGCACAGCAGAGAGCACAAGACACATTGGAGCTGCACTGCTGCAAGGTGGCTGTGGTGGAGAGAATTATGGTGAGCGAGTCACAGCGCCCAGCCGCTGGAGGGAGGACAGAGACAGGGGAGGGGCAGGGGTCCGTTTCTCACTGTGCTGTGGGGCGCTGGTCCTGGGTACTAAGCCTCTGAAGAAGCTCTCAAAGAGAAATTTTTTAAAATAATTTTTATCATTGATTTAGGAGCAAACATACAATCCCTGCTGATAATATTGATGGGTGACAAAATACTGGCAGCGTGGTAATTACTGATGAGGAGAGGGCAGTGATACAGAGAGATCTGGCTTATTTGGCAAACTGGACCCATTCAAAGCAAAGAAATTTGACCAGAGCTAAATGCAAGGTCCTATAGCTAGCAACAGGGCATGCCGGTCACACCTCCAGAATGGGGAAGTGTGTCCAGGAAAGCAGTGACTCTGAAAGGGTTTTCGGGGCCATAGTGGAGAAGCCCGTCAACATGAGCTCCCAGTGTGATGTTGTGGTGAACAGGGCTAAAGGCATCATTAGACGTAGGAGCAGAGCCGTGAGCGGGATGGGGAGGTGACACAGCATCAGTAAGCCCTGGTCTACCTAGGAGTTGATGTCGAATTTAGCAGTGTTAAATCGATTTAAACTTGCACCTGTCCACACGACGAAGCCCTTTTTTTCGACTTAAAGGGCTCTTAAAATCAATTTCCTTACTCCACCCCCGACAAGGGGATTAGCGCTGAAATCGGCCTTGCTGGGTCACGGATCTCTGTATGGGTAGAGGAATCCGTGCTATCAGAACTATGTTCCAGTTTTCGAAATGCCAAAACATTTTTCAAAATCTCCCAGGGCATGAATGACAGAGGCCATCACAGGGACCCGAAGCAGTGCCACGGAAACTTAAGGAGCTGAGGCAAGCCTACCAGAAAACCAGAGAGGCAAACGGCCGCTCCAGGTCAGAGCCCAAAACGTGCTGCTTCTATGATGAGCTGCATGCCATTTTAGGGGGTTCAGCCACCACTACCCCAGCCGTGTTGTTTGACTCCTTCAATGGAGATGGAGGCAACACGGAAGCAGGTTTTGGGGATGAAGAAGATGATGATGATGAGGTTGTAAATAGCTCACAGCAAGCAAGCGGAGAAACCAGTTTTCCCAACAGTTAGGAACTGTTTCTCACCCTGGACCTGGAGCTAGTACCCCCCCAAACCCACCCAAGGCTGCCTCCCGGACCTACCAGGCAGAGAAGGGACCTCTGGTGAGTGTACCTTTTAAAATACTATACATGGTTTAAAAGCAAGCATGTTGAATGAAAAATTTGCCCTGGCATTCGCGGCTCTCCTGGATGTACTCCCAAAGCCTTTGCAAAAGGTTTCTGGGGAGGGCAGCCTTATTCCATCCACCATGGTAGGACACTTTACCACTTCAGGCCAGTAGCACGTACTCGGGAATCATTGTAGAACAAAGCATTGCAGTGTATGTTTGCTGGCATTCAAACAACATCCGTTCTTTATCTCTGTGTTATCCTAAGAAGAGTGATCTTATTCATGGTCACCTGGTTGAAATAGGGTGCTTTTCTTAAGAGGACATTCAGAGGTGCCCATTCCTGCTGGGCTGTTTGTCTGTGGCTGAACAGAAATGTTCCCCACTGTTAGCCACGAACTGCGGGGAGGCAAAATGCGACCTTGTAACGAAAGCACATGTGCTATGTATATAATGTTAACAGTAAGGTTTACCGTGAAAGAGTGTACCCATTGTTCTATAAAATGTGTCTTTTTAAATACCACTGTCCCTTTTATTTCTCCACCAGCTGCATGTGTTTCAAGGATCACAGGATCTTCTCCTTCCCAGAAGCTAGCGAAGATTAGAAGGTGAAAAAAACGCACTGAGGATGAAATGTTCTGTGAGCTCATGCTGTCCGCCCACACTGACGGAGCACAAACGAATGCGTGGAGGCAGACAATGTCAGAGTGCAGGAAAGCACAAAATGACCGGGAGGAGAGGTGGCGGGCTGAAGAGAGTAAGTGGCGGGCTGAAGAGAGGGCTGAAGCTGAAAGGTGGCGGCAGCGTGATGAGAGGAGGCAGGATTCAATGCTGAGGCTGCTGGAGGATCAAACTAATATGCTCCAGCATATGGTTGAGCTGCAGGAAAGACAGCAGGAGCACAGACTGCCGCTACAGCCCCTGTGTAACCAACCGCCTCCTCCCCAAGTTCCATAGCCTCCACACCCAGACGCCCAAGAATTCAGTGGGGGACCTCTGGCCACCCAGCCACTCCACCCCAGAGGATTGCCCAAGCAACAGAAGGCTGGCATTCAATAAGTTTTAAAGTTTTAAACTTTTAAAGTGCTGTGTGGCCTTGTCCTTCCCTCCTCCACCACCCCTCCTGGTGCTTCTCTCCTCCACCACCCCTCCTGGGCTACCTTGGCAGTTATCCCCCTATTTGTGTGATGAATGAATAAAGAATGCATGAATGTGAAGCAACAATGTCTTTATTGCCTCTGCAAGGGGTGATCAAAGGGAGGAGGGGAGGGTGGTTAGCTTACAGGGAAGTAAAGTGAACCAAGGGGCAGGGGGTTTCATCAAGGAGAAACAAACAGAACTGTCACACCGTAGCCTAGCCAGTCATGCAACTGGTTTTCAAAGCTTCTCTGATGCGCACTGCTCCCTTCTGTGCTCTTCTAACCGCCCTGGTGTCTGGCTGTGCGAAACCAGCGGCCAGGCGATTTGCCTCAACCTCCCACCCCGCCAGAAACGTCTCCCCCTTACTCTCACAGATATTGTGGAGCGCAGAGCAAGCAGTACTAACAATGGGAATATTGGCTTTGCTGAGGTCTAACCGAGTCAGTAAACTGCGCCAGCGCGCTTTTAAAAGTCCAAAAGCACATTCTACCACCATTCTGCACTTGCTCAGCCTGTAGTTGAACAGCTCCTGACTACTGTCCAGGCTGCCTGTGTACAGCTTCATGAGCCATGGCATTAAGGGGTAGGCTGGGTCCCCAAGGATAACAATAGGCATTTCAACATCCCCAAGGGTTATTTTCTGGTCTGGGAATAAAGTCCCTTCCTGCAGCTTTTGAAACAGACCGTAGTTCCTGAAGATGCGAGCGTCATATTCCTTTCTCGGCCATCCCACATTTATGTTGGTGAAACGTCCCTTGTGATCCACCAGTGCTTGCAGCACTAGTGAAAAGTACCCCTTTTGGTTATGTACTCGCCGGCTTGGTGCTCCGGTGCCAAGATAGGATATGGTTCCATCTATGGCCCCACCAGAGTTAGGGAATCGCATTGCAGCAAAGCCATCACCTATGACCTGCACATTTCCCAGGGTCACTACTCTTGATATCAGCAGATCTTTGATTGCATTGGCTACTTGCATCACAGCAGCCCCCACAGTAGATTTGCCCACTCCAAATTGATTCCCGACTGACCGGTAGCTGTCTGGCGTTGCAAGCTTCCACAGGGCTATTGCCACTCGCTTCTCAACTGTGAGGGCTCCTCTCATCTTGGTATTCGTGCGCCTCAGGGCAGGGGAAAGCAAGTCACAAATTTCCATGAAAGTGCCCTTATGCATACAGAAGTTTTGCAGCCACTGGGAATCGTTCCAGAGCGGCAACACTATGTGGTCCCACCAGTCTGTGCTTGTTTCCTGAGGCCAGAATCGGCATGAACCTGCCCCATTAGCACCATGATGCCCACATTGCCAGGGCCCGTGCTTTGAGAGCAGTCTGTGTCCATGTCCTCATTGCTCTCGTCACCGCGCTGATGTTGCCTACTTGCCTGGTTTCGCTTTGCCAGGTTCTGGTGCTGCATATACTGCTGGAAAATGCATGTGGTGTTTAATGTGCTCCTAACTGCCAAAGTGATCTGAGCGAGCTCCATGCTTGCCGTGATATGGTGTCTGCACAGAAAAAAAGGCGCGGAACGATTGTCTTCCATTGCTCTGACGGAGGGAGGGATCACATGAGATGACATGGCTTACGGGGTTGGCTTACAGGGAACTAAAATAAGGAACAAATATTCAACAGCGAGGATGATTCACCACAGGAACTAGCCACCAAGGAAAGTGGTGGATTCTCCATCTCTTGATGTCGTTTAATGAAGACTAGATGCCTACCTGGAATCTGTTTGCCCCGAAAGGAGCTACTGTGGTCTATAGGAGGCCTGTGATATGCAGGGGGTCAGATGAAATGCTCTAATGGCCCCTTCTGACCATACAGTCTCCTAATTTCTGAAAAACTGAGTGTAGAATTGGGAGCAGCCTCTGATGTTTTACTGTCTAGCCGGCTTCCTTCCTGGAATGAACCCTCATTGAGTGGGATGATCCACAGGGTACGAGTAGCTGAAACCTCCAAAGTGTCTGGCCAGAAGCAGGACATTAGCTGTGCAGGGGAGGGGTGGGTGTGGCAGAGAGATCACAAAGGCCTTTTGCAGGAGCTCATCCTATTGGTCAAAGGTGATGGGGAGGTGGTGACCTCACAGAGAGATGCTAACATCAGCCAGGCAGGACAGGGGTGCAGGGCCAGGGGAACGTCAAGAGATCCCTGTGGCTTTGCTTCAGCAAGTCTCCTTCTCGAGGTCTCTCCTTGAGGACTGAGAGAATATTAGTGTTCACGTATGTGAGCACGAGGAGGAACCTCTTTGGAGTTTTCTCCTTTCCTTCTACAGGGAATTACAGATTTTACGAGAAAACAGACGTCCCTGTTGAGAAGGTAAGAGCCTCTGGGAGGTTTGGAACCTGTTCCATCTGATCCATCTGGTGCCAAGTGAATTCTAGGCATGGAAAACCCTAGTTTAAGGTGGCAGAATTTTATTCCCCACCTAGGATTTTGTCCCTTAGCATCACTGGGGACATTAGGGTTTGTCCTTTGGGTGGTTTTACCTTTTCCTCCATTCCTCCCTCCTTTCTCTTCATCTCTTACTTCTTTTGTCCTTTCCCCAGGTCCCCATCCCACCACCAGGAGAGGGGTGTGTGTTTGTGTCCCCCGGGGGGTGCTCTGCAGCTTCCATTGTGGGATGTCCACCCAAAAATGTGGGGCTGAAATAGTGCTCGGAAAGTGATCCCCACCAGTGACCGGGGCCATCCTTTGTGCTCTCTGGTGAGAACCCGCAGCCTCCCGCCCTTCAGCCTCTACCCCGATTGGCTGAGGTGGACCTTGACGTGGGGAATGGTTTCCCAGGAGAAGTCTGGACTCCTGGATTCTGTTCCTTCTCTATCCTGGTTTGGGAGTGTGGCCTGGGACGGCAGGAGGCAGCTGCTTGTCCAAAGTGACCGATGGTCTTTGTGACTGACCCCAGTGCTGGAAAAGGAGGAGACTCCCCGGGTATTGCTGCACCAGGGATGACGAGGGGGAACGTTGGGAGCAGATGATGCAATGAACTCCTGGCAGTGTGTGTAGATTGCACTCCCTGCACCCCTGTGTCTAGCTGGCTTGCTTCCCAGAATGAACCCTCATTGAGTCTGGCCAACAGCAGGATATTAGCTGTGGAGGGGAGGGGTGGGTGTGGCAGTGAGATCACAAAGGCCTTTTGCAGGAGCTCAGCCTGTTGGTCAAAAGTGATGGGGAGGTGGTGACCTCACAGAGAGATGCTGACATCATCCAGACAGGACAGGGGCACAGGGCCAGGGAAACGTCAAGAGATCCCTGTGGCTTTGCTTCAGCAAGATTCCTACTCAAGGTCTCTCTCTGAGGACTGAGAGAGTATTAGGGTTTACGTTCGTGAGCGTGAGGAGGAATCCCCTTGGAGTTTCCTCCTTTCCTTTTCCAGATTTTACGAGAAAACAGATGTTCCTTTTGAGAAGGTAAGAGCCTCTGAGAGGTTTGGAACCTGTTCAGTCTGATCCATCTGGTGCCAGCTGAAATCTAGGCATGGAAAACACTAGTTTAAGGTGGCAGAATTTTATTCCCCATAGGATTTTGTCCCTTAGAATCACTGGGGAGATTAGTGTGTGTCCTTTTGGTTTTACCTTTCCTCCATCCCTCCCTCCTTTCCCTTCATCTCTTACTTCTTTTGTCCTTACCCCTGTTCCCCATCCCACCACCAGGAGAGGGATGTGTATATGTGTGTGTCCGGGGGTGCTCTGCAGTTCCCATTGTGGGATGTCCCCCCAAAATGTGGGACTGAAATAGTGCTCGGACAGTGATCCCCACTGGTGACCGGGGCCATCCTTTGTGCTCTCTGGTGAGAACCCGCAGCCTCCCGCCCCTCTCCCCTGATTGGCTGAGCAGGGGATTATTAACAGGGAGTTGACTCAGGTCCTTGTTGGTCTCTTCTAAGACCAAGTAAATAAGACCTAACCAGTCATATGGTTGACAAATTTTGCTGCTTCTCTGCATTAATTGTCTCTGAGCAGTTCATGATTCTCTCTAACATTCCAGTTCTTCTAAGATACTTTGTGAATAATTACTTTGAACTGTGGTTGTTCATTTGAGAACACTTTATTCAGGTCTCAGAGTAACAACCGTGTTAGTCTGTATTCGCAAAAAGAAAAGGAGTACTTGTGGCACCTTAGAGACTAACCAATTTATTTGAGCATAAGCTTTCGTGATCTACAGCTGACTTCATCGGATGCTGTAGCTCACTAAAACTTATGCTCAAATAAATTGGTTAGTCGCTAAGGTGCCACAAGTACTCCTTTTCTTTATTCAGGTCATTCAATGTATGAAATTCAAGATGCGATGGTTAGTCTGAAAGTCTGGACTCTTGGGTCCTATTCCCAGCTCTGCCACTGACTGGATGTGTGACCTAAGACAAGTCAATTCTCCTTTCTCAGTCTTTGCTATCAGTTGGAGCAGGAGATAATAAGAGGTGTCCTATCACGTTTACTCAGATCAGATTATGACCTAATCGAAGAGCTGAAATATTCTATTTGATTTGTATTTTATTATTTTGAAATTGATAAGAGCAGCAGGCTCCAGGAAGGTGTGTAAAGTGCTGGGATGTCAGGATCTGGGAGGCGCTGTCTCCCCTGCACTAGGGCAGTGTTCTGCACCCTCTGCTGCTGGCTGAGTTACTCCGTCCCTCGGCAATAAGACAGATTCTTGTTTTCACAGCCAGTCGATCGCCCAGTGTCATCACCCTGCCTGGTGGCTCGGCAGGGTAATTCCTCAGGACACCACCCTTTCCAGCCTGCCTTGGGCTTGGAGAATGAGGAGGAGGGCGAGCGAAAGCTGGCCACCCTGGACATCTGTCATCCATCTCTTCATCACCTAGAGCAAGTGAGTGGCATTAGCGTTCCTCTGTGGCATCCCCTGTCTGTCTGGGGAGAGGCAGAAAGAGGGGAGAGAATCTCTCCGAAAGGAGATCGGATTTGCAAACCGACCCCAGGAGTCCTTCGCTCTCAGTCCAGGGAGGGACTTCTCCAGAGCTGTTTCCAGTGTGTTTGGAAAGATCTCAGCAATGGGGCTCCCAGCCCTTCCCTTGTGGGAGACTGTTCCGAAGGCTGAGAGTCTCTGAACTGGGCTAGACCCTGTGAGCTGCTGAGCATGGAAATCAATGGGAAACAAGGAGACCCTGGGCTTGCTATGCCTAGGGACTTTGACGTGGGGAATGGTTTCCCAGGAGAAGTCTGGACTCCTGGATTCTGTTCCTTCTCTAGCCTGGAGCGGGAGTGTGGCTTGGGACAGCAGGAGGGAGCCGCTTGTCCTAAGTGACAGGTGGTCTTTGTGACTGACCCCAGTGCTGGAAAAGGAGGAGACTCCCGGGTATTGCTCCACCAGGGATGACGAGGGGGAACGTTGGGAGCAGATGATGCAATGAACTCCTGGCAGTGTGTGTATATTGCACTCCCTGCACTCCTGTGTGGGGATGAGGAGCTGCTCTGGCAGGGACTGGGATGGGGAGGGACCAAACAGGGCGGTTAGTGAGAGGCTGCCTTGGGCCCAGACTCACGGCTGCTCCTCGCTCGGTTCCATTCTGGCCAGGCTCCTGAGGATGTTGAGAAAGAAGGCTCTGCAGGTGGCCTCAGAGCCTGAGGGAAGCAGCTGCCATCTTCCCCTGGAGCAGAGTGGTCCCTTTGTCCCCTCTGGCGGGGAAGGAGTTCCCGCCAGAACCAGGAGGTGGAAGCGCCCAGCCTTCTGGAGGAGGAAACCTGCTCCGGATGCAGGTGGTGAGGTGGGACGGGCACCAGCTAGGCTGAAATAGAGCTGTCCCAGGATGTGTCTGGGCAGGCAGGATTCAGCCGAGGAGGGGAGCCGGGCAGGGTGGCTCTGGGGCTTGTTGTGTGGGAAGCACGGGCCCCAGAATCCCAGCCCTGATTCCCAGCAGGAGGCATCGCCCTGCCCAGTCACTGAGGTTCTTCCAGCCTCCCGAAGGCAGGAGGTGGAGGAACCCTGTCCAAGCACCAGCAGCTCGGCCCGCTCCCCATGGGAAAGCAGCAGTGCCGGGGACTGAGGCAGCAGCCAGGCCGAGGTGTCCCGCTGCTTTGTTCCAGGTGAGGAACCAGGCTGGGCTCAGGGAGGGGTGAGGAGGGGGCTGTGAACACCCTGGGCCCAGGCACTCAACCAGTGCTCTTTGGACGGGTCCCCAGCCCACGTGTCTGGCTTGAGCCACATGAACCCCACTGATACTAGATGCTGCCACTTTTGTCCTTGATACTCCAGGTGGGGGCGGGTGAGTCCAGGACACTGTGGGGGAGGGAGGGTCTCTTTGCTATGGGCTCCTGAAGGAGTTGGGGGCTGAAGGCATCACTGAGAGGGGGAAGTGTGGGTCCTGATCTGCCCTGGGTCCCGCAGGTGGGAAGGGGGCACATTGCCCCACCATGCCCCTCTCCTTTCCCCGCGTGGCAGCAGGAGTCACCCTGTCCCCTTCTCTTCCTGGTGCAGGGACCTCCAGGGACTCAGAGGACGAGGAGAAGGTAGCCGTGGACATGGCCATGAGGAGGCTGCTCTCAGGAACATCCGAGAGCAGTTCCAAGGCCGAGAAAAGGTAGAAACCTTTCCCAGCTGTGCTGGAACTGAGATTGTCCTGCCCCTTCCCAGCACCCTGACCCCCTGCAGAGCTCTAACAGCTCTAACAGGGACTTTTCTTCACTATGATCGTGGACCCCCAAAATAGAGGTGTTTGTCACAGACCAGCCAGGGTCTCCTCCCCCAACATGCACTGTCCCAGTTCCTGACCTTGTTTGTGTAGGAGTTGTGGTTGATTTGGACAATGGCCGGGTCCCCACTATCCTCCATTCAGGCCTGAGTCCCGCAGCTGGTGTGGGTGGGGCAGGGAGATCCCTGGCTCACTGGCTCTCTCTCCCCTAACCCCACTCCTGGTTTGTGCAGGACGAGGCCCAGCAGCTCATATTCCTGGATGCCATCCACCCCGCGTGATTCGCTACACGGAAGAGAGCACAGGACACATGGGAGTTGCACTGCTGCAAGGCGGCTGTGGTGGAGAGGACTGTGGTGAGTGAGACACAGCGCCCAGCCGCTGGAGGGAGGACAGAGGCATGGAGGTGCAGGGGTCCTTTTCTCACTGTGCTGGGGGGCGCAGGTTCTGGGTACTAAGGCTCTGAAGAAGCTCTCAAGGAGTAATTTTTAAAATAATTTTTATCAGTGATTTGGGAGCAAACATACAATCCCTGCTGAGAAGACTTGTGGGTGACAAAATACACTGGTGGGTGACTGGTGGGTGGCAAACTGGACCCATTCAAAGCAAAGAAATTTGACCAGAGCCAAATGCAAGGTCCTATAGCTAGCAACAGGGCATGCCGGTCACACCTGCAGAATGGGGAAGTATATCCAGGAAAGCAGTGACTTTGAAAGGATTTTCGGGGCCATAGTGGAGAAGCCCGTCATCATGAGCTCCCAGTGTGATTCTGTTGTGAACAGAGCTAAAGCCATCATTAGACGTAGGAGCAGAGCGGTGAGTAGGATAGGGAGGTGACAGAGCATGAGTGAGACTGAGATTGGAATACGGCATCCGGTTTTGCTGTCCTCATTTGAAAAAGATGTTGAGACATTGGAGCTGGGGCATCAAAGAGCCACCAAATGTTCTGAGGGCTGGAGAAAAATGCCTTCTAGTGAGCTATTGAAGTGTTGAAGTGCCTTAAGGGAGAGAAAATATTGGGTGTGAAGGGGCTCGTTCATCAAGCAGAGCAAGGCATCACAAGACCCAATGGCTGGAAGGTGAAAAGAGAGAAATTCATATTTCAAATAAGGAACAAATATTCAACAGTGAGGATGATTCACCACAGGAACTAGCTACCAAGGAAAGTGGTGGATTCTCCATCTCTTGATGTCATTTAATGAAGACTAGATGCCTTTCTGGAATGTGTTTGCCCCGACAGGAGCTATTGTGGTCTACAGGAGGCCTGTGATATGCAGGGGGTCAGATGAGATGCTCTAATGGCCTCTTCTGGCCATACAGTCTCCTAATTTCTGAAAAACTGAGTGTAGCATTGGGAGCAGCCTCTGATGTTTTACTGTCTAGCCGGCTTCCTTCCTGGAATGAACCCTCATTGAGTGGGATGATCCACGGGGTACTAGTAGCTGAAACCTCCAAAGTGTCTGGCCAGCAGCAGGACATTAGCTGTGCAGGGGAGGGGTGGGTGTGGCAGTGAGATCACAAAGGCCTTTTGCAGGAGCTCAGCCTATTGGTCAAAGGTGATGGGGAGGTGGTGACCTCACAGAGAGATGCTGACATCAACCAGGCAGGACAGGGGTGCAGGTCCAGGGAAACGTCAGAGATCCCTGTGGCTTTGCTTCAGCAAATCTCCTTCTCGAGTTCTCTCTTTGAGGACTGAGAGAGTATTAGGGTTCACGTAAGTGAGCACGAGGAGGAACCTCTTTGAAGTTTTCTCCTTTCCTTTTACTGATTTTACTAGAAAACATACGTCCCTGTTGAGAAGGTAAGAGCCTCTGAGAGGTTTGGAACCTGTTCCATTTGATCCATCTGGTGCCAGCTGAAATCTAGGCATGGAAAACACTAGTTTAAGATGGCAGAATATTCAGCCAAACACCTAGGATTTTGTCCCTTAGAATCACTGGGGACATTAGGGTTTGCCCTTTTGTGGTTTTACCTTTCCCTCCATCCCTCCGTCCTTTCTCTTCATCTCTTACTTCTTTTGTCCTTTCCCCTGTTCCCCTCCCACCACCAGGAGAGGGGTGTCTGTGTGTGTGTATGTGTGTGTGTGTGTCTGTGTGTGTGTGTCCTGGGGGGGTGCTCTGCAGCTCCCATTGTGGGATGTCCACCCAAAAATGTGGGACTGAAATAAGGCTCGGACAGTGATCCCCACCGGTGACCGGGGCCATCCTTTGGGCTCTCTGGTAAGAACCTGCAACCTCCCACCCCTCAACCCTGATTGGCTGAGCAGGGCGTTACTGACAGGGAGTTGACTCAGGTCCTTGTTGGTCTCTTTTAAGACCAAGGAAATAAGTCATAACCAGTCATATGGTTGACAAATTTTGCTGCTTCTCTGCTTTAATTGTCTCTGAGCAGTTCATGATTCTCTCTGACATTCTAGTTCTCCTAAAATACTTTCTGAATAATTATTATGAACTGTGGTTGGTCATTTGAGAGCACTTTATTCAGGTCATTCAATGTATGAAATTCCAGGTCCGAAGGTTAGATTGAAAGTCAGGGCTCTTGGGTCCTATTCCCAACTGAGGTCACACAGCCAGTCTGAGGCAAAGACAAGTCAATTCTCCTTTCTCAGCCTTAGCTTCTCTCTCTTTCAAGTAGGGATAACAATCCGCTCCTACCTAACTCACGGTGGGGGGAAGATGGGGATCCATTGGAGCGAGTCACTTGGAGCAGTGCATAGTATGAGGTGTCCTATCACGTTTACTCAGATCAGATTATGACCTAATCGAAGAGCTGAAATATTCTATTTGATTTGTATTTTATTATTTTGAAATTGTTAAGAGCAGCAGGCTCCAGGAAGGTGTGTAAAGTGCTCGGAAGTCAGGATCTGGGAGGCGCTGTCTCTCCTGCACTAGGGCAGTGTTCTGCACCCTCTGCTGCTGGCTGAGTTACTCCATCCCTTAGCAATAAGACAGACTCTTTCTTCACAGCCAGTCGATCGCCCAGTGTCATCACCCTGCCTGGTGCTTGGCAGGGTAATTCCTCAGGTCACCACCCTTTCCAGCCTGCCTTTGGCTTGGAGAATGAGGAGGAGGGCAAGCGAAAGCTTGCCACCCTGAACATCCGCCATCCATCTCTCCATCACCTAGAGCAAGTGAGTGGCATTAGGGTTCCTCTGTGGCATCCCCCGTCTGTGTGGGGAGAGGCAGAAAGAGGAGGAGAGAATCTCTCCGAAAGGAGATCGGATTTGCAAAGCGACCCCAGGAGTCCCTCGCTTTCAGTCAGGGGAGGGGCTTCTCCAGAGCCATCTCCAGTGTGTTTGGAAAGGTCCCAGCAATGGGGCTCCCAGCCCTTCCCTTGTGGGAGACTGTTCCGAAGGCTGAGAGTCTCTGAACTGGGCTAGACCCTGTGAGCTGCTGAGCATGGAAATCAATGGGAAACAAGGAGACCCAGGGCTTGCCATGTCTAGGGACTATGACGTGGGGAATGGTTTCCCAGGAGAAATCTGGACTCCTAGATTCTGTTCCTTCTCTAGCCTGGAGGGGGGGTGTGGCCTGGGATGGAGGAGGGAGCTGCTCGTCCAAAGTGACAGGTGGTCTTTGTGACTGACCCCAGTGCTGGAAAAGGAGGAGACTCCCGGGTATTGCTGCACCAGGGATGACGAGGGGGAACGTTGGGAGCAGATGATGCAATGAACTCCTGGCAGTGTGTGTAGATTGCACTCCCTGCACCCCTGTGTGGGGAGGAGGAGCTGCTCTGTCAGGGACAGGGATGGGGAGGGAGCAAACAGGGCGGTTAGTGAGAGGCTGCCTTGGGCCCAGACTCACGGCTGCTCCTTGCTCGGTTCCAGGATGGCCAGGCTCCTGAGGATGTTGAGAAAGAAGGCTCTGCAGGTGGCCTCAGAGCCTGAGGGAAGCAGCTGCCATCTTCCCCAGGAGCTGTCCCAGGATGTGGCTGGGGAGGCAGGATTCAGCCGAGAAGGGGAGCCGGCAGGGTGGCTCTGGGGTTTGTTGTGTGGGAAGCACGGGCCCCAGAATCCCAGCCCTGATTCCCAGCAGGAGGCATCGCCCTGCCCAGTCACTGAGGACCTTCCAGCCTCCCGAAGGCAGGAGGTGGAGGAACCCTGTCCAAGCATCAGCAGCTCGGCCCGCTCTCCATGGGACAGCAGCAGCGCCGGGGACTGAGGCAGCAGCCAGGCCGAGGTGCGCCGCTGCTTTGTTCCAGGTGAGGAACCAGGCTGGGCTCAGGGAGGGGTGAGGAGGGGGCTGTGAACACCCTGGGCTCAGGCACTCGACCAGTGTTGTGGGGACGGGTCACCAGCCCACGTGTCTGGCTTGAGTCACATGAACCCCACTGATACTAGATGCTGCCACTTTGGTCCTTGATGCTCCAGGTCGGGGCAGGTGAGTCCAGGACACTGTGGGGAAGGGAGGGTCTCTTTGCTATGGGCTACTGAAGGAGTTGGGGGCTGAAGGCATCACTGAGAGGGGGAAGTGTGGTTCCTGATCTCCCTTGGGTCCCGCAGGTGGGAAGGGGGCACATTGCCGCACTATGCCCCTGTCCTTTCCCCGCGTGGCAGCAGGAGTCACCCTGTCCCCTTCTCTCCCTGGTACAGGGACCTCCAGAGACTCAGAGGACGAGGAGGAGGTAGCTGTGGACATGGCCATGAGGAGGCTGCTCTGAAGAACATCCGAGAGCAGTTCCAAGGCTGAGAAAAGGTAGAAGCCTTTCCCAGCTGTGCTGGGACTGAGATTGTCCTTCCCCTTCTCAGCACCGTGACCCCCTGCAGAGGGTCTTGTCTCTGATGATCCACCAGCTCTAACAGCTCTAACAGGGATTTTTCTCCATGATCTGGGACCCACAAAATAGGGGTGTTTGTCACAGACCAGCCAGGGTCTCCTCCCCCAAGATGCACTGTCCCAGTTCCTGACCTTGTTTGTGTAGGAGTTGTGGTTGATTTGGACAATGGCCGGGTCCCCACTATCCCCCATTCAGGCCTGAGTCCCGCAGCTGGTGTGGGTGGGGCAGGGAGGTCCCTGGCTCACTGGCTCTCTCTCCCCTAACCCCACTCCAGGGCAGGGGTCCGTTTCTCACTGTGCTGTGGGGTGCTGGTGGGGTGCTGGTCCTGGGTACTAAGCCTTTGAAGAATCTCTCAAGGACAAATTTTTCAAAATAATTTTATCAGTGATTTAGGAGCAACCATACAATCCCTGCTGATAATATTGATGGGTGACAAAATACTGGCAGCGTGGTAATTACTGATGAGGAGAGGGCAGTGATACAGAGGGATCTGGCTCATTTGGCAAACTGGACCCATTCAAAGCAAAGAAATTTGACCAGAGCCAAATGCAAGGTCCTATAGCTAGCAACAGGGCATGCCGGTCATACCTCCAGAATGGGGAAGTGTGTCGAGGAAAGCAGTGACTCTGAAACAGTTTTCGGGGCCATAGTGGAGAAGCCCGTCAACATGAGCTCCCAGTGTGATGTTGTGGTGAACAGGGCTAAAGGCATCATTAGACGTAGGAGCAGAGCCGTGAGCAGGATAGGGAGGTGACACAGCATCAGTAAGCCCTGGTCTACCCTAGGAGTTGAGGTCTAATTTAGCAGTGTTAAATCAATTTAAACTTGCACCTGTCCACACGACGAAGCCCTTTTCTTCGACTTAAAGGGCTCTTAAAATCAATTTCCTTACTCCACCCCCGACAAGGGGATTAGCGCTGAAATGGGCCTTGCTGGGTGAAATTTGGGATACTGTGGACACAATTAGACAGTATTGCTCTCCGTGAGGTATCCCAGAGTGCTCCATTGTGACCGTTCTGGACAGCACTCTCAACTCAGATGCACTGGCCAGGTAGACAGGAAAAGGCCCACGAAGTTTTGAATTTCAATTTCCAGTTTGTCCAGCATGGCAAGCTGCAGGTGACGATGCAGAGCTCATCAGCAGAGGTGACCATGCAGAGCTCATCAGCTGAGGTGACCATGATGGAGTCCCAGAATCGCAGAAGAGCTCCAGCATGGACCGAACGGGAGGTACGGGATCTGATCTCTGTATGGGGAGAGGAATCCGTGCTATGAGAACTACGTTCCAGTTTTCGAAATGCCAAAACATTTATCAAAATCTCCCAGGGCATGAATGACAGAGGCCATCACAGGGACCCGAAGCAGTGCCACGGAAACTTAAGGAGCTGAGGCAAGCCTACCAGAAAACCAGAGAGGCAAACGGCCGCTCCAGGTCAGAGCCCAAAACGTGCTGCTTCTATGATGTGCTGCATGCCATTTTAGGGGCTTCAGCCACCACTATCCCAGCCGTGTTGTTTGACTCCTTCAATGAAGATGGAGGCAACACGGAAGCAGGTTTTGGGGATGAAGAAGATGATGATGATGATGAGGTTGTAAATAGCTCACAGCAAGCAAGCAGAGAAACCAGTTTTCCCGACAGTTAGGAACTGTTTCTCACCCTGGACCTGGAGCTAGTACCCCCCCAAACCCACCCAAGGCTGCCTCCCGGACCTACCAGGCAGAGAAGGGACCTCTGGTGAGTGTACCTTTTAAAATACTATACATGGTTTAAAAGCAAGCATGTTGAATGAAAAATTTGCCCTGGCATTCGCGGCTCTCCTGGATGTACTCCCAAAGCCTTTGCAAAAGGTTTCTGGGGAGGGCAGCCTTATTCCATCCACCATGGTAGGACACTTTTCCACTCCAAGCCAGTAGTACGTACTCGGGAATCATTGTAGAACAAAGCATTGCAGTGTATGTTTGCTGGCATTCAAACAACATCCGTTCTTTATCTCTGTGTTATCCTAAGAAGAGTGATCTTATTCATGGTCACCTGGTTGAAATAGGGTGCTTTTCTTAAGGGGACATTCAGAGGTGCCCATTCCTGCTGGGCTGTTTGCCTGTGGCTGAACAGAAATGTTCCCCACTGTTAGCCACGCGCTGGGGGGAGGCAAAATGCGACCTTGTAACGAAAGCACATGTGCTATGTATATAATGTTAACAGTAAGGTTTACCGTGAAAGAGTGTACCCATTGTTCTATAAAATGTGTCTTTTTGAATACCACTGTCCCTTTTTTTTTCTCCACCAGTTGCATGTGTTTCAAGGATCACAGGATCTTCTCCTTCCCAGAAGCTAGCGAAGACTAGAAGGTGAAAAAAACGCACTCACGATGAAATGTTCTGTGAGCTCATGCTGTCCTCCCACACTGACAGAGCACAGATGAATGCGTGGAGGCAGACAGTGTCAGAGTGCCGGAAAGCACAAAATGACCGGGAGGAGAGGTGGCGGGCTGAAGAGAGTAAGTGGCGGGCTGAAGAGAGGGCTGAAGCTGAAAGGTGGCGGCATCGTGATGAGAGGAGGCAGGATTCAATGCTGAGGCTGCTGGAGGATCAAACTAATATGCTCCAGCATATGGTGAGGTGCAGGAAAGACAGCAGGAGCACAGACTGCCGCTACAGCCCCTGTGTAACCAACCGCCCTCCTCCCCAAGTTCCATAGCCTCCACACCCAGACGCCCAAGAACGCGGTGGGGGACCTCTGGCCACCCAGCCACTCCACCCCAGAGGATTGCCCAAGCAACAGAAGGCTGGCATTCAATAAGTTTTAAAGTTTTAAACTTTTAAAGTGCTGTGTGGCCTTGTCCTTCCCTCCTCCACCACCCCTCCTGGTGCTTCTCTCCTCCACCACCCCTCCTGCGCTACCTTGGCAGTTATCCCCCTATTTGTGTGATGAATGAATAAAGAATGCATGAATGTGAAGCAACAATGTCTTTATTGCCTCTGCAAGGGGTGATCAAAGGGAGGAGGGGAGGGTGGTTAGCTTACAGGGAAGTAAAGTGAACCAAGGGGCAGGGGGTTTCATCAAGGAGAAACAAACAGAACTGTCACACCGTAGCCTGGCCAGTCATGCAACTGGTTTTCAAAGCTTCTCTGATGCGCACTGCTCCCTTCTGTGCTCTTCTAACCGCCCTGGTGTCTGGCTGTGCGAAACCAGCGGCCAGGCGATTTGCCTCAACCTCCCACCCCGCCAGAAACGTCTCCCCCTTACTCTCACAGATATTGTGGAGCGCAGAGCAAGCAGTAATAACAGTGGGAATATTGGTTTTGCTGAGGTCTAACCAAGTCAGTAAACTGCGCCAGCGCGGTTTTAAAAGTCCAAAAGCACATTCTACCACCATTCTGCACTTGCTCAGCCTGTAGTTGAACAGCTCCTGACTACTGTCCAGGCTGCCTGTGTACGGCTTCATGAGCCATGGCATTAAGGGGTAGGCTGGGTCCCCAAGGATAACAATAGGCATTTCAACATCCCCAAGGGTTATTTTCTGGTCTGGGAATAAAGTCCCTTCCTGCAGCTTTTGAAACAGACCAGAATTCCTGAAGATGCGAGCGTCATGTACCTTTCTCGGCCATCCCACGTTTATGTTGATGAAACGTCCCTTGTGATCCACCAGTGCTTGCAGCACTACTGAAAAGTACCCCTTTTGGTTATGTACTTGCCGGCTTGGTGCTCCGGTACCAAGATAGGGATATGGGTTCCATCTATGGCCCCACAAGAGTCAGGGAATCGCATTGCAGCAAAGCCATCGCCTATGACCTGCACATTTCCCATGGTGACTACCCTTGATATCAGCAGATCTTTGATTGCGTTGGCTACTTGCATCACAGCAGCCCCCACAGTAGATTTGCCCACTCCAAATTGATTCCCGACTGACCGGTAGCTGTCTGGCATTGCAAGCTTCCACAGGGCTATTGCCACTCGCTTCTCAACTGTGAGGGCTCCTCTCATCTTGGTATTCGTGCGCCTCAGGGCAGGGGAAAGCAAGTCACAAAGTTCCATGAAAGTGCCCTTATGCATGCAGAAGTTTCGCAGCCACTGGGAATCGTCCCAGAGCTGCAACACTATGTGGTCCCACCAGTCTGTGCTTGTTTCCTGAGCCCAGAATCGGCGTTCCACGGCATGAACCTGCCCCATTAGCACCATGATGCCCACATTGCCAGGGCCCGTGCTTTGAGAGAAGTCTGTGTCCATGTCCTCATTGCTCTCGTCACCGCGCTCTTGTTGCCTACTTGCCTGGTTTCGCTTTGCCAGGTTCTGGTGCTGCATATACTGCTGGATAATGCATGTGGTGTTTAATGTGCTCCTAATTGCCAAAGTGATCTGAGCGGGCTCCATGCTTGCTGTGATATGGTGTCTGCACAGAAAAAAGGCGCGGAACGATTGTCTGCCATTGCTCTGACGGAGGGAGGAATCACATGAGACGACATGGCTTACGGTGTTGTCTTACAGGAATTAAAATCAACAAAGGGGGTGGCTTTGCGAGAAACAGAATGACCCCCTCAAGGATAGAACTCAAAACCTCAAGGATAGAACTCAAAACTGGGTTTAGCAGGCCGTTGATTTCACGGAGGGAGGGAGGAGAAAATGAATACAAAACAAATCTGGTCTATTTCTTGTTCTGAGCCACTTCATCTCTCTTTATACATCTTGCTGGCAGCAGACTGTGCAGTACGACCGCTAGCCATCATCATCTCCTGGTTGCTCAGCAAAAGATGGTGCAGTATGACTGCTGGCCATCATCTACTGGCTGCTGATTAAAAGACTAAAAAGATTAAAAGATTAAAAGTGCACTGCCGGTAGGACTGAATCGCCATGAGACGAAACTTAAAAGGGAAATGACCTGGCTGAGTCACTGCCATGTTTGCCCAGGCGCCCCGACCTCATCGAGGTCGGTTAAAAGAGCACCCAGGACTACATCGACGACGGCTATCAGTCATACTGCACTGTCTGCTGCCAAAAGGCAATAAACTGCTGCTGTGTAGCAATGCATTACCACGTCTGCCAGCACCCAGGAGACATACGGTGAAGGTTAGCTGAGCGGGCTCCATGCTTGCTGTGATATGGCATCTGCACAGGTAACTCAAGAAAAAGGCACAAAATGATTGTCTGCCCTTGCTTTCACGGAAGGGGGGAGGGAAGGGGGGCCTGACGATATGTACCCAGAACCACCCGCCACAATGTTTTAACCCCATCAGGCACTGGGATTTCTACCCAGAATTCAAATGGGCAGCGGGAACTGTGGGAACTGTGGGATAGCTACCCACAGTGCAATGCTCCGGAAGGGGACGGTTGCCTCGGTACTGTGGACACACTCCGCCAACTACATGCACTGAGAGCATTTGGGTGGGGCCACACACAATCCACTGTATAAAAACACTTTCTACAAAACCAACTTCTATAAATTCGACCTAATTTCGTAGTGGAATACGGTTTTGGTGTTCTCATTTGAAAAAGATGTTGAGACCTTGGAGCTAGGGCAGCAAAGAGCCACGAAATGTTCTGAGGGCTGGAGAAAAATGCCTTCTAGTGAGCTATTGAAAGAGCTCAACCTGTTTAGCTTATTGAAAGAAGATTGAAAGGTGACTTCATTGAAGTGTTGAAGTGCCTTAATGGAGAGAAAATATTGGGTATGAAGGCGGTCGTTAATCTAGCAGAGCACGGCATCACAAGACCCAATGGCTGGAAGGTGAAAAGAGAGAAATTCATATTTCAAATAAGGAACAAATATTCAACAGCGAGGATGATTCACCACAGGAACTAGCTACCAAGGAAAGTGGTGGATTCTCGATCTCTTGATGTCGTTTAATGAAGACTAGATGCCTACCTGGAATCTGTTTGCCCCGAAAAGAGCTACTGTGGTCTATAGGAGGCCTGTGATATGCAGGGGGTCAGATTAAATGCTGTAATGGCCTCTTCTGGGCATACAGTCTCCTAATTTCTGAAAAACTGAGTGTAGCATTGGGAGCAGCCTCTGATGTTTTACTGTCAAGCCGGCTTGCTTCCTGGAATGAAACTTCATTGAGTGGGATGATCCACAGGGTACTAGTAGCTGAAACCTCCAAAGTGTCTGGACAGCGGCAGGACATCAGCTCTGCAGGGGAGGGGTGGATGTGGCAGTGAGATCACAAAGGCCTTTTGCAGGAGCTCAGCCTATTGGTCAAAGCTGATGGGGAGGTGGTGACCTCACAGAGAGATGCTGACATCAGCCAGGCAGGACAGGGGTGCAGGGCAGGGGAACGTCAAGAGATCCCCGTGGCTTTGCTTCAGCAAGTCTCCTTCTCGAGGTCTCTCTTTGAGGACTGAGAGAGTATTAGGGTTCACGTACGTGAGCACGAGGAGGAACCTCTTTGGAGTTTTCTCCTTTCCTTCTACAGGGAATTACAGATTTTACGAGAAAACAGACGTCCCTGTTGAGAAGGTAAGAGCCTTCTCCATCTGATTCATCTGGTGCCAAGTGAATTCTAGCATGGAAAACCCTAGTTTAAGGTGGCAGAATTTTATTCCCCACCTAGGATTTTGTCCCTTAGGATCACTGGGGACATTAGGGTTTGTCCTTTGGGTGGTTTTACCTTTTCGTCCATCCCTCCCTCCTTTCTCTTCATCTCTTACTTCTTTTGTCCTTACCTCTGTTCCCCATCCCACCACCAGGAGAGGGGTGTGTGTTTGTGTCCCCTGGGGGGTGCTCTGCAGCTTCCATTGTGGGATGTCCACCCAAAAATGTGGGGCTGAAATAGTGCTTGGAAAGTGATCCCAACCGGTGACCGGGCCATCCTTTGGGCTCTCTAGTGAGAACCCGCAGCCTCCCGCCCTTCAGCCTCTACCCCGATTGACTGAGGTGGACCTTGACGTGGGGAATGGTTTCCTAGGAGAAGTCTGGACTCCTGGATTCTGTTCCTTCTCTAGCCTGGTTTGGGAGTGTGGCCTGGGATGGCAGGAGGCAGCTGCTTGTTCAAAGTGACCGATGGTCTTTGTGACTGACCCCAGTGCTGGAAAAGGAGGAGACTCCCCGGGTATTGCTGCACCAGGGATGACGAGGGGGAACGTTGGGAGCAGATGATGCAATGAACTCCTGGCAGTGTGTGTAGATTGCCCTCCCTGCACCCCTGTGTCTAGCTGGCTTGCTTCCCAGAATGAACCCTCTTTGAGTCTGGCCAGCAGCAGGACATTAGCTATGGAGGGGAGGGGTGGGTGTGGCAGTGAGATCACAAAGGCCTTTTGCAGGAGCTCAGCCTGTTGGTCAAAGGTGATGGGGAGGTGGTGACCTCACAGAGAGATGCTGACATCATCCAAACAGGACAGGGGCACAGGGCCAGGGAAACGTCAAGAGATCCCCGTGGCTTTGCTTCAGCAAGATTCCTACTCAAGGTCTCTCTCTGAGGACTGAGAGAGTATTAGGGTTTACGTTCGTGAGCGCGAGGAGGAATCCCTTGGAGTTTCCTCCTTTCCTTTTCCAGATTTTACGACAAAACAGATGTTCCTGTTGAGAAGGTAAGAGCCTCTGAGAGGTTTGGAACCTGTTCAGTCTGATCCATCTGGTTCCAGCTGAAATCTAGGCAAGGAAAACCCTAGTTTAAGGTGGCAGAATTTTATTCCCCACCTAGGATTTTGTCCCTTAGCATCACTGGGGACATTAGGGTTTGTCCTTTGGGTGGTTTTACCTTTTCCTCCATCCCTCCCTCCTTTCTCTTCATCTCTTACTTCTTTTGTCCTTACCTCTGTTTCCCATCCCACTACCAGGAGAGGGATGTGTGTATGTGTGTGTCCGGGGGTGCTCTGCAGTTCCCATTGTGGGATGTCCCCCAAAAATGTGGGACTGAAATAGTGCTCGGACAGTGATCCCCACTGGTGACCGGGGCCATCCTTTGTGCTCTCTGGTGAGAACCCGCAGCCTCCCGCCCCTCTCACCTGATTGGCTGAGCAGGGGATTATTAATAGGAAGTTGACTCAGGTCCTTGTTGGTCTCTTCTAAGACCAAGTAAATAAGACCTATCCAGTCATATGGTTGACAAATTTTGCTGCTTCTCTGCATTAATTGTCTCTGAGCTGTTCATGATTCTTTCTAACATTCCAGTTCTTCTAAAATACTTTGTGAATAATTACTTTGAACTGTGGTTGTTCATTTGAGAACACTTTATTCAGGTCTCAGTGTAACAGCCATGTTAGTCTGTATTCGCAAAAAGAAAAGGAGTACGTGTGGCACCTTAGAGACTAACCAATTTATTTGAGCATAAGCTTTCTTGATCTACAGCTGACTTCATCGGATGCTGTAGCTCACAAAAACTTATGCTCAAGTAAATTGGTTAGTCTCTAAGGTGCCACAAGTACTCCTTTTCTTTATTCAGGTCATTCAATGTATGAAATTCAAGATGCAATGGTTAGTCTGAAAGTCTGGGCTCTTGGGTCCTATTCCCAGCTCTGCCACTGACTGGCTGTGTGACCTAAGACAAGTCAATTCTCCTTTCTCAGTCTTTGCTTCTCCCTCTTTCAAGTAGGGATAACAATCCGCTCCTACCTACCTCACGGTGCGGGGAGGATGGGGATCCATTGGAGAGTATCAGTTGGAGCAGGAGATAATAAGAGGTGTCCTATCACATTTACTCAGATCAGAGTATGACCTAATCGAAGAGCTGAAATATTCTATTTGATTTGTATTTTATTCTTTTGAAAATGATAAGAGCAGCAGGCTCCAGGAAGGTGTGTAAAGTGCTGGGATGTCAGGATCTGGGAGGCGCTGTCTCCCCTGCACTAGGGCAGTGTTCTGCACCCCCTGCTGCAGGCTGAGTTACTCCGTCTCCTGGCAATAAGACAGACTCTTTCTTCACAGTCAGTCGATCACCCAGTGTCACCACCCTGCCTGGTGTCTCGGCAGGGTAATTCCTCAGGTCACCACCCTTTCCAGCCTGCCTTGGGCTTGGAGAATGAGGAGGTGGGAGAGCAACAGCTGGCAACCTTGAACATCCACCATGCATCGCTTTATCACCTAGAGCAAGTGAGTGGCATTAGGGTTCCTCTGTGGCATCCCCCGTCCGTCTGGGGAGAGGCAGAAAGAGGGTGAGAGAATCTCTCCGAAAGGAGATCGGATTTGCAAAGTGACCCCAGGAGTCCCTCGCTTTCAGTCAGGGGAGGGGCTTCTCCAGAGCCATCTCCAGTGTGTTTGGAAAGGTCCCAGCAAGGGGGCTCCCAGTCCTTCCCTTGTGGGAGACTGTTCCGAAGGCTGAGAGTCTCTGAACTGGGCTAGACCCTGTGAGCTGCTGAGCATGAAATCAGTGGGAAACAAGGAGACCCTGGGCTTGCTATGCCGAGGGAGTTTGACGTGGGGAATGGTTTCCCAGGAGAAATCTGGACTCCTGGATTCTGTTCCTTCTCTAGCCTGGAGGGGGAGTGTGGCTTGGGACAGCAGGAGGGAGCTGCTTGTCCAAAGTGACAGGTGGTCTTTGTGACTGACCCCAGTGCTGGAAAAGGAGGGGACTCCCGGGTATTGCAGCACCAGGGATGACGAGGGGGAACGTTGGGAGCAGATGATGCAATGAACTCCTGGCAGTGTGTGTAGATTGCACTCCCTGCACCCCTGTGTGGAGAGGAGGAGCTGCTCTGTCAGGGACAGGGATGGGGAGGGAGCAAACAGGGCGGGTAGTGAGAGGCTGCCTTGGGCCCAGACTCACGGCTGCTCCTTGCTCGGTTCCAGGATGGCCAGGCTCCTGAGGATGTTGAGAAAGAAGGCTCTGCAGGTGGCCTCAGAGCCTGAGGGAAGCAGCTGCCATCTTCCCCAGGAGCAGAGCGGTCCCTTTGTCCCCTCTGGCGGGGAAGGAGTTCCTGGCCGAGCCAGGAGGTGGAAGCGCCCAGCCTTCTGGTGGAGGAAACCCGCTCCCAGTGCAGGCACCGAGGTGGGAGAGGCACCAGCCAGGCCGAAATGGAGCTGTCCCAGGATGCAGCTGGGCAGGCAGGACCCAACCCAGGACGGGAGCTGGGGAGGGTGGCCCTGGGGCTTGTTGTGTGGGAAGCACGGGCCCCAGCATCCCAGCCCTGATTCCCAGGGGGAGGCATTGCCCTGCCCGGTCACTGAGGACCTTCCAGCCTCCCGAAGGCAGGAGGTGGAGGATCCCTGTCCAAGCACCAGCAGCTCGGCCCGCTCCCCATGGGACAGCAGCAGTGCCGGGGACTGAGGCAGCAGCCAGGCCGAGATGCGCCACTGCTTTGTTCCAGGTGAGGAACCAGGCTGGGCTCAGGGAGGGGTGAGGGGCTCCTGAAGGAGTTGGGGGCTGAAGGCATCACTGAGAGGGGAAAGTGTGGGTTCTGAAGTGCCCTGGGTCCCGCAGGTGGGAAGGGGGCACATTACCCCACCATGCCCCTGTCCTTTCCCCATGTGGCAGCAGGAGTCACCCTGTCCCCTTCTCTCCCTGGTGCAGGGACTTCCAGGGACTGAGAGGATGAGGAGGAGGTAGCCGTGGACATGGCCATGAGGAGGCTGCTCTCAGGAACATCCGAGAACAGTTCCAAGGCCGAGAAAAGGTACAAACCTTTCCCAGCTGTGCTGGAACTGAGATTGTCCTTCCCCTTCCCAGCACCCTGACCCCCTGCAGATCATCTTGTCTCTGATGATCCACCAGCTCTAACAGGGACTTTTCTCCACTATGATCGTGGACCCCCAAATTAGAGGTGTTTGTCACAGACCAGCCAGGGTCTCCTCCCCCAGCATGCACTGTCCCAGTTCCTGACCTTGTTTATGTAGGAGTTGTGGGTGATTTGGACAATGGCCGGGTCCCCACTATCCCCCATTCAGGCCTGAGTCCTGCAGCTGGTGTGGGTGGGGCAGGGAGGTCCCTGGCTCACTGGCTCGCTCTCCCCTAACCCCACTACTGGTTTGTGCAGGACAAGGCCCAGCAGCTCATGTTCTTGGATGCCATCCACCCCGCGTGATTCGCTACACGAAAGAGAGCACAGGACACATTGTAGTCGCACTGCTGCAAGGCGGCTGTGGTGGAGAGGACTGTGGTGAGCGAGACACAGCGCCCAGCTGCTGGAGGGAGGACAGAGGCATGGGAGGGGAAGGGGTCCTTTCCTCACTGTGCTGCGGGGCGCAGGTTCTGGGTACTAAGGCTCTGAAGAAGCTCTCAAGGAGTAATCTTTAAAATAATTTTCATCAGTGATTTGAGAGCAAACATACAATCCCTGCTGAGAAGACTGGTGGGTGACAAAATACACTGGTGGGTGACTGGTGGATGGCAAACTGGACCCATTCAAAGCAAAGAAATTTGACCAGAGCCAAATGCAAGGTCCTATAGCTAGCAACAGGGCATGCCGGTCACACCTCCAGAATGGGAAGTATATCCAGGAAAGCAGTGACTCTGAAAGGGTTTTTGGGGCCATAGTGGAGAAGCCCGTCATCATGAGCTCCCAGTGTGATTCTGTGGTGAACAGGGCTAAAGCCATCATTAGACATGGAAGCAGAGCGTTGAGTAGGATAGGGAGGTGACAGAGCATGAGTGAGACTGAGATTGGAATACGGCATCCAGTTTTGGTGTCCTCATTTGAAAAAGATGTTGAGACATTGGAGCTGGGGCATCAAAGAGCCACCAAATGTTCTGAGGGCTGGAGAAAAATGCCTTCTAGTGAGCTATTGAAGTGTTGAAGTGCCTTAATGGAGAGAAAATATTGGGTATGAAGGGGCTCCTTAATCTAGCAGAGCACGGCATCACAAGACCCAATGGCTGGAAGCTGAAAAGAGAGAAATTCATATTTCAAATAAGGAACAAATATTGAACAGCAAGGATGATTCTCCACAGGAACTAGCTACCAAGGAAAGTGGTGGATTCTCCATCTCTTGATGTCATTTAATGAAGACTAGATGCCTTTCTGGAATGTGTTTGCCCCGACAGGAGCTATTGTGGTCTACAGGAGGCCTGTGATATGCAGGGGGGTCAGATGAGATGCTCTAATGGCCTCTTCTGGGCATACAGTCTCCTAATTTCTGAAAAACTGAGTGTAGAATTGGGAGCAGCCTCTGATGTTTTACTGTCTAGCCGGCTTCCTTCCTGGAATGAACCCTCATTGAGTGGGATGATCCACAGGGTACTAGTAGCTGAAACCTCCAAAGTGTCTGGCCAGAAGCAGGACATTAGCTGTGCAGGGGAGGGGTGGGTGTGGCAGTGAGATTACAAAGGCCTTTTGCAGGAGCTCAGCCTATCGGTCAAAGGTGATGGGGAGGTGGTGACCTCACAGAGAGATGCTAACATCAGCCAGGCAGGACAGGGGTGCAGGTCCAGGGAAACGTCAGAGATCCCTGTGGCTTTGCTTCAGCAAGTCTCCTTCTCGAGGTCTCTCTTTGAGGACTGAGAGAGTATTAGGGTTCACGTACGTGAGCACGAGGAGGAACCTCTTTGAAGTTTTCTCCTTTCCTTTTACTGATTTTACTAGAAAACATACGTCCCTGTTGAGAAGGTAAGAGCCTCTGAGAGGTTTGGAACCTGTTCCATTTGATCCATCTGGTGCCAGCTGAAATCTAGGCATGGAAAACACTAGTTTGAGATGGCAGAATATTCAGCCAAACACCTCGGATTTTGTCCCTTAGAATCACTGGGGACATTAGGGTTTGTCCTTTGGGTGGTTTTACCTTTCCCTCCATCCCTCCGTCCTTTCTCTTCATCTCTTACATCTTTTGTCCTTTCCCCTGTTCCCTTCCCACCACCAGGAGAGGGGTGTGTGTGTGTGTGTGTGTGTTTGTGTGTCCCCCGGGGGGTGCTCTCCAGCTGCCATTGTGGGATGTCCACCCAAAAATGTGGGACTGAAATAGTGCTCGGACAGTGATCCCCACTGGTGACCGGGGCCATCCTTTGTGCTCTCTGGTGAGAACCTGCAGCCTCCGATCCCTCTCACCTGATTGGCTGAGCAGGGGTTATTGATAGGGAGGAGACTCAAGTCTTGTTGGTCTCTTTTAAGACCAAGGAAATAAGTCATAACCAGTCATATGGTTGACAAATTTTGCTGCTTCTCTGCTTTAATTGTCTCTGAGCAGTTCATGATTCTCTCTAACATTCTAGTTCTCCTAAAATACTTTCTGAATAATTATTATGAACTGTGGTTGGTCATTTGAGAGCACTTTATTGAGATCATTCAATGTATGAAATTCCAGGTCCGAAGGTTAGTTTGAAAGTCGGGGCTCTTGGGTCCTATTCCCAACTGAGGTCACACAGCCAGTCTGTGGCAAAGACAAGTCAATTCTCCTTTCTCAGCCTTAGCTTCTCCCTCTTTCAAGTAGGGATAACAATCCGCTCCTACCTAACTCACGGTGGGGGGAAGATGGGGATCCATTGGAGCGTGTCACTCGGAGCAGTGCATAGTATGAGGTGTCCTATCACGTTTACTCAGATCAGATTATGACCTAATCGAAGAGCTGAAATATTCTATTTGATTTGTATTTTATTATTTTGAAATTGATAAGAGCAGCAGGCTCCAGGAAGGTGTGTAAAGTGCTGGGATGTCAGGAGCTGAGAGGCGCAGTTTCCCCCACCCCCCTGCACTAGGGCAGTTTTCTGCACCCTCTGCTGCTGGCTGAGTTACTCCGTCCCTTGGCAATAAGACAGATTCTTGTTTTCACAGCCAGTCTATCGCCCAGTGTCATCACCCTGCCTGGTGTCTCGGCAGGGTAGTTCCTCAGGTCACCACCCTTTCCAGCCCGCCTTGGGATTGGAGAATGAGGAGGAGGGCGAGCGAAAGCTGGCCACCCTGGAGATCTGTCATCCATCTCTTCATCACCTAGAGCAAGTGAGTGGCATTAGGGTTCCTCTGTGGCATCCCCTGTCTGTCTTGGGAGAGGCAGAAAGAGGGTAGAGAATCTCTCCAAAAGGAGATCGGATTTGCGAACCGACCCCAGGAGTCCTTCACTCTCAGTCCAGGGAGCGGCTTCTCCAGAGCTGTCTCCAGTGTGTTTGGAAAGATCCCAGCAATGGGGCTCCCAGCCCTTCCCTTGTGGGAGCCTGTTCCCCAGGCTGAGAGTCTCTGAGCTTGGCCAGACCCTGTGACCTTCTGAGCATGGAAATCAGTGGGAAACAAGGGGACCCAGGGTTTGTTATGCCTAGGATCTTTGACGTGGGAAACGGTTTCCCAGGAGAAGTCTGGACTCCTGGATTCTGTTCCTTCTGTAGTCCAGACAGGGAGTGTGGCCTGGCACGGCAGGAGGGAGCTGCTCATCCAAAGTGACAGGTGGTCTTTGTGACTGACCCCAGTGCTGGAAGAGGAGGAGACTCCCCGGGTATTGCTGCACCAGGAATGATGAAGGGGAACGTTGGGAGCAGATGATGCAATGAACTCCTGGCAGTGTGTGTAGATTGTACTCCCTGCACCCCTGTGTGGAGAGGAGGAGCTGCTCTGCCAGGGACAGGGATGGGGAGGGACCAAACAGGGCGGTTAGTGAGAGGCTACTTTGGGCCCAGACTCACGGCTGCTCCTCGCTCGGTTCCATTCTGGCCAGGCTCCTGAGGATGTTGAGGAAGAAGGCTCTGCAGGTGGCCCCAGAGCCTGATGGAAGCAGCTGCCATCTTTCCCAGGAGCAGAGCGGTCCCTTTGTCCCCTCTGGCGGGGAAGGTGTTCCCGGCCGAGCCAGGAGGTGGAAGCGCCCAGCCTTCTGGTGGAGGAAACCCGCTCCCAGCTCAGGCACCGAGGTGGGAGAGGCACCAGCCAGGCCGAAATGGAGCTGTCCCAGGATGCGGCTGGGCAGGCAGGACCCAACCCAGGAGGGGAGCCTGGCTGAGTGGCTCTGGGGTTTGTTGTGTGGGAAGCACAGGTCCCAGGAGCTGAGCCCTGATTCCCAGGAGGAGGCATTGCCCTGCCCGGTCACTGAGGACATTCCAGCCTCCCCAGGTCAGAAGGTGAAGGGTCTCTGTCCCAGCACCAGTAAATTGGCCCACTCCCCATGGAACAGCAGCAGCTCCTGGGACTCAGGGAGGGGCGCTGCTGCTTTGTTCCAGCTGAGAAGCCAGGCTGGACTCAGGGAGGGGTGAGGAGGGGACTGTGAGAAGCCACCCTGGGCCCAGGCACTCGACCAGTGCTTTGCGGGCAGATCCCCAGCCCAGGTGTCAGGCCTGAGCCACATAAACCCCACTGATACTAGATGCTGCCACTTTGGTCCTTGATGCTCCAGGTTGGGGCAGGTGAAGCAGCACGCAGGAAGTCCAGGACAGTCTGGGGGGCTCTCTTTGCTTTGGGCTCCTGAAGGAGTTGGGGGCTGAAGGCATCACTGAGAGGTGGGAGTGTGGGGTCTGATCCCCCCCCGGGTCCTAGAGGTGGAGAGGGGGCACATTGCCCCACCATGCTCCTGTCTTTCCTCTGAGTGGAACAGGAGTTCCCCTCCCCACTTCTGTCCCTGGTGCAGGGACCGCCAGGGACTCAGAGGACGAGGAGGAGGAATGGGTGAACGTTGCCATGGAGGAGGCTGCTGTCAAGAACACCTAAGAGCAATTGCAAGGCCAAGAAAAGGTGAAAACATTCCCCAGCTGTTCTGGAACTGAGATTGTCCTGCCCCTTCCCAGCACCCTGACCCCCTGCAGAGGGTCTTGTCTCCGATGATCCACCATACCTAACGGGGACTTTTCTCTACCATCATCTGGGACCCCCACGATTGGGGTGTTTGTCATACACCAGCCAGGGTCTCCTCCCCCCACAGGCACTGTCCCAGTTCCTGACTCTGCTTGTGTAGGAGTCGTGTGTGATTTGGAGTACCCCCCATTCAGGCCTGAGTCCTGCAGCTGGTGTGGGTGGGGCAGGGAGGTCCCTGGCTAACTGGCTCTGTCTCCCCCAACCCCACTCCTGATGGGTGCAGGACGAGGCCCAGCAGTTCATGTTCCTGCATGCCATCCACCCTCCGTGTCTCGCTGCACAGCAGAGAGAGCAGGACACATTGGAGGCGCACTGCTGCCAGGCGGCTGTTGTAGAGATTATTGTGGTGAGAGAGACACGGCGCCCAGCCGCTGGAGGGAGGACAGAGATATGGGAGGGGCAGGGGTCACCCCGGCCTAATGGATGGGGGATGGCTGGTGCTGGGGGCGTAGCTGAGGGCAGGGATTGCTGGGGCTGAAGATTGGGTAGAAGAGATGGGAGAAATTCTGAGATTGGTCACTACTGCGTAGGAATCGGAGGAGCAGCAGGCAGGTGGGGGGACCTGCGTGCTGTGACACAGGGTCCAGGGAACAGGCTCTATTCCTACCCTGCCACTGTCTGTCTGGGAAACCTTGGCCTTGTCATTCCCTGGCTCGGTGCCTCAGTTTCCATTCTCGCCAGTCTGGGCCTATTTCCCTGCAGTTTCACGTCGGGGTTGGTACCAGTGCCGCCTCCGCACTGCACGGTCTAATACCAGCTCCTCTCTCCTGCCAGCACCACGACAGATGCCCTGGAGCCAGAGCTAGAGACCCACCTCCTTCGAGCTGCCCCGCATGCCGTCTTCACCCTGGGCACGGAGAAGGACACCACCCACCTCCAGGTAGATCATGCTTAAGTCATGGATCGAAGGGCCTGCTGTCATCCTAATTGGCTAATTGCCTGCAGTGGGATGTGAATGAGGGAGGCCAGGATATGTGTTTTGGGGGTCTCACCAGCACTTCCCAGAGACCCTTCTTCCCACCCTGTGACAGGTGTAGCCCCAGTTTCCCTAGCTCTGAGCCATGGCTCTCCCTTGCTTTGCAGGATCTGCATAGGGTCTTGCCAAACCTCATGGATGCCCTGCTGGGGAACCTGCTGGTAGAGTCCCCAGACATCGACAGGCTCCACGACATCTTGGAGGTGAGCCCGATGAGAGGAAGTGGGGGCAATTTTACCTTAACTCTTCAATTCATTCTCCAGTGTGTCCTCCTAGCTGGGCCCCCAGGGTCTGTCCTTGGTGAGGGCAGTCAGTGCAATGCAGTGTCGGGCCCTTCCTCCTTGATGGACTGAGGAAGGAGCTGGGACTTCAAGCCAGAGCTCTGCCTGGTTCTGTTGCGCAGTAACCACAGGGCTCCTGGCTGGCTTGGAGAGTGAGAGTCTGAACCCCTCCTATAAGATCCAGAAGATCGTCCTCAGAGAAGAGTCATGGGCTCCTTTCGAGAGAAACAGGAGGATTGTGCTCACACTCAGTCCCTTCACCCAACCAAGGATTTGAGAGCCAGGGAGGGAGTTTAGGGCGGATGGGACCAGCCCCGACACCAGACATTCTTCCAATCTAGAGAGACAATGACAAGTTGTGACCTGCAGGATACAAGCATAGTCCTGGGGGCAACAATCCCTTTCTAAAGCCCTGCAATCAAAGAATTAGATATTCCACCCTGCACACAATGTCTCAGCCCTCTGGGGATGCAGGACGCGGGGGTCGCATTTGCACAATACATGCACCTGCCCATTGATTCTGAGCTGCCTCCTTTCCCCGCAGCCCATGAACTACTGGATCCTGTCCAGAGTGTCCCAGGAGAGAGTCAGGGCTAATAGGAGCAGCACAGCCCTCCTCAGATTCACCATCACCCTCCCTGAGTTAGATGTAAGTGACCTGTGACCCCAGCTTCCTGACTCCAGGCAGAGGTGGGCTGGCTCCAACTGGCTGTAGGATCTGGTGCTGCAGGGGCTGTGGGTTAGGAGTGTTCCTCTTGGGGAGGCAGAGTGAGAGCAGAGAATGAGCTTGGCTTGAGTCAAGTTCTTCTTGTTCTGGTTAATGGTGACTCTGGGCTTTTAAGGGGACCATGCTCCAGGCTCATGCCTTCGTGTCATCCTGGAGCAGCTGGGGAAGCAAGTCCTCATGGAGGGCCCTGCCCACATCCCTGTGCTCCAGGCTCCCTTCGGAGCAGAGGAAATTAAGGGTCTAGCTCTAGCTTCTATCTCTAGCATTTCCTGCAGAGGGGCTGAGGGGAAGGAGAGTCCTGTCCCAGGGGGGACTGGGAGCTGACAGGAAAATGCTGATGGAGTCCCCTCTCCCTCTCCCTTCCATTAGAACGCAGCAGAATTCCCCAGGATGGGTCACCATGTGGCAGAGCTGGCTCTGTTCATCAGTGACCCAGCCAAGGACATGAGCCGGCAGGCCAGGGAGGGGGTTTACCGGCTCTACCAGCTGCTGCTGCACCAGAGGGGTAAGGAACCCATCTGGGAAAAGGCACCCCATAGAAGAGTGAGACTGGGACCCCAGGCAGTTTCTCTCAGACTGACCCCGTCTGGATGTTGAGTCTCTCTGTATCTCCGTTCTTCACCACCCCCTGCAATTCTGTTGGGCCAGGCACGCAGCGAGGACTCTGCCCACTGTGCAGCCACCAATGGGATTGGAAGGACACAAGCACGGCAACCAGAATGACAGATGTGGGTGTGTGTCTCTTTCCCGGGGCTGACCATCCATGAGGCCGAAGACCTGTGGTGCTGGGCCTGGCACCAGGACAGCAGGCTTCTGGGCTACAGGAACGCAGCCAGGGTCGGGGAGGTAAGGACACTCTGCCAGGGCATGAGACAGCTCAGGGAGTTGAGGGGGACAGTGGCTGGGTCCTCTGCAGTGGCTGCCTCGTGGATGCGGCAGAACACTAAACCCTGGTGCAACAGGAGCAGGTCATCCCTTCCCTCAGGCAGTTGCTGAGGGAGAGATCCTGCCTTCCTTCAGAGCCTTCAAGGTAGAGGTCCTTCCTCTTGCCTGGTCTGCCCACAAGTCCTCGTCCAGTCTGTGCACCCCGTGCAGGTGTGATGGAGCTGGGGTGGCTGAGGCCAGAGCAGCTTCTTAACCCCTTCTTCCCGAATGTGGGGTTTGTATTCCCCATCACAAGTCCACACAGAGGGGAAAAAACCTTGAAGATACAGCTTTTCATACTGTTAATGGCTAAAAGGCCGAGGAGGCCTGAGGGCGTATTTTGCCAAGGAGAGCTTTTTGTTATCTTGCAGACGTGGATCTAATGCTGCAGATGCATATTTTGGGTAGCGAATTATTATCTCATGAAGCAGTGACAATGTAAATTTTGAATCCTTTTTTATCCTGGCTTCTCTTTAACTCCTTGGAAGGCGACTTTAGATGATGCTTCGTGCAGCAGGCATTCTTTTGCCCTGTGTCGTCCGGGCTTTTCTGTTGCTGGATTCGAGAGGAGGGTTGGTGAGAATCCACTCTGCTGCCTGCAGAACGCTGCATTCTAACCAAAAGTATATTACTTTGGGTCCTGATTTTGTTCTGCTCCCGGAAGGTGATGTTTGGAAGTTTTTGATGGAGTATTAAACAAAGTGAGAGTCAGTACTGGTAAAAGTCCCCAAAAGACGACTTGAGCCTCCCCTGCATCAGTCAGATCCAGCCTCTTAATTTCTTTGGTATTGATTAAAAGTAAAATCAATGTTACTCACACACCTGCATAGGGTGTGCGTGTGTGAATCCTCCAAGGGCAGAAATGAGATGGAGTGTACTTGAGACTTTATGAGTGATATCGACCCATTCCACAAAGTTGGAAATCATGGCCTTGTGGACAGACAGAAAGGAAAGTGGGTTATTCTTTCTTCCTCCCCCCATGGCAATATAATGAAAATATCCCCTATTTCATTCCATTGGAAGACACTTCCAGACCTGCTGTGTCAAGCCTGCTGCCTGGGACTGCGGGTGCTACAAGTGGCTAGCAGTGGGCCAGAATGAGGAGAACCATGCAGTAGTTTTTGGAGATGGGGCAGTGAGGAACAAGGAGCACCTTGCTTTCAAAAGAGGCAAGGAGGAAAGGAATCATGAGAACAGCCCACGAGGTTAAGAAATGGCGGGGAGAGCCTCTTTCCTCCATGGGACATTCCATTGTCCCTCTGTGGGCAATCTATGTTTCTATTGGCTCCTTCCGATTATGCATTCGTGATATAAACTCACTGGGTGACCTAGGAGTTAACTCATTTCCCCCTTACGGCATCAGTCTTCTCCCCTGTCAAATCTACCCTGGGGAAGAAGACCAGGAGCCCTGACAATCACCTTCACCTGTGGGTATCTGGCCCTGGAAGCCTAACCCAAGTGGACTGTCTGCCCCGTCACCTGAACTACCATGTCGTTCCCTCCTAGGGTCTTGTCCTAAGTTCTCAGCCTGTCCCCTAGCTGGCTTGTCCCTGACCTTACAAGGACTATCCAAGCCCCTCCCATGCCTACGCCCCTTGGGGTCTCTCTCCTGGCTGAGCACAGGCTGCCCTTATATCTCTCAAGAGGCCTGAGTCTGAATCATATACTGCTTCTTGTCACGTGACCCGCACACTTATTCCCTTCACCCTAGGGAGCTGCATAACCTGGGCTAGGTGCAGTTCAGCTCCAACCCCTTTCCTGGCCATGTCACCCTGGGACAGGTTGAAACCGGAAACCTGTGGGCTAACAGCAACTTCTTCCTCTCAAAGGTGCTGACGACACAATGGAAGAGGAAATCCTTTGGCCCGTATAACTCAGGCCCTAGAATGTCACCAAGTGGTTCCTTCCGCCAACCATAACATGGAACTGAGCAAGACCACGTCTTTTGGAATGACATCCATGTGTATTAGAGCCAGCTGGCTAACAGAAAATCTTTCTTCTGCAGTGACGTGGGGTTAAGGGACATGGAGGAAAAGCCAAGGAGGCTGTGACCAAAGTTAGAGTAGTGAGGCCAGGATAAGCGGGGCTAGGTCCCAGGATTGGCTATCAGAAGACTTGCTGTTTTGTATTCCTGCATTTGGGCTTATGAGTGAGTCTCTTCAATGCTGAGTGCCTCGGTTTCCCCAACTATCAAATAGAGCTAATCAAGGTTTTGTTGGCTCTCCCCATTTTAGAGGGTGGGAAACCGAGACACCATTGGGACCTGTCTACAACACAGGCCTGTAGTGCATTTGTAAGCTGCTGACCCCCACATGTTTTTCAGAGCCTATGGACAGCACAGGTCTTAAAGGTGTGTTTGTTCTGTGCTTCTCCACTATGTACCAGCAGGGCTGGACGGCCTTTTCTCACTGTGCTGTGGGGAGGAGGTCCTGGGTACTAAGGCTCTGAAGAAGCTCTCAAGGACAAATTTTTTAAAATAATTTTTATCAGTGATTTGGGAGCGAACATACAATCCCTGCTGAGAAGACTGATGGGTGACAAAATACTGGCAGCGTGGTAATTACTGATGAGGAGAGGACAATGATACAGAGGGATCTGGCTCATTTGGTAAACTGGACCCATTCAAAGCAAAGAAATTTGACCAGAGCCAAATGCAAGGTCCTGTAGCTAGCAACAGGGCATGCCGGTCACACCTCCAGAATGGGGAAGTGTGTCGAGAAAAGCAGTGACTCTGAAAGGGATTTCGGGGCCAAAGTGGAGAACCTCGTCAACATGAGCTCCCAGTGTGATGCTGTGGTAAACAAGGCTAAAGCCATCATTAGACGTAGGAGCAGAGCGGTGAGTAGGATAGGGAGGTGACAGAGCAGGAGTGAGACTGAGATTGGAATACGGCATCCAGTTTTGGTGTCCTCATTTGAAAAAGATGTTGAGACACTGGAGCTGGGGCATCAAAGAGCCACGAAATGTTCTGAGGGCTGGAGAAAAATGCCTTCTAGTGAGCTATTGAAAGAGCTCAACCTGTTTAGCTTATTGAAAGAAGATTGAAAGGTGACTTCATTGAAGTGTTGAAGTGCCTTAATGGAGAGAAAATATTGGCTATGAAGTGGCTCGTTAATCTAACAGAGCACGGCATCACAAGACCCAATGGCTGGAAGGTGAAAAGAGAGAAATTCATATTTCAAATAAGGAACAAATATTCAACAGCGAGGATGATTCACCACAGGAACTAGCTGCCAAGGAAAGTGGTGGATTCTCCATCTCTTGATGTCGTTTAATGAAGACTAGATGCCCTTCTGGAATGTGTTTGTCCCAAAAGGAGCTATTGTGGTCTACAGGAGGCCTGTGATATGCAGGGGGTCAGCTGAGATGCTGTAATGGCCTCTTCTGGCCATAAAGTCTCCTAATTTCTGAAAAACTGAGTGTAGCATTGGAAGTAGCCTCTGATGTTTTACTGTCGAGCCGGCTTGCTTCCCAGAATGACCCCTCATTGAGTGGGGTATTCCACAGGGAGTAATTCAAACCTCCAAAGTGTCTGGCCAGCGTCAGAAGATTAGCTGTGCAGGGGCGGGGTGGTTGTGGCAGTGAGATCACAAAGGCCTTTTGCAGGAGCTCAGCCTATTGGTCAAAGGTGATGGGGAGGTGGTGACCTCACAGAGAGATGCTGACATCATCCAGACAGGACAGGGGCACAGGGCCAGGGGAACGTCAGAGATCCCCGTGGCTTTGCTTCAGCAAGATTCCTCCTCAAGGTCTCTCTTTGAGGACTGAGAGAGTATTAGGGTTTACGTTCGTGAGCGCGAGGAGAAATCCCCTTGGAGTTTCCTCCTTTCCTTTTCCAGATTTTACGAGAAAACAGATGTTCCTGTTGAGAAGGTAAGAGCCTCTGAGAGGTTTGGAACCTGTTCAGTCTGATCCATCTGGTGCCAGCTGAAATCTAGGCATGGAAAACACTAGTTTAAGGTGGCAGAATTTTATTCCCCACCTAGGATTTTGTCCCTTAGAATCACTGGGGACATTAGGATTTGTCCTTTGGGTTTTACCTTTTCCTCCCTCCTCCCTCCTTTCTCTTCATCTCTTACTACTTTTGTCCTTACCCCTGTTCCCCATCCCACCACCAGCAGAGGGGTTTCTGTGTGTGTGTGTGTGGGGGGGGGTGCTCTGCAGCTCCCATTGTGGGAAGTCCACCCAAAAATGTGGGACTGAAATAGTGCTCGGACAGTGATCCCCACTGGTGACCAGGGCCATCCTTTGGGCTCTCTGGTGAGAACCTGCAGCCTCCCACCCCTCTACCCTGATTGGCTGAGCAGGGCGTTATTGACGGGGAGGAGACTCAGGTCCTTGCTGGTCCCTTTTAAGACCAAGGAATAAGTCATAACCAGTCATATGGTTGACAAATTTTGCTGCTTCTCTGCATTAATTGTCTCTGAGCAGTTCATGATTCTCCCTAACATTCCAGCTCTTCTAAAATATTTTCTGAATAATTACTATGAACTGTGGTTGGTCATTTGAGAGCACTTTATTCAGGTCATTCAATGTATGAAATTCAAGGTCCGAAGGTTAGTTTGAAAGTCGGGGCTGTTGGGTCCTATTCCCCACTCTGCCACTGACTGGCTGTGTGACCTAAGACAAGTCAATTCTCCTTTCTCAGCCTTAGCTTCTCCCTCTTTCAAGTAGGGATAACAATCCGCTCCTACCTACCTCACGGTGGGGAGAGGATGGGGATCCTTTGGAGAGTGTCACTCAGAGCAGGGCATAATAAGAGGTGTCCTATCACGTTTCCTCAAATCAGATTATGAGATAATAGAAGAGCTGAAATAGTCTCTTTGTATTTTATTATTTTGAAATTGTTAAGAGCTGCAGGCTCCAGGAAGGTGTGTAAAGTGCTGGGATGTCAGGAGCTCGAAGGCGCTGTCCCCCCCTCACTAGGGTAGTGTTTTACACCCCCTGCTGCTGGCTGAGTTCCTCCGTCCTTGGCAATAAGACAGACTCTTGTTTTCACAGCCAGTCGATCACCCAGTGTCATCACCCTGCCTGCTGGCTGGGCAGGGGAACTCCTCAGGTCACCACCCTTTCCAGCCTGCCTTGAGCTTGGAGAATGAGGAGGAGGGCGAGCGATAGCTGGCGACCCTGAACATCCGCCCTTCATCGCTCCATCACCTAGAGGAAGTGAGTGGCATTAGGGTTCCCCTGTGGCGTCCCCCGTCTGTCTGGGGAGAGGCAGAAAGAGGGGGAGAGAATCTCTCCGAAAGGAGACCAGATTTGCAAACCGACCCAAGGAGACCCTTGCTCTCAGTCCAGGGAGGGGCTTCTCCCAAAGGAGATTGGGTTTGCAAACCGACCCCAGGAGTCTCTCCAGAGCCATCTCCAGTGTGTTTGGAAAGGTCCCAGCAATGGGGCTCCCAGCCCTTCCCTTTTGGGAGACTGTTCCCAAGCCTGAGAGTCTCTGAACTGGGCCAGACCCTGTGAACTGCTGAGCATGGAAATCAATGGGAAACAAGGGGACCCTGTGTCATGGAGTCCCTGGGCGGTGCTCTGGAACTACTCCCTATGAAGCCAGTCAGGACTCTGGGGAAGTCTTCTTTCTGTGAGCAGACTGTCTTCAGGACACACAGCTCACACAGCTTCCACCTTGCTGGGTCTGATCTCGGAGCATTCAGCCTCCTCTGCCCCTCCATGTGCTTCCCACTGCGAGTCCGCCCAAGCGGGGTCCTGTGGAAGCCAGAGGGTCCTGCACCCCAACTTCGCAGTCAGACATGACGCTCAGCCAGCCAGTAAAGCAGAAGGTTTATTAGATGAGAGGAACATGGTCTAAACCAGAGCTTGTAGGTGCAGAGAACAGGACCCCTCAGCTGGGTCCATTTTGGGGGTCAGTGAGCCAGACAACCCCATCTGCACTTCACTCCATGTCCCCAGCCAGCCCCAAACTGAAACTCTCTCCAGCCCCTCCTCCTCTGGGCTTTGTTCCTTTCCCAGGTCAGGAGGTCACCTGATTCCTTTGTTCTCCAACCCTTTAGCTCTCACCTTGCAGGGGGGAAGGGCCAGGCCATCAGTTGCCAGGAAACAGGATGTCGGCCATTCTCTGTGTCCAGACCCCTGCACGCACCTGCCCTCTAGGGCTCTGCAACGATCTTCCACCCTTCTCCCACCACCTAGATACTTAAGAACTGCATAGGGGAAGCTGAGGCACCCCCTTAATATTCAGAGGAAACATTAAGAACAGTCCCGCTTCGTCAACCCCTGGGCTTGCTATGCCTAGGGACTTTGACATGGGGAATGGTTTCCCAGGAGAAGTCTGGACTCCTGGATTCTGTTCCTTCTCTAGCCTGGAGCGGGAGTGTGGCTTGGGACAGCAGGAGGGAGCTGCTTGTCCAAAGTGACAGGTGGTCTTTGTGACTGACCCCAGTGCTGGAAAAGGAGGAGACTCCCCTTGAGGGTATTGCTTCACCAGGGATGAGGAAGGGGAACTTTGGGAGCAGATGATGCAATGAACTCCTGGCAGTGTGTGTAGATTGCACTCCCTGCACCCCTGTGGGGGGATGAGGAGCTGCTCTGGCAGAGACAGGGATGGGGAGGGACAAAAAGGCTGGTTAGTGAGAGGCTGCCTTGAGCCCAGACTCACGCCTGCTCCCCGCTCGGTTCCATTCTGGCCAGGCTCCTGATGATGTTGAGGAAGAAGGCTCTGCAGGTGGCCTCAGAGTCTGAGGGAAGCAGCTGCCATCTTCCGCAGGAACAGAGCTGTCCCTTTGTCCTCTCTGGCGGGGAAGGAGTTCCCGGCCGAGCCAGGAGGTGGAAGCGCCCAGCTTTCTGGCGGAGGAAACCCGCTCCCGGCATAAGCGCTGAGATGGGAGGGGCAGAGGCCAGGCCGAAACGGAGCTGTCCCAGGATGCGGTTGGGCAGGCAAGACTCAGACAAGGAGGGGAGCCGGGCTGGGTGGCTCTGGGGTTTGTTGTGTGGGAAGCACGGGCCCCAGGAGCCCAGCCCTGATTCCCAGCAGGAGGCATTGCCCTGCCCAGTCACTGAGGAGATTCCAGCCTCCCCAGGGCAGAAGGTGGAGGATCTCTGTCCCAGCACCAGCAACTCAGCCCGCTCCCAATGGGACAGCAGCAGCACCTGGGAATCAGGAAGCAGTGAGGCCGAGGTGCGCCGCTGCTTTGTTCCAGGTGAGTAACCAGGCTGGGCTCAGGGAGGGGTGAGGAGGGGGCTGTGAACACCCTGGGCCCAGGCATTCGACCAGTGCTGTGGGGATGGGTCCCCAGCCCAGGTGTCTGGCTTGAGCCACATGAACGCCACTGATACTAGATGCTGCCACTTTGGTCCTTGATGCTCCAGGTGGGGTGGGTGAGACACCACGCAGGGAGTCCAGGACATTGTGGGGGAGGGAGGGTCTCTTTGGTATGGGCTTCTGAAGGAGTTGGGGGCTGAAGGCATCACTGAGAGGGGGAAGTGTGGTTCCTGATCTGCCCTGGGTCCCGCAGGTGGGAAGGGGGCACATTGCCCCACCATACTCCTGTCCTTCCCCTGCGTGGCAACAGGAGTCACCCTGTCCCCTTCTCTCCCTGGTGCAGGGACCGCCAGGGACCCAGAGGACGAGGAGTAGGTAGCCGTGGACATGGCCATGAGGAGGCTGCTCTCAAGAACATGCGAGAGCAGTTCCAAGTCCGAGAAAAGGTAGAAACCTTCCCCAGCTGTGCTGGAACTGAGATTTTCCTTCCCCTTCCCAGCACCCTGACCCCCTGCAGAGCATCTTGTCTCTGATGATCCACCATCTCTAACAGGGACTTTTCTCCACTATGATCGTGGACCCCCAAAATAGGAGTGTTTGTCACAGACCAGTCAGAGTCTCCTACCCCAACATGCACTGTCCCAGTTCCTGACCCTGTTTGTGTAGGAGCTGTGGGTGATTTGGACAATGGCCGGGACCCCACTGTCCCCCATTCAGGCCTGAGTCCTGCAGCTGGTGTGGGTGGGGCAGGGAGGTCCCTGGCTCACTGGCTCTCTGTCCCCTAACCCCACTCCTGGTGGGTGCAGGATGAGGCCCAGCAACTCATGTTCCTGCATGCCATCCACCCTGCGTGTCTCCCTGCATAGCAGAGCAGACAGGACACATTGGAGCTGCACTGCTGGAAGGCGGCTGTGGTGGAGAGGATTATGGTGAGCGAGACACAGCGCCCAGCTGCTGGAGGGAGGACAGAGACAGGGGAGGGGCAGGGGTCCGTTTCTCACTGTGCTGTGTGGCGCAGGTCCTGGGTACTAAGCGTCTGAAGAAGCTCTCAAGGACAAATTTTTTAAAATAATTTTTATCAGTGATTTAGGAGCAAACATAGAATCCCTGCTGATAATATTGATGGGTGAGAAAATACTGGCAGCGTGGTAATTACTGATGAGGAGAGGGCAGTGATACAGAGGGATCTGGCTCATTTGGCAAACTGGACCCATTCAAAGCAAAGAAATTTGACCAGAGCCAAATGCAAGGTCCAATAGCTAGCAACAGGGCATGCCGGTCACACCTCCAGAATGGGGAAGTGTGTCCAGGAAAACAGTGACTCTGAAAGGGTTTTCGGGGCCATAGTGGAGAAGCCCGTCAACATGAGCTCCCAGTGTGATGTTGTGGTGAACAGGGCTAAAGGCATCATTAGACGTAGGAGCAGAGCCGTGAGCGGGATTGGGAGGAGACACAGCATCAGTAAGCCATGGTCTACCCTAGGAGTTGAGGTCGAATTTAGCAGTGTTAGATCGATTTAAACTTGCACTGTCCACACGACGAAGCTCTTTTTTTCGACTTAAAGGGCTCTTAAAATCAATTTCCTTACTCCACCCCCGACAAGGGGATTAGCGCTGAAATCGGCCTTGCTGGGTCAAATTTGGGGTGCTGTGGACACAATTAGACAGTATTGCTCTCCGTGAGGTATCCCAGAGTGCTCCATTGTGACCGTTCTGGACAGCACTCTCAATTCAGATGCACTGGCCAGGTAGACAGGAAAAGGCCTGCGAAGTTTTGAATTTCAATTTCCAGTTTGTCCAGCATGGCAAGCTGCAGGTGACCATGCAGAGCTCATCAGCAGAGGTGACCATGATGGAGTCCCAGAATCGCAGAAGAGCCCCAGCATGGACCGAACGGGAGGTACAGGATCTGATCGCTGTATGGGGAGAGGAATCCGTGCTATCAGAACTATGTTCCAGTTTTCGAAATGCCAAAACATTTTTCAAAATCTCCCAGGGCATGAATGACAGAGGCCATCACAGGGACCCGAAGCAGTGCCGCGTGAAACTTAAGGAGCTGAGGCAAGCCTACCAGAAAACCAGAGAGGCAAATGGCCACTCCAGGTCAGAGCCCAAAACATGCTGCTTCTATGATGAGCTGCATGCCATTTTAGGGGCTTCAGCCACCACTACCCCAGCCGTGTTGTTTGACTCCTTCAATGGAGATGGAGGCAACACGGAAGCAGGTATTGGGGATGAAGAAGATGATGATGATGAGGTTGTAAATAGCTCACAGCAAGCAAGCGGAGAAACCAGTTTTCCCGACAGTTAGGAACTGTTTCTCACCCTGGACCTGGAGCTAGTCCCCCCAGAAACCCACCTAAGGCTGCCTCCCGGACCTACCAGGCAGAGAAGGGACCTCTGGTGAGTGTACCTTTTAAAATACTATACATGGTTTAAAAGCAAGCATGTTGAATGAAAAATTTGCCCTGGCATTCGCGGTTCTCCTGGATGTACTCCCAAAGCCTTTGCAAAAGGTTTCTGGGGAGGGCAGCCTTATTCCATCCACCATGGTAGGACACTTTACCAGTCCAGGCCAGTAGTACGTACTCGGGAATCATTGTTGAACAAAGCATTGCAGTGTATGTTTGCTGGCGTTCAAACAACATCCGTTCTTTATCTCTCTGTGTTATCCTAAGAAGCGTGATCTTATTCATGGTCACCTGGTTGAAATAGGGTGCTTTTCTTAAGGGGACATTCAGAGGTGCCCATTCCTGCTGGGCTGTTTGCCTGTGGCTGAACAGAAATGTTCCCCACTGTTAGCCACGCGCTGGGGGGAGGCAAAATGCGACCTTGTAATGAAAGCACATGTGCTATGTATATAATGTTAACAGTAAGGTTTACCGTGAAAGAGTGTACCCATTGTTCTATAAAATGTGTCTTTTTGAATACCACTGTCCCTTTTTTTTTCTCCACCAGCTGCATGTGTTTCAAGGATCACAGGATCTTCTCCTTCCCAGAAGCTAGCGAAGATTAGAAGGCGAAAAAAACGCACTCACGATGAAATGTTCTGTGAGCTCATGCTGTCCTCTCACACTGATGGAGCACAGATGAATGCATGGAGGCAGACAATGTCAGAGTGCAGGAAAGCACAAAATGACCGGGAGGAGAGGTGGCGGGCTGAAGAGAGTAAGTGGCGGGCTGAAGAGAGGGCTGAAGCTGAAAGGTGGCGGCAGCGTGATGAGAGGAAGCAGGATTCAATGCTGAGGCTGCTGGAGGATCAAACTAATATGCTCCAGCATATGGTTGAGCTGCAGGAAAGACATCAGGAGCACAGACTGCCGCTACAGCCCCTGTGTAACCAACCACCCTCCTCCCCAAGTTCCATAGCCTCCACACCCAGACGCCCAAGAACGCGGTGGGGGACCTCTGGCCACCCAGCCACTCCACCCCAGAGGATTGCCCAAGCAACAGAAGGCTGGCATTCAATAAGTTTTAAAGTTTTAAACTTTTAAAGTGCTGTGTGGCCTTGTCCTTCCCTCCTCCACCACCCCTCCTGGTGCTTCTCTCCTCCACCACCCTTCCTGGGCTACCTTGGCAGTTATCCCCCTATTTGTGTGATGAATGAATAAAGAATGCATGAATGTGAAGCAACAATGTCTTTATTGCCTCTGCAAGGGGTGATCAAAGGGAGGAGGAGAGGGTGGTTAGCTTACAGGGAAGTAAAGTGAACCAAGGGGCAGGGGGTTTCATCAAGGAGAAACAAACAGAACTGTCACACCGTAGCCTAGCCAGTCATGCATCTGGTTTTCAAAGCTTCTCTGATGTGCACCGCTCCCTCCTGTGCTCTTCTAACCGCCCTGGTGTCTGGCTGTGCGAAACCAGCGGCCAGGCGATTTGCCTCAACCTCCCACCCCGCCAGAAGCGTCTCCCCCTTACTCTCACAGATATTGTGGAGCGCAGAGCGAGCAGTAATAACAATGGGAATATTGGTTTTGCTGAGGTCTAACCGAGTAAGTAAACTGCGCCAGTGCGCTTTTAAAAGTCCAAAAGCACATTCTACCACCATTCTGCACTTGCTCAGCCTGTAGTTGAACACCTCCTGACTACTGTCCAGGCTGCCTGTGTACAGCTTCATGAGCCATGGCATTAAGGGGTAGGCTGGGTCCCCAAGGATAACGATAGGCATTTCAACATCCCCAAGGGTTATTTTCTGGTCTGGGAATAAAGTCCCTTCCTGCAGCTTTTGAAACAGACCAGAGTTCCTGAAGATGCGAGCGTCATGTACCTTTCCCGGCCATCCCACGTTTATGTTGGTGAAACGTCCCTTGTGATCCATCAGTGCTTGCAGCACTACTGAAAAGTACCCCTTTTGGTTATGTACTCGCCGGCTTGGTGCTCCGGTGCCAAGATAGGGATATGGGTTCCATCTATGGCCCCACCAGAGTCAGGGAATCGCATTGCAGCAAAGCCATCGCCTATGACCTGCACATTTCCCTTGATATCAGCAGATCTTTGATTGCGTTGGCTACTTGCATCACAGCAGCCCCCACAGTAGATTTGCCCACTCCAAATTGATTCCCGACTGACCGGTAGCTGTCTGGCATTGCAAGCTTCCACAGGGCTATTGCCACTCGCTTCTCAACTGTGAGGGCTCCTCTCATCTTGGTATTCGTGCGCTTCAGGGCAGGGGAAAGCAAGTCACAAAGTTCCATGAAAGTGCCCTTATGCATGCAAAAGTTTCGCAGCCACTGGGAATCGTCCCAGAGCTGCAACACTATGTGGTCCCACCAGTCTGTGCTTGTTTCCTGAGCCCACAATTGGTGTTCCACGGCTTGAACCTGCCCCATTAGCACCATGATGCCCACATTGCCGGAGCCCGTGCTTTGAGAGAAGTCTGTGTCCATATCCTCATTGCTCTAGTCACCGCGCTGACGTCGCCTACTTGCCTGGTTTCGCTTTGCCAGGTTCTGGTGCTGCATATACTGCTGGATAATGCACGTGGTGTTTAATGTGCTCCTAATTGCCAAAGTGATCTGAGCGGGCTCCATGCTTGCCGTGATATGGTGTCTGCACAGAAAAAAGGCGCGGAACGATTGTCTGCCGTTGCTCTGACGGAGGGAAGGGCGACTGACGACATGGCTTACGGGGTTGTCCTACAGGAATTAAAATCAACAAAGGGGGTGGCTTTGCGAGAAACAGTCCTCAACCCCTCAAGGATAGAACTCAAAACCTCAAGGATAGAACTCAAAACTGGGTTTAACAGGCCGTTGATTTCACGGAGGGAGGGAGGAGAAAATGAATACAAAACAAATCTGGTCTATTTCTTGTTTTGAGCCACTTTATACATCTTGCTGGCAGCAGACTTTGCAGTACGACCGCCAGCCATCATCATCTCCTGGGTGCTCGGCAGAAGATGGTGCAGTATGACTGCTGGCCATCATCTGCTGGCTGCTGATTAAAAGACTAAAAAGATTAAAAGATTAAAAGTGCACTGCAGGTAGGACTGAATCGCCATGAGACGAAACTTAAAAGGGAAATGACCTGGCTGAGTCACTGCCATGTTTGCCCAGGCGCCCCTGACCACATCGAGGTCGGTTAAAAGAGCACCCAGGACTACATCGACGACGGCTATCAGTCATACTGCACTGTCTGCTGCCAAAAGGCAATAAACTGCTGCTGTGTAGCAATGCATTACCACGTCTGCCAGCACGTGGTAATAATCCATCTGGTGCCAGGAGACATACGGTGAAGGTTAGCTGAGCGGGCTCCACGCTTGCTGTGATATGGTGTCTGCACAGGTAACTCAAGAAAAAGGCACAAAATGATTGTCTCCCCTTGCTTTCACGGAAGGAGGGAGGGAAGGGGGGCCTGACGATATGTACCCAGAACCACCCGCCACAATGTTTTAGCCCCATCAGGCACTGGGATTTCTACCCAGAATTCAAATGGGCAGCGGGAACTGTGGGAACTGTGGGATAGCTACCCACAGTGCAATGCTCCGGAAGGGGACGGTTGCCTCGGTACTGTGGACACACTCCGCCAACTACATGCACTGAGAGCATTTGGGTGGGGACACCCACAATCAACTGTATAAAAACGCTTTCTACAAAACCAACTTCTATAAATTCGACCTAATTTCGTAGTGTAGACATACCCTGGCATACGGTTTTGGTGTTCTCATTTGAAAAAGATGTTGAGACCTTGGAGCTGGGGCAGCAAAGAGCCACCAAATGTTCTGAGGGCTGGAGAAAAATGCCTTCTAGTGAGGTATTGAAAGAGCTCAACCTGTTTAGTTTATTGAAACAGGATTGAAAGGTGACTTCACTGACGTGTTGAAGTGCGTTAATGGAGAGAAAATATTGGGTATGAAGGGGGTCGTTAATCTAGCAGAGCACGGCATCACAAGACCCAGTGGCTGGAAGGTGAAAAGAGAGAAATTCATATTTCAAATAAGGAACAAATATTCAACAGCGAGGATGATTCACCACAGGAACTAGCCACCAAGGAAAGTGGTGGATTCTCCATCTCTTGATGTCATTTAATGAAGACTAGATGCCTTTCTGGAATGTGTTAGCCCCGACAGGAGCTATTGTGGTCTACAGGAGGCCTGTGATATGCAGGAGGTGAGATGAGATGCTGTAATGGCCTCTTCTGGGCATACAGTCTCCTAGTTTCTGAAAAACTGAGTGTAGCATTGGGAGCAGCCTCCGATGTTTTACTGTCAAGCCGGCTTGCTTCCTGGAATGAACCCTCATTGAGTGGGATGATCCACAGGGTACTAGTAGCTGAAACCTCCAAAGTGTCTGGACAGCGGCAGGACATCAGCTCTGCAGGGGAGAGGTGGGTGTGGCATTGAGATCACAAAGGCCTTTTGCAGGAGCTCAGCCTATTGGTCAAAGGTGATGGGGAGGTGGTGACCTCACAGAGAGATGCTGACATCAGCCAGGCAGGACGGAGCGTAGGGCCGGGGGAACGTCAAGAGATCCCTGTGGCTTTGCTTCAGCAAGTCTCCTTCTCGAGGTCTCTCTTTGAGGACTGAGAGAGTATTAGGGTTCACGTACGTGAGCACGAGGAGGAACCTCTTTGAAGTTTTCTCCTTTCCTTTTACAGATTTTACGAGAAAACAGATGTCCCTGTTGAGGAGGTAAGAGCCTGTGAGAGGTTTGGAACCTGTTCAATCTAATCCATCTGGTGCCAGGTGAATTCTAGGCATGGAAAACCCTAGTTTAAGGTGGCAGAATTTTATTCCCGACCTAGGATTTTGTCCCTTAGAATCACTGGGGACATTAGGGTTTGTCCTTTGGGTGGTTTTACCTTTTCTTCCATCCCTCCCTCCTTTCTCTTCATCTCTTACTTCTTTTGTCCTTTCCCCAGTTTCCGATCCCACCACCAGGAGAGGGGTGTGTGTGTTTGTGTCCCCCGGGGGGTGCTCTGCAGCTGCCATTGTGGGATGTCCACCCAAAAATGTGGGGCTGAAATAGTGCTCAGAAAGTGATCCCCACCGGCGACCGGGGCCATCCTTTGGGCTCTCTGGTGAGAAACCACAGCCTCCCGCCCTTCAGCCTTTACCCCGATTGACTGAGGTGGACCTTGACGTGGGGAATGGTTTCCTAGAAGTCTGGACTCCTGGATTCTGTTCCTTCTCTAGCCTGGTTTGGGAGTGTGGCCTGGGATGGCAGGAGGCAGCTGCTTGTTCAAAGTGACCAATGGTCTTTGTGACTGACCCCAGTGCTGGAAAAGGAGGAGACTCCCCAGGTTTGCTGCACCAGAGATGACGAGGCGGAACGCTGGGAGCAGATGATGCAATGAACTCCTGGCCGTGTGTGTAGATTGCACTCCCTGCACCCCTGTGTCTAGCTGACTTGCTTCCCAGAATGAACCCTCATTGAGTCTGGCCAGCAGCAGGACATTAGCTATGGAGGGGAGGGGTGGGTGTGGCAGTGAGATCACAAAGGCCTTTTGCAGGAGCTCAGCCTGTTGGTCAAAGGTGATGGGGAGGTGGTGACCTCACAGAGAGATGCTGACATCAGCCAGACAGGACAGGGGCACAGGGCCAGGGAAACGTCAAGAGATCCCCATGTCTTTGCTTCAGCAAGATTCCTACTCAAGGTCTCTCTTTGAGGACTGAGAGAGTATTAGGGTTTACGTTCGTGAGCGCGAGGAGAAATCCCCTTGGAGTTTCCTCCTTTCCTTTGCCAGATTTTACGAGAAAACAGATGTTCCTGTTGAGAAGGTAAGAGCCTCTGAGAGGTTTAGAACCTGTTCAGTCTGATCCATCTGGTGCCAGCTGAAATCTAGGCATAGAAAACACTAGTTTAAGGTGGCAGAATTTTATTCCCCACCTAGGATTTTGTCCCTTAGAATCACTGGGGAGATTAGGGTGTGTCCTTTTGGTTTTACCTTTTCCTCCATCCCTTCCTCCTTTCTCTTCATCTCTTACTTCTTTTGTCCTTACCTCTGTTCCTCATCCCACCACCAGGAGAGGGGTATGTGTATATGTGTGTCCGGGGGTGCTCTGCAGTTTCCATTGTGGGATGTTCCCCAAAAATGTGGGGCTGAAATAGTGCTCGGACAGTGATCCCCACTGGTGACCAGGGCCATCCTTTGGGCTCTCTGGTAAGAACCTGCAACCTCCCACCCCTCTACCCTGATTGGCTGAGCAGGGGGTTACTGACAGGGAGTTGACTCAGGTCCTTGTTGGTCTCTTCTAAGACCAAGTAAATAAGACCTAACCAGTCGTATGGTTGACAAATTTTGCTGCTTCTCTGCATTAATTGTCTCTGAGCACTTCATGATTCTCTCTAACATTCCAGTTCTTCTAAAATACTTTGTGAATAATTACTTTGAACTGTGGTTGTTCATTTGAGAACACTTTATTCAGGTCTCAGAGTAACAGCCGTGTTAGTCTGTATTTGCAAAAAGAAAAGGAGTACTTGTGGCACCTTAGAGACTAACCAATTTATTTGAGCATAAACTTTCGTGATCTACAGCTGACTTCATCGGATGCTGTAACTCACGAAAACTTATGCTCAAGTAAATTGGTTAGTCTCTAAGGTGCCACAAGTACTCCTTTTCTTTATTCAGGTCATTCAAAGTATGAAATTCAAGATGCAATGGTTAGTCTGAAAGTCTGGAGTCTTGGGTCCTATTCCCAACTCTGCCACTGACTGGCTGTGTGACCTAAGACAAGTCAATTCTCCTTTCTCAGTCTTTGCTTCTCCCTCTTTCAAGTAGGGATAACAATCCGCTCCTACCTACCTCACGGGGGGTCCATTGCGGGGAGGATGGGGATCCATTGGAGAGTATCAGTTGGAGCAGGAGATAATAAGAGGTGTCCTATCATGTTTACTCAGATCAGATTATGATCTAATGGAAGAGCTGAAATATTCTATTTGATTTGTATTTTATTATTTTGAAATTGTTAAGAGCAGCAGGCTCCAGGAAGGTGTGTAAAGTGCTGGGATGTCAGGATCTGGGAGGTGCTGTCTCCCCTGCACTAGGGCAGTGTTCTGCACCCCCTGCTGCTGGCTGAGTTACTCCGTTCCTTGGCAATAAGACAAACTCTTTCTTCACAGCCAGTCGATCACCCAGTGTCACCACCCTGCATGCTGGCTCGGCAGGGTAATTCCTCAGGTCACCATAGTTTCCAGCCTGCCTTGGGCTTGGAGAATGAGGAGGTGGGAGTGCAACAGCTTGCAACCGTGAACATCCACCATGCATCGCTTTATCACCTAGAGCAAGTGAGTGGCATTAGGGTTCCTCTGTGGCATCCCCCGTCTGTCTGGGGAGAGGCAGAAAGGGAGTGAGAGAATCTCTCCGAAAGGAGATCGGATTTGCAAAGCGACCCCAGGAGTCCCTCACTTACAGTCAGGGGAGGGGCTTCTCCAGAGCCATCTCCAGTGTGTTTGGAAAGGTCCCAGAAATGGGGCTCCCTTCCCTTCCCTTGTGGGAGACTGTTCCGAAGGCTGAGAGTCTCTGAACTGGGCTAGACCCTGTGAGGTGCTGAGCATGACATCAGTGGGAAACAAGGAGACCCTGGGCTTGCTATGCCTAGGGACTTTGACGTGGGGAATGGTTTCCCAGGAGAAATCTGGACTCCTGGATTCTGTTCCTTCTCTAGCCTGGAGCCGGAGTGTGGCTCTGCAGGTGGCCTCAAAGCCTGAGGGAAGCAGCTGCCATCTTCCCCAGGAGCAGAGCGGTCCCTTTGTCCCCTCTGGCGAGGAAGGAGTTCCCGCCCGAGCCAGGAGGTGGAAGCGCCCAGCCTTCTGGAGGAGGAAACCTGCTCCGTATGCAGGTGCTGAGGTGGGAGGGGCACCTGCTAGGCTGAAATGGAGCTGTCCCAGGATGTGTCTGGGCAGGCAGGATTCAGCCGAGGAGGGGAGCCGGGCCTGGTGGCTCTGGGGCTTGTTGTGTGGGAAGCACGGGCCCCAGAATCCCAGCCCTGATTCCCAGGAGGAGGCATCGCCCTGCCCAGTCACTGAGGACCTTCCAGCCTCCCGAAGGCAGAAGGTGGAGGAACCCTGTCCAAGCACCAGCAGCTCGGCCCGCTCTCCATGGGACAGCAGCAGTGCCGGGGATTGAGGCAGCAGCCAGGCCGAGGTGCGCCGCTGCTTTGTTCCAGGTGAGGAACCAGGCTGGGCTCAGGGAGGGGTGAGGAGGGGGCTGTGAACACTCTGGGCCCAGGCATTCGACCAGTGCTATGGGGACGGGTCCCCAGCCCAGGTGTCTGGCTTGAGCCACATGAACCCCACTGATACCAGATGCTGCCACTTTTGTCCTTGATACTCCAGGTGGGGCGGGTGAGTCCAGGACACTGTGGGGGAGGGAGGGTCTCTTTGCTATGGGCTCCTGAAGGAGTTGGGGGCTGAAGGCATCACTGAGAGGGGGAAGTGTGGGTCCTGAAGTGCCCTGGGTCCCGCAGGTGGGAAGGGGGCACATTGCCGCACCATGCCCCTGTCCTTTCCCCGCGTGACAGCAGAAGTCACCCTGTCCCCTTCTCTCCCTGGTGCAGGGACCTCCAGGGACTCAGAGGATGAGGAGGAGGTAGCCGTGGACATGGCCATGAGGAGGCTGCTCTGTAGAACATCCGAGAGCAGTTCCAAGGCTGAGAAAAGGTAGAAACCTTTCCCAGCTGTGCTGGAACTGAGATTGTCCTTCCCCTTCCCAGCTCCCTGACCCCCTGCAGAGCATCTTGTCTCTGATGATCCACCAGCTCTAACAGGGACTTTTCTCCACTATGATCGTGGACCCCCAAAATAGAGGTGTTTGTCACAGACCAGCCAGAGTCTGCTCCCCCAACATGCACTGTCCCAGTTCCTGACCTCGTTTGTGTAGGAGTTGTGGTTGATTTGGACAATGGCCAGGTCCCCACTATCCCCCATTGAGGCCTGAGTCCTGCAGCTGGTGTGGGTGGGGCAGGGAGGTCCCTGGCTCACTGGCTCTCTCTCCCCTAACCCCACTCCTGGTTTGTGCAGGACAAGGCGCAGCAGGTCATGTTCCTGGATGCCATCCACCCCGCGTGATTCGCTACACGGAAGAGAGCACAGGACACATTGGAGTCGCACTGCTGCAAGGCGGCTGTGGTGGAGAGGACTGTGGTGAGTGAGACACAGCGTCCAACCGCTGGAGGGAGGACAGAGGCATTGGTGGGGCAGGGGTCCTTTTCTCACTGTGCTGTGGGGCGCAGGTTCTGGGTACTAAGGCTCTGAAGAAGCTCTCAAGGAGTAATTTTTAAAATAATTTTTATCAGTGATTTGGGAGCAAACATACAATCCCTGCTGAGAAGACTGGTGGGTGACAAAATACACTGGTGGGTGACTGGTGAGTGGCAAACTGGACCCATTCAAAGCAAAGAAATTTGACCAGAGCCAAATGCAAGGTCCTATAACTAGCAACAGGGCATGCCGGTCACACCTCCAGAATGGGGAAGTATATCCAGGAAAGCAGTGACTCTGAAAGGGTTTTCGGGGCCATAGTGGAGAAGCCCATTATCATGAGCTCCCAGTGTGATTCTGTTGTGAACAGAGCTAAAGCCATCATTAGACGTAGGAGCAGAGCGGTGAGTAGGATAGGGAGGTGACAGAGCATCAGTGAAACTGAGATTGGAATACGGCATCCGGTTTTGGTGTCCTCATTTGAAAAAGATATTGAGACATTAGAGCTGGGGCATCAAAGAGCCACCAAATGTTCTGAGGGCTGGAGAAAAATGGCTTCTAGTGGGCTACTGAAGTGTTGAAGTGCCTTAATGGAGAGAAAATATTGGGTATGAAGGGGCTCGTTAATCAAGCAGAGCAAGGCATCACAAGACCCAATGGCTGGAAGGTGAAAAGAGAGAAATTCATATTGCAAATAAGGAACAAATATTCAACAGTGAGGATGATTCACCACAGGAACTAGCTACCAAGGAAAGTGGTGGATTCTCCATCTCTTGATGTCATTTAATGAAGACTAGATGCCTTTCTGGAATGTGTTTGCCCCGACAGGAGCTATTGTGGTCTACAGGAGGCCTGTGATATGCAGGGGGTCAGCTGAGATGCTGTAATGGCCTCTTCTGGCCATACAGTCTCCTAATTTCTGAAAAACTGAGTGTAGCATTGGGAGCAGCCTCTGATGTTTTACTGTCTAGCCGGCTTCCTTCCTGGAATGAACCCTCATTGAGTGGGATGATCCAAGGGGTACTAGTAGCTGAAACCTCCAAAGTGTCTGGCCAGAAGCAGGACATTAGCTGTGCAGGGGAGGGGTGGGTGTGGCAGTGAGATCACAAAGGCCTTTTGCAGGAGCTCAGCCTATTGGTCAAAGGTGATGGGGAGGTGGTGACCTCACAGAGAGATGCTGACATCAGCCAGGCAGGACAGGGGTGCAGGTCCAGGGAAACGTCAGAGATCCCCTGTGGCTTTGCTTCAGCAAGTCTCCTTCTCGAGGTCTCTCTTTGAGGACTGAGAGTGTTTTAGGGTTCACCTACGTGAGCACGAGGAGGAACCTCTTTGGAGTTTTCTCCTTTACTTTTACTGATTTTACTAGAAAACTTACGTCGCTGTTGAGAAGGTAAGAGCCTCTGAGAAGTTTGGAACCTTTTCCATTTGATCCATCTGGTGCCAGCTGAAATCTAGGCATGGAAAACACTAGTTTAAGATGGCAGAATTTTCAGCCAAACACTAGGATTTTGTCCCTTAGAATCCTTGGGGACATTAGGGTTTGCTCTTTTGTGGTTTTACCTTTCCCTCCATCCTTCCGTCCTTTCTCTTCATCTCTTACTTCTTTTGTCCTTTCCCCAGTTCCCCTCCCACCACCAGGAGAGGGGTGTGTGTGTGTGTGTGTGTGTGTTTGTGTGTGTCCTGGGGGGTGCTCTGCAGCTCCCATTGTGGGATGTCCACCCAAAAATGTGGGACTGAAATAGTGCTCGGACAGTGATCCCCACCGGTGACCGGGGACATCCTTTGGGCTCTCTGGTAAGAACCTGCAACCTCCCACCCCTCTACCCTGATTGGCTGAGCAGGGGGTTACTGACAGGGAGTTGACTCAGGTCCTTGTTGGTCTCTTTTAAGACCAAGTAAATAAGTCATAACCAGTCATATGGTTGACAAATTTTGCTGCTTCTCTCCTTTAATTGTCTCTGAGCAGTTCATGATTCTCTCTAACATTCTAGTTCTCCTAAAATACTTTCTGAATAATTATTATGAACTGTGGTTGGTCATTTGAGAGCACTTTATTCAGGTCATTCAATGTATGAAATTCCAGGTCCGAAGGTTAGTTTGAAAGTCGGGGCTCTTGGGTCCTATTCCCAACTGAGGTCACACAGCCAGTCTGTGGCAAAGACAAGTCAATTCTCCTTTCTCAGCCTTAGCTTCTCTCTCTTTCAAGTAGGGATAAAAATCCGCTCCTACCTAACTCACGGTGGGTTGAAGATGGGGATCCATTGGAGCGAGTCACTCGGAGCAGTGCATAGTATGAGGTGTCATATCACGTTTACTCAGATCAGATTATGACCTAATCAAAGAGCTGAAATATTCTATTTGATTTGTATTTTATTATTCTGAAATTGTTAAGAGCAGCAGGCTCCAGGAAGGTGTGTAAAGTGCTGGGAAGTCAGGATCTGGGAGACGCTGTCGGTCCGGCACTGGGTCAGTGTTCTGCACCCCCTACTGCTGGCTGAGTTACTCCGTCCCTTGGCAATAAGAAAGATTCTTGTTTTCACAGCCAGTCGATCGCCCAGTGTCATCACCCTGCCTGGTGTCTCGGCAGGGTAATTCCTCAGGTCACCACCCTTTCCAGCCTGCCTTGAGCTTGCAGAGTGAGGAGGAGGGCAAGCGAAAGCTTGCCACCCTGAACATCCGCCATCCATCTCTCCATCACCTAGAGCAAGTGAGAGGCATTAGGGTTCCTCTGTGGCATCCCCCGTCTGTCTGGGGAGAGGCAGAAAGAGGAGGAGAGAATCTCTCCGAAAGGAGATCGGATTTGCAAAGCGACCCCAGGAGTCCCTCGCTTTCAGTCAGGGGAGGGGCTTCTCCAGAGCCATCTCCAGTGTGTTTGGAAAGATCCCAGCAATGGGGCTCCCAGCCCTTCCCTTGTGGGAGACTGTTCCCAAGGCTGAGAGTCTCTGAACTGGGCTAGACCCTGTGAGCTGCTGAGCATGGAAATCAATGGGAAACAAGGAGACTCAGGGCTTGCTATGTCTAGGGACTATGATGTGGGGAATGGTTTCCCAGGAGAAATGTGGACTCCTGGATTCTGGTCCTTCTCTAGCCTGGAGGGGGGGGTGTGGCCTGGGATGGAGGAGGGAGCTGCTCGTCCAAAGTGACAGGTGGTCTTTGTGACTGACCCCAGTGCTGCAAAAGGAGGAGACTCCCCGGGTATTGCTGCACCAGGGATGACGAGGGGGAATGTTGGGAGCAGATGATGCAATGAACTCCTGGCAGTGTGTGTAGATTGCACTCCCTGCACCCCTGTGTGGGGAGGAGGAGCTGCTCTGGCAGGGACAGGGATGGGGAGGGACCAAACAGGGCGGTTAATGAGAGGCTGCCTTGGGCCCAGACTCACGGCTGCTCCTCGCTCGGTTCCATTCTGGCCAGGCTCCTGAGGATGTTGAGAAAGAAGGCTCTGCAGGTGGCCTCAGAGCCTGAGGGAAGCAGCTGCCATCTTCCCCAGGAGCAGAGCGGTCCCTTTGTCCCCTCTGGCGGGGAAGGAGTTCCCGCCAGAGCCAGGAGGTGGAAGCGCCCAGCCTTCTGGAGGAGGAAACCTGCTCCGTATGCAGGTGCTGAGGTGGGAGGGGCACCTGCTAGGCTGAAATGGAGCTGTCCCAGGATGTGTCTGGGCAGGCAGGATTCAGCCGAGGAGGGGAGCCGGGCCTGGTGGCTCTGGGGCTTGTTGTGTGGGAAGCACGGGCCCCAGAATCCCAGCCCTGATTCCCAGCAGGAGGCATCGCCCTGCCCAGTCACTGAGGACCTTCGAGCCTCCCGAAGGCAGGAGGTGGAGGAACCCTGTCCAAGCACCAGCAGCTCGGCCCGCTCCCCATGGGACAGCAGCAGTGCCGGGGACTGAGGCAGCAGCCAGGCCGAGGTGCGCCGCTGCTTTGTTCCAGGTGAGGAACCAGGCTGGGCTCAGGGAGGGTGAGGAGGGGGCTGTGAACACCCTGGGCCCAGGCACTCGACCAGTGCTATGGGGACGGGTCCCCAGCCCAGCTGTCTGGCTTGAGCCACATGAACCCCACTGATACTAGATGCTGCCACTTTGGTCCTTGATACTCCAGGTGGGGCGGGTGAGTCCAGGACACTGTGGGGGAGGGAGGGTCTCTTTGCTATGGGCTCCTGAAGGAGTTGGGGGCTGAAGGCATCACTGAGAGGGGGAAGTGTGGGTCCTGAAGTGCCCTGGGTCCTGCAGGTGGGAAGGGGGCACATTGCCGCACCATGCCCCTGTCCTTTCCCTGCGTGGCAGCAGGAGTCACCCTGTCCCCTTCTCTCCCTGGTGCAGGGACCTCCAGAGACTCAGAGGACGAGGAGGAGGTAGCTGTGGACATGGCCATGAGGAGGCTGCTCTCAGGAACATCCGAGAGCAGTTCCAAGGCCGAGAAAAGGTAGAAACCTTTCCCAGCTGTGCTGGGACTGAGATTGTCCTGCCCCTTCCCAGCACCCTGACCCCCTGCAGAGGGTCTTGTCTCTGATGATCCACCAGCTCTAACAGCTCTAACAGCGATTTTTCTCCATGATCTGGGATCCCCAAAATAGGGGTGTATGTCACAGACCAGCTAGAGTCTCCTCCCCCAACATGCACCTTCCCAGTTTTTGACCTTGTTTGTGTTGGAGGTGTGGGTGATTTGGACAATGGCCGGGACCCCACTGTCCCCCATTCAGGCCTGAGTCCTGCAGCTGGTGTGGGTGGGGCAGGGAGGTCCCTGGCTAACTGGCTCTCTGTCCCCTAACCCCACTCCTGGTGGGTGCAGGATGAGGTCCAGCAACTCATCTTCCTGCATGCCATCCACCCTGCGTGTCTCACTGCACAGCAGAGAGCACAGGACACATTGGAGCTGCACTGCTCCAAGGTGGCTGTGATGGAGAGAATTATGGTGAGCGAGTCACAGCGCCCAGCCGCTGGAGGGAGGACAGATACAGGGGAGGGGCAGGGGTCCATTTCTCACTGTGCTGTGGGGTGCTGGTCCTGGGTACTAAGCCTCTGAAGAATCTCTCAAGGACAAATTTTTCAAAATAATTTTATCAGTGATTTAGGAGCAAACATACAATCCCTGCTGATAATATTGATGGGTGAGAAAATACTGGCAGCATGGTAATTACTGATGAGGAGAGGGCAGTGATACAGAGGGATCTGGCTCATTTGGCAAACTGGACCCATTCAAAGCAAAGAAATTTGACCAGAGCCAAATGCAAGGTCCAATAGCTAGCAACAGGGCATGCCGGTCACACCTCCAGAATGGGGAAGTGTGTCCAGGAAAACAGTGACTCTGAAAGGGTTTTCGGGGCCATAGTGGAGAAGCCCGTCAACATGAGCTCCCAGTGTGATGTTGTGGTGAACAGGGCTAAAGGCATCATTCGACGTAGGAGCAGAGCCGTGAGCAGGATAGGGAGGTGACACAGCATCAGTAAGCTCTGGTCTACCCTAGGAGTTGAGGTCGAATTTAGCAGTGTTAAATCGATTTAAACTTGCACCTGTCCACACGACGAAGCCCTTTTCTTCGACTTAAAGGGCTCTTAAAATCAATTTCCTTACCCCACCCCCGACAAGGGGATTAGCGCTGAAATCGGCCTTGCTGGGTCAAATTTGGGATACTGTGGACACAATTAGACAGTATTGCTCTCCGTGAGGTATCCCAGAGTGCTCCATTGTGACCGTTCTGGACAGCACTCTCAATTCAGATGCACTGGCCAGGTAGGCAGGAAAAGGCCCACGAAGTTTTGAATTTCAATTTCCAGTTTGTCCAGCATGGCAAGCTGCAGGTGACCATGCAGAGCTCATCAGCAGAGGTGACCATGCAGAGCTCATCAGCAGAGGTGACCATGATGGAGTCCCAGAATCGCAGAGGAGCCCCAGCATGGACCGAACGGGAGGTACGGGATCTGATCGCTGTATGGGGAGAGGAATCCGTGCTATCAGAACTATGTTCCAGTTTTCGAAATGCCAAAACATTTTTCAAAATCTCCCAGGGCATGAATGACAGAGGCCATCACAGGGACCCGAAGCAGTGCCGCGGAAACTTAAGGAGCTGAGGCAAGCCTACCAGAAAACCAGAGAGGCAAACGGCCGCTCCAGGTCAGAGCCCAAAACGTGCTGCTTCTATGATGAGCTGCATGCCATTTTAGGGGCTTCAGCCACCACTACCCCAGCTGTGTTGTTTGACTCCTTCAATGAAGATGGAGGCAACACGGAAGCAGGTTTTGGGAATGAAGAAGATGATGATGATGATGAGGTTGTAAATAGCTCACAGCAAGCAAGCGGAGAAACCAGTTTTCCCAACAGTTAGGAACTGTTTCTCACCCTGGACCTGGAGCTAGTACCCCCCCAGACCCACCCAAGGCTGCCTCCCGGACCTACCAGGCAGAGAAGGGACCTCTGGTGAGTATACCTTTTAAAATACTATACATGGTTTAAAAGCAAGCATGTTGAATGAAAAATTTTCCCTGGCATTCGCGGTTGTCCTGGATGTACTCCCAAAGCCTTTGCAAAAGGTTTCTGGGGAGGGCAGCCTTATTCCATCCACCATGGTAGGACACTTTACCACTCCAAGCCAGTAGCACGTACTCGGGAATCATTGTAGAACAAAGCATTGCAGTGTATGTTTGCTGGCATTCAAACAACATCCGTTCTTTATCTCTGTGGTATCCTAAGAAGAGTGATCTTATTCATGGTCACCTGGTTGAAATAGGGTGCTTTTCTTAAGGGGACATTCAGAGGTGCCCATTCCTGCTGGGCTGTTTGCCTGTGGCTGAACAGAAATGTTCCCCACTGTTAGCCACGCGCTGGGGGGAGGCAAAATGCGACCTTGTAACGAAAGCACATGTGCTATGTATATAATGCTAACAGTAAGGTTTACCGTGAAATAGTGTACCCATTGTTCTATAAAATGTGTCTTTTTAAATACCACTGTCCCTTTTTTTTCTGCACCAGCTGCATGTGTTTCAAGGATCACAGGATCTTCTCCTTCCCAGAAGCTAGCGAAGACTAGAAGGTGAAAAAAACGCACTGACGATGAAATGTTCTGTGAGCTCATGCTGTCCTCCCACACTGACGGAGCACAGATGAATGCGTGGAGGCAGACAATGTCAGAGTGCAGGAAAGCACAAAATGACCGGGAGGAGAGGTGGCGGGCTGAAGAGAGTAAGTGGCGGGCTGAAGAGAGGGCTGAAGCTGAAAGGTGGTGGCAGCGTGATGAGAGGAGGCAGGATTCAATGCTGAGGCTGCTGGAGGATCAAACTAATATGCTCCAGCATATGGTTGAGCTGCAGGAAAGACAGCAGGAGCACAGACTGCCGCTACAGCCCCTGTGTAACCAACCGCCCTCCTCCCCAAGTTCCATAGCCTCCACACCCAGACGCCCAAGAACTCGGTGGGGGACCTCTGGCCACCCAGCCACTCCACCCCAGAGGATTGCGCAAGCAACAGAAGGCTGGCATTCAATAAGTTTTAAAGTTTTAAACCTTTAAAGTGCTGTGTGGCCTTGTCCTTCCCTCCTCCACCACCCCTCCTGGTGCTTCTCTCCTCCACCACCCCTCCTGCGCTACCTTGGCAGTTATCCCCCTATTTGTGTGATGAATGAATAAAGAATGCATGAATGTGAAGCAACAATGTCTTTATTGCCTCTGCAAGGGGTGATCAAAGGGAGGAGGGGAGGGTGGTTAGCTTACAGGGAAGTAAAGTGAACCAAGTGGTAGGGGGTTTCATCAAGGAGAAACAAACAGAACTGTCACACCGTAGCCTAGCCAGTCATGCATCTGGTTTTCAAAGCTTCTCTGATGTGCACTGCTCCCTCCTGTGCTCTTCTAATCGCCCTGGTGTCTGGCTGTGCGAAACCAGCGGCCAGGCGATTTGCCTCAACCTCCCACCCCGCCAGAAGCGTCTCCCCCTTACTCTCACAGATATTGTGGAGCGCAGAGCAAGCAGTAATAACAATGGGAATATTGGTTTTGCTGAGGTCTAACCGAGTCAGTAAACTGCGCCAGCGCGGTTTTAAAAGTCCAAAAGCACATTCTACCACCATTCTGCACTTGCTCAGCCTGTAGTTGAACAGCTCCTGACTACTGTCCAGGCTGCCTGTGTACAGCTTCATGAGCCATGGCATTAAGGGGTAGGCTGGTTCCCCAAGGATAACGATAGGCATTTCAACATCCCCAAGGGTTATTTTCTGGTCTGGGAATAAAGTCCCTTCCTGCAGCTTTTGAAACAGACCAGAGTACCTGAAGATGCGAGTGTCATGTACCTTTCCCGGCCATCCCACGTTTATGTTGGTGAAACGTCCCTTGTGATCCATCAGTGCTTGCAGCATTACTGAAAAGTACCCCTTTTGGTTATGTACTCGCCGGCTTGGTGCTCCGGTACCAAGATAGGGATATGGTTCCATCTGTGGCCCCACAAGAGTCAGGGAATCGCATTGCAGCAAAGCCATCGCCTATGACCTGCACATTTCCCAGGGTCACTATCCTTGATATCAGCAGATCTTTGATTGCGTTGGCTACTTGTATCACATCAGCCCCCACAGTAGATTTGCCCACTCCAAATTGATTCCCGACTGACCGGTAGCTGTCTGGCATTGCAAGCTTCCACAGGGCTATTGCCACTCGCTTCTCAACTGTGAGGGCTCCTCTCATCTTGGTATTCGTGCGCTTCAGGGCAGGGGAAAGCAAGTCACAAAGTTCCATGAAAGTGCCCTTATGCATGCAGAAGTTTCGCAGCCACTGGGAATCGTCCCAGAGCTGCAACACTATGTGGTCCCACCAGTCTGTGCTTGTTTCCTGAGCCCACAATTGGTGTTCCACGGCATGAACTTGCCCCATTAGCACCATGATGCCCACATTGCCGGAGCCCGTGCTTTGAGAGAAGTCTGTGTCCATATCCTCATTGCTCTCGTCACCGCGCTGACGTCGCCTACTTGCCTGGTTTCGCTTTACCAGGTTCTGGTGCTGCATATACTGCTGGATAATGCACGTGATGTTTAATGTGCTCCTAATTGCCAAAGTGATCTGAGCGGGCTCCATGCTTGCTGTGATATGGTGTCTGCACAGAAAAAAGGTGCGGAACGATTGTCTGCCGTTGCTCTGACGGAGGGAAGGGCGACTGACGACATGGCTTACGGTGTTGTCTTACAGGAATTAAAATCAACAAAGGGGGTGGCTTTGCGAGAAACAGAATGACCCCCTCAAGGATAGAACTCAAAACCTCAAGGATAGAACTCAAAACTGGGTTTAGCAGGCCGTTGATTTCACGGAGGGAGGGAGGAGAAAATGAATACAGAACAAATCTGGTCTATTTCTTGTTTTGAGCCACTTCATCTCTCTTTATACATCTTGCTGGCAGCAGACTGTGCAGTACGACCGCTAGCCATCATCATCTCCTGGGTGCTCGACAGAAGATGGTGCAGTATGACTGCTGGCCATCATCTACTGGCTGCTGATTAAAAGACAGTGCACTGCCGGTAGGACTGAATCGCCATGAGACGGAACTTAAAAGGGAAATGGCCTGGCTGAGTCACTGCCATGTTTGCCCAGGCGCCCCGACCTCATAGAGGTTGGTTAAAAGAGCACCCAGGACTACATCAACGACGGCTATCAGTCATACTGCACTGTCTGCTGCCAAAAGGCAATAAACTGCTGCTGTGTAGCAATGCATGACCACGTCTGCCAGCACCCAGGAGACATACGGTGAAGGTTAGCTGAGCGGGCTCCATGCTTGCTGTGATATGGCATCTGCACAGGTAACTCAAGAAAAAAGGTGCAAAACGATTGTCTGCCCTTGCTTTCACGGAAGGGGGGAGGGAAGGGGGCCTGACGATATGTACCCAGAACCACCCGCCACAATGTTTTAGCCCCATCAGGCACTGGGATTTCTACCCAGAATTCAAATGGGCAGCGGAGACTGCGGGAACTGTGGGATAGCTATCGACAGTGCAACGCTCCGGAAGGGGACGGTTGCCTCGGTACTGTGGACACACTCCGCCAACTACATGCACTGAGAGCATTTGGGTGGGGCCACCCACAATCCACTGTATAAAAACGCTGTCTACAAAACCAACTTCTATAAATTCGACCTAATTTCGTAGTGTAGACATACCCTGGCATACGGTTTTGGTGTTCTCATTTGAAAAAGATGTTGAGACCTTGGAGCTGGGGCAGCAAAGAGCCACCAAATGTTCTGAGGGCTGGAGAAAAATGCCTTCTAGTGAGCTATTGAAAGAGCTCAACCTGTTTAGCTTATTGAAAGAAGATTGAAAGGTGACTTCATTGAAGTGTTGAAGTGCCTTAATGGAGAGAAAATATTGGGTATGAAGGGGGTCGTTAATCTAGCAGAGCACGGCATCACAAGACCCAATGGCTGGAAGGTGAAAAGAGAGAAATTCATATTTCAAATAAGGAATAAATATTCAACAGCGAGGATGATTCAACACAGGAACTAGCTACCAAGGAAAGTGGTGGATTCTCGATCTCTTGATGTCGTTTAATGAAGACTAGATGCCTACCTGGAATCTGTTTGCCCCGAAAAGAGCTACTGTGGTCTATAGGAGGCCTGTGATATGCAGGGGGTCAGATTAAATGCTGTAATGGCCTCTTCTGGGCATACAGTCTCCTAATTTCTGAAAAACTGAGTGTAGCATTGGGAGCAGCCTCTGATGTTTTACTGTCAAGCCGGCTTGCTTCCTGGAATGAAACTTCATTGAGTGGGATGATCCACAGGGTACTAGTAGCTGAAACCTCCAAAGTGTCTGGACAGCGGCAGGACATCAGCTCTGCAGGGGAGGGGTGGGTGTGGCATTGAGATCACAAAGGCCTTTTGCAGAAGCTCAGCCTATTGGTCAAAGGTGATGGGGAGGTGGTGACCTCACAGAGAGATGCTGACATCAGCCAGGCAGGACAGGGGTGCAGGGCCAGGGGAACGTCAAGAGATCCCTGTGTCTTTGCTTCAGCAAGTCTCCTTCTCGAGGTCTCTCTTTGAGGACTGAGAGAGTATTAGGGTTCACGTATGTGAGCATGAGGAGGAACCTCTTTGGAGTTTTCTCCTTTCCTTCTACAGGGAATTACAGATTTTATGAGAAAACAGACGTCCCTGTTGAGAAGGTAAGAGCCTCTGAGAGGTTTGGAGCCTGTTCCATCTGATCCATCTGGTGCCAAGTGAATTCTAGGCATGGAAAACCCTAGTTTAAGGTGGCAGAATTTTATTCCCCACCTAGGATTTTGTCCCTTAGCATCACTGGGGACATTAGGGTTTGTCCTTTGGGTGGTTTTACCTTTTCCTCCATCCCTCCCTCCTTTCTCTTCATCTCTTAATTCTTTTGTCCTTACCTCTGTTCCCCATCCCAGCACCAGGAGAGGGGTGTGTGTGTTTTTGTCCCCCGGGGGGGTGCTCTGCAGCTTCCATTGTGGGATGTCCACCCAAAAATGTGGGGCTGAAATAGTGCTCGGAAAGTGATCCCCACCGGTGACCGGGGCCATCCTTTGGGCTCTCTGGTGAGAACCCGCAGCCTCCCGCCCTTCAGCCTCTACCCCGATTGGCTGAGGTGGACCTTGACGTGGGGAATGGTTTCCTAGGAGAAGTCTGGACTCCTGGATTCTGTTCCTTCTCTAGCCTGGTTTGGGAGTGTGGCCTGGGATGGCAGGAGGCAGCTGCTTGTTCAAAGTGACCAATGGTCTTTGTGACTGACCCCAGTGCTGGAAAAGGAGGAGACTCCCCGGGTATTGCTGCACCAGGGATGACGAGGGAGAACGTTGGGAGCAGATGATGCAATGAACTCCTGGCAGTGTGTGTAGATTGCACTCCCTGCACCCCTGTGTCTAGCTGACTTGCTTCCCAGAATGAACCCTCATTGAGTCTGGCCAGCAGCAGGACATTAGCTATGGAGGGGAGGGGTGGGTGTGGCAGTGAGATCACAAAGGCCTTTTGCAGGAGCTCAGCCTGTTGGTCAAAGGTGATGGGGAGGTGTTGACCTCACAGAGAGATGCTGACATCATCCAGACAGGAGAGGGGCACAGGGCCAGGGAAACGTGAAGAGATCCCCGTGGCTTTGCTTCAGCAAGATTCCTACTCAAGGTCTCTCTCTGAGGACTGAGAGAGTATTAGGGTTTACGTTCGTGAGCGTGAGGAGGAATCCCCTTGGAGTTTCCTCCTTTCCTTTGCCAGATTTTACGAGAAAACAGATGTTCCTGTTGAGAAGGTAAGAGCCTCTGAGAGGTTTGGAACCTGTTCAGTCTGATCCATCTGGTGCCAGCTGAAATCTAGGCATGGAAAACCCTAGTTTAAGGTGGCAGAATTTTATTCCCCATAGGATTTTGTCCCTTAGAATCACTGGGGAGATTAGGGTGTGTCCTTTTGGTTTTAACTTTTCCTCCATTCCTCCCTCCTTTCCCTTCATCTCTTACTTCTTTTGTCCTTACCCCTGTTCCCCATCCCACTACCAGGAGAGGGATGTGTGTATGTGTTTGTCCAGGGGTGCTCTGCAGTTCCCATTGTGGGATGTCCCCCAAAAATGTGGGACTGAAATAGTGCTCGGACAGTGATCCCCACTGGTGACCGGGGCCATCCTTTGTGCTCTCTGGTGAGAACCCGCAGCCTCCCACCCCTCTCCCCTGTTTGGCTGAGCAGGGGATTATTAATAGGAAGTTGACTCAGGTCCTTGTTGGTCTCTTCTAAGACCAAGTAAATAAGACCTATCCAGTCATATGGTTGACAAATTTTGCTGCTTCTCTGCATTAATTGTCTCTGAGCAGTTCATGATTCTCTCTAACATTCCAGTTCTTCTAAAATACTTTGTGAATAATTACTTTGAACTGTGGTTGTTCATTTGAGAACACTTTATTCAGGTCTCAGAGTAACAGCCGTGTTAGTCTGTATTCGCAAAAAGAAAAGGAGTACTTGTGGCACCTTAGAGACTAACCAATTTATTTGAGCATAAACTTTCGTGATCTACAGCTGACTTCATCGGATGCTGTAGCTCACAAAAACTTATGCTCAAGTAAATTGGTTAGTCTCTAAGGTGCCACAAGTACTCCTTTTCTTTATTCAGGTCATTCAATGTATGAAATTCAAGATGCAATGGTTAGTCTGAAAGTCTGGGCTCTTGGGTCCTATTCCCAGCTCTGCCATTGACTGGCTGTGTGACCTAAGACAAGTCAATTCTCCTTTCTCAGTCTTTGCTTCTCCCTCTTTCAAGTAGGGATAACAATCCGCTCCTACCTACCTCACGTTGCGGGGAGGATGGGGATCCATTGGAGAGTATCAGTTGGAGCAGGAGATAATAAGAGGTGTCCTATCACGTTTACTCAGATCAGATTATGACCTAATGGAAGAGCTGAATATTCTGTTTGATTTGTATTTTATTATTTTGAAATTGATAAGAGCAGCAGGCTCCAGGAAGGTGTGTAAAGTGCTGGGATGTCAGGATCTGGGAGGCGCTGTCTCTCCTGCACTAGGGCAGTGTTCTGCACCCCCTGCTGCTGGCTGAGTAACTCCGTCTCTTGGCAATAAGACAGACTCTTTCTTCACAGTCAGTCGATCACCCAGTGTCACCACCCTGCCTGGTGTCTCGGCATGGTAATTCCTCAGGTCACCACCCTTTCCAGCCTGCCTTGGGCTTGGAGAATGAGGAGGTGGGAGAGCAACAGCTGGCAACCTTGAACATCCACCATGCATCGCTTTATCACCTAGAGCAAGTGAGTGGCATTAGGGTTCCTCTGTGGCATCCCCCGTCCGTCTGGGGAGAGGCAGAAAGAGGGTGAGAGAATCTCTCCGAAAGGAGATCGGATTTGCAAAGCGACCCCAGGAGTCCCTCGCTTTCAGTCAGGGGAGGGGCTTCTCCAGAGCCATCTCCAGTGTGTTTCGAAAGGTCCCAGCAAGGGGGCTCCCAGTCCTTCCCTTGTGGGAGACTGTTCCGAAGGCTGAGAGTCTCTGAGCTGGGCTAGACCCTGTGAACTGCTGAGCATGACATCAGTGGGAAACAAGGAGACCCTGGGCTTGCTATGCCTAGGGACTTTGACGTGGGGAATGGTTTCCCAGGAGAAATGTGGACTCCTGGATTCTGTTCCTTCTGTAGCCTGGAGGGGGAGTATGGTCTGGGATGGAGGAGGGAGCTGCTCGTCCAAAGTGACAGGTGGTCTTTGTGACTGACCCCAGTGCTGGAAAAGGAGGACACTCCCCGGGTATTGCTGCATCAGGGATGACGAGGGGGAACGCTGGGAGCAGATGATGCAATGAACTCCTGGCAGTGTGTGTAGATTGCACTCCCTGCACCCCTGTGTGGAGAGGAGGAGCTGCTCTGGCAGGGACAGGGATGGGGAGTGACCAAACAGGGCGGTTAGTGAGAGGCTGCCTTGGGCCCAGACTCACGGCTGCTCCTCGCTCGGTTCCATTTTGGCCAGGCTCCTGAGGATTTTGAGAAAGAAGGCTCTGCAGGTGGCCTCAGAGCCTGAGGGAAGCAGCTGCCATCTTCCCCAGGAGCAGAGCGGTCCCTTTGTCCCCTCTGGCGGGGAAGGAGTTCCCGGCCGAGCCAGGAGGTGGAAGCGCCCAGCCTTCTGGTGGAGGAAACCCGCTCCCAGCGCAGGCACCGAGGTGGGAGAGGCACCAGCCAGGCCGAAATGGAGCTGTCCCAGGATGCGGCTGGGCAGGCAGGACCCAACCCAGGAGGGGAGCCGGGGAGGATGGCCCTGGGGCTTGTTGTGTGGGAAGCACAGGCCCCAGCATCCCAGCCCTGATTCCCAAGAGGAGGCATTGCCCTGCCCGGTCACTGAGGACCTTCCAGCCTCCCGAAGGCAGGAGGTGGAGGAACCCTGTCCAAGCACCAGCAGCTCGGCCCGCTCCCCATGGGACAGCAGCAGCGCCGGCGACTGAGGCAGCAGCCAGGCCGAGGTGCGCCGCTGCTTTGTTCCAGGTGAGGAACCAGGCTGGGCTCAGGGAGGGTGAGGAGGGGGCTGTGAACACCCTGGGCCCAGGCACTCGACCAGTGCTGTGGGGACGGGTCCCCAGCCCAGGTGTCTGGCTTGAGCCACATGAACCCCAGTGATACTATATGCTGCCACTTTGGTCCTTGGTGCTCCAGGTGGGGGCAGGTGAGTCCAGGACACTGTGGGGGAGGGAGGGTCTCTTTGCTATGGGCTTCTGAAGGAGTTGGGGGCTGAAGGCATCACTGAGAGGGGGAAGTGTGGGTCCTGAAGTGCCCTGGGTCCCGCAGGTGGGAAGGGGGCACATTACCCCACCATGCCCCTGTCCTTTCCGCACGTGGCAGCAGGAGTCACCCTGTCCCCTTCTCTCCCTGGTGCAGGGACCTCCAGGGACTCAGAGGACGAGGAAGAGGTAGCCGTGGACATGGCCATGAGGAAGCTGCTCTCAGGAACATCCGAGAGCAGTTCCAAGGCTGAGAAAAGGTAGAAACCTTTCCCAGCTGTGCTGGAACTGAGATTGTCCTTCCCCTTCCCAGCACCCTGACCCCCTGCAGAGCATCTTGTCTCTGATGTTCTACCAGCTCTAACAGGGACTTTTCTCCACTATGATCGTGGACCCTCAAATTAGAGGTGTTTGTCACAGACCAGCCAGGGTCTCCTCCCCCAGCATGCACTGTCCCAGTTCCTGACCTTGTTTGTGTAGGAGTTGTGGGTGATTTGGACAATGGCCGGGTCCCCACTATCCCCCATTCAGGCCTGAGTCCTGCAGCTGGTGTGGGTGGGGCAGGGAGGTCCCCTCTCTCTCCCCTAACCCCACTCCTGGTTTGTGCAGGACAAGGCCCAGCAACTCATGTTCCTGGATGCCATCCACCCCGCATGATTCGCTACACGAAAGAGAGCACAGGACACATTGGAGTCGCACTGCTGCAAGGCGGCTGTGGTGGAGAGGACTGTGGTGAGCAAGACACAGCGCCCAGCTGCTGGAGGGAGGACAGAGGCATGGGAGGGGAAGGGGTCCTTTTCTCAATGTGCTGTGTGGCACAGGTTCTGGGTACTAAGGCTTTGAAGAGGCTCGCAAGGAGTAATTTTTAAAATAATTTTTATCAGTGATTTGAGAGCAAACATACAATCCCTGCTGAGAAGACTGGTGGGTGACAAAATACACTGGTGGGTGACTGGTGAGTGGCAAACTGGACCCATTCAAAGCAAAGAAATTTGACCAGAGCCAAATGCAAGGTCCTATAACTAGCAACAGGGCATGCCGGTCACACCTCCAGAATGGGGAAGTATATCCAGGAAAGCAGTGACTCTGAAAGGGTTTTCGGGGCCATAGTGGAGAAGCCCGTCATCATGAGCTCCCAGTGTGATTCTGTGGTGAACAGGGCTAAAGCCATCATTAGACATGGAAGCAGAGCGGTGAGTAGGATAGGGAGGTGACAGAGCATGAGTGAGACTCAGATTGGAATACGGCATCCGGTTTTGGTGTCCTCATTTGAAAAAGATGTTGAGACATTGGAGCTGGGGCATCAAAGAGCCACCAATGTTCTGAGGGCTGGAGAAAAATGCCTTCTAGTGAGCTATTGAAGTGTTGAAGTGCCTTAATGGAGAGAAAATATTGGGTATGAAGGGGCTCCTTAATCTAGCAGAGCAAGGCATCACAAGACCCAATGGCTGGAAGGTGAAAAGAGAGAAATTCATATTTCAAATAAGGAACAAATATTCAACAGCGAGGATGAGTCTCCACAGGAACTAGCTACCAAGGAAAGTGGTGGATTCTCCATCTCTTGATGTCATTTAATGAAGACTAGATGCCTTTCTGGAAGGTGTTTGCCCCGACAGGAGCTATTGTGGTCTACAGGAGGCCTGTGATATGCAGGGGGGTCAGATGAGATGCTCTAATGGCCTCTTCTGGCCATACAGTCTCCTAATTTCTGAAAAACTGAGTGTAGAATTGGGAGCAGCCTCTGATGTTTTACTGTCTAGCCGGCTTCCTTCCTGGAATGAACCCTCATTGAGTGGGATGATCCACAGGGTACTAGTAGCTGAAACCTCCAAAGTGTCTGGCTAGAAGCAGGACATTAGCTGTGCAGGGGAGGGGTGGGTGTGGCAGTGAGATCACAAAGGCCTTTTGCAGGAGCTCAGCCTATTGGTCAAAGGTGATGGGGAGGTGGTGACCTCACAGAGAGATGCTAACATCAACCAGGCAGGACAGGGGTGCAGGTCCAGGGAAACGTCAGAGATCCCCTGTGGCTTTGCTTCAGCAAGTCTCCTTCTCGAGGTCTCTCTTTGAGGACTGAGAGAGTATTAGGGTTCACATACATGAGCACGAGGAGGAACCTCTTTGAAGTTTTCTCCTTTCCTTTTACTGATTTTACTAGAAAACATACGTCCCTGTTGAGAAGGTAAGAGCCTCTGAGAGGTTGGGAACCTGTTCCATTTGATCCATCTGGTGCCAGCCGAAATCTAGGCATGGAAAACACTAGTTTGAGATGGCAGAATTTTCAGCCAAACACCTCGGATTTTGTCCCTTAGAATCACTGGAGACATTAGGGTATGTCCTTTGGGTGGTTTTACCTTTCCCTCCATCCCTCCCTCCTTTCTCTTCATCTCTTACTTCTTTTGTCCTTTCCCCTGTTCCCTTCCCACCACCAGGAGAGGGGTGTGTGTGTGTGTGTGTGTTTGTGTGTGTCCTGGGGGGTGCTCTGCAGCTGCCATTGTGGGATGTCCACCCAAAAATGTGGGACTGAAATAGTGCTCGGACAGTGATCCCCACTGGTGATCGAGGCCATCCTTTGTGCTCTCTGGTGAGAACCTGCAGCCTCCCACCCCTCTACCCTGATTGGCTGAGCAGGGGGTTATTGACAGGGAGGAGACTCAGGTCTTGTTGGTCTCTTTTAAGACCAAGGAAATAAGTCATAACCAGTCATATGGTTGACAAATTTTGCTGCTTCTCTGCATTAATTGTCTCTGAGCATTTCAAGATTCTCTTTAATATTCTAGTTCTCCTAAAATACTTTCTGAATAATTATTATGAACTGTGGTTGGTCATTTGGAGCACTTTATTCAGGTCATTCAATGTATGAAATTCCAGGTCCGAAGGTTAGTTTGAAAGTCGGGGCTCTTGGGTCCTATTCCCAACTGAGGTCACACAGCCAGTCTGTGGCAAAGACAAGTCAATTCTCCTTTCTCAGCCTTAGCTTCTCCCTCTTTCAAGTAGGGATAACAATCCGCTCCTACCTAACTCATGGTGGGGGGAAGATGGGGATCCATTGGAGCGTGTCACTCGGAGCAGTGCATAGTATGAGGTGTCCTATCACGTTTACTCAGATCAGATTATGACCTAATCGAAGAGCTGAAATATTCTATTTGATTTGTATTTTATTATTTTGAAATTGATAAGAGCAGCAGGCTCCAGGAAGGTGTGTAAAGTGCTGGGATGTCAGGAGTTGAGAGGCGCAGTTTCCCCCACCCCCCTGCACTAGGGCAGTGTTCTGCACCCTCTGCTGCTGGCTGAGTTACTCTGTCCCTTGGCAATAAGACAGATTCTTGTTTTCACAGCCAGTCGGTCGCCCAGTGTCATCACCCTGCCTGGTGTCTCGGCAGGGTAATTCCTCAGTTCACCACCCTTTCCAGCCCGCCTTGGGCTTGGAGAATGAGGAGGAGGGCGAGCGAAAGCTGGCCACCGTGGAGATGTGTCATCCATCTCTTCATCACCTAGAGCAAGTGAGTGGCATTAGGGTTCCTCTGTGGCATCCCCTGTCTGTCTGGGGAGAGGCAGAAAGAGGGTAGAGAATCTCTCCGAAAGGAGATCGGATTTGCGAACCGACCCCAGGAGTCCTTCGCTCTCAGTCCAGGGAGGGACTTCTCCAGAGCTGTCTCCAGTGTGTTTGGAAAGATCCCAGCAATGGGGCTCCCAGCCCTTCCCTTGTGGGAGACTGTTCCCCAGGCTGAGAGTCTCTGAGCTTGGCCAGATCCTGTGACCTTCTGAGCATGGAAATCAGTGGGAAACAAGGGGACCCAGGGTTTGTTATGCCTAGGAACTTTGACGTGGGAAGCGGTTTCCCAGGAGAAGTCTGGACTCCTGGATTCTGTTCCTTCTGTAGCCCGGACAGGGAGTGTGGCCTGGGACGGCAGGAGGGAGCTGCTCATCCAAAGTGACAGGTGGTCTTTGTGACTGACCCCAGTGCTGGAAGAGGAGGAGACTCCCCGGGTATTGCTGCACCAGGAATGATGAAGGGGAACGTTGGGAGCAGATGATGCAATGAACTCCTGGCAGTGTGTGTAGATTGTACTCCCTGCACCCCTGTGTGGAGAGGAGGAGCTGCTCTGCCAGGGACAGGGATGAGGAGGGACCAAACAGGGCGGTTAGTGAGAGGCTGCTTTGGGCCCAGACTCACGGCTGCTCCTCGCTCGGTTCCATTCTGGCCAGGCTCCTGAGGATGTTGAGGAAGAAGGCTCTGCAGGTGGCCCCAGAGCCTGAGGGAAGCAGCTGCCATCTTCCCCAGGAGCAGAGCGGTCCCTTTGTCCCCTCTGGCGGGGAAGGAGTTCCCAGCCGAGCCAGGAGGTGGAAGCGCCCAGCCTTCTGGAGGAGGAAACCCGCTCCCAGCGCAGGCACCGAGGTGGGAGAGGCACCAGCCAGGCCGAAATGGAGCTGTCCCAGGATGCGGCTGGGCAGGCAGGACCCAACCCAGGATGGGAGCCTGGCTGGGTGGCTCTGGGGTTTGTTGTGTGGGAAGCACAGGTCCCAGGAGCTCAGCCCTGATTCCCAGGAGGAGGCATTGCCCTGCCCGCTCACTGAGGACATTCCAGCCTCCCCAGGGCAGAAGGTGAAGGGTCTAACGGGGACTTTTCTCTACCATCATCTGGGACCCCCACGATTGGGGTGTTTGTCATACACCAGCCAGGGTCTCCTCCCCCGACAGGCACTGTCCCAGTTCCTGACTCTGCTTGTGTAGGAGTCGTGGGTGATTTGGAGTACCCCCCATTCAGGCCTGAGTCCTGCAGCTGGTGTGGGTGGGACAGGGAGGTCCCTGGCTAACTGGCTCTGTCTCCCCTAACCCCACTCCTGATGGGTGCAGGACGAGGCCCAGCAGTTCATGTTCCTGCATGCCATCCACCCTGCGTGTCTCGCGGCACAGCAGAGAGAGCAGGACACATTGGAGCCGCACTGCTGTCAGGCGGCTGTTGTAGAGATTATTGTGGTGAGAGAGACACGGCGCCCAGCCGCTGAGGGAGGACAGAGATATGGGAGGGGCAGGGGTCACCCCGGCCTAATGGATGGTGGATGGCTGGTGCTGGGGGGGTAGCTGAGGCCAGGGATTGCTGGGGCTGAAGATTGGGGAGAAGAGATGGGAGAAATTCTGAGATTGGTCACTACTGCGTAGGAATCGGAGGAGCAGAAGGCAGGTGGGGGGACCTGCGTGCTGTGTGGGGTGCTGGCTGTGTCATCTCCTCACTGAGAAGCGTCAGTCAGGCCCAAATCTCATGCTCCTTTGTCTCCTTTGGGTCTCACAGGAGCTCCTTGAGGAGCTGCCTGATATCTCTCCACCCAGCGCCATCCTCGCTAACTCCCTGATTGCTGTGGGCAACCTCAGGTACCGAGACCCTCCCCCCAGTTCCCCGAATCCTGGTGCTGCTGAGGCCCCCGGCTAAGAGTCACTGCCCCTCCCACTCCCCGCTCACCTCCCAAGGGTGACTCCTGTGGCAGAGGTGCTGGGAAGGTTCACAGTCTCCTGGCTGGGCCGTTCTTTTCCCTCCAGTTACTTTGCAGTGGCTTTGGGGAGAGGCTCATTCCCAGGATCAGATAGAGGAGGGGGCAGCAGGGTCCAGGGAACAGGCTCTATTCCTACCCTGCCACTGTCTGTCTGGGAAATCTTGGCCTTGTCATTCCCTGGCTCGGTGCCTCAGTTTCCATTCTCGCCAGTCTGGGCCTATTTCCCTGCAGTTTCACGTCCGGGTTGGTACCAGTGCCGCCTCCGCACTGCACGGTCTAATACCAGCTCCTCTCTCCTGCCAGCACCACGACAGCTGCCCTGGAGCCAGAGCTAGAGACCCACCTCCTTCGAGCTGCCCCGCATGCCGTCTTCACCCTGGGCACGGAGAAGGACACCACCCACCTCCAGGTAGATCATGCTTAAGTCATGGATCGAAGAGCCTGCTGTCATCCTGCCATGAATCCTGGCTAATTGCCTGCAGTGGGATGTGAATGAGGGAGGCCAGGATATGTGTTTTGGGGGTCTCACCAGCGCTTTCCAGAGACCCTTCTTCCCACCCTGTGGCAGGTGTAGCCCCAGTTTCCCTAGCTCTGAGCCATGGCTCTCCCTTGCTTTGCAGGATCTGCATAGGATCTTGCCAAACCTCATGGATGCCCTGCTGGGGAACCTGCTGGTAGAGTCCCCAGACAGCGACAGGCTCCACGACATCTTGGAGGTGAGCCTGATTTGAGGGGTAGAGGTAATTTTACCTTAACTCTTCGATCCATTCTCCAGTGTGTCCTCCTAGCTGGGCCCCCAGTGGTCTGTCCTTGGTCAGGACAGTCAGTGCAGTGCAGTGTCAGGCCCTTCCTCCTTGATGGACTGAGGAAGGAGCTGGGACTTCAAGCCAGACCTCTTGCTGCTTCTGTTGCGCAGTAACCACAGGGCCCCTGGGTTGCTTGGGGAGTGAGAGTCTGAACCCCTCCTATAAGATCCAGAAGATCGTCCTCAGAGAAGAGTCATGGGCTCCTTTCTAGAGAAACAGGAGGACCCCAGAGAATCAGCCCTTCTCTCCAAGGGACCCTGAGATTCTTGGGGGGATTGTGCTCACACTCAGTCCCTTCACCCAACCAAGGATTTGAGAGCCAGGGAGGGAGTTTAGGGCGGATGGGACCAGCCCCGACACCAGACATTCTTCCAATCTAGAGAGACAATGACAAGTTGTGACCTGCAGGATAGAAGCATAGTCCTGGGGGCAACAATCCCTTTCTAAAGCCCTGCGATCAAAGAATTAGATATTCCACCCTGCACACAATGTCTCATCCCTCTGGGGATGTGGGATGCGGGGGTCTCATTTGCACAATACGTGCACCTGCCCATTGATCCTGAGCTGCCTCCTTTCCCCGCAGCCCATGAACTACTGGATCATGTCTAGAGTGTCCCAGGAGAGAGCCAGGGCTAATAGGAGCAGCACAGCCCTCCTCAGATTCACCATCACCCTCCCTGAGTTAGATGTAAGTGACCTGTGACCCCAGCTTCCTGACTCCAGGCATAGGTGGGCTGGCTCCAACTGGCTGTAGGATCTGGTGCTGCAGGGGCTGTGGGTTAGGAGTGTTCCTCTTGGGGAGGCAGAGTGAGAGCAGAGAATGAGCTTGGCTTGAGTCAAGTTCTTCTTGTTCCGGTTAAGTGGTGACTCTGGGCTTTTAAGGGGACCATGCTCCAGGCTCATGCCTTCGTGTCATCCTGGAGCAGCTGGGGAAGCAAGTCCTCATGGAGGGCCCTGCCCACATCCCTGTGCTCCAGGCTCCCTTGGGAGCAGAGGAAATTAAGGGTCTAGCTCTAGCTTCTGTCCTCTAGCATTTCCTGCAGAGGGGCTGAGGGGAAGGAGAGTCCTGTCCCAGGGGGGACTGGGAGCTGACAGGAAAATGCTGATGGAGTCCCCTCTCCCTCTCCCTTCCATTAGAACGCAGCAGAATTCCCCAGGATGGGTCACCATGTGGCAGAGCTGGCTCTGTTCATCAGTGACCCAGCCAAGGACATGAGCCGGCAGGCCAGGGAGGGGGTTTACCGGCTCTACCAGCTGCTGCTGCACCAGAGGGGTAAGGAACCCATCTGGGAAAAGGCACCCCATAGAAGAGTGAGACTGGGACCCCAGGCAGTTTCTCTCAGACTGACCCCGTCTGGATGTTGAGTCTCTCTGTATCTCCGTTCTTCACCACCCCCTGCAATTCTGTTGGGCCAGGCACGCAGCGAGGACTCTGCCCACTGTGCAGCCACCAATGGGATTGGAAGGACACAAGCACGGCAACCAGAATGACAGACGTGGGTGTGTGTCTCTTTCTCGGGGCTGACCATCCATGAGGCCGAAGACCTGTGGTGCTGGGCCTGGCACCAGGACAGCAGGCTTCTGGGCTACAGGAACACAGCCGGGGTCGGGGAGGTAAGGACACTCTGCCAGGGCATGAGACAGCTCAGGGAGTTGAGGGGGACAGTGGCTGGGTCCTCTGCAGTGGCTGCCTCGTGGATGCGGCAGAACACTAAACCCTGGTGCAACAGGAGCAGGTCATCCCTTCCCTCAGGCAGTTGCTGAGGGAGAGATCCTGCCTTCCTTCAGAGCCTTCAAGGTAGAGGTCCTTTTTCTTGCCTGGTCTGCCCACAAGTCCTCGTCCAGTCTGTGCACCCCGTGCAGGTGTGATGGAGCTGGGCTGGCTGAGGCCAGAGCAGCTTCTTAACCCCTTCTTCCCGAATGTGGGGTTTGTATTCCCCATCACAAGTCCACACAGAGGGGAAAAAACCTTGAAGATACAGCTTTTCATACTGTTAATGGCTAAAAGGCCGAGGAGGCCTGAGGGCGTATTTTGCCAAGGAGAGCTTTTTGTTATCTTGCAGACGTGGATCTAATGCTGCAGATGCATATTTTGGGTAGCGAATTATTATCTCATGAAGCAGTGACAATGTAAATTTTGAATCCTTTTTTATCCTGGCTTCTTTTTAACTCCTTGGAAGGCGACTTTAGATGATGCTTCGTGCAGCAGGCATTCTTTTGCCCTGTGTCGTCCGGGCTTTTCTGTTGCTGGATTCGAGAGGACGGTTGGTGAGAATCCACTCTGCTGCCTGCAGAACGCTGCATTCTAACCAAAAGTATATTACTTTGGGTCCTGATTTTGTTCTGCTCCCGGAAGGTGATGTTTGGAAGTTTTTGATGGAGCATGAAACAAAGTGAGAGTCAGTACTGGTAAAAGTCCCCAAAAGACGACTTGAGCCTCCCCTGCATCAGTCAGATCCAGCCTCTTAATTTCTTTGGTATTGATTAAAAGTAAAATCAATGTTACTCACACACCTGCATAGGGTGTGCATGTGTGAATCCTCCAAGGGCAGAAATGAGATGGAGTGTACTTGAGACTTTATGAGTGATATCGACCCATTCCACAAAGTTGGAAATCATGGCCTTGTGGACAGACAGAAAGGAAAGTGGGTTATTCTTTCTTCCTCCCCCCATGGCAATATAATGAAAATATCCTCTATTTCATTCCATTGGAAGACACTTCCAGACCTGCTGTGTCAAGCCTGCTGCCTGGGACTGCGGGTGCTACAAGTGGCCAGCAGTGGGCCAGAATGAGGAGAACCATGCAGTAGTTTTTGGAGATGGGGCAGTGAGGAACAAGGAGCACCTTGCTTTCAAAAGAGGCAAGGAGGAAAGGAATCATGAGAACAGCCCACGAGGTTAAGAAATGGCGGGGAGAGCCTCTTTCCTCCATGGGACATTCCATTGTCCCTCTGTGGGCAGTCTATGTTTCTATTGGCTCCTTCCGATTATGCATTCGTGATATAAACTCACTGGGTGACCTCGGAGTTAACTCATATCCCCCTTACGGCATCAGTTTTCTCCCCTATCAAATCTACCCTGGGGAAGAAGACCAGGAGCCCTGACAATCACCTTCACCTGTGGGTGTCTGGCCCTGGAAGCCTAACCCAAGTGGACTGTCTGCCCCGTCACCTGAACTACCATGTCGTTCCCTCCTAGGGTCTTGTCCTAAGTTCTCAGCCTGTCCCCTAGCTGGCTTGTCCCTGACCTTACAAGGACTAGCCAAGCCCCTCCCATGCCTACTCCCCTTGGGGTCTCTCTCCTGGCTGAGCACAGGCTGCCCTTATATCTCTCAAGACGCCTGAGTCTGAGTCATATACTGCTTCTTGTCACGCGACCCGCACACTTATTCCCTTCACCCTAGGGAGCTGCATAACCTGGGCTAGGTGCAGTTCAGCTCCAACCCCTTTCCTGGCCATGTCACCCTGGGACAGGTTGAAACCGGAAACCTGTGGGCTAACAGCAACTTCTTCCTCTCAAAGGTGCTGACGACACAATGGAAGAGGAAATCCTTTGGCCCGTATAACTCAGGCCCTAGAATGTCACCAAGTGGTTCCTTCCGCCAGCCATAACATGGAACTGAGCAAGACCACGTCTTTTGGAATGACATCCACGTGTATTAGAGCCAGCTGGCTAACAGAAAATCTTTCTTCTGCAGTGACGTGGGGTTAAGGGACATGGAGGAAAAGCCAAGGAGGCTGTGACCAAAGTTAGAGTAGTGAGGCCAGGATAAGCGGGGCTAGGTCCCAGGACTGGCTATCAGAAGACCTGCCCTTTTGTATTCCTGCATTTGGGCTTATGAGTGAGTCTCTTCAATGCTGAGTGCCTCATTTTCCCCAACTATCAAATAGAGCTAATCAAGGTTTTGTTGGCTCTCCCTATTTTAGAGGGTGGGAAACCGAGACACCGTTGGGACCTGTCTACAACACAGGCCTGTAGTGCATTTGTAAGCTGCTGACCCGCACATGTTTTTCAGAGCCTATGGACAACACAGGTCTTAAAGGTGTGTTTGTTCTGTGCTTCTCCACTATGTACCAGCAGGGCTGGACGGCCTTTTCTCACTGTGCTGTGGGGAGGAGGTCCTGGGTACTAAGGCTCTGAAGAAGCTCTCAAGGACAAATTTTTTAAAATAATTTTTATCAGTGATTTGGGAGCGAACATACAATCCCTGCTGAGAAGACTGATGGGTGACAAAATACTGGCAGCGTGGTAATTACTGATGAGGAGAGGACAATGATACAGAAGGATCTGGCTCATTTGGTAAACTGGACCCATTCAAAGCAAAGAAATTTGACCAGAGCCAAATGCAAGGTCCTGTAGCTAGCAACAGGGCATGCCGGTCACACCTCCAGAATGGGGAAGTGTGTCGAGAAAAGCAGTGACTCTGAAAGGGATTTCGGGGCCAAAGTGGAGAAGCTCGTCAACATGAGCTCCCAGTGTGATGCTGTGGTAAACAGGGCTAAAGCCATCATTAGACGTAGGAGCAGAGCGGTGAGTAGCATAGGGAGGTGACAGAGCAGCAGTGAGACTGAGATTGGAATACGGCATCCGGTTTTGGTGTCCTCATTTGAAAAAGATGTTGAGACACTGGAGCTGGGGCAGCAAAGAGCCACCAAATGTTCTGAGGGCTGGAGAAAAATGCCTTCTAGTGAGCTATTGAAAGAGCTCAACCTGTTTAGCTTATTGAAAGAAGATTGAAAGGTGACTTTATTGAAGTGTTGAAGTGCCTTAATGGAGAGAAAATATTGGCTATGAAGTGGCTCGTTAATCTAACAGAGCACGGCATCACAAGACCCAATGGCTGGAAGGTGAAAAGAGAGAAATTCATATTTCAAATAAGGAACAAATATTCAACCGCGAGGATGATTCACCACAGGAACTAGCTACCAAGGAAAGTGGTGGATTCTCGATCTCTTGATGTCGTTTAATGAAGACTAGATGCCTACCTGGAATGTGTTTGTCCCAAAAGGAGCTATTGTGGTCTACAGGAGGCCTGTGATATGCAGGGGGTCAGCTGAGATGCTGTAATGGCCTCTTCTGGCCATACAGTCTCCTAATTTCTGAAAAACTGAGTGTAGCATTGGAAGCAGTCTCTGATGTTTTACTGTCTAGCCGGCTTGCTTCCCAGAATGACCCCTCATTGAGTGGGGTGATCCACAGGGAGTAATTCAAACCTCCAAAGTGTCTGGCCAGCGTCAGAAGATTAGCTGTGCAGGGGCGGGGTGGTTGTGGCAGTGAGATCACAAAGGCCTTTTGCAGGAGCTCAGCCTATTGGTCAAAGGTGATGGGGAGGTGCTGACCTCACAGCGAGATGCTGACATCATCCAGGCAGGACAGGGGCACAGGGCCAGGGAAACGTCAGAGATCCCCGTGGCTTTGCTTCAGCAAGATTCCTACTCAAGGTCTATCTTTGAGGACCGAGAGAGTATAAGGGTTTACGTTCGTGAGCGCGAGGAGAAATCACCTTGGAGTTTCCTCCTTTCCTTTTCCAGATTTTACGAGAAAACAGATGTTCCTATTGAGAAGGTAAGAGCCTCTGAGAGGTTTGGAACCTGTTCAGTCTGATCCATCTGGTGCCAGCTGAAATCTAGGCATGGAAAACACTAGTTTAAGGTGGCAGAATTTTATTCCCCACCTAGGATTTTGTCCCTTAGAATCACTGGGGAGATTAGGGTGTGTCCTTTTGGTTTTACCTTTTCCTCCATCCCTCCCTCCTTTCTCTTCATCTCTTGCTTCTTTTGTCCTTACCCCTGTTCCCCAGTGTGTGTGTATGTATGTGTGTGTCCCCCGGTGGGTGCTCTGCAGTTCCCATTGTGGGATGTCCCCCAAAAATGTGGGACTGAAATAGTGCTCAGACAGTGATCCCCACTGGTGACCGGGGCCATCCTTTGAGTTCTCTGGTGAGAACCCGCAGCCCACCGCCCCTCTACCCTGATTGGCTGAGTAGGGGATTATTAACAGGGAGTTGACTCAGGTCCTTGTTGGTCTCTTCTAAGACCAAGAAAATAAGACCTAACCAGTCATATGGTTGACAAATTTTGCTGCTTCTCTGCATTAATGGTTTCTGAGCAGTTCATGATTCGCTCTAACATTCTAGTTCTTCGAAAATACTTTGTGAATAATTACTTTGAACTGTGGTTGTTCATTTGAGAACACTTTATTCAGGTCTCAGAGTAACAGCCGTGTTAGTCTGTATTCGCAAAAAGAAAAGGAGTACTTGTGGCACCTTAGAGACTAACCAATTTATTTGAGCATAAGCTTTCATGATCTACAGCTGACTTCATCGGATGCTGTAGCTCACTAAAACTTATGCTCAATTAAATTGGTTAGTCTCTAAGGTGCCACGAGTACTCCTTTTCTTTATTCAGGTCATTCAATGTATGAAATTCAAGATGCAATGGTTAGTCCGAAAGTCTGGGCTCTTGGGTCCTATTCCCAACTCTGCCACTGACTGGCTGTGTGACCTAAGACAAGTCAATTCTCCTTTCTCAGTCTTTGCTTCTCCCTCTTTCAAGTAGGGATAACAATCCGCTCTTACCTACCTCACGTTGCGGGAAGGATGGGGATCCATTGGAGAGTATCAGTTGGAGCAGGAGATAATAAGAGGTGTCCTATCACGTTTACTCAGATCAGAGTATGACCTAATCGAAGAGCTGAAATATTCTCTTTGATTTGTATTTTATTATTTTGAAATTGTTAAGAGCAGCAGGCTCCAGGAAGGTGTGTAAAGTGCTGGGATGTCAGGATCTGGGAGGCGCTGTCTCCCCTGCAGTAGGGCAGTGTTCTGCACCCCCTGCTGCTGGCTGAGTTACTCCGTCCCTTGGCAATAAGACAGACTCTTTCTTCACAGTCAGTTGATCACCCAGTGTCACCACCCTGTCTGCTGGCTCGGCAGGGTAATTCCTCAGGTCACCACCCTTTCCAGCCTGCCTTGGGCTTGGAGAATGAGGAGGTGGGAGAGCAACAGCTTGCAACCGTGAACATCGACCATGCATCGCTTTATCACCTAGAGCAAGTGAGTGGCATTAGGGTTCTTCTGTGGCATCCCCCGTCTGTCTGGGGAGAGGCAGAAAGAGGGTGAGAGAACCTCTCCGAAAGGAGATCGGATTTGCAAAGCGACCCCAGGAGTCTCTCGCTTTCAGTCAGGGGAGGGGCTTCTCCAGAGCCATCTCCAGTGTGTTTGGAAAGGTCCCAGCAATGGGGCTCCCAGTCCTTCCCTTGTGGGAGACTGTTCCGAAGGCTGAGAGTCTCTGAACTGGGCTAGAGACTGTGAGCTACTGAGCATGGAAATCAATGGGAAACAAGGAGACCCTGGGCTTGCTATGCCTAAGGGACTTTGACGTGGGGAATGGTTTCCCAGGAGAAATGTGGACTCCTGGATTCTGTTCCTTCTCTAGCCTGGAGCGGGAGTGTGGCTTGGGACAGCAGGAGGGAGCTGCTTGTCCAAAGTGACAGGTGGTCTTTGTGACTGACCCCAGTGCTGGAAAAGGAGGGGACTCCCGGGTATTGCAGCACGAGGAACGATGAAGGGGCACGCTGGGAGCAGATGATGCAATGAACTCCTGGCAGTGTGTGTAGATTGCACTCCCTGCACCCCGTGTGGGGAGGAGGAGCTGCTCTGGCAGGGACAGGGATTGGGAGGGACCAAACAGGGCTGTTAGTAAGAGGCTGCCTTGGGCCCAGGCTCACGGCTGCTCCTCGCTCGGTTCCATTCTAGCCAGGCTCCTGAGGATGTTGAGAAAGAAGGCTCTGCAGGTAGCCCCAGAGCCTGAGGGAAGCAGCTGCCATCTTCCCCAGGAGCAGAGCAGTCCCTTTGTCTCCCCTGGCGGGGAAGGAGTTCCTGGCCGAGCCAGGAGGTGGAAGCGCCCAGCCTTCTGGAGGAGGAAACCTGTTCCAGATGCAGGTGGTGAGGTGGGAGGGGCACCAGCTAGGCTGAAATGGAGCTGTCCCAGGATGTGTCTGGGCAGGCAGGATTCAGCCGAGAAGGGGAGCCGGCAGGGTGGCTCTGGGGTTTGTTGTGTGGGAAGCACGGGCCCCAGAATCCCAGCCTTGATTCCCAGGAGAAGGCATCGCCCTGCCCAGTCACTGAGGACCTTCCAGCCTCCCGAAGGCAGGAGGTGGAGGAACCCTGTCCAAGCACCAGCAGCTCAGCCCGCTCCCCATGGGACAGCAGCAGCGCCGGGGACTGAGGCAGCAGCCAGGCCGAGGTGCGCCGCTGCTTTGTTCCAGGTGAGGAACCAGGCTGGGCTCAGGGAGGGGTGAGGAGGGGGCTGTGAACACCCTGGGCCCAGGCACTCGACCAGTGCTGTGGGGACGGGTCCCCAGCCCAGGTGTCTGGCTTGAGCCACATGAACCCCAGTGATACTAGATGCTTCCACTTTGGTCCTTGATGCTCCAGGTGGGGGCAGGTGAGTCCAGGACACTGTGGGGGAGGGAGGGTCTCTTTGCTATGGGCTCCTGAAGGAGTTGGGGGCTGAAGGCATCACTGAGAGGGGGAAGTGTGGTTCCTGATCTGCCCTGGGTCCCGCAGGTGGGAAGGGGGCACATTACCGCACCATGCCGCTGTCCTTTCCCCACGTGGAAGCAGGAGTCACCCTGTCCCCTCCTCTCCCTGGTGCAGGGACCTCCAGAGACTCAGAGGACGAGGAGGAGGTAGCCGTGGACATGGCCATGAGGAGGCTGCTCTGTAGAACATCCGAGAGCAGCTCCAAGGCTGAGAAAAGGTAGAAACCTTTCCCAGCTATGCTGGAACTGAGATTGTCCTTCCCCTTCCCAGCACCCTGACCCCCTGCAGAGCATCTTGTCTCTGATGATCCACCAGCTCTAACAGGGATTTTTCTCCAGTATGATCTGGGACCCCCTAAATAGGGGTGTATGTCACAGACCAGCCAGAGTCTCCTCCCCCAACATGCACCTTCCCAGTTCCTGACCCTATTTGTGTAGGAGGTGTGGGTGATTTGGATAATGGCCGGGACCCCACTGTCCCCCATTCAGGCCTGAGTCCTGCAGCTGGTGTGGGTGGGGCAGGGAGGTCCCTGGCTCACTGGCTGTCTCTCCCCTAACCCCTCTCCTGGTGGGTGCAGGATGAGGCCCAGCAACTCATGTTCCTGCATGCCATCCACCCTGCGTCTCTCCCTGCACAGCAGAGAGCACAGGACACATTGGAGCTGCACTGCTCCAAGGTGGCTGTGGTGGAGAGAATTATGGTGAGCGAGTCACAGCGCCCAGCCGCTGGAGGGAGGACAGAGACAGGGGAGGGGTAGGGGTCCGTTTATCACTTTGCTGTGGGGCGCAGGTCCTGGGTACTAAGCCTCTGAAGAAGCTCTCAAGGACAAATTTTTTAAAATAATTTTTATCAGTGATTTAGGAGCAAACATAGAATCCCTGCTGATAATATTGATGGGTGACAAAATACTGGCAGAGTGGTAATTACTGATGAGGAGAGGGCAGTGATACAGAGGGATCTGGCTCATTTGGCAAACTGGACCCATTCAAAGCAAAGAAATTTGACCAGAGCCAAATGCAAGGTCCTATAGCTAGCAACAGGGCATGCCGGTCACACCTCCAGAATGGGGAAGTGTGTCCAGGAAAGCAGTGACTCTGAAAGGGTTTTCGGGGCCATAGTGGAGAAGCCCGTCAACATGAGCTCCCAGTGTGATGTTGTGGTGAACAGGGCTAAAGGCATCATTAGACGTAGGAGCAGAGCCGTGAGCGGGATGGGGAGGTGACAGAGCATCAGTAAGCCCTGGACTACCCTAGGAGTTGAGGTCGAATTTAGCAGTGTTAGATCGATTTAAACTTGCACCTGTCCACATGACGAAGCCCTTTTTTTCGACTTAAAGGGCTCTTAAAATCAATTTCCTTACTCCACCCCCGACAAGGGGATTAGCGCTGAAATCGGCCTTGCTGGGTGAAATTTGGGATACTGTGGACTCAATTAGACAGTATTGCTCTCCGTGAGGTATCCCAGAGTGCTCCATTGTGACCGTTCTGGACAGCACTCTCAACTCAGATGCACTGGCCAGGTAGACAGGAAAAGGCCCGCGAAGTTTTGAATTTCAATTTCCAGTTTGTCCAGCATGGCAAGCTGCAGGTGACGATGCAGAACTCATCAGCAGAGGTGACCATGACGGAGTCCCAGAATCGCAGAAGAGCTCCAGCATGGACCGAACGGGAGGTACGGGATCTGATCTCTGCATGGGGAGAGTAATCCGTGCTATCAGAACTATGTTCCAGTTTTCGAAATGCCAAAACATTTTTCAAAATCTCCCAGGGCATGAATGACAGAGGCCATCACAGGGACCCGAAGCAGTGCCACGGAAACTTAAGGAGCTGAGGCAAGCCTACCAGAAAACCAGAGAGGCAAACGGCCGCTCCAGGTCAGAGCCCAAAACGTGCTGCTTCTATGATGAGCTGCATGCCATTTTAGGGGGTTCAGCCACCACTACCCCAGCCGTGTTGTTTGACTCCTTCAATGAAGATGGAGGCAACACGGAAGCAGGTTTTGGGGATGAAGAAGATGATGATGATGATGAGGTTGTAAATAGCTCACAGCAAGCAAGCGGAGAAACCAGTTTTCCCAACAGTTAGGAACTGTTTCTCACCCTGGACCTGGAGCTAGTACCCCCGCAAACCCACCCAAGGCTGCCTCCCGGACCTACCAGGCAGAGAAGGGACCTCTGGTGAGTGTACCTTTTAAAATACTATACATGGTTTAAAAGCAAGCATGTTGAATGAAAAATTTGCCCTGGCATTCGCGGCTCTCCTGGAAGTACTCCCAAAGCCTTTGCAAAAGGTTTCTGGGGAGGGCAGCCTTATTCCATCCACCATGGTAGGACACTTTACCACTTCAGGCCAGTAGCACGTACTCGGGAATCATTGTAGAACAAAGCATTGCAGTGTATGTTTGCTGGCATTCAAACAACATCCGTTCTTTATCTCTGTGTTATCCTAAGAAGAGTGATCTTATTCATGGTCACCTGGTTGAAATAGGGTGCTTTTCTGGAGGGGACATTCAGAGTTGCCCATTCCTGCTGGGCTGTTTGTCTGTGGCTGAACAGAAATGTTCCCCACTGTTAGCCACGCGCTGCGGGGAGGCAAAATGCGACCTTGTAACGAAAGCACATGTGCTATGTATATAATGTTAACAGTAAGGTTTACCGTGAAAGATTGTACCCATTGTTCTATAAAATGTGTCTTTTTAAATACCACTGTCCCTTTTTTTTCTCCACCAGCTGCATGTGTTTCAAGGATCACAGGATCTTCTCCTTCCCAGAAGCTAGCGAAGATTAGAAGGTGAAAAAAACGCACTGACGATGAAATGTTCTGTGAGCTCATGCTGTCCTCCCACACTGACGGAGCACAGATGAATGCGTGGAGGCAGACAATGTCAGAGTGCCGGAAAGCACAGAATGACCGGGAGGAGAGGTGGCGGGCTGAAGAGAGTAAGTGGCGGGCTGAAGAGAGGGCTGAAGCTGAAAGGTGGCGGCAGCGTGATGAGAGGAGGCAGGATTCAATGCTGAGGCTGCTGGAGGATCAAACTAATATGCTCCAGCATATGGTGAGGTGCAGGAAAGACAGCAGGAGCACAGACTGCCGCTACAGCCCCTGTGTAACCAACCGCCTCCTCCCCAAGTTCCATAGCCTCCACACCCAGACGCCCAAGAACGCGGTGGGGGACCTCTGGCCACCCAGCCACTCCACCCCAGAGGATTGCCCAAGCAACAGAATGCTGGCATTCAATAAGTTTTAAAGTTTTAAACTTTTAAAGTGCTGTGTGGCCTTGTCCTTCCCTCCTCCGCCACCCCTCCTGGTGCTTGTCTCCTCCACCACCCCTCCTGCGCTACCTTGGCAGTTATCCCCCTATTTGTGTGATGAATGAATAAAGAATGCATGAATGTGAAGCAACAATGTCTTTATTGCCTCTGCAAGGGGTGATCAAAGGGAGGAGGGGAGGGTGGTTAGCTTACAGGGAAGTAAAGTGAACCAAGGGGCAGGGGGTTTCATCAAGGAGAAACAAACAGAACTGTCACACCGTAGCCAAGCCAGTCATGCAACTGGTTTTCAAAGCTTCTCTGATGTGCACTGCTCCCTTCTGTGCTCTTGTAACCGCCCTGGTGTCTGGCTGTGCGAAACCAGCGGCCAGGCGATTTGCCTCAACCTCCCACCCCGCCAGAAACGTCTCCCCCTTACTCTCACAGGTATTGTGGAGCGCAGAGCAAGCAGTAATAACAATGGGAATATTGGTTTTGCTGAGGTCTAACCGAGTCAGTAAACTACGCCAGCGCGGTTTTAAAAGTCCAAAAGCACATTCTACCACCATTCTGCACTTGCTCAGCCTGTAGTTAAACAGCTCCTGACTACTGTCCAGGCTGCCTGTGTACAGCTTCATGAGCCATGGCATTAAGGGGTAGGCTGGGTCCCCAAGGATAACAATAGGCATTTCAACATTCCCAAGGGTTATTTTCTGGTCTGGGAATAAAGTCCCTTCCTGCAGCTTTTGAAACAGACCAGAGTTCCTGAAGATGCGAGCGTCATGTTCCTTTCTCGGCCATCCCACGTTTATGTTGATGAAACGTCCCTTGTGATCCACCAGTGCTTGCAGCACTACTGAAAAGTACCCCTTTTGGTTATGTACTCGCCGGCTTGGTGCTCCGGTGCCAAGATAGGGATATGGTTCCATCTATGGCCCCACCAGAGTTAGGGAATCGCATTGCAGCAAAGCCATCGCCTATGACCTGCACATTTCCCAGGGTCACTACCCTTGATATCAGCAGATCTTTGATTGCATTGGCTACTTGCATCACAGCAGCCCCCACAGTAGATTTGCCCACTCCAAATTGATTCCCGACTGACCGGTAGCTGTCTGGCATTGCAAGCTTCCACAGGGCTATTGCCACTCGCTTCTCGGTATACACATCTTGGTATTCGTGCGCCTCAGGGCAGGGGAAAGCAAGTCACAAAGTTCCATGGAAGTGCCCTTATGCATGCAGAAGTTTCGCAGCCACTGGGAATCTTTCCAGAGCTGCAACACTATGTGGTCCCACCAATGTGTGCTTGTTTCCTGAGCCCAGAATCGGCATGAACCTGCCCCATTAGCACCATGATGCCCACATTGCCAGGGCCCGTGCTTTGAGAGCAGTCTGTGTTCATATCCTCATTGCTCTCGTCACCGCGCTGATGTTGCCTACTTGCCTGGTTTCGCTTTGCCAGGTTCTGGTGCTGCATATACTGCTGGATAATGCATGTGGTGTTTAATGTGCTCCTAATTGCCAAAGTGTTCTGAGCGGGCTCCATGCTTGCCGTGATATGGTGTCTGCACAGAAAAAAGGCACGGAACGATTGTCTTCCATTGCTCTGACGGAGGGAGGGATCACATGAGACGACATGGCTTACGGGGTTGGCTTACAGGGAACTAAAATAAGGAACAAATATTCAACAGCGAGGATGATTCACCACAGGAACTAGCCACCAAGGAAAGTGGTGGATTCTCCATCTCTTGATGTCGTTTAATGAAGACTAGATGCCTACCTGGAATCTGTTTGCCCCGAAAGGAGCTACTGTGGTCTATAGGAGGCCTGTGATATACAGGGGGTCAGATGAAATGCTGTAATGGCCTCTTCCGGGCATACAGTCTCCTAGTTTCTGAAAAACTGAGTGTAGCATTGGGAGCAGCCTCTGATGTTTTACTGTCAAGCCGGCTTGCTTCCTGGAATGAACCCTCATTGAGTGGGATGATCCACAGGGTACTAGTAGCTGTAATCTCCAAAGTGTCTGGACAGCGGCAGGACATCAGCTGTGCAGGGGAGGGGTGGGTGTGGCATTGAGATCACAAAGGCCTTTTGCAGGAGCTCAGCCTATTGGTCAAAGGTGATGGGGAGGTGGTGACCTCACAGAGAGATGCTGACATCAGCCAGGCAGGCCAGGGGTGCAGGGCCAGGGGAACGTCAAGAGATCCCTGTGTCTTTGCTTCAGCAAGTCTCCTTCTCGAGGTCTCTCTTTGAGGACTGAGAGAGTATTAGGGGTCACGTACGTGAGCACGAGGAGGAACCTCTTCGGAGTTTTCTCCTTTCCTTCTACAGGGAATTACAGATTTTACGAGAAAACAGACGTCCCTCTTGAGAAGGTAAGAGCCTCTGGGAGGTTTGGAACCTGTTCCATCTGATCCATCTGGTGCCAAGTGAATTCTAGGCATGGAAAACCCTAGTTTATGGTGGCAGAATTTTATTCCCCACCTAGGATTTTGTCCCTTAGCATCACTGGGGACATTAGGGTTTGTCCTTTGGGTGGTTTTACCTTTTCCTCCATTCCTCCCTCCTTTCTCTTCATCTCTTACTTCTTTTGTCCTTTCCCCAGTTCCCCATCCCACCACCAGGAGAGGGGTGTGTGTTTGTGTCCCCCGGGGGGTGCTCTGCAGCTTCCATTGTGGGATGTCCACCCAAAAATGTGGGACTGAAATAGTGCTTGTAAAGTGATCCGCACCGGTGACCGGGGCCATCCTTTGGGCTCTCTGGTGAGAACCCGCAGCCTCCCGCCCTTCAGCCTGTACCCCGATTGGCTGAGGTGGACCTTGACGTGGGGAATGGTTTCCTAGGAGAAGTCTGGACTCCTGGATTCTGTTCCTTCTCTAGCCTGGTTTGGGAGTGTGGCCTGGGATGGCAGGAGGCAGCTGCTTGTCCAAAGTGACCGATGGTCTTTGTGACTGACCCCAGTGCTGGAAAAGGAGGAGACTCCCCGGGTATTGCTGCACCAGGGATGACGAGGGGGAACGTTGGGAGCAGATGATGCAATGAACTCCTGGCAGTGTGTGTAGATTGCACTCCCTTCACCCCTATGTCTAGCTGGCTTGCTTCCCAGAATGAACCCTCATTGAGTCTGGCCAGCAGCAGGAGATTAGCTGTAGAGGGGAGGGGTGGGTGTGGCAGTGAGATCACAAAGGCCTTTTGCAGGAGCTCAGCCTGTTGGTCAAAGGTGATGGGGAGGTGGTGACCTCACAGAGAGATGCTGACATCATCCAGACAGGACAGGGGCACAGGGCCAGGGAAACGTGAAGAGATCCCCGTGGCTTTGCTTCAGCAAGATTCCTACTCAAGGTCTCTCTCTGAGGACTGAGAGAGTATTAGGGGTCACATACGTGAGCACGAGGAGGAATCCCCTTGGAGTTTCCTCCTTTCCTTTTCCAGATTTTACGAGAAAACAGATGTTCCTGTTGAGAAGGTAAGAGCCTCTGAGAGGTTTGGAACCTGTTCAGTCTGATCCATCTGGTGCCAGCTGAAATCTAGGCATGGAAAACCCTAGTTTAAGCTGGCAGAATTTTATTCCCCATAGGATTTTGTCCCTTAGAATCACTGGGGAGATTAGGGTGTGTCCTTTTGGTTTTACCTTTTCCTCCATTCCTCCCTCCTTTCCCTTCATCTCTTACTTCTTTTGTCCTTACCCCTGTTCCCCATCCCACCACCAGGAGAGGGATGTGTATATGTGTGTGTCCGGGGGTGCTCTGCAGTTCCCCAAGCTCTGGGATGTCCCCCAAAAATGTGGGACTGAAATAGTGCTCAGACAGTGATCCCCACTGGTGACCGGGGCCATCCTTTGTGCTCTCTGGTGAGAACCCGCAGCCTCCCGCCCCTCTCCCCTGATTGGCTGAGCAGGGGATTATTAACAGGGAGTTGACTCAGGTCCTTGTTGGTCTCTTCTAAGACCAAGTAAATAAGACCTAACCAGTCATATGGTTGACAAATTTTGCTGCTTCTCTGCATTAATTGTCTCTGAGCACTTCATGATTCTCTCTAACATTCCAGTTCTTCTAAGATACTTTGTGAATAATTACTTTGAACTGTGGTTGTTCATTTGAGAACACTTTATTCAGGTCTCAGAGTAACAGCCGTGTTAGTCTGTATTCGCAAAAAGAAAAGGAGTACTTGTGGCACCTTAGAGACTAACCAATTTATTTGAGCATAAGCTTTCGTGATCTACAGCTGACTTCATCGGATGCTGTAGCTCACTAAAACTTATGCTCAAATAAATTGGTTAGTCTCTAAGGTGCCACAAGTACTCCTTTTCTTTATTTAGGTCATTCAAAGTATGAAATTCAAGATGCAATGGTTAGTCTGAAAGTCTGGGCTCTTGGGTCCTATTCCCAGCTCTGCCACTGAGTGGCTGTGTGACCTAAGACAAGTCAATTCTCCTTTCTCAGTCTTTGCTTCTCCCTCTTTCAAGTAGGGATAACAATCCGCTCCTACCTACCTCACGGTGCGTGGAGGATGGGGATCCATTGGAGAGTATCAGTTGGAGCAGGAGATAATAAGAGTGTCCTATCACGTTTACTCAGATCAGATTATGACCTAATCGAAGAGCTGAAATATTCTCTTTGATTTGTATTTTATTCTTTTGAAATTGATAAGAGCAGCAGGCTCCAGGAAGGTGTGTAAAGTGCTGGGATGTCAGGATCTGGGAGGCGCTGTCTCCCCTGCACTAGGGCAGTGTTCTGCACCCCCTGCTGCTGGCTGAGTTACTCCGTCCCTTGGCAATAAGACAGACTCTTTCTTCACAGCCAGTCGATCACACAGTGTCACCACCCTGCCTGCTGGCTCGGCATGGTAATTCCTCAGGTCACCACCCTTTCCAGCCTGCCTTGGGCTTGGAGAATGAGGAGGTGGGAGAGCAACAGCTGGCAAGCCTGAACATCCACCATGCATCGCTTTATCACCTAGAGCAAGTGAGTGGCATTAGGGTTCCTCTGTGGCATCCCCCGTCTGTCTGGGGAGAGGCAGAAAGAGGGTGAGAGAATCTCTCCGAAAGGAGATCGGATTTGCAAAGCGACCCCAGGAGTCCCTCGCTTTCAGTCAGGGGAGGGGCTTCTCCAGAGCCATCTCCAGTGTGTTTGGAAAGGTCCCAGCAATGGGGCTCCCAGTCGTTCCCTTGTGGGAGACTGTTCCCAAGGCTGAGAGTCTCTGAACTGGGCTAGACCCTGTGAGGTGCTGAGCATGAAATCAGTGGGAAACAAGGAGACCCTGGGCTTGCTATGCCTACAGACTTTGACGTGGGGAATGGTTTCCCAGGAGAAATGTGGACTCCTGGATTCTGTTCCTTCTGTAGCCTGGAGGAGGAGTATGCCCTTGGATGGAGGAGGGAGCTGCTCGTCCAAAGTGACAGGTGGTCTTTGTGACTGACCCCAATGCTGGAAAAGGAGGAGACTCCCCGAGTATTGCTGCACCACGGATGACGAGGGGGAATGTTGGGAGCAGATGATGCAATGAACTCCTGGCAGTGTGTGTAGATTGCACTCCCTGCACCCGTGAGTGGAGAGGAGGAGCTGCTCTGTCAGGGACAGGGATGGGGAGGGACCAAACAGGGCGGTTAGTGAGAGGCTGCCTTGGGCCCAGACTAACGGCTGCTCCTCGCTCGGTTCCATTTTGGCCAGGCTCCTGAGGATTTTGAAAAAGAAGGCTCTGCAGGTGGCCTCAGAGCCTGAGGGAAGCAGCTGCCATCTTCCCCAGGAGCAGAGCGGTCCCTTTGTCCCCTCTGGCGGGGAAGGAGTTCCCGGCCGAGCCAGGAGGTGGAAGCGCCCAGCCTTCTGGAGGAGGAAACCCGCTCCCAGCGCAGGCACTGAGGTGGGAGAGGCACCAGCCAGGCCGAAATGGAGCTGTCCCAGGATGCGGCTGGGCAGGCAGGACCCAACCCAGGAGGGGAGCCTGGCTGGGTGGCTCTGGGGTTTGTTGTGTGGGAAATACAGGTCCCAGGAGCTCAGCCCTGATTCCCAGGAGGAGGCATTGCCCTGCCCGGTCACTGAGGACATTCCAGCCTCCCCAGGGCAGAAGGTGAAGGGTCTCTGTCCCAGCACCAGGAACTTGGCCCACTCCCCATGGAACAGCAGCAGCTCCTGGGACTCAGGGAGGGGCGCTGCTGCTTTGTTCCAGCTGAGAAGCCAGGCTGGACTCAGGGTGGGGTGAGGAGGGGACTGTGAGAAGCCACCCTGGGCCCAGGCACTCGACCAGTGCTTTGCGGGCAGATCCCCAGCCCAGGTGTCAGGCCTGAGCCACATAAACCCCACTGATACTAGATGCTGCCACTTTGGTCCTTGATGCTCCAGGTTGGGGCAGGTGAAGCAGCACGCAGGAAGCCCAGGACAGTCTGGGGGGCTCTCTTTGCTTTGGGCTCCTGAAGGAGTTGGGGGCTGAAGGCATCACTGAGAGGTGGGAGTGTGGGGTCTGATCCCCCTCTGGGTCCTAGAGGTGGAGAGGGGGCACATTGCCCCACCATGCCCCTGTCTTTCCTCCGAGTGGAACAGGAGTTAGCCTCCCCACTTCTGTCCCTGGTGCAGGGACCGCCAGGGACTCAGAGGACGAGGAGGAGGAATGGGTGAACGTTGCCATGGAGGAGGCTGCTGTCAAGAACACCCAAGAGCAATTGCAAGGCCAAGAAAAGGTGAAAACATTCCCCAGCTGTGCTGGAACTGAGATTGTCCTGCCCCTTCCCAGCACCCTGACCCCCTGCAGAGCGTCTTGTCTCCGATGATCCACCATCCCTAACGGGGACTTTTCTCTACCATCATCTGGGACCCCCACGATTGGGGTGTTTGTCATACACCAGCCAGGGTCTCCTCCCCCCACAGGCACTGTCCCAGTTCCTGACTCTGCTTGTGTAGGAGTCGTGGGTGATTTGGACTACCCCCCATTCAGGCCTGAGTCCTGCAGCTGGTGTGGGTGGGGCAGGGAGGTCCCTGGCTAACTGGCTCTGTCTCCCCTAACCCCACTGTATGACTGCACAGCAGAGAGAGCAGGACACATTGGAGCTGCACTGCTGCTAGGCGGCTGTTGTAGAGATTATTGTGGTGAGAGAGACACGGCGCCCAGCCGCTGGAGGGAGGATAGAGATATGGGAGGGGCAGGGGTCACACTGGCCTAATGGATGGGGGATGGCTGGTGCTGGGGGGGTAGCTGAGGCCAGGGATTGCTGGGGCTGAAGATTGGGGAGAAGAGATGGGAGAAATTCTGAGATGGGTCACTACTGCGTAGGAATCGGAGGAGCAGGAGGCAGGTGGGGGGACCTGCGGGCTGTGTGGGGTGCTGGCTGTGTTATCTCCTCACTGAGAAGCGTCAGTCAGGCCCAAATCTCACGCTCCTTTGTCTCCTTTGGGGCTCACAGGAGCTCATTGAGGAGCTGCCTGATATCTCTCCACCCAGCGCCATCCTTGCTAACTCCCTGATTGCTGTGGGCAACCTCATGTACCAAGACCCTCCCACCTGGTTCCCCTAATCCCGGTGCTGCTGAGGCCCCCGGCTAAGAGTCACTGCCCCTCCCACTCCCCGCTCACCTCCCAAGGGTGACTCCTGTGGCAGAGGTGCTGGGAAGGTTCACAGTCTCCTGGCTGGGCCGTTCTTTTCCCTCCAGTTACTTTGCAATGGCTTTGGGGAGAGGCTCACTCCCAGGATCAGATAGAGGAGGGGGCAGCAGGGTCCAGGGAACAGGCTCTATTCCTACCCTGCTACTGTCTGTCTGGGAAACCTTGGCCTTGTCATTCCCTGGCTCGGTGCCTCAGTTTCCATTCTCGCCAGTCTGGGCCTATTTCCCTGCAGTTTCACATCCGGGTTGGTACCAGTGCCACTTCCGCACTGCACGGTCTAATACCAGCTCCTCTCTCCTGCCAGCACCACGACAGCTGCCCTGGAGCCAGAGCTAGAGACCCACCTCCTTCGAGCTGCCCCGCATGCCGTCTTCACCCTGGGCACGGAGAAGGACACCACCCACCTCCAGGTAGATCATGCTTAAATCATGGATCGAAGAGCCTGCTGTCATCCTGCCATGAATCCTGGCTAATTGCCTGCAGTGGGATGTGAATGAGTGAAGTCAGGATATGTGTTTTGAGAGTCTCATCCCAGAGACCCTTCTTCCCATCCTGTGGCAGGTGTAGCCCCAGTTTCCCTAGCTCTGAGCCATGGCTCTCCCTTGCTTTGCAGGATCTGCATAGGGTCTTGCGCAGGGCCAGGGAACGTCAAGAGAACCCTGTGGCTTTGCTTCAGCAAGTCTCCTTCTCGAGGTCTTTCTTTGAGGACTGAGAGAGTATTAGAGATGACGTACGTGAGCACGAGGAGGAACCTCTTTGGAGTTTTCACCTTTCCTTTTACTGATTTTACGAGAAAACAGACATCCCTGTTGAGAAGGTAAGAGCCTCTGAGAGGTTTCGCAAAAAGAAAAGGAGTACTTGTGGCACCTTAGAGACGAACCAATTTATTTGAGCATGAGCTTTCGTGAGCTACATGCTCAAATAAATTGGCTAGTCTCTAAGGTGCCACAAGTCCTCCTTTTCTTTTTGCGAATACAGACTAACACTGCTGTTACTCTAAAATCTGAGAGGTTTGGAACCTGTTCAGTCTGATCCATCTGGTGCCAGCTGAAATCTAGGCATGGAAAACACTAGTTTAAAGTGGCAGAATTTTCGGCCAAACACCTAGGATTTTGTCCCTTAGAATAACTGGGGACATTAGGATTTGTCCTTTGGGTTTTACCTTTTCCTCCATCCCTCCCTCCTTTCTCTTCATCTCTTACTTCTTTTGTCCTTTCCCCTGTTCCCCTCGCACCACCAGGAGAGGGGAGTCTGTGTGTGTGTGTGTGGGGGGGTGCTCTGCAGCTCCCATTGTGGGAGGTCCACCCAAAAATGTGGGACTGAAATAGTGCTCGGACAGTGATCCCCACTGGTGACCAGGGCCATCCTTTGGGCTCTCTGGTGAGAACCCGCAGCCTCCCACCCCTCTACCCTGATTGGCTGAGCAGGGCATTATTGACGGGGAGGAGACTCAGGTCCTTGTTGGTCCCTTTTAAGACCAAGGAAATAAGTCATAACCAGTCATATGGTTGACAAATTTTGCTGCTTCTCTGCATTAATTGTCTCTGAGCAGTTCATGATTCTCCCTAACATTCCAGCTCTTCTAAAATACTTTCTGAATAATTACTATGAACTGTGGTTGATCATTTGAGAGCACTTTATTCAGGTCATTCAATGTATGAAATTCAAGGTCCGAAGGTTAGTTTGAAAGTCGGGGCTCTTGGGTCCTATTCCCCACTCTGCCACTGACTGGCTGTGTGACCTAAGACAACTCAATTCTCCTTTCTCAGCCTTAGCTTCTCCCTCTTTCAAGTAGGGATAACAATCTGCTCCTACCTACCTCACGGTGGGGAGAGGATGGGGATCCTTTGGAGAGTGTCACTCAGAGCAGGGCATAATAAGAGGTGTCCTATCACGTTTCCTCAAATCAGATTATGAGATAATAGAAGAGCTGAAATATTCTATTTTATTTGTATTTTATTATTTTGAAATTGTTAAGAGCAGCAGGCTCCAGGAAGGTGTGTAAAGTGCTGGGATGTCAGGAGCTCGGAGGCGCTGTCCCCCCCTCACTAGGGTAGTGTTTTACACCCCCTGCTGCTGGCTGAGTTCCTCCGTCCTTGGCAATAAGACAGACTCTTGTTTTCACAGCCAGTCGATCACCCAGTGTCATCACCCTGCCTGCTGGCTGGGCAGGGGACCTCCTCAGGTCACCCCCTTTCCAGCCTGCCTTGAGCTTGGAGAATGAGGAGGAGGGCGAGCGATAGCTGGCGACCCTGAACATCCACCCTTCATCGCTCCATCACCTGGAGGAAGTGAGTGGCATTAGGGTTCCCCTGTGGCGTCCCTCGTCTGTCTGGGGAGAGGCAGAAAGAGGGGGAGAGAATCTCTCCGAAAGGAGACCGGATTTGCAAACCGACCCAAGGAGCCCCTTGCTCTCAGTCCAGGGAGGGGCTTCTCCCAAAGGAGATTGGGTTTGCAAACCGACCCCAGGAGTCTCTCCAGAGCCATCTCCAGTGTGTTTGGAAAGGTCCCAGCAATGGGGCTCCCAGCCCTTCCCTTGTGGGAGACTGTTCCCAAGCCTGAGAGTCTCTGAACTGGGCCAGACCCTGTGAACTGCTGAGCATGGAAATCAATGGGAAACAAGGGGACCCTGTGTCACGGAGTCCCTGGGCGATGCTCTGGAACTACTCCCTATGAAGCCAGTCAGGACTGTGGGGAAGTCTCCTTTCTGTGAGCAGACTGTCTTCAGGACACACAGCTCACACAGCTTCCACCTTGCTGGGTCTGATCTCGGAGCATTCAGCCTCCTCTGCCCCTCCATGTGCTTCCCACTGCGAGTCCGCCCAAGCGGGGTCCTGTGGAAGCCAGAGGGTCCTGCACCCCAACTTCGCAGTCAGACATGACTCTCAGCCAGCCAGTAAAGCAGAAGGTTTATTAGATGAGAGGAACATGGTCTAAACCAGAGCTTGTAGGTGCAGAGAACAGGACCCCTCAGCTGGGTCCATTTTGGGGGTCAGTGAGCCAGAAAACCCCGTCTGCACTTCACTCCATGTCCCCAGCCAGCCCCAAACTGAAACTCTCTCCAGCCCCTCCTCCTCTGCGCTTTGTTCCTTTCCCAGGTCAGGAGGTCACCTGATTCCTTTGTTCTCCAACCCTTTAGCTCTCACCTTGCAGGGGGGAAGGGCCAGGCCATCAGTTGCCAGGAAACAGGATGTCGGCCATTCTCTGTGTCCAGACCCCTGCACACACTTGCCCTCTAGGGCTCTGCAACAATCTTACACCCTTCTCCCACCACCAAGATACTTAAGAACTGCATAGGGGAAGCTGAGGCACCCCCTTAATATTCAGAGGAAACATTAAGAACAGTCCCGCTTCGTCAACCCCTGGGCTTGCTATGCCTAGGGACTTTGACATGGGGAATGTTTCCCAGGAGAAGTCTGGACTCCTGGATTTTGTTCCTTCTCTAGCCTGGAGCGGGAGTGTGGCTTGGGACAGCAGGAGGGAGCTGCTTGTCCAAAGTGACAGGTGGTCTTTGTGACTGACCCCAGTGCTGGAAAAGGAGGAGACTCCCCTTGAGGGTATTGCTTCACCAGGGATGAGGAAGGGGAACGTTGGGAGCAGATGATGCAATGAACTCCTGGCAGTGTGTGTAGATTGCACTCCCTGCACCCCTGTGGGGGGATGAGGAGCTGCTCTGGCAGAGACAGGGATGGGGAGGGACAAAAAGGCTGGTTAGTGAGAGGCTGCCTTGAGCCCAGACTCACGCCTGCTCCCTGCTCGGTTCCATTCTGGCCAGGCTCCTGATGATGTTGAGGAAGAAGGCTCTGCAGGTGGCCTCAGAGCCTGAGGGAAGCAGCTGCCATCTTCCCCAGGAACAGAGCGGTCCCTTTGTCCCCTCTGGCGGGGAAGGAGTTCCCGGCCGAGCCAGGAGGTGGAAGCGCCCAGCTTTCTGGCGGAGGAAACCCGCTCCCGGCATAAGCGCCGAGATGGGAGGGGCAGAGGCCAGGCCAAAATGGAGCTGTCCCAGGGTGCGGTTGGGCAGGCAAGACTCAGACAAGGAGGGGAGCCGGGCTGGGTGGCTCTGGGGTTTGTTGTGTGGGAAGCACGGGCGCCAGGAGCCCAGCCCTGATTCCCAGCAGGAGGCATTGCCCTGCCCAGTCACTGAGGAGATTCCAGCCTCCCCAGGGCAGAAGGTGGAGGATCTCTGTCCCAGCACCAGCAACTCAGCCCGCTCCCAATGGGACAGCAGCAGCACCTGGGAATCAGGAAGCAGCGAGGCCGAGGTGTCCCGCTGCTTTGTTCCAGGTGAGGAACCAGGCTGGGCTCAGGGAGGGGTGAGGAGGGGGCTGTGAACACCCTGGGCCCAGGCACTCGACCAGTGCTGTGGGGATGGGTCCCCAGCCCAGGTGTCTGGCTTGAGCCACATGAACGCCACTGATACTAGATGCTGCCACTTTGGTCCTTGATGCTCCAGTTGGGGGCGGGTGAGACACCACGCAGGGAGTCCAGGACACTGTGGGGGAGGGAGGGTCTCTTTGGTATGGGCTTCTGAAGGAGTTGGGGGCTGAAGGCGTCACTGAGAGGGGGAAGTGTGGTTCCTGATCTGCCCTGGGTCCCGCAGGTGGGAAGGGGGCACATTGCCCCACCATACCCCTGTCCTTCCCCTGCGTGGCAACAGGAGTCACCCTGTCCCCTTCTCTCCCTGGTGCAGGGACCGCCAGGGACCCAGAGGACGAGGAGTAGCTAGCCGTGGACATGGCCATGAGGAGGCTGCTCTCAAGAACATGCGAGAGCAGTTCCAAGGCCGAGAAAAGGTAGAAACCTTCCCCAGCTGTGCTGGAACTGAGATTTTCCTTCTCCTTCCCAGCGTCCTGACCCCCTGCAGAGCATCTTGTCTCTGATGATCCACCAGCTCTAACAGGGACTTTTCTCCACTATGATCTGGGACCCCCAAAATAGGGGTGTTTGTCACAGACCAGTCAGAGTCTCCTCCCCCAACATGCACTGTCCCAGTTCCTGACCCTGTTTGCGTAGGAGCTGTGGGTGATTTGGACAATGGCCGGGTCCCCACTGACCCCCATTCAGGCCTGAGTCCTGCAGCTGGTGTGGGTGGGGCAGGGAGGTCCCTGGCTCACTGGCTCTCTCTCCCCTAACCCCTCTCCTGGTGGGTGCAGGATGAGGCCCAGCAACTCATGTTCCTGCATGCCATCCACCCTGCGTGTCTCCCTGCATAGCAGAGCAGACAGGACACATTGGAGCTGCACTGCTGGAAGGTGGCTGTGGTGGAGAGGATTATGGTGAGCGAGACACAGCGCCCAGCTGCTGGAGGGAGGACAGAGACAGGGGAGGGGCAGGGGTCCGTTTCTCACTGTGCTGTGTGGCGCAGGTCCTGGGTACTAAGCGTCTGAAGAAGCTCTCAAGGACAAATTTTTTAAAATAATTTTTATCAGTGATTTAGGAGCAAACATACAATCCCTCCTGATAATATTGATGGGTGACAAAATACTGGCAGAGTGGTAATTACTGATGAGGAGAGGGCAGTGATACAGAGGGATCTGGCTCATTTGGCAAACTGGACCCATTCAAAGCAAAGAAATTTGACCAGAGCCAAATGCAAGGTCCTATAGCTAGCAACAGGGCATGCCGGTCACACGTCCAGAATGGGGAAGAGTGTCGAGGAAAGGAGTGACTCTGAAAGGGATTTCGGGGCCATAGTGGAGAAGCCCGTCAACATGAGCTCCCAGTGTGATGTTGTGGTGAACAGGGCTAAAGGCATCATTAGACGTAGGAGCAGAGCCGTGAGCAGGATAGGGAGGTGACACAGCATCAGTAAGCCCTGGTCTACCCTAGGAGTTGAGGTCGAATTTAGCAGTGTTAAATCAATTTAAACTTGCACCTGTCCACACGACGAAGCCCTTTTTTTCGACTTAAAGGGCTCTTAAAATCAATTTCCTTCCTCCACCCCCGACAAGGGGATTAGTTCTGAAATCGGCCTTGCTGGGTCAAATTTGGGATACTGTGGACACAATTAGACAGTATTGCCCTCCGTGAGGTATCCCAGAGTGCTCCATTATTACTGTTCTGGACAGCACTCTCAACTCAGATGCACTGGCCAGGTAGACAGGAAAAGGCCCGCGAAGTTTTGAATTTCAATTTCCAGTTTGTCCAGCATGGCAAGCTGCAGGTGACCATGCAGAGCTCATCAGCAGAGGTGACCATGATGGAGTCCCAGAATCGCAGAAGAGCCCCAGCATGGACCGAATGGGAGGTACGGGATCTGATCGCTGTATGGGGAGAGGAATCCGTGCTATCAGAACTATGTTCCAGTTTTCGAAATGCCAAAACATTTTTCAAAATCTCCCAGGGCATGAATGACAGAGGCCATCACAGGGACCCGAAGCAGTGCCGCGTGAAACTTAAGGAGCTGAGGCAAGCCTACCAGAAAACCAGAGAGGCAAACGGCCGCTCCAGGTCAGAGCCCAAAACATGCTGCTTCTATGATGAGCTGCATGCCATTTTAGGGGGTTCAGCCACCACTACCCCAGCTGTGTTGTTTGACTCCTTCAATGGAGATGGAGGCAACATGGAAGCAGGTATTGGGGATGAAGAAGATGATGATGATGAGGTTGTAAATAGCTCACAGCAAGCAAGCGGAGAAACCAGTTTTCATGACAGTTAGGAACTGTTTCTCACTATGGACCTGGACCCCAAACCCACCCAAGGCTGCCTCCCGGACCTACCAGGCAGAGAAGGGACCTCTGGTGAGTGTACCTTTTAAAATACGATACATGGTTTAAAAGCAAGCATGTTGAATGAAAAATTTGCCCTGGCATTCGCGGTTCTCCCGGATGTACTCCCAAAGCCTTTGCAAAAGGTTTCTGGGGAGGGCAGCCTTATTCCATCCACCATGGTAGGACACTTTACCAGTCCAGGCCAGTAGCACGTACTCGGGAATCATTGTAGAACAAAGCATTGCAGTGTATGTTTGCTGGCGTTCAAACAACATCCGTTCTTTATCTCTCTGTGTTATCCTAAGAAGCGTGATCTTATTCATGGTCACCTGGTTGAAATAGGGTGCTTTTCTTAAGGGGACATTCAGAGGTGCCCATTTCTGCTGGGCTGTTTGCCTGTGGCTGAACAGAAATGTTCCCCACTGTTAGCCACGCGCTGGGGGGAGGCAAAATGCGACCTTGTAACGAAAGCACATGTGCTATGTATATAATGTTAACAGTAAGGTTTACCGTGAAAGAGTGTACCCATTGTTCTATAAAATGTGTCTTTTTAAATACCACTGTCCCTTTTTTTTCTCCACCAGCTGCATGTGTTTTAAGGATCACAGGATCTTCTCCTTCCCAGAAGCTAGCGAAGATTAGAAGGTGAAAAAAACGCACTCACGATGAAATGTTCTGTGAGCTCATGCTGTCCTCCCACACTGACAGAGCACAGATGAATGCGTGGAGGCAGACAGTGTCAGAGTGCAGGAAAGCACAAAATGACCGGGAGGAGAGGTGGCGGGCTGAAGAGAGTAAGTGGCGGGCTGAAGAGAGGGCTGAAGCTGAAAGGTGGCAGAGCGTGATGAGAGGAGGCAGGATTCAATGCTGAGGCTGCTGGAAGATCAAACTAATATGCTCCAGCATATGGTTGAGCTGCAGGAAAGACAGCAGGAGCACAGACTGCCGCTACAGCCCCTGTGTAACCAACCGCCTCCTCCCCAAGTTCCATAGCCTCCACACCCAGACGCCCAAGAACGCGGTGGGGGACCTCTGGCCACCCAGCCACTCCACCCCAGAGGATTGCCCAAGCAACAGAAGGCTGGCATTCAATAAGTTTTAAAGTTTTAAACTTTTAAAGTGCTGTGTGGCCTTGTCCTTCCCTCCTCCACCACCCCTCCTGGTGCTTCTCTCCTCCACCACCCTTCCTGGGCTACCTTGGCAGTTATCCCCCTATTTGTGTGATAAATGAATAAAGAATGCATGAATGTGAAGCAACAATGTCTTTATTGCCTCTGCAAGGGGTGATCAAAGGGAGGAGGGGAGGGTGGTTAGCTTACAGGGAAGTAAAGTGAACCAAGTGGTAGGGGGTTTCATCAAGGAGAAACAAACAGAACTGTCACACCGTAGCCTAGCCAGTCATGCATCTGTTTTTCAAAGCTTCTCTGATGTACACTGCTCCCTCCTGTGCTCTTCTAATCGCCCTGGTGTCTGGCTGTGCAAAAGCAGCGGCCAGGCGATTTGCCTCAACCTCCCACCCCGCCAGAAGCGTCTCCCCCTTACTCTCACAGATATTGTGGAGCGCAGAGCAAGCAGTAATAACAATGGGAATATTGGTTTTGCTGAGGTCTAACCGAGTCAGTAAACTGCGCCAGAGCGGTTTTAAAAGTCCAAAAGCACATTCTACCACCATTCTGCACTTGCTCAGCCTGTAGTTGAACAGCTCCTGACTACTGTCCAGGCTGCCTGTGTACAGCTTCATGAGCCATGGCATTAAGGGGTAGGCTGGGTCCCCAAGGATAACAATAGGCATTTCAACATCCCCAAGGGTTATTTTCTGGTCTGGGAATAAAGTCCCTTCCTGCAGCTTTTGAAACAGACCAGAGTTTCTGAAGATGCGAGCGTCATGTACCTTTCCCGGCCATCCCACGTTTATGTTGGTGAAACGTCCCTTGTGATCCACCAGTGCTTGCAGCACTACTGAAAAGTACCCCTTTTGGTTATGTACTCGCCGGCTTGGTGCTCCGGTACCAAGATAGGGATATGGGTTCCATCTATGGCCCCACAAGAGTCAGGGAATCGCATTGCAGCAAAGCCATCGCCTATGACCTGCACATTTCCCAGGGTCACTACCCTTGATATCAGCAGATCTTTGATTGCGTTGGCTACTTGCATCACAGCAGCGCTTCAGGGCAGGGGAAAGCAAGTCACAAAGTTCCATGAAAGTGCCCTTATGCATACAGAAGTTTTGCAGCCACTGGGAATCGTTCCAGAGCTGGAACACTATGTGGTCCCACCAGTCTGTGCTTGTTTCCTGAGCCCAGAATCGGCGTTCCATGGCATGAACCTGCCCCATTAACACCATGATGCCCACATTGCCAGGGCCCGTGCTTTGAGAGAAGTCTGTGTCCATGTCCTCATTGCTCTCGTCACCGCGCTGATGTTGCCTACTTGCCTGGTTTTGCTTTGCCAGGTTCTGGTGCTGCATATACTGCTGGATAATGCATGTGGTGTTTAATGTGCTCCTAATTGCCTGATCTGAGCGGGCTCCATGCTTGCTGTGATATGGTGTCTGCACAGAAAAAAGGCGCGGAACGATTGTCTGCCATTGCTCTGACGGAGGGAGGAATCACATGAGACGACATGGCTTACGGGGTTGGCTTACAGGAACTAAAATCAACAAAGGGGGTGGCTTTGCGAGAAACAGAATGACCCCCTCAAGGATAGAACTCAAAACCTCAAGGATAGAACTCAAAACTGGGTTTAGCAGGCCCTTGATTTCACGGAGGGAGGGAGGAGAAAATGAATACAAAACAAATCTGGTCTATTTCTTGTTTTGAGCCACTTCATCTCTCTTTATACATCTTGCTGGCAGCAGACTGTGCAGTACGACCGCTAGCCATCATCATCTCCTGGGTGCTCGGCAGAAGATGGTGCAGTATGACTGCTGGCCATCATCTGCTGGCTGCTGATTAAAAGACAGTGCACTGCCGGTAGGACTGAATCGCCATGAGACGGAACTTAAAAGGGAAATGGCCTGGCTGAGTCACTGCCATGTTTGCCCAGGCGCCCCTGACCTCATCGAGGTCGGTTAAAAGAGCACCCAGGACTACATCGACGACGGCTATCAGTCATACTGCACTGTCTGCTGCCAAAAGGCAATAAACTGCTGCTGTGTAGCAATGCATTACCACGTCTGCCAGCACCCAGGAGACATACGGTGAAGGTTAGCTGAGCGGGCTCCATGCTTGCTGTGATATGGCATCTGCACAGGTAACTCAAGAAAAAAGGTGCAAAACGATTGTCTGCCCTTGCTTTCACGGAAGGAGGGAGGGAAGGGGGGCCTGACGATATGTACCCAGAACCACCCGCCACAATGTTTTAGCCCCATCAGGCACTGGGATTTCTACCCAGAATTCAAATGGGCCGCGGGAACTGTGGGAACTGTGGGATAGCTACCCACAGTGCAATGCTCCGGAAGGGGACGGTTGCCTCGGTACTGTGGACACACTCCGCCAACTACATGCACTGAGAGCATTTGGGTGGGGACACACACAATCATCTGTATAAAAACGCTTTCTACAAAACCAACTTCTATAAATTCGACCTAATTTCGTAGTGGAATACGGTTTTGGTGTTCTCATTTGAAAAAGATGTTGAGACCTTGGAGCTAGGGCAGCAAAGAGCCACGAAATGTTCTGAGGGCTGGAGAAAAATGCCTTCTAGTGAGCTATTGAAAGAGCTCAACCTGTTTAGCTTATTGAAAGAAGATTGAAAGGTGACTTCATTGAAGTGTTGAAGTGCCTTAATGGAGAGAAAATATTGGGTATGAAGGGGGTCGTTAATCTAGCAGAGCACGGCATCACAAGACCCAATGGCTGGAAGGTGAAAAGAGAGAAATTCATATTTCAAATAAGGAATAAATATTCAACAGCGAGGATGATTCACCACAGGAACTAGCTACCAAGGAAAGTGGTGGATTCTCGATCTCTTGATGTCGTTTAATGAAGACTAGATGCCTACCTGGAATCTGTTTGCCCCGAAAAGAGCTACTGTGGTCTATAGGAGGCCTGTGATATGCAGGGGGTCAGATTAAATGCTGTAATGGCCTCTTCTGGGCATACAGTCTCCTAATTTCTGAAAAACTGAGTGTAGCATTGGGAGCAGCCTCTGATGTTTTACTGTCAAGCCGGCTTCCTTCCTGGAATGAAACTTCATTGAGTGGGATGATCCACAGGGTACTAGTAGCTGAAACCTCCAAAGTGTCTGGACAGCAGCAGGACATCAGCTGTGCAGGGGAGGGGTGGGTGTGGCAGTGAGATCACAAAGGCCTTTTGCAGGAGCTCAGCCTATTGGTCAAAGGTGATGGGGAGGTGGTGACCTCACAGAGAGATGCTGACATCAGCCAGGCAGGACATGGGTTCAGGGCCAGGGGAACGTCAAGAGATCCCTGTGGCTTTGCTTCAGCAAGTCTCCTTCTCGAGGTCTCTCTTTGAGGACTGAGAGAGTATTTGGGTTCACGTACGTGAGCACGAGGAGGAACCTCTTTGGAGAAGAGGAGAAGTCTGGACTCCTGGATTCTGTTCCTTCTCTAGCCTGGTTTGGGAGTGTGGCCTGGGATGGCAGGAGGCAGCTGCTTGTTCAAAGTGACCAATGGTCTTTGTGACTGACCCCAGTGCTGGAAAAGGAGGAGACTCCCCGGGTATTGCTGCACCAGGGATGACGAGGGGGAACGTTGGGAGCAGATGATGCAATGAACTCCTGGCAGTGTGTGTAGATTGCACTCCCTTCACCCCTATGTCTAGCTGACTTGCTTCCCAGAATGAACCCTCATTGAGTCTGGCCAGCAGCAGGACATTAGCTATGGAGGGGAGGGGTGGGTGTGGCAGTGAGATCACAAAGGCCTTTTGCAGGAGCTCAGCCTGTTGGTCAAAGGTGATGGGGAGGTGGTGACCTCACAGAGAGATGCTGACATCATCCAGACAGGACAGGGGCACAGGGCCAGGGAAACGTCAAGAGATCCCCGTGGCTTTGCTTCAGCAAGATTCCTACTCAAGGTCTCTCTCTGAGGACTGAGAGAGTATTAGGGTTTACGTTTGTGAGCATGAGGGGGAATCCCCTTGGAGTTTCCTCCTTTCCTTTTCCAGATTTTGCGAGAAAACAGATGTTCCTGTTGAGAAGGTAAGAGCCTCTGAGAGGTTTGGAACCTGTTCAGTCTGATCCATCTGGTGCCAGCTGAAATCTAGGCATGGAAAACCCTAGTTTAAGGTGGCAGAATTTTATTCCCCACCTAGGATTTTGTCCCTTAGCATCATTGGGGACATTAGGGTTTGTCCTTTGGGTGGTATTACCTTTTCCTCCATCCCTCCCTGCTTTCTCTTCATCTCTTACTTCCTTTGTCCTTACCTCTGTTTCCCATCCCACTACCAGGAGAGGGATGTGTGTATGTGTGTGTCCGGGGGTGCTCTGCAGTTCCCATTGTGGGATGTCCCCCAAAAATGTGGGACTGAAATAGTGCTCGGACAGTGATCCCCACTGGTGACCGCGGCCATCCTTTGTGCTCTCTGGTGAGAACCCGCAGCCTCCCGCCCCTCTCCCTTGATTTGCTGAGCAGGGGATTATTAATAGGAAGTTGACTCAGGTCCTTGTTGGTCTCTTCTAAGACCAAGTAAATAAGACCTATCCAGTCATATGAGAGCCAAATGCAAGGTCCTATAACTAGCAACAGGGCATGCCGGTCACACCTCCAGAATGGGGAAGTATATCCAGGAAAGCAGTTACTCTGAAAGGGTTTTCGGGGCCATAGTGGAGAAGCCCGTCATCATGAGCTCCCAGTGTGATTCTGTGGTGAACAGGGCTAAAGCCATCATTAGACATGGAAGCAGAGCGTTGAGTAGGATAGGGAGGTGACAGAGCATGAGTGAGACTGAGATTGGAATACGGCATCCGGTTTTGGTGTCCTCATTTGAAAAAGATGTTGAGACATTGGAGCTGGGGCATCAAAGAGCCACCAAATGTTCTGAGGGCTGGAGAAAAATGCCTTCTAGTGAGCTATTGAAGTGTTGAAGTGCCTTAATGGAGAGAAAATATTGGGTATGAAGGGGCTCCTTAATCTAGCAGAGCACGGCATCACAAGACCCAATGGCTGGAAGGTGAAAAGAGAGAAATTCATATTTCAAATAAGGAACAAATATTCAACAGCGGGGATGATTCTCCACAGGAACTAGCTACCAAGGAAAGTGGTGGATTCTGCATCTCTTGATGTCATTTAATGAAGACTAGATGCCTTTCTGGAATGTGTTTGCCCCGACAGGAGCTATTGTGGTCTACAGGAGGCCTGTGGTATGCAGGGGGGTCAGATGAGATGCTCTAATGGCCTCTTCTGGCCATACAGTCTCCTAATTTCTGAAAAACTGAGTGTAGAATTGGGAGCAGCCTCTGATGTTTTACTGTCTAGCCGGCTTCCTTCCTGGAATGAACCCTCATTGAGTGGGATGATCCACAGGGTACTAGTAGCTGAAACCTCCAAAGTGTCTGGCCAGAAGCAGGACATTAGCTGTGCAGGGGAGGGGTGGTTGTGGCAGTGAGATCACAAAGGCCTTTTGCAGGAGCTCAGCCTATTGGTCAAAGGTAATGGGGAGGTGGTGACCTCACAGAGAGATGCTGACATCAGCCAGGCAGGACAGGGGTGCAGGTCCAGGGAAACGTCAGAGATCCCCTGTGGCTTTGCTTCAGCAAGTCTCCTTCTCGAGGTCTCTCTTTGAGGACTGAGAGAGTATTAGGGTTCACGTACGTGAGGACGAGGAGGAACCTCTTTGAAGTTTTCTCCTTTCCTTTTACTGATTTTACTAGAAAACAGACGTCCCTGTTGAGAAGGTAAGAGCCTCTGAGAGGTTTGGAACCTGTTCCATTTGATCCATCTTGTGCCAGCTGAAATCTAGGCATGGAAAACACTAGTTTGAGATGGCAGAATTTTCAGCCAAACACCTCGGATTTTGTCCCTTAGAATCACTGGGGACATTAGGGTTTGTCCTTTGGGTGGTTTTACCTTTCCCTCCATCCCTCCCTCCTTTCTCTTCATCTCTTACTTCTTTTGTCCTTTCCCCTGTTCCCTTCCCACCACCAGGAGAGGGGTGTGTGTGTGTTTGTGTGTCCCCCGGTGGGTGCTCTGCAGCTGCCATTGTGGGATGTCCACCCAAAAATGTGGGACTGAAATAGTGCTCGGACAGTGATCCCCACTGGTGACCGGGGCCATCCTTTGTGCTCTCTGGTGAGAACCTGCAGCCTCCCATCCCTCTACCCTGATTGGCTGAGCAGGGGGTTATTGACAGGGAGGAGACTCAAGTCTTGTTGGTCTCTTTTAAGACCAAGGAAATAAGACCTAACCAGTCATATGGTTGACAAATTTTGCTGCTCTCCGCATTAATTGTCTCTGAGCATTTCAAGATTCTCTCTAACATTCTAGTTCTCCTAAAATACTTTCTGAATAATTATTATGAACTGTGGTTGGTCATTTGAGAGCACTTTATTGAGATCATTCAATGTATGAAATTCCAGGTCCGAAGGTTAGTTTGAAAGTCGGGGCTCTTGGGTCCTATTCCCAACTGAGGTCACACAGCCAGTCTGTGGCAAAGACAAGTCAATTCTCCTTTCTCAGCCTTAGCTTCTCCCTCTTTCAAGTAGGGATAACAATCCGCTCCTACCTAACTCACGGTGGGGGGAAGATGGGGATCCATTGGAGCGTGTCACTCGGAGCAGTGCATAGTATGAGGTGTCCTATCACGTTTACTCAGATCAGATTATGACCTAATCGAAGAGCTGAAATATTCTATTTGATTTGTATTTTATTATTTTGAAATTGATAAGAGCAGCAGGCTCCAGGAAGGTGTGTAAAGTGCTGGGATGTCAGGAGCTGAGAGGCGCAGTTTCCCCCACCCCCCTGCACTAGGGCAGTGTTCTGCACCCTCTGCTGCTGGCTGAGTTACTCCGTCCCTTGGCAATCAGACAGATTCTTGTTTTCACAGCCAGTCGATCGCCCAGTGTCATCACCCTGCCTGGTGTCTCGGCAGGGTAATTCCTCAGGTCACCACCCTTTCCAGCCCGCCTTGGGCTTGGAGAATGAGGAGGAGGGCGAGCGAAAGCTGGCCACCCTGGAGATGTGTCATCCATCTCTTCATCACCTAGAGCAAGTGAGTGGCATTAGGGTTCCTCTGTGGCATCCCCTGTCTGTCTGGGGAGAGGCAGAAAGAGGGTAGAGAATCTCTCCAAAAGGAGATCGGATTTGCGAACCGACCCCAGGAGTCCTTCGCTCTCAGTCCAGGGAGGGGCTTCTCCAGAGCTGTCTCCAGTGTGTTTGGAAAGATCCCAGCAATGGGGCTCCCAGCCCTTCCCTTGTGGGAGACTGTTCCCCAGGCTGAGAGTCTCTGAGCTTGGCCAGATCCTGTGACCTTCTGAGCATGGAAATCAGTGGGAAACAAGGGGACCCAGGGTTTGTTATGCCTAGGAACTTTGACGTGGGAAACGGTTTCCCAGGAGAAGTCTGGACTCCTGGATTCTGTTCCTTCTGTAGTCCGGACAGGGAGTGTGGCCTGGGACGGCAGGAGGGAGCTGCTCATCCAAAGTGACAGGTGGTCTTTGTGACTGACCCCAGTGCTGGAAGAGGAGGAGACTCCCCGGGTATTGCTGCACCAGGAATGATGAAGGGGAACGTTGGGAGCAGATGATGCAATGAACTCCTGGCAGTGTGTGTAGATTGTACTCCCTGCACCCCTGTGTGGAGAGGAGGAGCTGCTCTGCCAGGGACAGGGATGGGGAGGGACCAAACAGGGCGGTTAGTGAGAGGCTACTTTGGGCCCAGACTCACGGCTGCTCCTCGCTCGGTTCCATTCTGGCCAGGCTCCTGAGGATGTTGAGGAAGAAGGCTCTGCAGGTGGCCTCAGACCCTGAGGGAAGCAGCTGCCATCTTTCCCAGGAGCAGAGCGGTCCCTTTGTCCCCTCTGGCGGGGAAGGAGTTCCCGGCCGAGCCAGGAGGTGGAAGCGCCCAGCCTTCTGGTGGAGGAAACCCGCTCCCAGCGCAGGCACCGAGGTGAGAGAGGCACCAGCGAGGCCGAAATGGAGCTGTCCCAGGATGCGGCTGGGCAGGCAGAACCCAACCCAGGAGGGGAGCCTGGCTGGGTGGCTCTGGGGTTTGTTGTGTGGGAAGCACAGGTCCCAGGAGCTGAGCCCTGATTCCCAGGAGGAGGCATTGCCCTGCCCGGTCACTGAGGACATTCCAGCCTCCCCAGGTCAGAAGGTGAAGGGTCTCTGTCCCAGCACCAGTAACTTGGCCCACTCCCCATGGAACAGCAGCAGCTCCTGGGACTCAGGGAGGGGCGCTGCTGCTTTGTTCCAGCTGAGAAGCCAGGCTGGACTCAGGGAGGGGTGAGGAGGGGACTGTGAGAAGCCACCCTGGGCCCAGGCACTCGACCAGTGCTTTGCGGGCAGATCCCCAGCCCAGGTGTCAGGCCTGAGCCACATAAACCCCACTGATACTAGATGCTGCCACTTTGGTCCTTGATGCTCCAGGTTGGGGCACGTGAAGCAGCACGCAGGAAGTCCAGGACAGTCTGGGGGGCTCTCTTTGCTTTGGGCTCCTGAAGGAGTTGGGGGCTGAAGGCATCACTGAGAGGTGGGAGTGTGGGATCTGATCCCCCCCGGGTCCTAGAGGTGGAGAGGGGGCACATTGCCCCACCATGCCCCTGTCTTTCCTCTGAGTGGAACAGGAGTTCCCCTCCCCACTTCTGTCCCTGGTGCAGGGACCGCCAGGGACTCAGAGGACGAGGAGGAGGAATGGGTGAACGTTGCCATGGAGGAAGCTGCTGTCAAGAACACCTAAGAGCAATTGCAAGGCCAAGAAAAGGTGAAAACATTTCCCAGCTGTGCTGGAACTGAGATTGTCCTGCCCCTTCCCAGCACCCTGACCCCCTGCAGAGGGTCTTGTCTCCGATGATCCACCATCCCTAACGGGGACTTTTCTCTACCATCATCTGGGACCCCCACGATTGGGGTGTTTGTCATACACCAGTCAGGGTCTCCTCCCCCCACAGGCACTGTCCCAGTTCCTGACTCTGCTTGTGTAGGAGTCGTGTGTGATTTGGACTAACCCCCATTCAGGCCTGAGTCCTGCAGCTGGTGTGGGTGGGGCAGGGAGGTCCCTGGCTAACTGGCTCTGTCTCCCCTAACCCCACTCCTGATGGGTGCAGGACGAGGCCCAGCAGTTCATGTTCCTGCATGCCATCCACCCTGCGTGTCTCGCTGCACAGCAGAGAGAGCAGGACACATTGGAGGCGCACTGCTGTCAGGCGGCTGTTGGAGAGATAATTGTGGTGAGAGAGACACGGCGCCCAGCCGTTGAGGGAGGACAGAGATATGGGAGGGGCAGGGGTCACCCCGGCCTAATGGATGGGGGATGGCTGGTGCTGGGGGCGTAGCTGAGGCCAGGGATTGCTGGGGCTGAAGATTGGGTAGAAGAGATGGGAGAAATTCTGAGATTGGTCACTACTGCGTAGGAATCGGAGGAGCAGGAGGCAGGTGGGGGGACCTGCGTGCTGTGACACAGGGTCCAGGGAACAGGCTCTATTCCTACCCTGCCACTGTCTGTCTGGGAAACCTTGGCCTTGTCATTCCCTGGCTCGGTGCCTCAGTTTCCATTCTCGCCAGTCTGGGCCTATTTCCCTGCAGTTTCACGTCCAGGTTGGTACCAGTGCCGCCTCCGCACTGCACGGTCTAATACCAGCTCCTCTCTCCTGCCAGCACCACGACAGCTGCCCTGGAGCCAGAGCTAGAGACCCACCTCCTTCGAGCTGCCCTGCATGCCGTCTTCACCCTGGGCACGGAGAAGGACACCACCCACCTCCAGGTAGATCATGCTTAAGTCATGGATCGAAGGGCCTGCTGTCATCCTGCCATGAATCCTGGCTAATTGCCTGCAGTGGGATGTGAATGTGGGAGGCCAGGATATGTGTTTTGGGGGTCTCACCAGCGCTTCCCAGAGACCCTTCTTCCCATCCTGTGGCAGGTGTAGCCCCAGTTTCCCTAGCTCTGAGCCATGGCTCTCCCTTGCTTTGCAGGATCTGCATAGGGTCTTGCCAAACCTCATGGAGGCCCTGCCGGGGAACCTGCTGGTAGAGTCCCCAGACAGCGACAGGCTCCACGACATCTTGGAGGTGAGCCCGATGAGAGGAGTGGGGGCAATTTTACCTTAACTCTTCAATCCATTCTCCAGTGTGTCCTCCTAGCTGGGCCCCCAGTGGTCTGTCCTTGGTCAGGGAAGTCAGTGCAATGCAGTGTCAGGCCCTTCCTCCTTGATGGACTGAGGAAGGAGCTGGGACTTCAAGCCAGAGCTCTGCCTGGTTTTGTTGCGCAGTAACCACAGGGCTCCTGGCTGGCTTGGAGAGTGAGAGTCTGAACCCCTCCTATAAGATCCAGAAGATCGTCCTCAGAGAAGAGTCATGGGCTCCTTTCTAGAGAAACAGGAGGACCCCAGAGAATCAGCCCTTCTCTCCAAGGGACCCTGAGATTCCTGGGGGGATTGTGCTCACACTCAGTCCCTTCACCCAACCAAGGATTTGAGAGCCAGGGAGGGAGTTTAGGGCGGATGGGACCAGCCCTGACACCAGACATTCTTCCAATCTAGAGAGACAATGACAAGTTGTGACCTGCAGGATACAAGCATAGTCCTGGGGGCAACAATCCCTTTCTAAAGCCCTGCAATCAAAGAATTAGATATTCCACCCTGCACACAATGTCTCAGCCCTCTGGGGATGCGGGACGCGGGGGTCGCATTTGCACAATACGTGCACCTGCCCATTGATCCTGAGCTGCCTCCTTTCCCCGCAGCCCATGAACTACTGGATCATGTCTAGAGTGTCCCAGGAAAGAGCCAGGGCTAATAGGAGCAGCACAGCCCTCCTCAGATTCACCATCACCCTCCCTGAGTTAGATGTAAGTGACCTGTGACCCCAGCTTCCTGACTCCAGGCATAGGTGGGCTGGCTCCAACTGGCTGTAGGATCTGTTGCTGCAGGGGCTGTGGGTTAGGAGTGTTCCTCTTGGGGAGGCAGAGTGAGAGCAGAGAATGAGCTTGGCTTGAGTCCATTACTTCTTGTCCTGGTTAAGTGGTGACTCTATGCTTTTAAGGGGACCATGCTCCAGGCTCATGCCTTCGTGTCATCCTGGAGCAGCTGGGGAAGCAAGTCCTCATGGAGGGCCCTGCCCACATCCCTGTGCTCCAGGCTCCCTTGGGAGCAGAGGAAATTAAGGGTCTAGCTCTAGCTTCTATCTCTAGCATTTCCTGCAGAGGGGCTGAGGGGAAGGAGAGTCCTGTCCCAGGGGGGACTGGGAGCTGACAGGAAAATGCTGATGGAGTCCCCTCTCCCTCTCCCTTCCATTAGAACGCAGCAGAATTCCCCAGGATGGGTCACCATGTGGCAGAGCTGGCTCTGTTCATCAGTGACCCAGCCAAGGACATGAGCCGGCAGGCCAGGGAGGGGGTTTACCGGCTCTACCAGCTGCTGCTGCACCAGAGGGGTAAGGAACCCATCTGGGAAAAGGCACCCCATAGAAGAGTGAGACTGGGACCCCAGGCAGTTTCTCTCAGACTGACCCCGTCTGGATGTTGAGTCTCTCTGTATCTCCGTTCTTCACCACCCCCTGCAATTCTGTTGGGCCAGGCACGCAGCGAGGACTCTGCCCACTGTGCAGCCACCAATGGGATTGGAAGGACACAAGCACGGCAACCAGAATGACAAATGTGGGTGTGTGTCTCTTTCCCGGGGCTGACCATCCATGAGGCCGAAGACCTGTGGTGCTGGGCCTGGCACCAGGACAGCAGGCTTCTGGGCTACAGGAACGCAGCCAGGGTCGGGGAGGTAAGGACACTCTGCCAGGGCATGAGATAGCTCAGGGAGTTGAGGGGGACAGTGGCTGGGTCCTCTGCAGTGGCTGCCTCGTGGATGCGGCAGAACACTAAACCCTGGTGCAACAGGAGCAGGTCATCCCTTCCCTCAGGCAGTTGCTGAGGGAGAGATCCTGCCTTCCTTCAGAGCCTTCAAGGTAGAGGTCCTTCCTCTTGCCTGGTCTGCCCACAAGTCCTCGTCCAGTCTGTGCACCCCGTGCAGGTGTGATGGAGCTGGGCTGGCTGAGGCCAAAGCAGCTCCTTAACCCCTTCTTCCCGAATGTGGGGTTTGTATTCCCCATCACAAGTCCACACAGAGGGGAAAAAACCTTGAAGATACAGCTTTTCATACTGTTAATGGCTAAAAGGCCTAGGAGGTCTGAGTTCGTATTTTGCCAAGGAGAGCTTTTTGTTATCTTGCAGACGCGGATCTAATGCTGCAGATGAATATTTTGGGTAGCGAATTATTATCTCATGAAGCAGTGACAATGTAAATTTTGAATCCTTTTTTATCCTGGCTTCTCTTTAACTCCTTGGAAGGCGACTTTAGATGATGCTTCGTGCAGCAGGCATTCTTTTGCCCTGTGTCGTCCGGGCTTTTCTATTGCTGGATTCGAGAGGAGGGTTGGTGAGAATCCACTCTGCTGCCTGCAGAACGCTGCATTCTAACCAAAAGTATATTACTTTGGGTCCTGATTTTGTTCTGCTCCCGGAAGGTGATGTTTGGAAGTTTTTGATGGAGCATGAAACAAAGTGAGAGTCAGTACTGGTAAAAGTCCCCAAAAGACGACTTGAGCCTACCCTGCATCAGCCAGATCCAGCCTCTTAATTTCTTTGGTATTGATTAAAAGTAAAATCAATGTTACTCCCACACCTGCATAGGGTGTGTGTGTGTGAATCCTCCAAAGGCAGAAATGAGATGGAGTGTACTTGAGACTTTATGAGTGATATCGACCCATTCCACAAAGTTGGAAATCATGGCCTTGTGGACAGACAGAAAGGAAAGTGGGTTATTCTTTCTTCCTCCCCCCATGGCAATGTAATGAAAATACCCCTATTTCATTCCATTGGAAGACACTTCCAGACCTGCTGTGTCAAGCCTGCTGCCTGGGACTGCGGGTGCTACAAGTGGCCAGCAGTGGGCCAGAATGAGGAGAACCATGCAGTAGTTTTTGGAGATGGGGCAGTGAGGAACAAGGAGCACCTTGCTTTCAAAAGAGCCAAGGAGGAAAGAGATCATGAGAACAGCCCACGAGGTTAAGAAATGGCGGGGAGAGCCTCTTTCCTCCATGGGACATTCCATTGTCCCTCTGTGGGCAGTCTGTGTTTCTATTGGCTCCTTCCGATTATGCATTCGTGATATAAACTCACTGGGTGACCTAGGAGTTAACTCATTTCCCCCTTACGGCATCAGTCTTCTCCCCTATCAAATGTACCCTGGGGAAGAAGACCAGGAGCCCTGACAATCACCTTCACCTGTGGGTGTCTGGCCCTGGAAGGCTAACCCAAGTGGACTGTCTGCCCCGTCACCTGAACTACCATGTCGTTCCCTCCTAGGGTCTTGTCCTAAGTTCTCAGCCTGTCCCCTAGCTGGCTTGTCCCTGACCTTACAAGGACTATCCAAGCCCCTCCCATGCCTACTCCCCTTGGGGTCTCTCTCCTGGCTGAGCACAGGCTGCCCTTATATCTCTCAAGAGGCCTGAGTCTGAGTCATATACTGCTTCTTGTCACGCGACCCGCACACTTATTCCCTTCACCCTAGGGAGCTGCATAACCTGGGCTAGGTGCAGTTCAGCTCCAACCCCTTTCCTGGCCATGTCACCCTGGGACAGGTTGAAACCGGAAACCTGTGGGCTAACAGCAACTTCTTCCTCTCAAAGGTGCTGACGACACAATGGAAGAGGAAATCCTTTGGCCCGTATAACTCAGGCCCTAGAATGTCACCAAGTGGTTCCTTCCGCCAGCCATAACATGGAACTGAGCAAGACCACGTCTTTTGGAATGACATCCATGTGTATTAGAGCCAGCTGGCTAACAGAAAATCTTTCTTCTGCAGTGACGTGGGGTTAAGGGACATGGAGGAAAAGCCAAGGAGGCTGTGACCAAAGTTAGAGTAGTGAGGCCAGGATAAGCGGGGCTAGGTCCCAGGATTGGCTATCAGAAGACCTGCCCTTTTGTATTCCTGCATTTGGGCTTATGAGTGAGTCTCTTCAATGCTGAGTGCCTCGGTTTCCCCAACTATCAAATAGAGCTAATCAAAGTTTTGTTGGCTCTCCCCATTTTAGAGGGTGGGAAACCGAGACACCGTTGGGACCTGTCTACAACACAGGCCTGTAGTGCATTTGTAAGCTGCTGACCCCCGCATGTTTTTCAGAGCCTATGGACAGCACGGGTCTTAAAGGTGTGTTTGTTCTGTGCTTCTCCACTACGTACCAGCAGGGCTGGACGGCCTTTTCTCACTGTGCTGTGGGGAGGAGGTCCTGGGTACTAAGGCTCTGAAGAAGCTCTCAAGGACAAATTTTTTAAAATAATTTTTATCAGTGATTTGGGAGCGAACATACAATCCCTGCTGAGAAGACTGATGGGTGACAAAATACTGGCAGCGTAGTAATTACTGATGAGGAGAGGACAGTGATACAGAGGGATCTGGCTCATATGGTAAACTGGACCCATTCAAAGCAAAGAAATTTGACCAGAGCCAAGTGCAAGGTCCTGTAGCTAGCAACAGGGGATGCCGGTCACACCTCCAGAATGGGGAAGTGTGTCGAGAAAAGCAGTGACTCTGAAAGGGATTTCGGGGCCAAAGTGGAGAAGCTCGTCAACATGAGCTCCCAGTGTGATGCTGTGGTAAACAGGGCTAAAGCCATCATTAGACGAAGGAGCAGAGCGGTGAGTAGGATAGGGAGGTGACAGAGCAGGAGTGAGACTGAGATTGGAATACGGCATCCGGTTTTGGTGTCCTCATTTGAAAAAGATGTTGAGACACTGGAGCTGGGGCATCAAAGAGCCACGAAATGTTCTGAGGGCTGGAGAAAAATGCCTTCTAGTGAGCTATTGAAAGAGCTCAATCTGTTTAGCTTATTGAAAGAAGATTGAAAGGTGACTTCATTGAAGTGTTGAAGTGCCTTAATGGAGAGAAAATATTGGCTATGAAGTGGCTCGTTAATCTAACAGAGCACGGCATCACAAGACCCAATGGCTGGAAGGTGAAAAGAGAGAAATTCATATTTCAAATAAGGAACAAATATTCAACAGCGAGGATGATTCACCACAGGAACTAGCTGCCAAGGAAAGTGGTGGATTCTCCACCTCTTGATGTCGTTTAATGAAGACTAGATGCCTTTCTGGAATGTGTTTGTCCCAAAAGGAGCTATTGTGGTCTACAGGAGGCCTGTGATATGCAGGGGGTAAATGAGATGCTGTAATGGCGTCTTCTGGCCATAAAGTCTCCTAATTTCTGAAAAACTGAGTGTAGCATTGGAAGCAGCCTCTGATGTTTTACTGTCTAGCCGGCTTGCTTCCCAGAATGAACCCTCATTGAGTGGGGTGATCCACAGGGAGTAATTCAACCTCCAAAGTGTCTGGCCAGCGTCAGAAGATTAGCTGTGCAGGGGCGGGGTGGTTGAGGCAGTGAGATCACAAAGGCCTTTTGCAGGAGCTCAGCCTATTGGTCAAAGGTGATGGGGAGGTGGTGACCTCACAGAGAGATGCTGACATCAACCAGGCAGGACAGGGGTGCAGGTCCAGGGAAACGTCAGAGATCCCTGTGGCTTTGCTTCAGCAAATCTCCTTCTCGAGGTCTCTCTTTGAGGACTGAGAGAGTATTAGGGTTCACGTAAGTGAGCACGAGGAGGAACCTCTTTGAACTTTTCTCCTTTCCTTTTACTGATTTTACTAGAAAACATACGTCCCTGTTGAGAAGGTAAGAGCCTCTAAGAGGTTTGGAACCTGTTCCATTTGATCCATCTGGTGCCAGCTGAAATCTAGGCATGGAAAACACTAGTTTAAGATGGCAGAATATTCAGCCAAACACCTAGGATTTTGTCCCTTAGAATCACTGGGGACATTAGGGTTTGCCCTTTTGTGGTTTTACCTTTCCCTCCATCCCTCCGTCCTTTCTCTTCATCTCTTACTTCTTTTGTCCTTTCCCCTGTTCCCCTCCCACCACCAGGAGAGGGGTGTCTGTGTGTGTGTATGTGTGTGTGTGTGTCTGTGTGTGTGTGTCCTGGGGGGGTGCTCTGCAGCTCCCATTGTGGGATGTCCACCCAAAAATGTGGGACTGAAATAAGGCTCGGACAGTGATCCCCACCGGTGACCGGGGCCATCCTTTGGGCTCTCTGGTAAGAACCTGCAACCTCCCACCCCTCAACCCTGATTGGCTGAGCAGGGCGTTACTGACAGGGAGTTGACTCAGGTCCTTGTTGGTCTCTTTTAAGACCAAGGAAATAAGTCATAACCAGTCATATGGTTGACAAATTTTGCTGCCTCTCTGCTTTAATTGTCTCTGAGCAGTTCATGATTCTCTCTGACATTCTAGTTCTCCTAAAATACTTTCTGAATAATTATTATGAACTGTGGTTGGTCATTTGAGAGCACTTTATTCAGGTCATTCAATGTATGAAATTCCAGGTCCGAAGGATAGTTTGAAAGTCAGGGCTCTTGGGTCCTATTCCCAACTGAGGTCACACAGCCAGTCTGAGGCAAAGACAAGTCAATTCTCCTTTCTCAGCCTTAGCTTCTCTCTCTTTCAAGTAGGGATAACAATCCGCTCCTACCTAACTCACGGTGGGGGGAAGATGGGGATCCATTGGAGCGAGTCACTTGGAGCAGTGCATAGTATGAGGTGTCCTATCACGTTTACTCAGATCAGATTATGACCTAATCGAAGAGCTGAAATATTCTATTTGATTTGTATTTTATTATTTTGAAATTGTTAAGAGCAGCAGGCTCCAGGAAGGTGTGTAAAGTGCTCGGAAGTCAGGATCTGGGAGGCGCTGTCTCTCCTGCACTAGGGCAGTGTTCTGCACCCTCTGCTGCTGGCTGAGTTACTCCGTCCCTTAGCAATAAGACAGACTCTTTCTTCACAGCCAGTCGATCGCCCAGTGTCATCACCCTGCCTGGTGCTTGGCAGGGTAATTCCTCAGGTCACCACCCTTTCCAGCCTGCCTTTGGCTTGGAGAATGAGGAGGAGGGCAAGCGAAAGCTTGCCACCCTGAACATCCGCCATCCATCTCTCCATCACCTAGAGCAAGTGAGTGGCATTAGGGTTCCTCTGTGGCATCCCCCGTCTGTGTGGGGAGAGGCAGAAAGAGGAGGAGAGAATCTCTCCGAAAGGAGATCGGATTTGCAAAGCGACCCCAGGAGTCCCTCGCTTTCAGTCAGGGGAGGGGCTTCTCCAGAGCCATCTCCAGTGTGTTTGGAAAGGTCCCAGCAATGGGGCTCCCAGCCCTTCCCTTGTGGGAGACTGTTCCGAAGGCTGAGAGTCTCTGAACTGGGCTAGACCCTGTGAGCTGCTGAGCATGGAAATCAATGGGAAACAAGGAGACCCAGGGCTTGCCATGTCTAGGGACTATGACGTGGGGAATGGTTTCCCAGGAGAAATCTGGACTCCTAGATTCTGTTCCTTCTCTAGCCTGGAGGGGGGGTGTGGCCTGGGATGGAGGAGGGAGCTGCTCGTCCAAAGTGACAGGTGGTCTTTGTGACTGACCCCAGTGCTGGAAAAGGAGGAGACTCCCGGGTATTGCTGCACCAGGGATGACGAGGGGGAACGTTGGGAGCAGATGATGCAATGAACTCCTGGCAGTGTGTGTAGATTGCACTCCCTGCACCCCTGTGTGGGGAGGAGGAGCTGCTCTGTCAGGGACAGGGATGGGGAGGGAGCAAACAGGGCGGTTAGTGAGAGGCTGCCTTGGGCCCAGACTCACGGCTGCTCCTTGCTCGGTTCCAGGATGGCCAGGCTCCTGAGGATGTTGAGAAAGAAGGCTCTGCAGGTGGCCTCAGAGCCTGAGGGAAGCAGCTGCCATCTTCCCCAGGAGCTGTCCCAGGATGTGGCTGGGGAGGCAGGATTCAGCCGAGAAGGGGAGCCGGCAGGGTGGCTCTGGGGTTTGTTGTGTGGGAAGCACGGGCCCCAGTATCCCAGCCCTGATTCCCAGCAGGAGGCATCGCCCTGCCCAGTCACTGAGGACCTTCCAGCCTCCCGAAGGCAGGAGGTGGAGGAACCCTGTCCAAGCATCAGCAGCTCGGCCCGCTCTCCATGGGACAGCAGCAGCGCCGGGGACTGAGGCAGCAGCCAGGCCGAGGTGCGCCGCTGCTTTGTTCCAGGTGAGGAACCAGGCTGGGCTCAGGGAGGGGTGAGGAGGGGGCTGTGAACACCCTGGGCTCAGGCACTCGACCAGTGTTGTGGGGACGGGTCACCAGCCCACGTGTCTGGCTTGAGTCACATGAACCCCACTGATACTAGATGCTGCCACTTTGGTCCTTGATGCTCCAGGTCGGGGCAGGTGAGTCCAGGACACTGTGGGGAAGGGAGGGTCTCTTTGCTATGGGCTACTGAAGGAGTTGGGGGCTGAAGGCATCACTGAGAGGGGGAAGTGTGGTTCATGATCTCCCTTGGGTCCCGCAGGTGGGAAGGGGGCACATTGCTGCACTATGCCCCTGTCCTTTCCCCGCGTGGCAGCAGGAGTCACCCTGTCCCCTTCTCTCCCTGGTACAGGGACCTCCAGAGACTCAGAGGACGAGGAGGAGGTAGCTGTGGACATGGCCATGAGGAGGCTGCTCTGAAGAACATCCGAGAGCAGTTCCAAGGCTGAGAAAAGGTAGAAGCCTTTCCCAGCTGTGCTGGGACTGAGATTGTCCTTCCCCTTCTCAGCACCGTGACCCCCTGCAGAGGGTCTTGTTTCTGATGATCCACCAGCTCTAACAGCTCTAACAGGGATTTTTCTCCATGATCTGGGACCCACAAAATAGGGGTGTTTGTCACAGACCAGCCAGGGTCTCCTCCCCCAAGATGCACTGTCCCAGTTCCTGACCTTGTTTGTGTAGGAGTTGTGGTTGATTTGGACAATGGCCGGGTCCCCACTATCCCCCATTCAGGCCTGAGTCCCGCAGCTGGTGTGGGTGGGGCAGGGAGGTCCCTGGCTCACTGGCTCTCTCTCCCCTAACCCCACTCCAGGGCAGGGGTCCGTTTCTCACTGTGCTGTGGGGTGCTGGTGGGGTGCTGGTCCTGGGTACTAAGCCTTTGAAGAATCTCTCAAGGACAAATTTTTCAAAATAATTTTATCAGTGATTTAGGAGCAACCATACAATCCCTGCTGATAATATTGATGGGTGACAAAATACTGGCAGCGTGGTAATTACTGATGAGGAGAGGGCAGTGATACAGAGGGATCTGGCTCATTTGGCAAACTGGACCCATTCAAAGCAAAGAAATTTGACCAGAGCCAAATGCAAGGTCCTATAGCTAGCAACAGGGCATGCCGGTCACACCTCCAGAATGGGGAAGTGTGTCGAGGAAAGCAGTGACTCTGAAACAGTTTTCGGGGCCATAGTGGAGTAGCCCGTCAACATGAGCTCCCAGTGTGATGTTGTGGTGAACAGGGCTAAAGGCATCATTAGACGTAGGAGCAGAGCCGTGAGCAGGATAGGGAGGTGACACAGCATCAGTAAGCCCTGGTCTACCCTAGGAGTTGAGGTCTAATTTAGCAGTGTTAAATCAATTTAAACTTGCACCTGTCCACACGACGAAGCCCTTTTCTTCGACTTAAAGGGCTCTTAAAATCAATTTCCTTACTCCACCCCCGACAAGGGGATTAGCGCTGAAATGGGCCTTGCTGGGTGAAATTTGGGATACTGTGGACACAATTAGACAGTATTGCTCTCCGTGAGGTATCCCAGAGTGCTCCATTGTGACCGTTCTGGACAGCACTCTCAACTCAGATGCACTGGCCAGGTAGACAGGAAAAGGCCCGTGAAGTTTTGAATTTCAATTTCCAGTTTGTCCAGCATGGCAAGCTGCAGGTGACCATGCAGAGCTCATCAGCAGAGGTGACCATGCAGAGCTCATCAGCTGAGGTGACCATGATGGAGTCCCAGAATCGCAGAAGAGCTCCAGCATGGACCGAACGGGAGGTACGGGATCTGATCTCTGTATGGGGAGAGGAATCCGTGCTATGAGAACTACGTTCCAGTTTTCGAAATGCCAAAACATTTATCAAAATCTCCCAGGGCATGAATGACAGAGGCCATCACAGGGACCCGAAGCAGTGCCACGGAAACTTAAGGAGCTGAGGCAAGCCTACCAGAAAACCAGAGAGGCAAACGGCCGCTCCAGGTCAGAGCCCAAAACGTGCTGCTTCTATGATGTGCTGCATGCCATTTTAGGGGCTTCAGCCACCACTATCCCAGCCGTGTTGTTTGACTCCTTCAATGAAGATGGAGGCAACACGGAAGCAGGTTTTGGGGATGAAGAAGATGATGATGATGATGAGGTTGTAAATAGCTCACAGCAAGCAAGCAGAGAAACCAGTTTTCCCGACAGTTAGGAACTGTTTCTCACCCTGGACCTGGAGCTAGTACCCCCCCAAACCCACCCAAGGCTGCCTCCCGGACCTACCAGGCAGAGAAGGGACCTCTGGTGAGTGTACCTTTTAAAATACTATACATGGTTTAAAAGCAAGCATGTTGAATGAAAAATTTGCCCTGGCATTCGCGGCTCTCCTGGATGTACTCCCAAAGCCTTTGCAAAAGGTTTCTGGGGAGGGCAGCCTTATTCCATCCACCATGGTAGGACACTTTTCCACTCCAAGCCAGTAGTACGTACTCGGGAATCATTGTAGAACATAGCATTGCAGTGTATGTTTGCTGGCATTCAAACAACATCCGTTCTTTATCTCTGTGTTATCCTAAGAAGAGTGATCTTATTCATGGTCACCTGGTTGAAATAGGGTGCTTTTCTTAAGGGGACATTCAGAGGTGCCCATTCCTGCTGGGCTGTTTGCCTGTGGCTGAACAGAAATGTTCCCCACTGTTAGCCACGCGCTGGGGGGAGGCAAAATGCGACCTTGTAACGAAAGCACATGTGCTATGTATATAATGTTAACAGTAAGGTTTACTGTGAAAGAGTGTACCCATTGTTCTATAAAATGTGTCTTTTTGAATACCACTGTCCCTTTTTTTTTCTCCACCAGCTGCATGTGTTTCAAGGATCACAGGATCTTCTCCTTCCCAGAAGCTAGCGAAGACTAGAAGGTGAAAAAAACGCACTGACGATGAAATGTTCTGTGAGCTCATGCTGTCCTCCCACACTGACAGAGCACAGACGAATGCGTGGAGGCAGACAATGTCAGAGTGCAGGAAAGCACAAAATGACCGGGAGGAGAGGTGGCGGGCTGAAGAGAGTAAGTGGCGGGCTGAAGAGAGGGCTGAAGCTGAAAGGTGGCAGCAGCGTGATGAGAGGAGGCAGGATTCAATGCTGAGGCTGCTGGAGGATCAAACTAATATGCTCCAGCATATGGTTGAGCTGCAGGAAAGACAGCAGGAGCACAGACTGCCGCTACAGCCCCTGTGTAACCAACCGCCCTCCTCCCCAAGTTCCATAGCCTCCACACCCAGACGCCCAAGAACGCGGTGGGGGACCTCTGGCCACCCAGCCACTCCACCCCAGAGGATTGCCCAAGCAACAGAAGGCTGGCATTCAATAAGTTTTAAAGTTTTAAACTTTTAAAGTGCTGTGTGGCCTTGTCCTTCCCTCCTCCACCACCCCTCCTGGTGCTTCTCTCCTCCACCACCCCTCCTGCGCTACCTTGGCAGTTATCCCCCTATTTGTGTGATGAATGAATAAAGAATGCATGAATGTGAAGCAACAATGTCTTTATTGCCTCTGCAAGGGGTGATCAAAGGGAGGAGGGGAGGGTGGTTAGCTTACAGGGAAGTAAAGTGAACCAAGGGGCAGGGGGTTTCATCAAGGAGAAACAAACAGAACTGTCACACCGTAGCCTAGCCAGTCATGCAACTGGTTTTCAAAGCTTCTCTGATGCGCACTGCTCCCTTCTGTGCTCTTCTAACCGCCCTGGTGTCTGGCTGTGCGAAACCAGCGGCCAGGCGATTTGCCTCAACCTCCCACCCCGCCAGAAACGTCTCCCCCTTACTCTCACAGATATTGTGGAGCGCAGAGCAAGCAGTAATAACAGTGGGAATATTGGTTTTGCTGAGGTCTAACCAAGTCAGTAAACTGCGCCAGCGCGGTTTTAAAAGTCCAAAAGCACATTCTACCACCATTCTGCACTTGCTCAGCCTGTAGTTGAACAGCTCCTGACTACTGTCCAGGCTGCCTGTGTACGGCTTCATGAGCCATGGCATTAAGGGGTAGGCTGGGTCCCCAAGGATAACAATAGGCATTTCAACATCCCCAAGGGTTATTTTCTGGTCTGGGAATAAAGTCCCTTCCTGCAGCTTTTGAAACAGACCAGAATTCCTGAAGATGCGAGCGTCATGTACCTTTCTCGGCCATCCCACGTTTATGTTGATGAAACGTCCCTTGTGATCCACCAGTGCTTGCAGCACTACTGAAAAGTACCCCTTTTGGTTATGTACTCGCCGGCTTGGTGCTCCGGTACCAAGATAGGGATATGGGTTCCATCTATGGCCCCACAAGAGTCAGGGAATCGCATTGCAGCAAAGCCATCGCCTATGACCTGCACATTTCCCATGGTGACTACCCTTGATATCAGCAGATCTTTGATTGCGTTGGCTACTTGCATCACAGCAGCCCCCACAGTAGATTTGCCCACTCCAAATTGATTCCCGACTGACCGGTAGCTGTCTGGCATTGCAAGCTTCCACAGGGCTATTGCCACTCGCTTCTCAACTGTGAGGGCTCCTCTCATCTTGGTATTCGTGCGCCTCAGGGCAGGGGAAAGCAAGTCACAAAGTTCCATGAAAGTGCCCTTATGCATGCAGAAGTTTCGCAGCCACTGGGAATCGTCCCAGAGCTGCAACACTATGTGGTCCCACCAGTCTGTGCTTGTTTCCTGAGCCCAGAATCGGCGTTCCACGGCATGAACCTGCCCCATTAGCACCATGATGCCCACATTGCCAGGGCCCGTGCTTTGAGAGAAGTCTGTGTCCATGTCCTCATTGCTCTCGTCACCGCGCTCTTGTTGCCTACTTGCCTGGTTTCGCTTTGCCAGGTTCTGGTGCTGCATATACTGCTGGATAATGCATGTGGTGTTTAATGTGCTCCTAATTGCCAAAGTGATCTGAGCGGGCTCCATGCTTGCTGTGATATGGTGTCTGCACAGAAAAAAGGCGCGGAACGATTGTCTGCCATTGCTCTGACGGAGGGAGGAATCACATGAGACGACATGGCTTACGGGGTTGCCATGTTTGCCCAGGCGCCCCGACCTCATAGAGGTCGGTTAAAAGAGCACCCAGGACTACATCAACGACGGCTATCAGTCATACTGCACTGTCTGCTGCCAAAAGGCAATAAACTGCTGCTGTGTAGCAATGCATTACCACGTCTGCCAGCACCCAGGAGACACACGGTGAAGGTTAGCTGAGCGGGCTCCATGCTTGCTGTGATATGGCATCTGCACAGGTAACTCAAGAAAAAGGCACAAAATGATTGTCTCCCCTTGCTTTCACGGAAGGAGGGAGGGAAGGGGGGCCTGACGATATGTACCCAGAACCACCCACCACAATGTTTTAGCCCCATCAGGCACTGGGATTTCTACCCAGAATTCAAATGGGCAGCGGGAACTGTGGGAACTGTGGGATAGCTACCCACAGTGCAATGCTCCGGAAGGGGACGGTTGCCTCGGTACTGTGGACACACTCCACCGACTACATGCACTGAGAGCATTTGGGTGGGGCCACCCACAATCAACTGTATAAAAACGCTTTCTACAAAACGAACTTGTATAATTTCGACCTAATTTCGTAGTGGAATATGGTTTTGGTGTTCTCATTTGAAAAAGATGTTGAGACCTTGGAGCTTGGGCAGCAAAGAGCCACCAAATGTTCTGAGGGCTGGAGAAAAATGCCTTCTAGTGAGCTATTGAAAGAGCTCAACCTGTTTAGCTTATTGAAAGAAGATTGAAAGGTGACTTCATTGAAGTGTTGAAGTGCCTTAATGGAGAGAAAATATTGGGTATGAAGGGGGTCGTTAATCTAGCAGAGCACGGCATCACAAGACCCAATGGCTGGAAGGTGAAAAGAGAGAAATTCATATTTCAAATAAGGAACAAATATTCAACAGCGAGGATGATTCACCACAGGAACTAGCTACCAAGGAAAGTGGTGGATTCTCGATCTCTTGATGTCGTTTAATGAAGACTAGATGCCTACCTGGAATCTGTTTGCCCCGAAAAGAGCTACTGTGGTCTATAGGAGGCCTGTGATATGCAGGGGGTCAGATTAAATGCTGTAATGGCCTCTTCTGGGCATACAGTCTCCTAATTTCTGAAAAAGTGAGTGTAGCATTGGGAGCAGCCTCTGATGTTTTACTGTCAAGCCGGCTTGCTTCCTGGAATGAAACTTCATTGAGTGGGATGATCCACAGGGTACTAGTAGCTGAAACCTCCAAAGTGTCTGGACAGCGGCAGGACATCAGCTCTGCAGGGGAGGGGTGGATGTGGCAGTGAGATCACAAAGGCCTTTTGCAGGAGCTCAGCCTATTGGTCAAAGGTGATGGGGAGGTGGTGACCTCACAGAGAGATGCTGACATCAGCCAGGCAGGACAGGGGTGCAGGGCAGGGGAACGTCAAGAGATCCCTGTGGCTTTGCTTCAGCAAGTCTCCTTCTCGAGGTCTCTCTTTGAGGACTGAGAGAGTATTAGGGTTCACGTACGTGAGCACGAGGAGGAACCTCTTTGGAGTTTTCTCCTTTCCTTCTACAGGGAATTACAGATTTTACGAGAAAACAGACGTCCCTGTTGAGAAGGTAAGAGCCTTCTCCATCTGATTCATCTGGTGCCAAGTGAATTCTAGCATGGAAAACCCTAGTTTAAGGTGGCAGAATTTTATTCCCCACCTAGGATTTTGTCCCTTAGGATCACTGGGGACATTAGGGTTTGTCCTTTGGGTGGTTTTACCTTTTCGTCCATCCCTCCCTCCTTTCTCTTCATCTCTTACTTCTTTTGTCCTTACCTCTGTTCCCCATCCCACCACCAGGAGAGGGGTGTGTGTTTTGTCCCCTGGGGGGTGCTCTGCAGCTTCCATTGTGGGATGTCCACCCAAAAATGTGGGGCTGAAATAGTGCTTGGAAAGTGATCCCAACCGGTGACCGGGCCATCCTTTGGGCTCTCTAGTGAGAACCCGCAGCCTCCCGCCCTTCAGCCTCTACCCCGATTGACTGAGGTGGACCTTGACGTGGGGAATGGTTTCCTAGGAGAAGTCTGGACTCCTGGATTCTGTTCCTTCTCTAGCCTGGTTTGGGAGTGTGGCCTGGGATGGCAGGAGGCAGCTGCTTGTTCAAAGTGACCGATGGTCTTTGTGACTGACCCCAGTGCTGGAAAAGGAGGAGACTCCCCGGGTATTGCTGCACCAGGGATGACGAGGGGGAACGTTGGGAGCAGATGATGCAATGAACTCCTGGCAGTGTGTGTAGATTGCCCTCCCTGCACCCCTGTGTCTAGCTGGCTTGCTTCCCAGAATGAACCCTCTTTGAGTCTGGCCAGCAGCAGGACATTAGCTATGGAGGGGAGGGGTGGGTGTGGCAGTGAGATCACAAAGGCCTTTTGCAGGAGCTCAGCCTGTTGGTCAAAGGTGATGGGGAGGTGGTGACCTCACAGAGAGATGCTGACATCATCCAAACAGGACAGGGGCACAGGGCCAGGGAAACGTCAAGAGATCCCCGTGGCTTTGCTTCAGCAAGATTCCTACTCAAGGTCTCTCTCTGAGGACTGAGAGAGTATTAGGGTTTACGTTCGTGAGCGCGAGGAGGAATCCCTTGGAGTTTCCTCCTTTCCTTTTCCAGATTTTACGACAAAACAGATGTTCCTGTTGAGAAGGTAAGAGCCTCTGAGAGGTTTGGAACCTGTTCAGTCTGATCCATCTGGTTCCAGCTGAAATCTAGGCAAGGAAAACCCTAGTTTAAGGTGGCAGAATTTTATTCCCCACCTAGGATTTTGTCCCTTAGCATCACTGGGGACATTAGGGTTTGTCCTTTGGGTGGTTTTACCTTTTCCTCCATCCCTCCCTCCTTTCTCTTCATCTCTTACTTCTTTTGTCCTTACCTCTGTTTCCCATCCCACTACCAGGAGAGGGATGTGTGTATGTGTGTGTCCGGGGGTGCTCTGCAGTTCCCATTGTGGGATGTCCCCCAAAAATATGGGACTGAAATAGTGCTCGGACAGTGATCCCCACTGGTGACCGGGGCCATCCTTTGTGCTCTCTGGTGAGAACCCGCAGCCTCCCGCCCCTCTCACCTGATTGGCTGAGCAGGGGATTATTAATAGGAAGTTGACTCAGGTCCTTGTTGGTCTCTTCTAAGACCAAGTAAATAAGACCTATCCAGTCATATGGTTGACAAATTTTGCTGCTTCTCTGCATTAATTGTCTCTGAGCTGTTCATGATTCTTTCTAACATTCCAGTTCTTCTAAAATACTTTGTGAATAATTACTTTGAACTGTGGTTGTTCATTTGAGAACACTTTATTCAGGTCTCAGTGTAACAGCCATGTTAGTCTGTATTCGCAAAAAGAAAAGGAGTACGTGTGGCACCTTAGAGACTAAGCAATTTATTTGAGCATAAGCTTTCTTGATCTACAGCTGACTTCATCGGATGCTGTAGCTCACAAAAACTTATGCTCAAGTAAATTGGTTAGTCTCTAAGGTGCCACAAGTACTCCTTTTCTTTATTCAGGTCATTCAATGTATGAAATTCAAGATGCAATGGTTAGTCTGAAAGTCTGGGCTCTTGGGTCCTATTCCCAGCTCTGCCACTGACTGGCTGTGTGACCTAAGACAAGTCAATTCTCCTTTCTCAGTCTTTGCTTCTCCCTCTTTCAAGTAGGGATAACAATCCGCTCCTACCTACCTCACGGTGCGGGGAGGATGGGGATCCATTGGAGAGTATCAGTTGGAGCAGGAGATAATAAGAGGTGTCCTATCACATTTACTCAGATCAGAGTATGACCTAATCGAAGAGCTGAAATATTCTATTTGATTTGTATTTTATTCTTTTGAAAATGATAAGAGCAGCAGGCTCCAGGAAGGTGTGTAAAGTGCTGGGATGTCAGGATCTGGGAGGCGCTGTCTCCCCTGCACTAGGGCAGTGTTCTGCACCCCCTGCTGCAGGCTGAGTTACTCCGTCTCCTGGCAATAAGACAGACTCTTTCTTCACAGTCAGTCGATCACCCAGTGTCACCACCCTGCCTGGTGTCTCGGCAGGGTAATTCCTCAGGTCACCACCCTTTCCAGCCTGCCTTGGGCTTGGAGAATGAGGAGGTGGGAGAGCAACAGCTGGCAACCTTGAACATCCACCATGCATCGCTTTATCACCTAGAGCAAGTGAGTGGCATTAGGGTTCCTCTGTGGCATCCCCCGTCCGTCTGGGGAGAGGCAGAAAGAGGGTGAGAGAATCTCTCCGAAAGGAGATCGGATTTGCAAAGTGACCCCAGGAGTCCCTCGCTTTCAGTCAGGGGAGGGGCTTCTCCAGAGCCATCTCCAGTGTGTTTGGAAAGGTCCCAGCAAGGGGGCTCCCAGTCCTTCCCTTGTGGGAGACTGTTCCGAAGGCTGAGAGTCTCTGAACTGGGCTAGACCCTGTGAGCTGCTGAGCATGAAATCAGTGGGAAACAAGGAGACCCTGGGCTTGCTATGCCGAGGGAGTTTGACGTGGGGAATGGTTTCCCAGGAGAAATCTGGACTCCTGGATTCTGTTCCTTCTCTAGCCTGGAGGGGGAGTGTGGCTTGGGACAGCAGGAGGGAGCTGCTTGTCCAAAGTGACAGGTGGTCTTTGTGACTGACCCCAGTGCTGGAAAAGAAGGGGACTCCCGGGTATTGCAGCACCAGGGATGACGAGGGGGAACGTTGGGAGCAGATGATGCAATGAACTCCAGGCAGTGTGTGTAGATTGCACTCCCTGCACCCCTGTGTGGAGAGGAGGAGCTGCTCTGTCAGGGACAGGGATGGGGAGGGAGCAAACAGGGCGGGTAGTGAGAGGCTGCCTTGGGCCCAGACTCACGGCTGCTCCTTGCTCGGTTCCAGGATGGCCAGGCTCCTGAGGATGTTGAGAAAGAAGGCTCTGCAGGTGGCCTCAGAGCCTGAGGGAAGCAGCTGCCATCTTCCCCAGGAGCAGAGCGGTCCCTTTGTCCCCTCTGGCGGGGAAGGAGTTCCTGGCCGAGCCAGGAGGTGGAAGCGCCCAGCCTTCTGGTGGAGGAAACCCGCTCCCAGTGCAGGCACCGAGGTGGGAGAGGCACCAGCCAGGCCGAAATGGAGCTGTCCCAGGATGCAGCTGGGCAGGCAGGACCCAACCCAGGACGGGAGCTGGGGAGGGTGGCCCTGGGGCTTGTTGTGTGGGAAGCACGGGCCCCAGCATCCCAGCCCTGATTCCCAGGGGGAGGCATTGCCCTGCCCGGTCACTGAGGACCTTCCAGCCTCCCGAAGGCAGGAGGTGGAGGATCCCTGTCCAAGCACCAGCAGCTCGGCCCGCTCCCCATGGGACAGCAGCAGTGCCGGGGACTGAGGCAGCAGCCAGGCCGAGATGCGCCACTGCTTTGTTCCAGGTGAGGAACCAGGCTGGGCTCAGGGAGGGGTGAGGGGCTCCTGAAGGAGTTGGGGGCTGAAGGCATCACTGAGAGGGGGAAGTGTGGGTTCTGAAGTGCCCTGGGTCCCGCAGGTGGGAAGGGGGCACATTACCCCACCATGCCCCTGTCCTTTCCCCATGTGGCAGCAGGAGTCACCCTGTCCCCTTCTCTCCCTGGTGCAGGGACTTCCAGGGACTGAGAGGATGAGGAGGAGGTAGCCGTGGACATGGCCATGAGGAGGCTGCTCTCAGGAACATCCGAGAACAGTTCCAAGGCCGAGAAAAGGTACAAACCTTTCCCAGCTGTGCTGGAACTGAGATTGTCCTTCCCCTTCCCAGCACCCTGACCCCCTGCAGATCATCTTGTCTCTGATGATCCACCAGCTCTAACAGGGACTTTTCTCCACTATGATCGTGGACCCCCAAATTAGAGGTGTTTGTCACAGACCAGCCAGGGTCTCCTCCCCCAGCATGCACTGTCCCAGTTCCTGACCTTGTTTATGTAGGAGTTGTGGGTGATTTGGACAATGGCCGGGTCCCCACTATCCCCCATTCAGGCCTGAGTCCTGCAGCTGGTGTGGGTGGGGCAGGGAGGTCCCTGGCTCACTGGCTCGCTCTCCCCTAACCCCACTACTGGTTTGTGGAGGACAAGGCCCAGCAGCTCATGTTCTTGGATGCCATCCACCCCGCGTGATTCGCTACACGAAAGAGAGCACAGGACACATTGTAGTCGCACTGCTGCAAGGCGGCTGTGGTGGAGAGGACTGTGGTGAGCGAGACACAGCGCCCAGCTGCTGGAGGGAGGACAGAGGCATGGGAGGGGAAGGGGTCCTTTCCTCACTGTGCTGCGGGGTGCAGGTTCTGGGTACTAAGGCTCTGAAGAAGCTCTCAAGGAGTAATCTTTAAAATAATTTTCATCAGTGATTTGAGAGCAAACATACAATCCCTGCTGAGAAGACTGGTGGGTGACAAAATACACTGGTGGGTGACTGGTGGATGGCAAACTGGACCCATTCAAAGCAAAGAAATTTGACCAGAGCCAAATGCAAGGTCCTATAGCTAGCAACAGGGCATGCCGGTCACACCTCCAGAATGGGGAAGTATATCCAGGAAAGCAGTGACTCTGAAAGGGTTTTTGGGGCCATAGTGGAGAAGCCCGTCATCATGAGCTCCCAGTGTGATTCTGTGGTGAACAGGGCTAAAGCCATCATTAGACATGGAAGCAGAGCGTTGAGTAGGATAGGGAGGTGACAGAGCATGAGTGAGACTGAGATTGGAATACGGCATCCAGTTTTGGTGTCCTCATTTGAAAAAGATGTTGAGACATTGGAGCTGGGGCATCAAAGAGCCACCAAATGTTCTGAGGGCTGGAGAAAAATGCCTTCTAGTGAGCTATTGAAGTGTTGAAGTGCCTTAATGGAGAGAAAATATTGGGTATGAAGGGGCTCCTTAATCTAGCAGAGCACGGCATCACAAGACCCAATGGCTGGAAGCTGAAAAGAGAGAAATTCATATTTCAAATAAGGAACAAATATTGAACAGCAAGGATGATTCTCCACAGGAACTAGCTACCAAGGAAAGTGGTGGATTCTCCATCTCTTGATGTCATTTAATGAAGACTAGATGCCTTTCTGGAATGTGTTTGCCCCGACAGGAGCTATTGTGGTCTACAGGAGGCCTGTGATATGCAGGGGGGTCAGATGAGATGCTCTAATGGCCTCTTCTGGGCATACAGTCTCCTAATTTCTGAAAAACTGAGTGTAGAATTGGGAGCAGCCTCTGATGTTTTACTGTCTAGCCGGCTTCCTTCCTGGAATGAACCCTCATTGAGTGGGATGATCCACAGGGTACTAGTAGCTGAAACCTCCAAAGTGTCTGGCCAGAAGCAGGACATTAGCTGTGCAGGGGAGGGGTGGGTGTGGCAGTGAGATTACAAAGGCCTTTTGCAGGAGCTCAGCCTATCGGTCAAAGGTGATGGGGAGGTGGTGACCTCACAGAGAGATGCTAACATCAGCCAGGCAGGACAGGGGTGCAGGTCCAGGGAAACGTCAGAGATCCCTGTGGCTTTGCTTCAGCAAGTCTCCTTCTCGAGGTCTCTCTTTGAGGACTGAGAGAGTATTAGGGTTCACGTACGTGAGCACGAGGAGGAACCTCTTTGAAGTTTTCTCCTTTCCTTTTACTGATTTTACTAGAAAACATACGTCCCTGTTGAGAAGGTAAGAGCCTCTGAGAGGTTTGGAACCTGTTCCATTTGATCCATCTGGTGCCAGCTGAAATCTAGGCATGGAAAACACTAGTTTGAGATGGCAGAATATTCAGCCAAACACCTCGGATTTTGTCCCTTAGAATCACTGGGGACATTAGGGTTTGTCCTTTGGGTGGTTTTACCTTTCCCTCCATCCCTCCGTCCTTTCTCTTCATCTCTTACATCTTTTGTCCTTTCCCCTGTTCCCTTCCCACCACCAGGAGAGGGGTGTGTGTGTGTGTGTGTGTGTTTGTGTGTCCCCCGGGGGGTGCTCTGCAGCTGCCATTGTGGGATGTCCACCCAAAAATGTGGGACTGAAATAGTGCTCGGACAGTGATCCCCACTGGTGACCGGGGCCATCCTTTGTGCTCTCTGGTGAGAACCTGCAGCCTCCGATCCCTCTACCCTGATTGGCTGAGCAGGGGGTTATTGACAGGGAGGAGACTCAAGTCTTGTTGGTCTCTTTTAAGACCAAGGAAATAAGTCATAACCAGTCATATGGTTGACAAATTTTGCTGCTTCTCTGCTTTAATTGTCTCTGAGCAGTTCATGATTCTCTCTAACATTCTAGTTCTCCTAAAATACTTTCTGAATAATTATTATGAACTGTGGTTGGTCATTTGAGAGCACTTTATTGAGATCATTCAATGTATGAAATTCCAGGTCCGAAGGTTAGTTTGAAAGTCGGGGCTCTTGGGTCCTATTCCCAACTGAGGTCACACAGCCAGTCTGTGGCAAAGACAAGTCAATTCTCCTTTCTCAGCCTTAGCTTCTCCCTCTTTCAAGTAGGGATAACAATCCGCTCCTACCTAACTCACGGTGGGGGGAAGATGGGGATCCATTGGAGCGTGTCACTCGGAGCAGTGCATAGTATGAGGTGTCCTATCACGTTTACTCAGATCAGATTATGACCTAATCGAAGAGCTGAAATATTCTATTTGATTTGTATTTTATTATTTTGAAATTGATAAGAGCAGCAGGCTCCAGGAAGGTGTGTAAAGTGCTGGGATGTCAGGAGCTGAGAGGCGCAGTTTCCCCCACCCCCCTGCACTAGGGCAGTTTTCTGCACCCTCTGCTGCTGGCTGAGTTACTCCGTCCCTTGGCAATAAGACAGATTCTTGTTTTCACAGCCAGTCTATCGCCCAGTGTCATCACCCTGCCTGGTGTCTCGGCAGGGTAATTCCTCAGGTCACCACCCTTTCCAGCCCGCCTTGGGCTTGGAGAATGAGGAGGAGGGCGAGCGAAAGCTGTCCATCCTGGAGATCTGTCATCCATCTCTTCATCACCTAGAGCAAGTGAGTGGCATTAGGGTTCCTCTGTGGCATCCCCTGTCTGTCTTGGGAGAGGCAGAAAGAGGGTAGAGAATCTCTCCAAAAGGAGATCGGATTTGCGAACCGACCCCAGGAGTCCTTCACTCTCAGTCCAGGGAGGGGCTTCTCCAGAGCTGTCTCCAGTGTGTTTGGAAAGATCCCAGCAATGGGGCTCCCAGCCCTTCCCTTGTGGGAGCCTGTTCCCCAGGCTGAGAGTCTCTGAGCTTGGCCAGACCCTGTGACCTTCTGAGCATGGAAATCAGTGGGAAACAAGGGGACCCAGGGTTTGTTATGCCTAGGATCTTTGACGTGGGAAACGGTTTCCCAGGAGAAGTCTGGACTCCTGGATTCTGTTCCTTCTGTAGTCCGGACAGGGAGTGTGGCCTGGCACGGCAGGAGGGAGCTGCTCATCCAAAGTGACAGGTGGTCTTTGTGACTGACCCCAGTGCTGGAAGAGGAGGAGACTCCCCGGGTATTGCTGCACCAGGAATGATGAAGGGGAACGTTGGGAGCAGATGATGCAATGAACTCCTGGCAGTGTGTGTAGATTGTACTCCCTGCACCCCTGTGTGGAGAGGAGGAGCTGCTCTGCCAGGGACAGGGATGGGGAGGGACCAAACAGGGCGGTTAGTGAGAGGCTACTTTGGGCCCAGACTCACGGCTGCTCCTCGCTCGGTTCCATTCTGGCCAGGCTCCTGAGGATGTTGAGGAAGAAGGCTCTGCAGGTGGCCCCAGAGCCTGATGGAAGCAGCTGCCATCTTTCCCAGGAGCAGAGCGGTCCCTTTGTCCCCTCTGGCGGGGAAGGTGTTCCCGGCCGAGCCAGGAGGTGGAAGCGCCCAGCCTTCTGGTGGAGGAAACCCGCTCCCAGCTCAGGCACCGAGGTGGGAGAGGCACCAGCCAGGCCGAAATGGAGCTGTCCCAGGATGCGGCTGGGCAGGCAGGACCCAACCCAGGAGGGGAGCCTGGCTGAGTGGCTCTGGGGTTTGTTGTGTGGGAAGCACAGGTCCCAGGAGCTGAGCCCTGATTCCCAGGAGGAGGCATTGCCCTGCCCGGTCACTGAGGACATTCCAGCCTCCCCAGGTCAGAAGGTGAAGGGTCTCTGTCCCAGCACCAGTAAATTGGCCCACTCCCCATAGAACAGCAGCAGCTCCTGGGACTCAGGGAGGGGCGCTGCTGCTTTGTTCCAGCTGAGAAGCCAGGCTGGACTCAGGGAGGGGTGAGGAGGGGACTGTGAGAAGCCACCCTGGGCCCAGGCACTCGACCAGTGCTTTGCGGGCAGATCCCCAGCCCAGGTGTCAGGCCTGAGCCACATAAACCCCACTGATACTAGATGCTGCCACTTTGGTCCTTGATGCTCCAGGTTGGGGCAGGTGAAGCAGCACGCAGGAAGTCCAGGACAGTCTGGGGGGCTCTCTTTGCTTTGGGCTCCTGAAGGAGTTGGGGGCTGAAGGCATCACTGAGAGGTGGGAGTGTGGGGTCTGATCCCCCCCCGGGTCCTAGAGGTGGAGAGGGGGCACATTGCCCCACCATGCTCCTGTCTTTCCTCTGAGTGGAACAGGAGTTCCCCTCCCCACTTCTGTCCCTGGTGCAGGGACCGCCAGGGACTCAGAGGACGAGGAGGAGGAATGGGTGAACGTTGCCATGGAGGAGGCTGCTGCCAAGAACACCTAAGAGCAATTGCAAGGCCAAGAAAAGGTGAAAACATTCCCCAGCTGTTCTGGAACTGAGATTGTCCTGCCCCTTCCCAGCACCCTGACCCCCTGCAGAGGGTCTTGTCTCCGATGATCCACCATCCCTAACGGGGACTTTTCTCTACCATCATCTGGGACCCCCACGATTGGGGTGTTTGTCATACACCAGCCAGGGTCTCCTCCCCCCACAGGCACTGTCCCAGTTCCTGACTCTGCTTGTGTAGGAGTCGTGTGTGATTTGGAGTACCCCCCATTCAGGCCTGAGTCCTGCAGCTGGTGTGGGTGGGGCAGGGAGGTCCCTGGCTAACTGGCTCTGTCTCCCCCAACCCCACTCCTGATGGGTGCAGGACGAGGCCCAGCAGTTCATGTTCCTGCATGCCATCCACCCTCCGTGTCTCGCTGCACAGCAGAGAGAGCAGGACACATTGGAGGCGCACTGCTGCCAGGCGGCTGTTGTAGAGATTATTGTGGTGAGAGAGACACGGCGCCCAGCCGCTGGAGGGAGGACAGAGATATGGGAGGGGCAGGGGTCACCCCGGCCTAATGGATGGGGGATGGCTGGTGCTGGGGGCGTAGCTGAGGGCAGGGATTGCTGGGGCTGAAGATTGGGTAGAAGAGATGGGAGAAATTCTGAGATTGGTCACTACTGCGTAGGAATCGGAGGAGCAGCAGGCAGGTGGGGGGACCTGCGTGCTGTGACACAGGGTCCAGGGAACAGGCTCTATTCCTACCCTGCCACTGTCTGTCTGGGAAACCTTGGCCTTGTCATTCCCTGGCTCGGTGCCTCAGTTTCCATTCTCGCCAGTCTGGGCCTATTTCCCTGCAGTTTCACGTCGGGGTTGGTACCAGTGCCGCCTCCGCACTGCACGGTCTAATACCAGCTCCTCTCTCCTGCCAGCACCACGACAGATGCCCTGGAGCCAGAGCTAGAGACCCACCTCCTTCGAGCTGCCCCGCATGCCGTCTTCACCCTGGGGACGGAGAAGGACACCACCCACCTCCAGGTAGATCATGCTTAAGTCATGGATCGAAGGGCCTGCTGTCATCCTAATTGGCTAATTGCCTGCAGTGGGATGTGAATGAGGGAGGCCAGGATATGTGTTTTGGGGGTCTCACCAGCACTTCCCAGAGACCCTTCTTCCCACCCTGTGACAGGTGTAGCCCCAGTTTCCCTAGCTCTGAGCCATGGCTCTCCCTTGCTTTGCAGGATCTGCATAGGGTCTTGCCAAACCTCATGGATGCCCTGCTGGGGAACCTGCTGGTATAGTCCCCAGACATCGACAGGCTCCACGACATCTTGGAGGTGAGCCCGATGAGAGGAAGTGGGGGCAATTTTACCTTAACTCTTCAATTCATTCTCCAGTGTGTCCTCCTAGCTGGGCCCCCAGGGTCTGTCCTTGGTCAGGGCAGTCAGTGCAATGCAGTGTCGGGCCCTTCCTCCTTGATGGACTGAGGAAGGAGCTGGGACTTCAAGCCAGAGCTCTGCCTGGTTCTGTTGCGCAGTAACCACAGGGCTCCTGGCTGGCTTGGAGAGTGAGAGTCTGAACCCCTCCTATAAGATCCAGAAGATCGTCCTCAGAGAAGAGTCATGGGCTCCTTTCGAGAGAAACAGGAGGATTGTGCTCACACTCAGTCCCTTCACCCAACCAAGGATTTGAGAGCCAGGGAGGGAGTTTAGGGCGGATGGGACCAGCCCCGACACCAGACATTCTTCCAATCTAGAGAGACAATGACAAGTTGTGACCTGCAGGATACAAGCATAGTCCTGGGGGCAACAATCCCTTTCTAAAGCCCTGCAATCAAAGAATTAGATATTCCACCCTGCACACAATGTCTCAGCCCTCTGGGGATGCAGGACGCGGGGGTCGCATTTGCACAATACATGCACCTGCCCATTGATTCTGAGCTGCCTCCTTTCCCCGCAGCCCATGAACTACTGGATCCTGTCCAGAGTGTCCCAGGAGAGAGTCAGGGCTAATAGGAGCAGCACAGCCCTCCTCAGATTCACCATCACCCTCCCTGAGTTAGATGTAAGTGACCTGTGACCCCAGCTTCCTGACTCCAGGCAGAGGTGGGCTGGCTCCAACTGGCTGTAGGATCTGGTGCTGCAGGGGCTGTGGGTTAGGAGTGTTCCTCTTGGGGAGGCAGAGTGAGAGCAGAGAATGAGCTTGGCTTGAGTCAAGTTCTTCTTGTTCTGGTTAATGGTGAATCTGGGCTTTTAAGGGGACCATGCTCCAGGCTCATGCCTTCGTGTCATCCTGGAGCAGCTGGGGAAGCAAGTCCTCATGGAGGGCCCTGCCCACATCCCTGTGCTCCAGGCTCCCTTGGGAGCAGAGGAAATTAAGGGTCTAGCTCTAGCTTCTGTCCTCTAGCATTTCCTGCAGAGGGGCTGAGGGGAAGGAGAGTCCTGTCCCAGGGGGGACTGGGAGCTGACAGGAAAATGCTGATGGAGTCCCCTCTCCCTCTCCCTTCCATTAGAACGCAGCAGAATTCCCCAGGATGGGTCACCATGTGGCAGAGCTGGCTCTGTTCATCAGTGACCCAGCCAAGGACATGAGCCGGCAGGCCAGGGAGGGGGTTTACCGGCTCTACCAGCTGCTGCTGCACCAGAGGGGTAAGGAACCCATCTGGGAAAAGGCACCCCATAGAAGAGTGAGACTGGGACCCCAGGCAGTTTCTCTCAGACTGACCCCGTCTGGATGTTGAGTCTCTCTGTATCTCCGTTCTTCACCACCCCCTGCAATTCTGTTGGGCCAGGCAGGCAGCGAGGACTCTGCCCACTGTGCAGCCACCAATGGGATTGGAAGGACACAAGCACGGCAACCAGAATGACAGACGTGGGTGTGTGTCTCTTTCCCGGGGCTGACCATCCATGAGGCCGAAGACCTGTGGTGCTGGGCCTGGCACCAGGACAGCAGGCTTCTGGGCTACAGGAACGCAGCCAGGGTCGGGGAGGTAAGGACACTCTGCCAGGGCATGAGACAGCTCAGGGAGTTGAGGGGGACAGTGGCTGGGTCCTCTGCAGTGGCTGCCTCGTGGATGCGGCAGAACACTAAACCCTGGTGCAACAGGAGCAGGTCATCCCTTCCCTCAGGCAGTTGCTGAGGGAGAGATCCTGCCTTCCTTCAGAGCCTTCAAGGTAGAGGTCCTTTTTCTTGCCTGGTCTGCCCACAAGTCCTCGTCCAGTCTGTGCACCCCGTGCAGGTGTGATGGAGCTGGGGTGGCTGAGGCCAGAGCAGCTCCTTAACCCCTTCTTCCCGAAAGTGGGGTTTGTATTCCCCATCACAAGTCCACACAGAGGGGAAAAAACCTTGAAGATACAGCTTTTCATACTGTTAATGGCTAAAAGGCCGAGGAGGCCTGAGGGCGTATTTTGCCAAGGAGAGCTTTTTGTTATCTTGCAGACGTGGATCTAATGCTGCAGATGCATATTTTGGGTAGCGAATTATTATCTCATGAAGCAGTGACAATGTAAATTTTGAATCCTTTTTTATCCTGGCTTCTCTTTAACTCCTTGGAAGGCGACTTTAGATGATGCTTCGTGCAGCAGGCATTCTTTTGCCCTGTGTCGTCCGGGCTTTTCTGTTGCTGGATTCGAGAGGAGGGTTGGTGAGAATCCACTCTGCTGCCTGCAGAACGCTGCATTCTAACCAAAAGTATATTACTTTGGGTCCTGATTTTGTTCTGCTCCCGGAAGGTGATGTTTGGAAGTTTTTGATGGAGTATTAAACAAAGTGAGAGTCAGTACTGGTAAAAGTCCCCAAAAGACGACTTGAGCCTCCCCTGCATCAGTCAGATCCAGCCTCTTAATTTCTTTGGTATTGATTAAAAGTAAAATCAATGTTACTCACACACCTGCATAGGGTGTGCGTGTGTGAATCCTCCAAGGGCAGAAATGAGATGGAGTGTACTTGAGACTTTATGAGTGATATCGACCCATTCCACAAAGTTGGAAATCATGGCCTTGTGGACAGACAGAAAGGAAAGTGGGTTATTCTTTCTTCCTCCCCCCATGGCAATATAATGAAAATATCCCCTATTTCATTCCATTGGAAGACACTTCCAGACCTGCTGTGTCAAGCCTGCTGCCTGGGACTGCGGGTGCTACAAGTGGCTAGCAGTGGGCCAGAATGAGGAGAACCATGCAGTAGTTTTTGGAGATGGGGCAGTGAGGAACAAGGAGCACCTTGCTTTCAAAAGAGGCAAGGAGGAAAGGAATCATGAGAACAGCCCACGAGGTTAAGAAATGGCGGGGAGAGCCTCTTTCCTCCATGGGACATTCCATTGTCCCTCTGTGGGCAATCTATGTTTCTATTGGCTCCTTCCGATTATGCATTCGTGATATAAACTCACTGGGTGACCTAGGAGTTAACTCATTTCCCCCTTACGGCATCAGTCTTCTCCCCTGTCAAATCTACCCTGGGGAAGAAGACCAGGAGCCCTGACAATCACCTTCACCTGTGGGTATCTGGCCCTGGAAGCCTAACCCAAGTGGACTGTCTGCCCCGTCACCTGAACTACCATGTCGTTCCCTCCTAGGGTCTTGTCCTAAGTTCTCAGCCTGTCCCCTAGCTGGCTTGTCCCTGACCTTACAAGGACTATCCAAGCCCCTCCCATGCCTACGCCCCTTGGGGTCTCTCTCCTGGCTGAGCACAGGCTGCCCTTATATCTCTCAAGAGGCCTGAGTCTGAGTCATATACTACTTCTTGTCACGTGACCCGCACACTTATTCCCTTCACCCTAGGGAGCTGCATAACCTGGGCTAGGTGCAGTTCAGCTCCAACCCCTTTCCTGGCCATGTCACCCTGGGACAGGTTGAAACCGGAAACCTGTGGGCTAACAGAAACTTCTTCCTCTCAAAGGTGCTGACGACACAATGGAAGAGGAAATCCTTTGGCCCGTATAACTCAGGCCCTAGAATGTCACCAAGTGGTTCCTTCCGCCAACCATAACATGGAACTGAGCAAGACCACGTCTTTTGGAATGACATCCATGTGTATTAGAGCCAGCTTGCTAACAGAAAATCTTTCTTCTGCAGTGACGTGGGGTTAAGGGACATGGAGGAAAAGCCAAGGAGGCTGTGACCAAAGTTAGAGTAGTGAGGCCAGGATAAGCGGGGCTAGGTCCCAGGATTGGCTATCAGAAGACTTGCTGTTTTGTATTCCTGCATTTGGGCTTATGAGTGAGTCTCTTCAATGCTGAGTGCCTCGGTTTCCCCAACTATCAAATAGAGCTAATCAAGGTTTTGTTGGCTCTCCCCATTTTAGAGGGTGGGAAACCGAGACACCGTTGGGACCTGTCTACAACACAGGCCTGTAGTGCATTTGTAAGCTGCTGACCCCCACATGTTTTTCAGAGCCTATGGACAGCACAGGTCTTAAAGGTGTGTTTGTTCTGTGCTTCTCCACTATGTACCAGCAGGGCTGGACGGCCTTTTCTCACTGTGCTGTGGGGAGGAGGTCCTGGGTACTAAGGCTCTGAAGAAGCTCTCAAGGACAAATTTTTTAAAATAATTTTTATCAGTGATTTGGGAGCGAACATACAATCCCTGCTGAGAAGACTGATGGGTGACAAAATACTGGCAGCGTGGTAATTACTGATGAGGAGAGGACAATGATACAGAGGGATCTGGCTCATTTGGTAAACTGGACCCATTCAAAGCAAAGAAATTTGACCAGAGCCAAATGCAAGGTCCTGTAGCTAGCAACAGGGCATGCCGGTCACACCTCCAGAATGGGGAAGTGTGTCGAGAAAAGCAGTGACTCTGAAAGGGATTTCGGGGCCAAAGTGGAGAACCTCGTCAACATGAGCTCCCAGTGTGATGCTGTGGTAAACAAGGCTAAAGCCATCATTAGACGTAGGAGCAGAGCGGTGAGTAGGATAGGGAGGTGACAGAGCAGGAGTGAGACTGAGATTGGAATACGGCATCCGGTTTTGGTGTCCTCATTTGAAAAAGATGTTGAGACACTGGAGCTGGGGCATCAAAGAGCCACGAAATGTTCTGAGGGCTGGAGAAAAATGCCTTCTAGTGAGCTATTGAAAGAGCTCAACCTGTTTAGCTTATTGAAAGAAGATTGAAAGGTGACTTCATTGAAGTGTTGAAGTGCCTTAATGGAGAGAAAATATTGGCTATGAAGTGGCTCGTTAATCTAACAGAGCACGGCATCACAAGACCCAATGTCTGGAAGGTGAAAAGAGAGAAATTCATATTTCAAATAAGGAACAAATATTCAACAGCGAGGATGATTCACCACAGGAACTAGCTGCCAAGGAAAGTGGTGGATTCTCCATCTCTTGATGTCGTTTAATGAAGACTAGATGCCCTTCTGGAATGTGTTTGTCCCAAAAGGAGCTATTGTGGTCTACAGGAGGCCTGTGATATGGAGGGGGTCAGCTGAGATGCTGTAATGGCCTCTTCTGGCCATAAAGTCTCCTAATTTCTGAAAAACTGAGTGTAGCATTGGAAGTAGCCTCTGATGTTTTACTGTCGAGCCGGCTTGCTTCCCAGAATGACCCCTCATTGAGTGGGGTGATCCACAGGGAGTAATTCAAACCTCCAAAGTGTCTGGCCAGCGTCAGAAGATTAGCTGTGCAGGGGCGGGGTGGTTGTGGCAGTGAGATCACAAAGGCCTTTTGCAGGAGCTCAGCCTATTGGTCAAAGGTGATGGGGAGGTGGTGACCTCACAGAGAGATGCTGACATCATCCAGACAGGACAGGGGCACAGGGCCAGGGGAACGTCAGAGATCCCCGTGGCTTTGCTTCAGCAAGATTCCTCCTCAAGGTCTCTCTTTGAGGACTGAGAGAGTATTAGGGTTTACGTTCGTGAGCGCGAGGAGAAATCCCCTTGGAGTTTCCTCCTTTCCTTTTCCAGATTTTACGAGAAAACAGATGTTCCTGTTGAGAAGGTAAGAGCCTCTGAGAGGTTTGGAACCTGTTCAGTCTGATCCATCTGGTGCCAGCTGAAATCTAGGCATGGAAAACACTAGTTTAAGGTGGCAGAATTTTATTCCCCACCTAGGATTTTGTCCCTTAGAATCACTGGGGACATTAGGATTTGTCCTTTGGGTTTTACCTTTTCCTCCCTCCTCCCTCCTTTCTCTTCATCTCTTACTTCTTTTGTCCTTACCCCTGTTCCCCATCCCACCACCAGCAGAGGGGTTTCTGTGTGTGTGTGTGTGTGGGGGGGGTGCTCTGCAGCTCCCATTGTGGGATGTCCACCCAAAAATGTGGGACTGAAATAGTGCTCGGACAGTGATCCCCACTGGTGACCAGGGCCATCCTTTGGGCTCTCTGGTGAGAACCTGCAGCCTCCCACCCCTCTACCCTGATTGGCTGAGCAGGGCGTTATTGACGGGGAGGAGACTCAGGTCCTTGCTGGTCCCTTTTAAGACCAAGGAATAAGTCATAACCAGTCATATGGTTGACAAATTTTGCTGCTTCTCTGCATTAATTGTCTCTGAGCAGTTCATGATTCTCCCTAACATTCCAGCTCTTCTAAAATATTTTCTGAATAATTACTATGAACTGTGGTTGGTCATTTGAGAGCACTTTATTCAGGTCATTCAATGTATGAAATTCAAGGTCCGAAGGTTAGTTTGAAAGTCGGGGCTGTTGGGTCCTATTCCCCACTCTGCCACTGACTGGCTGTGTGACCTAAGACAAGTCAATTCTCCTTTCTCAGCCTTAGCTTCTCCCTCTTTCAAGTAGGGATAACAATCCGCTCCTACCTACCTCACGGTGGGGAGAGGATGGGGATCCTTTGGAGAGTGTCACTCAGAGCAGGGCATAATAAGAGGTGTCCTATCACGTTTCCTCAAATCAGATTATGAGATAATAGAAGAGCTGAAATAGTCTCTTTGTATTTTATTATTTTGAAATTGTTAAGAGCTGCAGGCTCCAGGAAGGTGTGTAAAGTGCTGGGATGTCAGGAGCTCGAAGGCGCTGTCCCCCCCTCACTAGGGTAGTGTTTTACACCCCCTGCTGCTGGCTGAGTTCCTCCGTCCTTGGCAATAAGACAGACTCTTATTTTCACAGCCAGTCGATCACCCAGTGTCATCACCCTGCCTGCTGGCTGGGCAGGGGAACTCCTCAGGTCACCACCCTTTCCAGCCTGCCTTGAGCTTGGAGAATGAGGAGGAGGGCGAGCGATAGCTGGCGACCCTGAACATCCGCCCTTCATCGCTCCATCATCTAGAGGAAGTGAGTGGCATTAGGGTTCCCCTGTGGCGTCCCCCGTCTGTCTGGGGAGAGGCAGAAAGAGGGGGAGAGAATCTCTCCGAAAGGAGACCAGATTTGCAAACCGACCCAAGGAGACCCTTGCTCTCAGTCCAGGGAGGGGCTTCTCCCAAAGGAGATTGGGTTTGCAAACCGACCCCAGGAGTCTCTCCAGAGCCATCTCCAGTGTGTTTGGAAAGGTCCCAGCAATGGGGCTCCCAGCCCTTCCCTTGTGGGAGACTGTTCCCAAGCCTGAGAGTCTCTGAACTGGGCCAGACTCTGTGAACTGCTGAGCATGGAAATCAATGGGAAACAAGGGGACCCTGTGTCATGGAGTCCCTGGGCGGTGCTCTGGAACTACTCCCTATGAAGCCAGTCAGGACTCTGGGGAAGTCTTCTTTCTGTGAGCAGACTGTCTTCAGGACACACAGCTCACACAGCTTCCACCTTGCTGGGTCTGATCTCGGAGCATTCAGCCTCCTCTGCCCCTCCATGTGCTTCCCACTGCGAGTCCGCCCAAGCGGGGTCCTGTGGAAGCCAGAGGGTCCTGCACCCCAACTTCGCAGTCAGACATGACGCTCAGCCAGCCAGTAAAGCAGAAGGTTTATTAGATGAGAGGAACATGGTCTAAACCAGAGCTTGTAGGTGCAGAGAACAGGACCCCTCAGCTGGGTCCATTTTGGGGGTCAGTGAGCCAGACAACCCCATCTGCACTTCACTCCATGTCCCCAGCCAGCCCCAAACTGAAACTCTCTCCAGCCCCTCCTCCTCTGGGCTTTGTTCCTTTCCCAGGTCAGGAGGTCACCTGATTCCTTTGTTCTCCAACCCTTTAGCTCTCACCTTGCAGGGGGGAAGGGCCAGGCCATCAGTTGCCAGGAAACAGGATGTCGGCCATTCTCTGTGTCCAGACCCCTGCACGCACCTGCCCTCTAGGGCTCTGCAACGATCTTCCACCCTTCTCCCACCACCTAGATACTTAAGAACTGCATAGGGGAAGCTGAGGCACCCCCTTAATATTCAGAGGAAACATTAAGAACAGTCTCGCTTCGTCAACCCCTGGGCTTGCTATGCCTAGGGACTTTGACATGGGGAATGGTTTCCCAGGAGAAGTCTGGACTCCTGGATTCTGTTCCTTCTCTAGCCTGGAGCGGGAGTGTGGCTTGGGACAGCAGGAGGGAGCTGCTTGTCCAAAGTGACAGGTGGTCTTTGTGACTGACCCCAGTGCTGGAAAAGGAGGAGACTCCCCTTGAGGGTATTGCTTCACCAGGGATGAGGAAGGGGAACTTTGGGAGCAGATGATGCAATGAACTCCTGGCAGTGTGTGTAGATTGCACTCCCTGCACCCCTGTGGGGGGATGAGGAGCTGCTCTGGCAGAGACAGGGATGGGGAGGGACAAAAAGGCTGGTTAGTGAGAGGCTGCCTTGAGCCCAGACTCACGCCTGCTCCCCGCTCGGTTCCATTCTGGCCAGGCTCCTGATGATGTTGAGGAAGAAGGCTCTGCAGGTGGCCTCAGAGTCTGAGGGAAGCAGCTGCCATCTTCCGCAGGAACAGAGCTGTCCCTTTGTCCCCTCTGGCGGGGAAGGAGTTCCCGGACGAGCCAGGAGGTGGAAGCGCCCAGCTTTCTGGCGGAGGAAACCCGCTCCCGGCATAAGTGCTGAGATGGGAGGGGCAGAGGCCAGGCCGAAATGGAGCTGTCCCAGGATGCGGTTGGGCAGGCAAGACTCAGACAAGGAGGGGAGCCGGGCTGGGTGGCTCTGGGGTTTGTTGTGTGGGAAGCACGGGCGCCAGGAGCCCAGCCCTGATTCCCAGCAGGAGGCATTGCCCTGCCCAGTCACTGAGGAGATTCCAGCCTCCCCAGGGCAGAAGGTGGAGGATCTCTGTCCCAGCACCAGCAACTCAGCCCGCTCCCAATGGGACAGCAGCAGCACCTGGGAATCAGGAAGCAGTGAGGCCGAGGTGCGCCGCTGCTTTGTTCCAGGTGAGGAACCAGGCTGGGCTCAGGGAGGGGTGAGGAGGGGACTGTGAACACCCTGGTCCCAGGCACTTGACCAGTGCTGTGGGGATGGGTCCCCAGCCCAGGTGTCTGGCTTGAGCCACATGAACGCCACTGATACTAGATGCTGCCACTTTGGTCCTTGATGCTCCAGGTGGGGTGGGTGAGACACCACGCAGGGAGTCCAGGACATTGTGGGGGAGGGAGGGTCTCTTTGGTATGGGCTTCTGAAGGAGTTGGGGGCTGAAGGCATCACTGAGAGGGGGAAGTGTGGTTCCTGATCTGCCCTGGGTCCCGCAGGTGGGAAGGGGGCACATTGCCCCACCATACTCCTGTCCTTCCCCTGCGTGGCAACAGGAGTCACCCTGTCCCCTTCTCTCCCTGGTGCAGGGACAGCCAGGGACCCAGAGGACGAGGAGTAGGTAGCCGTGGACATGGCCATGAGGAGGCTGCTCTCAAGAACATGCGAGAGCAGTTCCAAGTCCGAGAAAAGGTAGAAACCTTCCCCAGCTGTGCTGGAACTGAGATTTTCCTTCCCCTTCCCAGCACCCTGACCCCCTGCAGAGCATCTTGTCTCTGATGATCCACCATCTCTAACAGGGACTTTTCTCCACTATGATCGTGGACCCCCAAAATAGGAGTGTTTGTCACAGACCAGTCAGAGTCTCCTACCCCAACATGCACTGTCCCAGTTCCTGACCCTGTTTGTGTAGGAGCTGTGGGTGATTTGGACAATGGCCGGGACCCCACTGTCCCCCATTCAGGCCTGAGTCCTGCAGCTGGTGTGGGTGGGGCAGGGAGGTCCCTGACTAACTGGCTCTCTCTCCCCTAACCCCACTCCTCGTGGGTGCAGGATGAGGCCCAGCAACTCATGTTCCTGCATGCCATCTACCCAGCGTGTCTCCCTGCACAGCAGAGAGGATAGGACACATTGGAGCTGCACTGCTGGAAGGCGGCTGTGGTGGAGAGGATTATGGTGAGCGAGACACAGCGCCCAGCTGCTGGAGGGAGGACAGAGACAGGGGAGGGGCAGGGGTCCGTTTCTCACTGTGCTGTGTGGCGCAGGTCCTGGGTACTAAGCGTCTGAAGAAGCTCTCAAGGACAAATTTTTTAAAATAATTTTTATCAGTGATTTAGGAGCAAACATAGAATCCCTGCTGATAATATTGATGGGTGAGAAAATACTGGCAGCGTGGTAATTACTGATGAGGAGAGGGCAGTGATACAGAGGGATCTGGCTCATTTGGCAAACTGGACCCATTCAAAGCAAAGAAATTTGACCAGAGCCAAATGCAAGGTCCTATAGCTAGCAACAGGGCATGCCGGTCACACCTCCAGAATGGGGAAGAGTGTCGAGGAAAGCAGTGACTCTGAAAGGGATTTCAGGGCCATAGTGGAGAAGCCCGTCAACATGAGCTCCCAGTGTGATGTTGTGGTGAACAGGGCTGAAGGCATCATTAGACGTAGGAGCAGAGCCGTGAGCAGGATAGGGAGGTGACACAGCATCAGTAAGCCCTGGTCTACCCTAGGAGTTGAGGTCGAATTTAGCAGTGTTAAATCGATTTAAACTTGCACCTGTCCACACGACGAAGCCCTTTTTTTCGACTAAAGGGCTCTTAAAATCAATTTCCTTACTCCACCCCCGACAAGGGGATTAGCGCTGAAATCGGCCTTGCTGGGTCAAATTTGGGGTACTGTGGACACAATTAGACAGTATTGCCCTCCGTGAGGTATCCCAGAGTGCTCCATTATTAGTGTTCTGGACAGCACTCTCAACTCAGATGCACTGGCCAGGTAGACAGGAAAAGGCCTGCAAAGTTTTGAATTTCAGTTTCCAGTTTGTCCAGCATGTCAAGCTGCAGGTGACCATGCAGAGCTCATCAGCAGAGGTGACCATGATGGAGTCCCAGAATCGCAGAAGAGCCCCAGCATGGACCGAACGGGAGGTACGGGATCTGATCGCTGTATGGGGAGAGGAATCCGTGCTATCAGAACTACGTTCCAGTTTTCGAAATGCCAAAACATTTTTCAAAATCTCCCAGGGCATGAATGACAGAGGCCATCACAGGGAGCCGAAGCAGTGCCGCGTGAAACTTAAGGAGCTGAGGCAAGCCTACCAGAAAACCAGAGAGGCAAACGGCTGCTCCAGGTCAGAGCCCAAAACATGCTTCTTCTATGATGAGCTGCATGCCATTTTAGGGGGTTCAGCCACCACTACCCCAGCCGTGTTGTTTGACTCCTTCAATGGAGATGGAGGCAACATGGAAGCAGGTATTGGGGATGAAGAAGATGATGATGATGAGGTTGTAAATAGCTCACAGTAAGCAAGCGGAGAAACCAGTTTTCCCGACAGTTAGGAACTGTTTCTCACCCTGGACCTGGAGCTAGTCGCCCCGCAAACCCACCCAAGGCTGCCTCCCGGACCTACCAGGCAGAGAAGGGACCTCTGGTGAGTGTACCTTTTAAAATACGATACATGGTTTAAAAGCAAGCATGTTGAATGAAAAATTTGCCCTGGCATTCGCGGTTCTCCTGGATGTACTCCCAAAGCCTTTGCAAAAGGTTTCTGGGGAGGGCAGCCTTATTCCATCCACCATGGTAGGACACTTTATCACTCCAGGCCAGTAGCACGTACTCGGGAATCATTGTAGAACAAAGCATTGCAGTGTATGTTTCCTGGCGTTCAAACAACATCTGTTCATTATCTCTCTGTGTTATCCTAAGAAGCGTGATCTTATTCATGGTCACCTGGTTGAAATAGGGTGCTTTTCTTAAGGGGACATTCAGAGGTGCCCATTCCTGCTGGGCTGTTTGCCTGTGGCTGAACAGAAATGTTCCCCACTGTTAGCCACGCGCTGGGGGGAGGCAAAATGTGACCTTGTAACGAAAGCATATGTGCTCTGTATATAATGTTAACAGTAAGGTTTACCGTGAAAGAGTGTACCCATTGTTCTATAAAATGTGTCTTTTTAAATACCACTGTCCCTTTTTTTTCTCCACCAGCTGCATGTGTTTCAAGGATCACAGGATCTTCTCCTTCCCAGAAGCTAGCGAACACTAGAAGGTGAAAAAAACGCACTCACGATGAAATGTTCTGTGAGCTCATGCTGTCCTCCCACACTGACAGAGCACAGACGAATGCGTGGAGGCAGACAATGTCAGAGTGCAGGAAAGCACAAAATGACCGGGAGGAGAGGTGGCGGGCTGAAGAGAGTAAGTGGCGGGCTGAAGAGAGGGCTGAAGCTGAAAGGTGGCGGCATCGTGATGAGAGGAGGCAGGATTCAATGCTGAGGCTGCTGGAGGATCAAACTAATATGCTCCAGCATATGGTTGAGCTGCAGGAAAGACAGCAGGAGCACAGACTGCCGCTACAGCCCCTGTGTAACCAACCGCCCTCCTCCCCAAGTTCCATAGCCTCCACACCCAGACGCCCAAGAACGCGGTGGGGGACCTCTGGCCACCCAGCCACTCCACCCCAGAGGATTGCCCAAGCAACAGAAGGCTGGCATTCAATAAGTTTTAAACTTTTAAACTTTTAAAGTGCTGTGTGGCCTTGTCCTTCCCTCCTCCATCACCCCTCCTGGTGCTTCTCTCCTCCACCACCCCTCCTGGGCTACCTTGGCAGTTATCCCCCTATTTGTGTGATGAATGAATAAAGAATGCATGAATGTGAAGCAACAATGTCTTTATTGCCTCTGCAAGGGGTGATCAAAGGGAGGAGGAGAGGGTGGTTAGCTTACAGGGAAGTAAAGTGAACCAAGGGGCAGGGGGTTTCATCAAGGAGAAACAAACAGAACTGTCACACCGTAGCCTAGCCAGTCATGCATCTGGTTTTCAAAGCTTCTCTGATGTGCACTGCTCCCTCCTGTGCTCTTCTAACCGCCCTGGTGTCTGGCTGTGCGAAACCAGCGGCCAGGCGATTTGCCTCAACCTCCCACCCCACCAGAAGAGTCTCCCCCTTACTCTCACAGATGTTGTGGAGCGCAGAGCGAGCAGTAATAACAATGGGAATATTGGTTTTGCTGAGGTCTAACCGAGTCAGTAAACTGCGCCAGCGCGGTTTTAAAAGTCCAGAAGCACATTCTACCACCATTCTGCACTTGCTCAGCCTGTAGTTGAACAGCTCCTGACTACTGTCCAGGCTGCCTGTGTACGGCTTCATGAGCCATGGCATTAAGGGGTAGGCTGGGTTCCCAAGGATAACAATAGGCATTTGAACATCCCCAAGGGTTATTTTCTGGTCTGGGAATAAAGTTCCTTCCTGCAGCTTTTGAAACAGACCAGAGTTCCTGAAGATGCGAGCGTCATGCACCTTTCCCGGCCATCCCACATTTATGTTGGTGAAACGTCCCTTGTGATCCACCAGTGCTTGCAGCACTACTGAAAACTACCTCTTTTGGTTATGTACTCGCCGGCTTGGTGCTCCAGTACCAAGATAGGGATATGGGTTCCATCTATGGCCCCACCAGAGTCAGGGAATCCCATTGCAGCAAAGCCATCGCTTATGACCTGCACATTTCCCAGGGTCACTACCCTTGATATCAGCAGATCTTTGATTGCATTGGCTACTTGCTTCACAGCAGCCCCCACAGTAGATTTGCCCACTCCAAATTGATTCCCGACTGACCGGTAGCTGTCTGGCATTGCAAGCTTCCACAGGGCTATTGCCACTCGCTTCTCAACTGTGAGGGCTCCTCTCATCTTGGTATTCGTGCGCTTCAGGGCAGGGGAAAGCAAGTCACAAAGTGCCCTTATGCATGCAGAAATTTCGCAGCCATTGGGAATCGTCCCAGAGCTGCAACACTATGTGGTCCCACCAGTCTGTGCTTGTTTCCTGAGCCCAGAATTGGTGTTCCACGGCATGAACCTGCCTCATTAGCACCATGATGCCCACATTGCCGGAGCCCATGCTTTGAGAGAAGTCTGTGTCCATATCCTCATTGCTCTAGTCACCACGCTGACGTCGCCTACTTGCCTGGTTTCGCTTTACCAGGTTCTGGTGCTGCATATACTGCTGGATAATGCACATAGTGTTTAATGTGCTCCTAATTGCCAAAGTGATCTGAGCGGGCTCCATGCTTGCCGTGATATGGTGTCTGCACAGAAAAAAGGCGCGGAACGATTGTCTGCCGTTGCTCTGACGGAAGGAAGGGCGACTGACGACATGGCTTACGGGGCTGGCTTACAGGGAACGAAAATCAACAAAGGGGGTGGCTTTGCGAGAAACAGAATGACCCCCTCAAGGATAGAACTCAAAACCTCAAGGATAGAACTCAAAACTGGGTTTAGCAGGCCGTTGATTTCACGGAGGGAGGGAGGAGAAAATGAATAGAAAACAATTCTGGTCTATTTCTTGTTCTGAGCCACTTCATCTCTCTTTATACATCTTGCTGGCAGCAGACTGTGCAGTACGACCACTAGCCATCATCATCTCCTGGGTGCTCGGCAGAAGATGGTGCAGTATGACTGCTGGCCATCATCTGCTGGCTGCTGATTAAAAGACAGTGCACTGCCGGTAGGACTGAATCGCCATGAGACGAAACTTAAAAGGGAAATGACCTGGCTGAGTCACTGCCATGTTTGCCCAGGCGCCCCTGACCTCATCGAGGTCGGTTAAAAGAGCACCCAGTCATACTGCACTGACTGCTGCCAAAAGGCAATAAACTGCTGCTGTGTAGCAATGCATTACCACGTCTGCCAGCACCCAGGAGACATACGGTGAAGGTTAGCTGAGCGGGCTCCATGCTTGCTGTGATATGGCATCTGCACAGGTAACTCAAGAAAAAAGGCACAAAACGATTGTCTGCCCTTGCTTTCAGGAAGGAGGGAGGGAAGGGGGGCCTGGCGATATGTACCCAGAACCACCCGCCACAATGTTTTAGTCCCATCAGGCACTGGGATTTCTACCCAGAATTCAAATGGGCAGCGGAGACTGTGGGAACTGTGGGATAGCTACCCACAGTGCAACGCTCCGGAAGGGGACGGTTGCCTCGGTACTGTGGACACACTCCACCGACTACATGCACTTAGAGCATTTGGGTGGGGCCACACACAATCAACTGTATAAAAACACTGTCTACAAAACCAACTTCTATAAATTCGACCTAATTTCGTAGTGTAGACATACCCTGGCATACGGTTTTGGTGTTCTCATTTGAAAAAGATGTTGAGACCTTGGAGCTGGGGCAGCAAAGAGCCACCAAATGTTCTGAGGGCTGGAGAAAAATGCCTTCTAGTGAGGTATTGAAAGAGCTCAACCTGTTTAGTTTATTGAAACAGGATTGAAAGGTGACTTCATTGAAGTGTTGAAGTGCTTTAATGGAGAGAAAATATTGGGTATGAAGGGGTTCGTTAATCTAGCAGAGCACGGCATCACAAGACCCAATGGCTGGAAGGTGAAAAGAGAGAAATTCATATTTCAAATAAGGAACAAATATTCAACAGCGAGGATGATTCACCACAGGAATTAGCTACCAAGGAAAGTGATGGATTCTCCATCTCTTGATGTCATTTAATGAAGACTAGATGCCTATCTGGAATGTGTTTGCCCCGAAAGGAGCTATTGTGGTCTATAGGAGGCCTGTGATATGCAGGGGGTCAGATGAAATGCTCTCATGGCCTCTTCTGGGCATACAGTCTCCTAATTTCTGAAAAACTGAGTGTAGCATTGGGAGCAGCCTCTGATGTTTTACTGTCAAGCCGGCTTCCTTCCTGGAATGAACCCTCATTGAGTGGGATGATCCACAGGGTACTAGTAGCTGAAACCTCCAAAGTGTCTGGACAGCGGCAGGACATCAGCTGTGCAGGGGAGGGGTGGATGTGGCATTGAGATCACAAAGGCCTTTTGCAGGAGCTCAGCCTATTGGTCAAAGGTGATGGGGAGGTGGTGACCTCACAGAGAGATGCTGACATCAGCCAGGCAGGACAGGGGCATATGGCCAGGGGAACATCAAGAGATCCCTGTGGCTTTGCTTCAGCAAGTCTCCTTCTCGAGGTCTCTCTTTGAGGACTGAGAGAGTATTTGGGTTCACGTACATGAGCACGAGGAGGAACCTCTTTGAAGTTTTACAGATTTTACGAGAAAACAGATGTCCCTGTTGAGAAGGTAAGAGCCTTTGAGAGGTTTGGAACCTGTTCAATCTGATCCATCTGGTGCCATGTGAATTCTAGGCATGGAATACCCTAGTTTAAGGTGGCAGAATTTTATTCCCCACCTAGGATTTTGTCCCTTAGAATCACTGGGGACATTAGGGTTTGTCCTTTGGGTGGTTTTACCTTTTCCTCCATCCCTCCCTCCTTTCTCTTCATCTCTTACTTCTTTTGTCCTTTCCCCAGTTCCCCATCCCACCACCAGGAGAGGGGTGTGTGTTTGTGTCCCCCGGGGGGTGCTCTGCAGCTGCCATTGTGGGATGTCCACCCAAAAATGTGGGGCTGAAATAGTGCTCAGAAAGTGATCCCCACCGGCGACCGGGGCCATCCTTTGCGCTCTCTGGTGAGAAACCACAGCCTCCCGCCCTTCAGCCTTTACCCCGATTGACTGAGGTGGACCTTGACGTGGGGAATGGTTTCCTAGGAGAAGTCATGACTCCTGGATTCTGTTCCTTCTCTAGCCTGGTTTGGGAGTGTGGCCTGGGATGGCAGGAGGCAGCTGCTTGTTCAAAGTGACCGATGGTCTTTGTGACTGACCCCAGTGCTGGAAAAGGAGGAGACTCCCCGGGGTATTGCTGCACCAGGGATGACGAGGGGGAACGTTGGGAGCAGATGATGCAATGAACTCCTGGCAGTGTGTGTAGATTGCACTCCCTGCACCCCTGTGTCTAGCTGGCTTGCTTCCCAGAATTAACCCTCATTGAGTCTGGCCAGCAGCAGGACATTAGCTATTTAGGGGAGGGGTGGGTGTGGCAGTGAGATCACAAAGGCCTTTTGCAGGAGCTCAGCCTGTTGGTCAAAGGTGATGGGGAGGTGGTGACCTCACGGAGAGATGCTGACATCATCCAGACAGGACAGGGGCACAGGGCCAGGGAAACGTGAAGAGATCCCCGTGGCTTTGCTTCAGCAAGATTCCTACTCAAGGTCTCTCTCTGAGGACTGAGAGAGTATTAGGGTTTACGTTCGTGAGCGCGAGGAGGAATCCCCTTGGAGTTTCCTCCTTTCCTTTTACAGATTTTTAAGAGAGAACATACGTCCCTGTTGAGAAGGTAAGAGCCTCTGAGAGGTTTGGAACCTGTTCAGTCTGATCCATCTGGTGCCAGCTGAAATCTAGGCATGGAAAACACTAGTTTAAGGTGGCAGAATTTTATTCCCCACCTAGGATTTTGTCCCTTAGAATCACTGGGGAGATTAGGGTGCGTCCTTTTGGTTTTACCTTTTCCTCCATCCCTCCCTCCTTTCCCTTCATCTCTTACTTCTTTTGTCTTTACCCCTGTTCCCCATCCCACTACTAGGAGAGGGATGTGTGTATGTGTGTGTCCGGGGGTGCTCTGCAGTTCCCATTGTGGGATGTCCCCCAAAAATGTGGGACTGAAATAGTGCTCGGACAGTGATCCCCACTGGTGACCGGGGCCATCCTTTGTGCTCTCTGGTGAGAACCCGCAGCCTCCCGCCCCTCTCCCCTGATTGGCTGAGCAGGGGATTATTAACAGGGAGTTGACTCAGGTCCTTGTTGGTCTCTTCTAAGACCAAGTAAATAAGACTTAACCAGTCATATGGTTGACAAATTTTGCTGCTTCTCTGCATTAATTGTCTCTGAGCAGTTCATGATTCTCTCTAACATTCCAGTTCTTCTAAGATACTTTGTGAATAATTAGTTTGAACTGTGGTTGTTCATTTGAGAGCACTTTATTCAGGTCTCAGAGTAACAGCCATGTTAGTCTGTAGTCGCAAAAAGAAAAGGAGTACTTGTGGCACCTTAGAGACTAACCAATTTATTTGAGCATAAGCTTTCGTGATCTATAGCTGACTTCATCGGATGCTGTAGCTCACAAAAACTTATGCTCAAATAAATTGGTTAGTCTCTAAGGTGCCACAAGTACTCCTTTTCTTTATTCAGGTCATTCAATGTATGAAATTCAAGATGCGATGGTTACTCTGAAAGTCTGGGCTCTTGGGTCCTATTCCCAGCTCTGCCACTGACTGGCTGTGTGACCTAAGACAAGTCAATTCTCCTTTCTCACTCTTTGCTTCACCCTCTTTCAAGTAGGGATAACAATCCGCTCCTACCTACCTCACGGTGCGTGGAGGATGGGGATCCATTGGAGAGTATCAGTTGGAGCAGGAGATAATAAGAGGTGTCCCATCACGTTTACTCAGATCAGATTATGACCTAATGGAAGAGCTGAAATATTCTATTTGATTTGTATTTTATTATTTTGAAATTGTTAAGAGCAGCAGGCTCCAGGACGGTGTGTAAAGTGCTGGAATGTCAGGATCTGGGAGGCGCTGTCTCTCCTGCACTAGGGCAGTGTTTTGCACCCCCTGCTGCTGGCTGAGTTACTCCATCTCTTGGCAATAAGACAGACTCTTTCTTCACAGTCAGTCGATCACCCAGTGTCACCACCCTGCCTGGTGTCTCGGCAGGGTAATTCCTGAGGTCACCACCCTTTCCAGCCTGCCTTTGGCTTGGAGAATGAGGAGGTGGGAGAGCAACAGCTGGGAAGCCTGAACATCCACCATGCATCGGTTTATCACCTAGAGCAAGTGAGTGGCATTAGGGTTCCTCTGTGGCATCCCCCGTCTGTCTGGGGAGAGGCAGAAAGAGGGTGAGAGAATCTCTCCGAAAGGAGATCGGATTTGCAAAGCGACCCCAGGAGTCCCTCGCTTTCAGTCAGGGGAGGTGCTTCTCCAGAGGCATCTCCAGTGTGTTTGGAAAGGTCCCAGCAATGGGGCTCCCAGCCCTTCCCTTGTGGGAGACTGTTCCGAAGGCTGAGAGTCTCTGAACTGGGCTAGACCCTGTGAGCTGCTGAGCATGAAATCAGTGGGAAACAAGGAGACCCTGGGCTTGCTATGCCTAGGGACTTTGACGTGGGGAATGGTTTCCCAGGAGAAGTCTGGACTCCTGGATTCTGTTCCTTCAGTAGCCTGGAGGGGGAGTATGGCCTGGGATGGAGGAGGGAGCTCCTCGTTCAAAGTGACAGGTGGTCTTTGTGACTGACCCCAGTGCTGGAAAAGGAGGAGACTCCCCGAGTATTGCTGCACCAGGGATGACGAGGGGGAACGTTGGGAGCAGATGATGCAATGAACTCCTGGCAGTGTGTGTAGATTGCACTCCCTGCACCCCTGTGTGGAGAGGAGGAGCTGCTCTGTCAGGGACAGGGATGGGGAGGGACCAAACAGGGCGGTTAGTGAGAGGCTGCCTTGGGCCCAGACTCACGGCTGCTCCTCGCTCGGTTCCATTTTGGCTAGGCTCCTGAGGATTTTGAAAAGGAAGGCTCTGCAGGTGGCATCAGAGCCTGAGGGAAGCAGCTGCCATCTTCCCCAGGAGCAGAGCGGTCCCTTTGTCCCCTCTGGCGGGGAAGGAGTTCCCGCCAGAGCCAGGAGGTGGAAGCGCCCAGCCTTCTGGAGGAGGAAACCCGCTCCCAGCGCAGGCACTGAGGTGGGAGAGGCACCAGCCAGGCCGAAATGGAGCTGTCCCAGGATGCGGCTGGGCAGGCAGGACCCAACCCAGCAGGGGAGCCGGGGAGGGTGGCCCTGGGGCTTGTTGTGTGGGAAGCACGGGCCCCAGCATCCCAGCCCTGATTCCCAGCAGGAGGTATCGCCCTGCCCAGTCACTGAGGACCTTCCAGCCTCCCGAAGGCAGGAGGTGGAGGAACCCTGTCCAAGCACCAGCAGCTCAGCCCGCTCCCCATGGGTGAGCAGCAGCGCCGGGGACTGAGGCAGCAGCCAGGCCGAGGTGCGCCGCTGCTTTGTTCCAGGTGAGGAACCAGGCTGGGCTCAGGGAGGGGTGAGGAGGGGGCTGTGAACACCCTGGGCCCAGGCACTCGACCAGTGCTGTGGGGACGGGTCCCCAGCCCAGGTGTCTGGCTTGAGCCACATGAACGCCACTGATACTAGATTCTGCCACTTTGGTCCTTGATGCTCCAGGTCGGGGCAGGTGAGTCCAGGACACTGTGGTGGAGGGAGGGTCTCTTTGCTATGGGCTCCTGAAGGAGTTGGGGGCTGAAGGCATCACTGAGAGGGTGAAGTGTGGGTCCTGATCTGCCCTGGGTCCCACAGGTGGGAAGGGGGCACATTGCCCCACCATACCCCTGTCCTTCCCCTGCGTGGCAACAGGAGTCACCCTGTCCCCTTCTCTCCCTGGTGCAGGGACCGCCAGGGACCCAGAGGACGAGGAGTAGGTAGCCGTGGACATGGCCATGAGGAGGCTGCTCTCAAGAACATGCAAGATCAGTTCCAAGTCCGAGAAAAGGTAGAAACCTTCCCCAGCTGTGCTGGAACTGAGATTTTCCTTCCCCTTCCCAGCACCCTGACCCCCTGCAGAGGGTCTTGTCTCTGATGATCCACCAGCTCTAACAGGGACTTTTCTCCACTATGATCTGGGACCCCCAAAATAGGGGTGTTTGTCACAGACCAGTCAGAGTCTCCTCCCCCAACATGTACTGTCCCAGTTCCTGACCCTGTTTGTGTAGGAGCTGTGGGTGATTTGGACAATGGCCGGGTCCCCACTGTCCCCCATTGAGGCCTGAGTCCTGCAGCTGGTGTGGGTGGGGCAGGGAGGTCCCTGGCTCACTGGCTCTCTGTCCCCTAACCCCACTCCTGGTGGGTGCAGGATGAGGCCCAGCAACTCATGTTCCTGCATGCCATCCACCCTGCGTGTCTCCCTGCATAGCAGAGCAGACAGGACACATTGGAGCTGCACTGCTGGAAGGCGGCTGTGGTGGAGAGGATTATGGTGAGCGAGACACAGCGCCCAGCTGCTGGAGGGAGGACAGAGACAGGGGAGGGGCAGGGGTCCGTTTCTCACTGTGCTGTGTGGCGCAGGTCCTGGGTACTAAGCGTCTGAAGAAGCTCTCAAGGACAAATTTTTTAAAATAATTTTTATCAGTGATTTAGGAGCAAACATAGAATCCCTGCTGATAATATTGATGGGTGAGAAAATACTGGCAGCGTGGTAATTACTGATGAGGAGAGGGCAGTGATACAGAGGGATCTGGCTCATTTGGCAAACTGGACCCATTCAAAGCAAAGAAATTTGACCAGAGCCAAATGCAAGGTCCAATAGCTAGCAACAGGGCATGCCGGTCACACCTCCAGAATGGGGAAGTGTGTCCAGGAAAACAGTGACTCTGAAAGGGTTTTCGGGGCCATAGTGGAGAAGCCCGTCAACATGAGCTCCCAGTGTGATGTTGTGGTGAACAGGGCTAAAGGCATCATTAGACGTAGGAGCAGAGCCGTGAGCGGGATTGGGAGGAGACACAGCATCAGTAAGCCATGGTCTACCCTAGGAGTTGAGGTCGAATTTAGCAGTGTTAGATCGATTTAAACTTGCACTGTCCACACGACGAAGCTCTTTTTTTCGACTTAAAGGGCTCTTAAAATCAATTTCCTTACTCCACCCCCGACAAGGGGATTAGCGCTGAAATCGGCCTTGCTGGGTCAAATTTGGGGTGCTGTGGACACAATTAGACAGTATTGCTCTCCGTGAGGTATCCCAGAGTGCTCCATTGTGACCGTTCTGGACAGCACTCTCAATTCAGATGCACTGGCCAGGTAGACAGGAAAAGGCCTGCGAAGTTTTGAATTTCAATTTCCAGTTTGTCCAGCATGGCAAGCTGCAGGTGACCATGCAGAGCTCATCAGCAGAGGTGACCATGATGGAGTCCCAGAATCGCAGAAGAGCCCCAGCATGGACCGAACGGGAGGTACAGGATCTGATCGCTGTATGGGGAGAGGAATCCGTGCTATCAGAACTATGTTCCAGTTTTCGAAATGCCAAAACATTTTTCAAAATCTCCCAGGGCATGAATGACAGAGGCCATCACAGGGACCCGAAGCAGTGCCGCGTGAAACTTAAGGAGCTGAGGCAAGCCTACCAGAAAACCAGAGAGGCAAATGGCCACTCCAGGTCAGAGCCCAAAACATGCTGCTTCTATGATGAGCTGCATGCCATTTTAGGGGCTTCAGCCACCACTACCCCAGCCGTGTTGTTTGACTCCTTCAATGGAGATGGAGGCAACACGGAAGCAGGTATTGGGGATGAAGAAGATGATGATGATGAGGTTGTAAATAGCTCACAGCAAGCAAGCGGAGAAACCAGTTTTCCCGACAGTTAGGAACTGTTTCTCACCCTGGACCTGGAGCTAGTCCCCCCAGAAACCCACCTAAGGCTGCCTCCCGGACCTACCAGGCAGAGAAGGGACCTCTGGTGAGTGTACCTTTTAAAATACTATACATGGTTTAAAAGCAAGCATGTTGAATGAAAAATTTGCCCTGGCATTCGCGGTTCTCCTGGATGTACTCCCAAAGCCTTTGCAAAAGGTTTCTGGGGAGGGCAGCCTTATTCCATCCACCATGGTAGGACACTTTACCAGTCCAGGCCAGTAGTACGTACTCGGGAATCATTGTAGAACAAAGCATTGCAGTGTATGTTTGCTGGCGTTCAAACAACATCCGTTCTTTATCTCTCTGTGTTATCCTAAGAAGCGTGATCTTATTCATGGTCACCTGGTTGAAATAGGGTGCTTTTCTTAAGGGGACATTCAGAGGTGCCCATTCCTGCTGGGCTGTTTGCCTGTGGCTGAACAGAAATGTTCCCCACTGTTAGCAACGCGCTGGGGGGAGGCAAAATGCGACCTTGTAACGAAAGCACATGTGCTATGTATATAATGTTAACAGTAAGGTTTACCGTGAAAGAGTGTACCCATTGTTCTATAAAATGTGTCTTTTTGAATACCACTGTCCCTTTTTTTTTCTCCACCAGCTGCATGTGTTTCAAGGATCACAGGATCTTCTCCTTCCCAGAAGCTAGCGAAGATTAGAAGGCGAAAAAAACGCACTCACGATGAAATGTTCTGTGAGCTCATGCTGTCCTCTCACACTGATGGAGCACAGATGAATGCATGGAGGCAGACAATGTCAGAGTGCAGGAAAGCACAAAATGACCGGGAGGAGAGGTGGCGGGCTGAAGAGAGTAAGTGGCGGGCTGAAGAGAGGGCTGAAGCTGAAAGGTGGCGGCAGCGTGATGAGAGGAGGCAGGATTCAATGCTGAGGCTGCTGGAGGATCAAACTAATATGCTCCAGCATATGGTTGAGCTGCAGGAAAGACAGCAGGAGCACAGACTGCCGCTACAGCCCCTGTGTAACCAACCGCCCTCCTCCCCAAGTTCCATAGCCTCCACACCCAGACGCCCAAGAACGCGGTGGGGGACCTCTGGCCACCCAGCCACTCCACCCCAGAGGATTGCCCAAGCAACAGAAGGCTGGCATTCAATAAGTTTTAAAGTTTTAAACTTTTAAAGTGCTGTGTGGCCTTGTCCTTCCCTCCTCCACCACCCCTCCTGGTGCTTCTCTCCTCCACCACCCTTCCTGGGCTACCTTGGCAGTTATCCCCCTATTTGTGTGATGAATGAATAAAGAATGCATGAATGTGAAGCAACAATGTCTTTATTGCCTCTGCAAGGGGTGATCAAAGGGAGGAGGAGAGGGTGGTTAGCTTACAGGGAAGTAAAGTGAACCAAGGGGCAGGGGGTTTCATCAAGGAGAAACAAACAGAACTGTCACACCGTAGCCTAGCCAGTCATGCATCTGGTTTTCAAAGCTTCTCTGATGTGCACCGCTCCCTCCTGTGCTCTTCTAACCGCCCTGGTGTCTGGCTGTGCGAAACCAGCGGCCAGGCGATTTGCCTCAACCTCCCACCCCGCCAGAAGCGTCTCCCCCTTACTCTCACAGATATTGTGGAGCGCAGAGCGAGCAGTAATAACAGTGGGAATATTGGTTTTGCTGAGGTCTAACCGAGTAAGTAAACTGCGCCAGTGCGCTTTTAAAAGTCCAAAAGCACATTCTACCACCATTCTGCACTTGCTCAGCCTGTAGTTGAACACCTCCTGACTACTGTCCAGGCTGCCTGTGTACAGCTTCATGAGCCATGGCATTAAGGGGTAGGCTGGGTCCCCAAGGATAACGATAGGCATTTCAACATCCCCAAGGGTTATTTTCTGGTCTGGGAATAAAGTCCCTTCCTGCAGCTTTTGAAACAGACCAGAGTTCCTGAAGATGCGAGCGTCATGTACCTTTCCCGGCCATCCCACGTTTATGTTGGTGAAACGTCCCTTGTGATCCATCAGTGCTTGCAGCACTACTGAAAAGTACCCCTTTTGGTTATGTACTCGCCGGCTTGGTGCTCCGGTGCCAAGATAGGGATATGGGTTCCATCTATGGCCCCACCAGAGTCAGGGAATCGCATTGCAGCAAAGCCATCGCCTATGACCTGCACATTTCCCTTGATATCAGCAGATCTTTGATTGCGTTGGCTACTTGCATCACAGCAGCCCCACAGTAGATTTGCCCACTCCAAATTGATTCCCGACTGACCGGTAGCTGTCTGGCATTGCAAGCTTCCACAGGGCTATTGCCACTCGCTTCTCAACTGTGAGGGCTCCTCTCATCTTGGTATTCGTGCGCTTCAGGGCAGGGGAAAGCAAGTCACAAAGTTCCATGAAAGTGCCCTTATGCATGCAAAAGTTTCGCAGCCACTGGGAATCGTCCCAGAGCTGCAACACTATGTGGTCCCACCAGTCTGTGCTTGTTTCCTGAGCCCAGAATTGGTGTTCCACGGCTTGAACCTGCCCCATTAGCACCATGATGCCCACATTGCCGGAGCCCTTGCTTTGAGAGAAGTCTGTGTCCATATCCTCATTGCTCTAGTCACCGCGCTGACGTCGCCTACTTGCCTGGTTTCGCTTTGCCAGGTTCTGGTGCTGCATATACTGCTGGATAATGCACGTGGTGTTTAATGTGCTCCTAATTGCCAAAGTGATCTGAGCGGGCTCCATGCTTGCCGTGATATGGTGTCTGCACAGAAAAAAGGCGCGGAACGATTGTCTGCCGTTGCTCTGACGGAGGGAAGGGCGACTGACGACATGGCTTACGGGGTTGTCCTACAGGAATTAAAATCAACAAAGGGGGTGGCTTTGCGAGAAACAGTCCTCAACCCCTCAAGGATAGAACTCAAAACCTCAAGGATAGAACTCAAAACTGGGTTTAACAGGCCGTTGATTTCACGGAGGGAGGGAGGAGAAAATGAATACAAAACAAATCTGGTCTATTTCTTGGTTTGAGCCACTTTATACATCTTGCTGGCAGCAGACTTTGCAGTACGACCGCCAGCCATCATCATCTCCTGGGTGCTCGGCAGAAGATGGTGCAGTATGACTGCTGGCCATCATCTGCTGGCTGCTGATTAAAAGACTAAAAAGATTAAAAGATTAAAAGTGCACTGCAGGTAGGACTGAATCGCCATGAGACGAAACTTAAAAGGGAAATGACCTGGCTGAGTCACTGCCATGTTTGCCCAGGCGCCCCTGACCACATCGAGGTCGGTTAAAAGAGCACCCAGGACTACATCGACGACGGCTATCAGTCATACTGCACTGTCTGCTGCCAAAAGGCAATAAACTGCTGCTGTGTAGCAATGCATTACCACGTCTGCCAGCACGTGGTAATAATCCATCTGGTGCCAGGAGACATACGGTGAAGGTTAGCTGAGCGGGCTCCATGCTTGCTGTGATATGGCATCTGCACAGGTAACTCAAGAAAAAGGCACAAAATGATTGTCTCCCCTTGCTTTCACGGAAGGAGGGAGGGAAGGGGGCCTGACGATATGTACCCAGAACCACCCGCCACAATGTTTTAGCCCCATCAGGCACTGGGATTTCTACCCAGAATTCAAATGGGCCGCGGGAACTGTGGGAACTGTGGGATAGCTACCCACAGTGCAACGCTCCGGAAGGGGACGGTTGCCTCGGTACTGTGGACACACTCCGCCGACTACATGCACTTAGAGCTTTTGGGTGGGGACACCCACAATCAACTGTATAAAAACGCTTTCTACAAAACCAACTTCTATAAATTCGACCTAATTTCGTAGTGTAGACATACCCTGGCATACGGTTTTGGTGTTCTCATTTGAAAAAGATGTTGAGACCTTGGAGCTGGGGCAGCAAAGAGCCACCAAATGTTCTGAGGGCTGGAGAAAAATGCCTTCTAGTGAGGTATTGAAAGAGCTCAACCTGTTTAGTTTATTGAAACAGGATTGAAAGGTGACTTCACTGACGTGTTGAAGTGCGTTAATGGAGAGAAAATATTGGGTATGAAGGGGGTCGTTAATCTAGCAGAGCACGGCATCACAAGACCCAGTGGCTGGAAGGTGAAAAGAGAGAAATTCATATTTCAAATAAGGAACAAATATTCAACAGCGAGGATGATTCACCACAGGAACTAGCCACCAAGGAAAGTGGTGGATTCTCCATCTCTTGATGTCATTTAATGAAGACTAGATGCCTTTCTGGAATGTGTTAGCCCCGACAGGAGCTATTGTGGTCTACAGGAGGCCTGTGATATGCAGGAGGTGAGATGAGATGCTGTAATGGCCTCTTCTGGGCATACAGTCTCCTAGTTTCTGAAAAACTGAGTGTAGCATTGGGAGCAGCCTCCGATGTTTTACTGTCAAGCCGGCTTGCTTCCTGGAATGAACCCTCATTGAGTGGGATGATCCACAGGGTACTAGTAGCTGAAACCTCCAAAGTGTCTGGACAGCGGCAGGACATCAGCTCTGCAGGGGAGAGGTGGGTGTGGCATTGAGATCACAAAGGCCTTTTGCAGGAGCTCAGCCTATTGGTCAAAGGTGATGGGGAGGTGGTGACCTCACAGAGAGATGCTGACATCAGCCAGGCAGGACGGAGCGTAGGGCCAGGGGAACGTCAAGAGATCCCTGTGGCTTTGCTTCAGCAAGTCTCCTTCTCGAGGTCTCTCTTTGAGGACTGAGAGAGTATTAGGGTTCACGTACGTGAGCACGAGGAGGAACCTCTTTGAAGTTTTCTCCTTTCCTTTTACAGATTTTACGAGAAAACAGATGTCCCTGTTGAGAAGGTAAGAGCCTGTGAGAGGTTTGGAACCTGTTCAATCTAATCCATCTGGTGCCAGGTGAATTCTAGGCATGGAAAACCCTAGTTTAAGGTGGCAGAATTTTATTCCCCACCTAGGATTTTGTCCCTTAGAATCACTGGGGACATTAGGGTTTGTCCTTTGGGTGGTTTTACCTTTTCCTCCATCCCTCCCTCCTTTCTCTTCATCTCTTACTTCTTTTGTCCTTTCCCCAGTTTCCCATCCCACCACCAGGAGAGGGGTGTGTGTGTTTGTGTCCCCCGAGGGGTGCTCTGCAGCTGCCATTGTGGGATGTCCACCCAAAAATGTGGGGCTGAAATAGTGCTCAGAAAGTGATCCCCACCGGCGACCGGGGCCATCCTTTGGGCTCTCTGGTGAGAAACCACAGCCTCCCGCCCTTCAGCCTTTACCCCGATTGACTGAGGTGGACCTTGACGTGGGGAATGGTTTCCTAGAAGTCTGGACTCCTGGATTCTGTTCCTTCTCTAGCCTGGTTTGGGAGTGTGGCCTGGGATGGCAGGAGGCAGCTGCTTGTTCAAAGTGACCGATGGTCTTTGTGACTGACCCCAGTGCTGGAAAAGGAGGAGACTCCCCAGGTTTGCTGCACCAGGGATGACGAGGCGGAACGCTGGGAGCAGATGATGCAATGAACTCCTGGCCGTGTGTGTAGATTGCACTCCCTGCACCCCTGTGTCTAGCTGACTTGCTTCCCAGAATGAACCCTCATTGAGTCTGGCCAGCAGCAGGACATTAGCTATGGAGGGGAGGGGTGGGTGTGGCAGTGAGATCACAAAGGCCTTTTGCAGGAGCTCAGCCTGTTGGTCAAAGGTGATGGGGAGGTGGTGACCTCACAGAGAGATGCTGACATCAGCCAGACAGGACAGGGGCACAGGGCCAGGGAAACGTCAAGAGATCCCCGTGTCTTTGCTTCAGCAAGATTCCTACTCAAGGTCTCTCTTTGAGGACTGAGAGAGTATTAGGGTTTACGTTCGTGAGCGCGAGGAGAAATCCCCTTGGAGTTTCCTCCTTTCCTTTTTCAGATTTTACGAGAAAACAGATGTTCCTGTTGAGAAGGTAAGAGCCTCTGAGAGGTTTAGAACCTGTTCAGTCTGATCCATCTGGTGCCAGCTGAAATCTAGGCATAGAAAACACTAGTTTAAGGTGGCAGAATTTTATTCCCCACCTAGGATTTTGTCCCTTAGAATCACTGGGGAGATTAGGGTGTGTCCTTTTGGTTTTACCTTTTCCTCCATCCCTTCCTCCTTTCTCTTCATCTCTTACTTCTTTTGTCCTTACCTCTGTTCCTCATCCCACCACCAGGAGAGGGGTATGTGTATATGTGTGTCCGGGGGTGCTCTGCAGTTCCCATTGTGGGATGTTCCCCAAAAATGTGGGGCTGAAATAGTGCTCGGACAGTGATCGCCACTGGTGACCAGGGCCATCCTTTGGGCTCTCTGGTAAGAACCTGCAACCTCCCACCCCTCTACCCTGATTGGCTGAGCAGGGGGTTACTGACAGGGAGTTGACTCAGGTCCTTGTTGGTCTCTTCTAAGACCAAGTAAATAAGACCTAACCAGTCGTATGGTTGACAAATTTTGCTGCTTCTCTGCATTAATTGTCTCTGAGCACTTCATGATTCTCTCTAACATTCCAGTTCTTCTAAAATACTTTGTGAATAATTACTTTGAACTGTGGTTGTTCATTTGAGAACACTTTATTCAGGTCTCAGAGTAACAGCCGTGTTAGTCTGTATTCGCTAAAAGAAAAGGAGTACTTGTGGCACCTTAGAGACGAACCAATTTATTTGAGCATAAACTTTCGTGATCTACAGCTGACTTCATCGGATGCTGTAACTCACGAAAACTTATGCTCAAGTAAATTGGTTAGTCTCTAAGGTGCCACAAGTACTCCTTTTCTTTATTCAGGTCATTCAAAGTATGAAATTCAAGATGCAATGGTTAGTCTGAAAGTCTGGAGTCTTGGGTCCTATTCCCAACTCTGCCACTGACTGGCTGTGTGACCTAAGACAAGTCAATTCTCCTTTCTCAGTCTTTGCTTCTCCTTCTTTCAAGTAGGGATAACAATCCGCTCCTACCTACCTCACGGGGGATCCATTGCGGGGAGGATGGGGATCCATTGGAGAGTATCAGTTGGAGCAGGAGATAATAAGAGGTGTCCTATCATGTTTACTCAGATCAGATTATGACCTAATGGAAGAGCTGAAATATTCTATTTGATTTGTATTTTATTATTTTGAAATTGTTAAGAGCAGCAGGCTCCAGGAAGGTGTGTAAAGTGCTGGGATGTCAGGATCTGGGACGTGCTGTCTCCCCTGCACTAGGGCAGTGTTCTGCACCCCCTGCTGCTGGCTGAGTTACTCCGTTCCTTGGCAATTAGACAAACTCTTTCTTCACAGCCAGTCGATCACCCAGTGTCACCACCCTGCATGCTGGCTCGGCAGGGTAATTCCTCAGGTCACCATAGTTTCCAGCCTGCCTTGGGCTTGGAGAATGAGGAGGTGGGAGTGCAACAGCTTGCAACCGTGAACATCCACCATGCATCGCTTTATCACCTAGAGCAAGTGAGTGGCATTAGGGTTCCTCTGTGGCATCCCCCGTCTGTCTGGGGAGAGGCAGAAAGGGAGTGAGAGAATCTCTCCGAAAGGAGATCGGATTTGCAAAGCGACCCCAGGAGTCCCTCACTTACAGTCAGGGGAGGGGCTTCTCCAGAGCCATCTCCAGTGTGTTTGGAAAGGTCCCAGAAATGGGGCTCCCTTCCCTTCCCTTGTGGGAGACTGTTCCGAAGGCTGAGAGTCTCTGAACTGGGCTAGACCCTGTGAGGTGCTGAGCATGACATCAGTGGGAAACAAGGAGACCCTGGGCTTGCTATGCCTAGGGACTTTGACGTGGGGAATGGAGCCGGAGTGTGGCTCTGCAGGTGGCCTCAAAGCCTGAGGGAAGCAGCTGCCATCTTCCCCAGGAGCAGAGCGGTCCCTTTGTCCCCTCTGGCGAGGAAGGAGTTCCCGCCCGAGCCAGGAGGTGGAAGCGCCCAGCCTTCTGGAGGAGGAAACCTGCTCCGGATGCAGGTGCTGAGGTGGGAGGGGCACCTGCTAGGCTGAAATGGAGCTGTCCCAGGATGTGTCTGGGCAGGCAGGATTCAGCCGAGGAGGGGAGCCGGGCCTGGTGGCTCTGGGGCTTGTTGTGTGGGAAGCACGGGCCCCAGAATCCCAGCCCTGATTCGCAGGAGGAGGCATCGCCCTGCCCAGTCACTGTGGACCTTCCAGCCTCCCGAAGGCAGAAGGTGGAGGAACCCTGTCCAAGCACCAGCAGCTCGGCCCGCTCTCCATGGGACAGCAGCAGTGCCGGGGATTGAGGCAGCAGCCAGGCCGAGGTGCGCCGCTGCTTTGTTCCAGGTGAGGAACCAGGCTGGGCTCAGGGAGGGGTGAGGAGGGGGCTGTGAACACTCTGGGCCCAGGCATTCGACCAGTGCTATGGGGACGGGTCCCCAGCCCAGGTGTCTGGCTTGAGCCACATGAACCCCACTGATACCAGATGCTGCCACTTTTGTCCTTGATACTCCAGGTGGGGCGGGTGAGTCCAGGACACTGTGGGGGAGGGAGGGTCTCTTTGCTATGGGCTCCTGAAGGAGTTGGGGGCTGAAGGCATCACTGAGAGGGGGAAGTGTGGGTCCTGAAGTGCCCTGGGTCCCGCAGGTGGGAAGGGGGCACATTGCCGCACCATGCCCCTGTCCTTTCCCCGCGTGACAGCAGAAGTCACCCTGTCCCCTTCTCTCCCTGGTGCAGGGACCTCCAGGGACTCAGAGGATGAGGAGGAGGTAGCCGTGGACATGGCCATGAGGAGGCTGCTCTGTAGAACATCCGAGAGCAGTTCCAAGGCTGAGAAAAGGTAGAAACCTTTCCCAGCTGTGCTGGAACTGAGATTGTCCTTCCCCTTCCCAGCTCCCTGACCCCCTGCAGAGCATCTTGTCTCTGATGATCCACCAGCTCTAACAGGGACTTTTCTCCACTATGATCGTGGACCCCCAAAATAGAGGTGTTTGTCACAGACCAGCCAGAGTCTGCTCCCCCAACATGCACTGTCCCAGTTCCTGACCTCGTTTGTGTAGGAGTTGTGGTTGATTTGGACAATGGCCAGGTCCCCACTATCCCCCATTGAGGCCTGAGTCCTGCAGCTGGTGTGGGTGGGGCAGGGAGGTCCCTGGCTCACTGGCTCTCTCTCCCCTAACCCCACTCCTGGTTTGTGCAGGACAAGGCGCAGCAGGTCATGTTCCTGGATGCCATCCACCCCGCGTGATTCGCTACACGGAAGAGAGCACAGGACACATTGGAGTCGCACTGCTGCAAGGCGGCTGTGGTGGAGAGGACTGTGGTGAGTGAGACACAGCGTCCAACCGCTGGAGGGAGGACAGAGGCATTGGTGGGGCAGGGGTCCTTTTCTCACTGTGCTGTGGGGCGCAGGTTCTGGGTACTAAGGCTCTGAAGAAGCTCTCAAGGAGTAATTTTTAAAATAATTTTTATCAGTGATTTGGGAGCAAACATACAATCCCTGCTGAGAAGACTGGTGGGTGACAAAATACACTGGTGGGTGACTGGTGAGTGGCAAACTGGACCCATTCAAAGCAAAGAAATTTGACCAGAGCCAAATGCAAGGTCCTATAACTAGCAACAGGGCATGCCGGTCACACCTCCAGAATGGGGAAGTATATCCAGGAAAGCAGTGACTCTGAAAGGGTTTTCGGGGCCATAGTGGAGAAGCCCATCATCATGAGCTCCCAGTGTGATTCTGTTGTGAACAGAGCTAAAGCCATCATTAGACGTAGGAGCAGAGCGGTGAGTAGGATAGGGACGTGACAGAGCATCAGTGAAACTGAGATTGGAATACGGCATCCGGTTTTGGTGTCCTCATTTGAAAAAGATGTTGAGACATTGGAGCTGGGGCATCAAAGAGCCACCAAATGTTCTGAGGGCTGGAGAAAAATGGCTTCTAGTGGGCTACTGAAGTGTTGAAGTGCCTTAATGGAGAGAAAATATTGGGTATGAAGGGGCTCGTTAATCAAGCAGAGCAAGGCATCACAAGACCCAATGGCTGGAAGGTGAAAAGAGAGAAATTCATATTGCAAATAAGGAACAAATATTCAACAGTGAGGATGATTCACCACAGGAACTAGCTACCAAGGAAAGTGGTGGATTCTCCATCTCTTGATGTCATTTAATGAAGACTAGATGCCTTTCTGGAATGTGTTTGCCCCGACAGGAGCTATTGTGGTCTACAGGAGGCCTGTGATATGCAGGGGTGTCAGATGAGATGCTCTAATGGCCTCTTCTGGCCATACAGTCTCCTAATTTCTGAAAAACTGAGTGTAGCATTGGGAGCAGCCTCTGATGTTTTACTGTCTAGCCGGCTTCCTTCCTGGAATGAACCCTCATTGAGTGGGATGATCCAAGGGGTACTAGTAGCTGAAACCTCCAAAGTGTCTGGCCAGAAGCAGGACATTAGCTGTGCAGGGGAGGGGTGGGTGTGGCAGTGAGATCACAAAGGCCTTTTGCAGGAGCTCAGCCTATTGGTCAAAGGTGATGGGGAGGTGGTGACCTCACAGAGAGATGCTGACATCAGCCAGGCAGGACAGGGGTGCAGGGCCAGGGAAACGTCAGAGATCCCCTGTGGCTTTGCTTCAGCAAGTCTCCTTCTCGAGGTCTCTCTTTGAGGACTGAGAGTGTTTTAGGGTTCACCTACGTGAGCACGAGGAGGAACCTCTTTGGAGTTTTCTCCTTTACTTTTACTGATTTTACTAGAAAACTTACGTCGCTGTTGAGAAGGTAAGAGCCTCTGAGAAGTTTGGAACCTTTTCCATTTGATCCATCTGGTGCCAGCTGAAATCTAGGCATGGAAAACACTAGTTTAAGATGGCAGAATTTTCAGCCAAACACTAGGATTTTGTCCCTTAGAATCCTTGGGGACATTAGGGTTTGCTCTTTTGTGGTTTTACCTTTCCCTCCATCCTTGCGTCCTTTCTCTTCATCTCTTACTTCTTTTGTCCTTTCCCCAGTTCCCCTCCCACCACCAGGAGAGGGGTGTGTGTGTGTGTGTGTGTGTGTTTGTGTGTGTCCTGGGGGGTGCTCTGCAGCTCCCATTGTGGGATGTCCACCCAAAAATGTGGGACTGAAATAGTGCTCGGACAGTGATCCCCACCGGTGACCGGGGACATCCTTTGGGCTCTCTGGTAAGAACCTGCAACCTCCCACCCCTCTACCCTGATTGGCTGAGCAGGGGGTTACTGACAGGGAGTTGACTCAGGTCCTTGTTGGTCTCTTTTAAGACCAAGTAAATAAGTGATAACCAGTCATATGGTTGACAAATTTTGCTGCTTCTCTGCTTTAATTGTCTCTGAGCAGTTCATGATTCTCTCTAACATTCTAGTTCTCCTAAAATACTTTCTGAATAATTATTATGAACTGTGGTTGGTCATTTGAGAGCACTTTATTCAGATCATTCAATGTATGAAATTCCAGGTCCGAAGGTTAGTTTGAAAGTCGGGGCTCTTGGGTCCTATTCCCAACTGAGGTCACACAGCCAGTCTGTGGCAAAGACAAGTCAATTCCCCTTTCTCAGCCTTAGCTTCTCTCTCTTTCAAGTAGGGATAACAATCCGCTCCTACCTAACTCACGGTGGGTTGAAGATGGGGATCCATTGGAGCGAGTCACTCGGAGCAGTGCATAGTATGAGGTGTCATATCACGTTTACTCAGATCAGATTATGACCTAATCGAAGAGCTGAAATATTCTATTTGATTTGTATTTTATTATTTTGAAATTGTTAAGAGCAGCAGGCTCCAGGAAGGTGTGTAAAGTGCTGGGAAGTCAGGATCTGGGAGGCGCTGTCTCCCCTGCACTAGGGCAGTGTTCTGCACCCCCTACTGCTGGCTGAGTTACTCCATCCCTTGGCAATAAGAAAGATTCTTGTTTTCACAGCCAGTCGATCGCCCAGTGTCATCACGCTGCCTGGTGCCTCGGCAGGGTAATTCCTCAGGTCACCACCCTTTCCAGCCTGCCTTGAGCTTGGAGAATGAGGAGGAGGGCAAGCGAAAGCTTGCCACCCTGAACATCCGCCATCCATCTCTCCATCACCTAGAGCAAGTGAGTGGCATTAGGGTTCCTCTGTGGCATCCCCCGTCTGTCTGGGGAGAGGCAGAAAGAGGGTGAGAGAATCTCTCCGAAAGGAGATCGGATTTGCAAAGCGACCCCAGGAGTCCCTCGCTTTCAGTCAGGGGAGGGGCTTCTCCAGAGCCATCTCCAGTGTGTTTGGAAAGATCCCAGCAATGGGGCTCCCAGCCCTTCCCTTGTGGGAGACTGTTCCCAAGGCTGAGAGTCTCTGAACTGGGCTAGACCCTGTGAGCTGCTGAGCATGGAAATCAATGGGAAACAAGGAGACCCAGGCCTTGCTATGTCTAGGGACTATGATGTGGGGAATAGTTTCCCAGGAGAAATGTGGACTCCTGGATTCTGTTCCTTCTCTAGCCTGGAGAGGGGGTGTGGCCTGGGATGGAGGAGGGAGCTGCTCGTCCAAAGTGACCGATGGTCTTTGTGACTGACCCCAGTGCTGGAAAAGGAGGAGACTCCCTGGGTATTGCTGCACCAGGGATGACGAGGGGGAACGTTGGGAGCAGATGATGCAATGAACTCCTGGCCGTGTGTGTAGATTGCACTCCCTGCACCCCTGTGTCTAGCTGACTTGCTTCCCAGAATGAACCCTCATTGAGTCTGGCCAGCAGCAGGACATTAGCTATGGAGGGGAGGGGTGGGTGTGGCAGTGAGATCACAAAGGCCTTTTGCAGGAGCTCAGCCTGTTGGTCAAAGGTGATGGGGAGGTGGTGACCTCACAGAGAGATGCTGACATCATCCAGACAGGACCGGGGCACAGGGCCAGGGAAACGTCAAGAGATCCCCGTGGCTTTGCTTCAGCAAGATTCCTACTCAAGGTCTCTCTCTGAGGACTGAGAGAGTATTAGGGTTTACGTTCGTGAGCGTGAGGAGGAATCCCCTTGGAGTTTCCTCCTTTCCTTTTCCAGATTTTACGAGAAAACAGACGTTCCTGTTGAGAAGGTAAGAGCCTCTGAGAGGTTTGGAACCTGTTCAGTCTGATCCATCTGGTGCCAGCTGAAATCTAGGCATGGAAAACCTAGTTTAAGGTGGCAGAATTTTATTCCCCATAGGATTTTGTCCCTTAGAATCACTGGGGAGATTAGGGTGTGTCCTTTTGGTTTTACCTTTTCCTCCATCCCTCCCTCCTTTCCCTTCATCTCTTACTTCTTTTGTCCTTACCCCTGTTCCCCATCCCACTACCAGGAGAGGGATGTGTGTATGTGTGTGTCATGGGGTGCTCTGCAGTTCCCATTGTGGGATGTCCCCCAAAAATGTGGGACTGAAATAGTGCTCGGACAGTGATCCCCACTGGTGACCGGGGCCATCCTTTGTGCTCTCTGGTGAGAACCCGCAGCCTCCCGCCCCTCTCCCCTGATTTGCTGAGCAGGGGATTATTAATAGGAAGTTGACTCAGGTCCTTGTTGGTCTCTTCTAAGACCAAGTAAATAAGACCTAACCAGTCATATGGTTGACAAATTTTGCTGCGTCTCTGCATTAATTGTCTCTGAGCAGTTCATGATTCTCTCTAACATTCCAGTTCTTCTAAAATACTTTGTGAATAATTACTTTGAACTGTGGTTGTTCATTGGAGAACACTTTATTCAGGTCTCAGAGTAACAGCCGTGTTAGTCTGTATTTGCAAAAAGAAAAGGAGTACTTGTGGCACCTTAGAGACTAACCAATTTATTTGAGCATAAGCTTTCGTGATCTACAGCTGACTTCATTGGATGCTGTAGCTCACAAAAACTTATGCTCAAGTAAAGTGGTTAGTCTCTAAGTTGCTACAAGTACTCCTTTTCTTTATTCAGGTCATTCAATGTATGAAATTCAAGATGCAATGGTTAGTCTGAAAGTCTGGGCTCTTGGGTCCTATTCCCAGCTCTGCCACTGACTGGCTGTGTGACCTAAGACAAGTCAATTCTCCTTTCTCAGTCTTTGCTTCTCCCTCTTTCAAGTAGGGATAACAATCCGCTCCTGCCTACCTCACGGTGCGGGGAGGATGGGGATCCATTGGAGAGTATCAGTTGGAGCAGGAGATAATAAGAGGTGTCCTATCACGTTTACTCAGATCAGATTATGACCTAATCGAAGAGCTGAAATATTCTATTTGATTTGTATTTTATTATTTTGAAATTGACAAGAGCAGCAGGCTCCAGGAAGATGTGTAAAGTGCTGGGATGTCAGGATCTGGGAGGCGCTGTCTCCCCTGCACTAGGGCAATGTTCTGCACCCCCTGCTGCTGGCTGAGTTTCTCCGTCCCTTGGCAATAAGACAGACTCTTTCTTCACAGCCAGTCGATCACCCAGTGTCACCACCCTGCCTGGTGTCTCAGCAGGGTAATTCCTGAGGTCACCACCCTTTCCAGCCTGCCTTGGGCTTGGAGAATGAGGAGGTGGGAGAGCAACAGCTGGCAAGCCTGAACATCCACCATGCATCGCTTTATCACCTAGAGCAAGTGAGTGGCATTAGGGTTCCTCTGTGGCATGCCCCGTCTGTCTGGGGAGAGGCAGAAAGAGGGTGAGAGAATCTCTCCGAAAGGAGATCGGATTTGCAAAGCGACCCCAGGAGTCCCTCGCTTTCAGTCAGGGGAGGGGCTTCTCCAGAGCCATCTCCAGTGTGTTTGGAAAGGTCCCAGCAATGGGGCTCCCAGTCCTTCCCTTGTGGGAGACTGTTCCGAAGGCTGAGAGTCTCTGAACTGGTCTAGACCCTGTGAGCTGCTGAGCATGAAATCAGTGGGAAACAAGGAGACCCTGGGCTTGCTATGCCGAGGGACTTTGATGTGGGGAATGGTTTCCCAGGAGAAATGTGGACTCCTGGATTCTGTTCCTTCTGTAGCCTGGAGGGGGAGTATGGCCTGGGATGGAGGAGGGAGCTGCTCGTCCAAAGTGACAGGTGGTCTTTGTGACTGACCCCAGTGCTTGAAAAGGAGGAGACTCCCCGAGTATTGCTGCACCAGGGATGACGAGGGGGAATGTTGGGAGCAGATGATGCAAAGAACTCCTGGCAGTGTGTGTAGATTGCACTCCCTGCACCCCTGTGTGGAGAGGAGGAGCTGCTCTGTCAGGGACAGGAATGGGGAGGGACCAAACAGGGCGGTTAGTGAGAGGCTGCCTTGGGCCCAGACTCACGGCTGCTCCTCGCTCGGTTCCATTTTGGCCAGGCTCCTGAGGATATTGAGGAAGAAGGCTCTGCAGGTGGCCTCAGAGCCTGAGGGAAGCAGCTGCCATGTTCCCCTGGAGCAGAGCAGTCCCTTTGTCCCCTCTGGCGGGGAAGGAGTTCCCGCCCGAGCCAGGAGGTGGAAGCGCCCAGCCTTCTGGCGGAGGAAACCCGCTCTCAGCGAAGGCACTGAGGTGGGAGAGGCACCAGCCAGGCTGAAATGGAGCTGTCCCAGGAGGCGGCTGGGCAGGCAGGACCCAACCCAGGAGGGGAGCCGGGGAGGATGGCCCTGGGGCTTGTTGTGTGGGAAGCACGGGCCCCAGAATCCCAGCCCTGATTCCCACCAGGAGGCATCGCCCTGCCCAGTCACTGAGGACCTTCCAGCCTCCCGAAGGCAGGAGGTGGAGGAACCCTGTCCAAGCACCAGCAGCTCGGCCCGCTCCCCATGGGACAGCAGCAGCGCCGGGGACTGAGGCAGCAGCCAGGCCGAGGTGCGCCGCTGCTTTGTTAAAGGTGAGGAACCAGGCTGGGCTCAGGATGTGGTGAGGAGGGGGCTGTGAACACCCTGGGCCCAGGCACTCGTCCAGTGCTGTGGGGACGGGTCCCCAGCCCAGGTGTCTGGCTTGAGCCACATGAACCGCACTGATACTAGATGCTGCCACTTTGGTCCTTGATGCTCCAGGTGGGGGCAGGTGAGTCCAGGACACTGTGGGGGAGGGAGGGTCTCTTTGCTATGGGCTCCTGAAGGAGTTGGGGGCTGAAGGCATCACTGAGAGGGGGAAGTGTGGGTCCTGAAGTGCCCTGGGTCCCGCAGGTGGGAAGGGGGCACATTGCCGCACCATGCCCCTGTCCTTTCCCCGCGTCACAGCAGGAGTCACCCTGTCCCCTTCTCTCCCTGGTGCAGGGACCTCCAGGGACTCAGAGGACGAGGAGGAGGTAGCCGTGGACATGGCCATGAGGAGGCTGCTCTCAGGAACATCCGAGAGCAGTTCCAAGGCCGAGAAAAGGTAGAAACCTTTCCCAGCTGTGCTGGAACTGAGATTGTCCTGCCCTTTCCCAGCACCCTGACTCCCTGCAGAGCTCTAACAGCTCTAACGGGGACTTTTCTCCACTATGATCGTGGACCCCCAAAACAGGGGTGTTTGTCACAGACCAGCCAGGGTCTCCTCCCCCAACATGCACTGTCCCAGTTCCTAACCTTGTTTGTGTAGGAGTTGTGGTTGATTTGGACAATGGCCGGGTCCCCACTATCCCCCATTCAGGCCTGAGTCCCGCAGCTGGTGTGGGTGGGGCAGGGAGATCCCTGGCTCACTGGCTCTCTCTCCCCTAACCCCACTCCTGGTTTGTGCAGGACAAGGCCCAGCAGCTCATGTTCCTGGATGCCATCCACCCCATGTGATTCGCTACACGGAAGAGAGCACAGGACACATGGGAGTCACACTGCTGCAAGGAGGCTGTGGTGGAGAGGACTGTGGTGAGCGAGACACAGCGCCCAGCTGCTGGAGGGAGGACAGATGCATGGGAGGGGAAGAGGTCCTTTTCTCACTGTGCTGTGGGGCGCAGGTTCTTGGTACTTAGGCTCTGAAGAAGCTCTCAAGGAGTAATTTTTAAAATAATTTTTATCAGTGATTTGAGAGCAAACATACAATCCCTGCTGAGAAGACTGGTGGGTGACAAAATACACTGGTGGGTGACTGGTGGGTGGCAAACTGGACTCATTCAAAGCAAAGAAATTTGACCAGAGCCAAATGCAAGGTCCTACAGCTAGCAACAGGGCATGCCGGTCACACCTCCAGAATGGGGAAGTATATCCAGGAAAGCAGTGACTCTGAAAGGGTTTTCTGGGCCATAGTGGAGAAGCCTGTCATCGTGAGCTCCCAGTGTGATTCTGTGGTGAACAGGGCTAAAGCCATCATTAGACGTAGGAGCAGAGCGGTGAGTAGGATAGGGAGGTGACAGAGCAGGAGTGAGACTGAGATTGGAATACAGCATCCGGTTTTGGTGTCCTCATTTGAAAAAGATGTTGAGACATTGGAGCTGGGGCATCAAAGAGCCACCAAATGTTCTGAGGGCTGGAGAAAAATGCCTTCTAGTGAGCTATTGAAGTGTTGAAGTGCCTTAATGGAGAGAAAATATTGGGTATGAAGGGGCTCCTTAATTTAGCAGAGCACGGAATCACGATACCCAATGGCTGGAAGATGAAAAGAGAGAAATTCATATTTCAAATAAGGAACAGATATTCAACAGCGAGGATGATTCTCCACAGGAACTAGCCACCAAGGAAAGTGGTGGATTCTCCATCTCTTGATGTCGTTTAATGAAGACTAGATGCCTACCGGGAATCTGTTTGCCCCGACAGGAGCTATTGTGGTCTACAAAAGGCCTGTGATATGCAGGGGGTCAGATGAGATGCTCTAATGGCCTCTTCTGACCATACTGTCTCCTAATTTCTGAAAAACTGAGTGTAGAATTGGGAGCAGCCTCTGATGTTTTACTGTCTAGCCGGCTTCCTTCCTGGAATGAACCCTCATTGAGTGGGATGATCCACAGGGTACTTGTAGCTCAAACCTCCAAAGTGTCTGGCCAGAAGCAGGACATTAGCTGTGCAGGGGAGGGGTGGTTGTGGCAGTGAGATCACAAAGGCCTTTTGCAGGAGCTCAGCCTATTGGTCAAAGGTGATGGGGAGGTGGTGACCTCACAGAGAGATGCTGACATCAGCCAGTCAGGACAGGGGTGCAGGTCCAGGGAAACGTCAGAGATCCCCTGTGGCTTTGCTTCAGCAAGTCTCCTTCTCGAGGTCTCTCTTTGAGGACTGAGAGAGTATTAGGGTTCACGTACGTGAGCACGAGGAGGAACCTCTTTGAAGTTTTCTCCTTTCCTTTTACTGATTTTACTAGAAAACAGACGTCCCTGTTGAGAAGGTAAGAGCCTCTGAGAGGTATGGAACCTGTTCCATTTGATCCATCTGATGCCAGCTGAAATCTAGGCATGGAAAACACTAGTTTGAGATGGCAGAATTTTCAGCCAAACACCTCGGATTTTGTCCCTTAGAATCACTGGGGACATTAGGGTTTGTCCTTTGGGTGGTTTTACCTTTCCCTCCATCCCTCCGTCCTTTCTCTTCATCTCTAACTTCTTTTGTCCTTTCCCCTGTTCCCTTCCACCACCAGGAGAGGGGTGTGTGTTTGTGTCCCCCGGGGGGTGCTCTGCAGCTCCCATTGTGGGATGTCCACCCAAAAATGTGGGACTGAAATAGTGCTCGGACAGTGATCCCCACTGGTGACCGGGGCCATCCTTTGTGCTCTCTGGTGAGAACCTGCAGCCTCCCACCCCTCTAACCTGATTGGTTGAGCAGAGGGTTATTGACAGGGAGGAGACTCAAGTCTTGTTGGTCTCTTTTAAGATCAAGGATATAAGTCATAACCAGTCATATGGTTGACGAATTTTGCGGCTTCTCTGCATTAATTGTCTCTGAGCATTTCAAGATTCTCTCTAACATTCTAGTTCTCCTAAAATACTTTCTGAATAATTACTATGAACTGTGGTTGGTCATTTGAGAGCACTTTATTCAGGTCATTCAATGTATGAAATTCCAGGTCCGAAGGTTAGTTTGAAAGTCGGGGCTCTTGGGTCCTATTCCCAACTGAGGTCACACAGCCAGTCTGTGGCAAAGACAAGTCAATTCTCCTTTCTCAGCCTTAGCTTCTCCCTCTTTCAAGTAGGGATAACAATCCGCTCCTACCTAACTCACGGTGGGGGGAAGATGGGGATCCATTGGAGCGTGTCACTCGGAGCAGTGCATAATATGAGGTGTCCTATCACGTTTACTCAGATCAGATTATGACCTAATCGAAGAGCTAAAATATTCTATTTGATTTGTATTTTATTAGTTTGAAATTGATAAGAGCAGCAGGCTCCAGGAAGGTGTGTAAAGTGCTGGGATGTCAGGAGCTGAGAGGCGCAGTTTCCCCCACTCCCCTGCACTAGGGCAGTGTTCTGCACCCTCTGCTGCTGGCTGAGTTACTCCGTCCCTTGGCAATAAGACAGATTCTTGTTTTCACAGCCAGTCGATCGCCCATTGGAGAATGAGGAGGAGGGCGAGCGTAAGCTGGCGACCCTGGAGATCTGTCATCCATCTCTTCATCACCTAGAGCAAGTGAGTGGCATTAGGGTTCCTCTGTGGCATCCCCTGTCTGTCTGGGGAGAGGCAGAAAGAGGGGAGAGAATCTCTCCGAAAGGAGATCGAATTTGCGAAACGACCCCAGGAGTCCTTCGCTCTCAGTCCAGGGAGGGGCTTCTCCAGAGCTGTTTCCAGTGTGTTTGGAAAGATCCCAGCAATGGGGCTCCCAGCCCTTCCCTTGTGGGAGACTGTTCCCCAGGCTGAGAGTCTCTGAGCTTGGCCAGATCCTGTGACCTTCTGAGCATGGAAATCAGTGGGAAACAAGGTGACCCAGGGTTTATTATGCCTAGGAACTTTGACGTGGGAAACGGTTTCCCAGGAGAAGTCTGGACTCCTGGATTCTGTTCCTTCTGTAGCCCGGACAGGGGGAGTGTGGCCTGGGACGGCAGGAGGGAGCTGCTCATCCAAAGTGACAGGTGGTCTTTGTGACTGACCCCAGTGCTGGAAAAGGAGGAGACTCCCCGGGTATTGCTGCACCAGGAATGATGAAGGGGAACGTTGGGAGCAGATGATGCAATGAACTCCTGGCAGTGTGTGTAGATTGTACTCCCTGCACCCCTGTGTGGAGAGGAGGAGCTGCTCTGCCAGGGACAGGGATGGGGAGGGACCAAACGGGGCGGTTAGTGAGAGGCTACTTTGGGCCCAGACTCACGGCTGTTCCTCGCTCGGTTCCATTTTGGCCAGGCTCCTGAGGATATTGAGGAAGAAGGCTCTGCAGGTGGCCCCAGAGCCTGAGGGAAGCAGCTGCCATCTTCCCCAGGAGCAGAGCGGTCCCTTTGTCCCCTCTGGCGGGGAAGGAGTTCCCGGCCGAGCCAGGAGGTGGAAGCGCCCAGCCTTCTGGTGGAGGAAACCCACTCCCAGCGCAGGCACTGAGGTGGGAGAGGCACCAGCCAGGCCGAAATGGAGCTGTCCCAGGATGCGGCTGGGCAGGCAGGACCCAACCCAGGAGGGGAGCCTGGCTGGGTGGCTCTGGGGTTTGTTGTATGGGAAGCACAGGTCCCAGGAGCTCAGCCCTGATTCCCATGAGGAGGCATTGCCCTGCCCGGTCACTGAGGACATTCCAGCCTCCCCAGGGCAGAAGGTGAAGGGTCTCTGTCCCAGCACCAGCAACTTGGCCCACTCCCCATGGAACAGCAGCAGCTCCTGGGACTCAGGGAGGGGCGCTGCTGCTTTGTTCCAGCTGAGAAGCCAGGCTGGACTCAGGGAGGGGTGAGGAGGGGACTGTGAGAAGCCACCCTGGGCCCAGGCACTCGACCAGTGCTTTGCGGGCAGATCCCCAGCCCAGGTGTCAGGCCTGAGCCACATAAACCCCACTGATACTAGATGCTGCCACTTTGGTCCTTGATGCTCCAGGTTGGGGCAGGTAAAGCAGCACGCAGGAAGTCCAGGACAGTCTGGAGGGCTCTCTTTGCTTTGGGCTCCTGAAGGAGTTGGGGGCTGAAGGCATCACTGAGAGGTGGGAGTGTGGGGTCTGATCCCCCCCGGGTCCTAGAGGTGGAGAGGGGGCACATTTCCCCACCATGCCCCTGTCTTTCCTCCGAGTGGAACAGGAGTTAGCCTCCCCACTTCTGTCCCTGGTGCAGGGACCGCCAGGGACTCAGAGGACGAGGAGGAGGAATGGGTGAACGTTGCCATGGAGGAGGCTGCTGTCAAGAACACCCAAGAGCAATTGGAAGGCCAAGAAAAGGTGAAAACATTCCCCAGCTGTGCTGGAACTGAGATTGTCCTGCCCCTTCCCAGCACCCTGACCCCCTGCAGAGGGTCTTGTCTCCGATGATCCACCATCCCTAACGGGGACTTTTCTCTACCATCATCTGGGACCCCCACGATTGGGGTGTTTGTCATACACCAGCCAGGGTCTCCTCCCCCCACAGGCACTGTCCCAGTTCCTGACTCTGCTTGTGTAGGAGTCGTGGGTGATTTGGACTACCCCCCATTCAGGCCTGAGTCCTGCAGCTGGTGTGGGTGGGGCAGGGAGGTCCCTGGCTCACTGGCTCTGTCTTCCCTAACCCCACTCCTGGTGGGTGCAGGACGAGGCCCAGCAGCTCATGTTCTTGGATGCCATCCACCCCGCATGTCTCGCTGCACAGCAGAGAGAGCAGGACACATTGGAGCCGCACTGCTGCTGGGCGGCTGTTTTAGAGATTATTGTGGTGAGTGAGACACAGCGCCCAGCTGCTGGAAGGAGGAAAGAGATATGGGAGGGGCAGGGGTCTCTCCGGGCTAATGGATGGGGGATGGCTGTTGCTGGAGGGGCAGCTGAGGGCAGGGATTGCTGGGGCTGAAGATTGGGGAGAAGAGATGGGAGAAATTCTGAGATTGGTCACTACTGCGTAGTAATCGGAGGAGCAGGAGGCAGGTGGGGGGACCTGCGGGCTGTGTGGGGTGCTGGCTGTGTCATCTCCTCACTGAGAAGCGTCAGTCAGGCCCAAATCTCACGCTCCTTTGTCTCCTTTGGGTCTCACAGGAGCTCATTGAGGAGCTGCCTGATATCTCTCCACCCAGCGCCATCCTCGCTAACTCCCTGATTGCTGTGGGCAACCTCAGGTACCGAGACCCTCCCCCCGGTTCCCCGAATCCCGGTGCTCCTGAGGCCCCCGGCTGGGAGTCACTGCCTCTCCCACTCCCCGCTCACCTCCCAAGGGTGACTCCTGTGGCAGAGGTGCTGGGAAGGTTCACACTCTCCTGGCTGGGCCGTTCTTTTCCCTCCAGTTACTTTGCAGTGGCTTTGGGGAGAGGCTCACTCCCAGGATCAGATAGAGGAGGGGGCAGCAGGGTCCAGGGAACAGGCTCTATTCCTACCCTGCCACTGTCTGTCTGCTAAACCTTGGCCTTGTCATTCCCTGGCTCGGTGCCTCAGTTTCCATTCTCGCCAGTCTGGGCCTATTTCCCTGCAGTTTCACGTCCGGGTTGGTACCAGTGCCGCCTCCGCACTGCACGGTCTAATACCAGCTCCTCTCTCCTGCCAGCACCACGACAGCTGCCCTGGAGCCAGAGCTAGAGACCCACCTCCTTCGAGCTGCCCCGCATGCCGTCTTCACCCTGGGCACGGAGAAGGACACCACCCACCTCCAGGTAGATCATGCTTAAGTCATGGATTGAAGATCCTGCTGTCATCCTGCCATGAATCCTGGCTAATTGCCTGCAGTGGGATATGAATGAGTGAAGTCAGGATATGTGTTTTGAGAGTCTCATCAGGGCATCCCAGAGACCCTTCTTCCCATCCTGTGGCAGGTGTAGCCCCAGTATCCCTAGCTCTGAGCCACGGCTCTCCCTTGCTTTGCAGGATCTGCATAGGGTCTTGCGCAGGGCCAGGGAACGTCAAGAGAACCCTGTGGCTTTGCTTCAGCAAGTCTCCTTCTTGAGGTCTTTCTTTGAGGACTGAGAGAGTATTAGAGATGACGTACGTGAGCACGAGGAGGAACCTCTTTGGAGTTTTCACCTTTCCTTTTACTGATTTTACGAGAAAACAGACATCCCTGTTGAGAAGGTAAGAGCCTCTGAGAGGTTTCGCAAAAAGAAAAGGAGTACTTGTGGCACCTTAGAGACTAACCAATTTATTTGAGCATGAGCTTTCGTGAGCTACAGCTGAAGTGAGCTGTAGCTCACGAAAGCTCATGCTCAAATAAATTGGCTAGTCTCTAAGGTGCCACAAGTATTCCTTTTCTTTTTGCGAATACAGACAAACACGGCTGTTACTCTAAAATCTGAGAAGTTTGGAACCTGTTCAGTCTGATCCATCTGGTGCCAGCTGAAATCTAGGCATGGAAAACACTAGTTTAAAGTGGCAGAATTTTCGGCCAAACACCTAGGATTTTGTCCCTTAGAATCACTGGGGACATTAGGATTTGTCCTTTGGGTTTTACCTTTTCCTCCATCCCTCCCTCCTTTGTCTTCATCTCTTACTTCTTTTGTCCTTTCCCCTGTTCCCCTCGCACCACCAGCAGAGGGGTGTCTGTGTGTGTGTGGGGGCGGGGGGAGGGGTGCTCTGTAGCTCCCATTGTGGGATGTCCACCCAAAAATGTGGGACTGAAATAGTGCTCGGACAGTGATCCCCACTGGTGACCAGTGCCATCCTTTGGGCTCTCTGGTGAAAACCTGCAGCCTTCCACCCCTCTACCCTGATTGGCTGAGCAGGGCGTTATTGACGGGGAGGAGACTCAGGTCCTTGTTGGTCCCTTTTAAGACCAGGGAAATAAGTCATAACCAGTCATATGGTTGACAAATTTTGCTGCTTCTCTGCATTAATTGTCTCTGAGCAGTTCATGATTCTCCCTAACATTCCAGCTCTTCTAAAATACTTTCTGAATAATTACTATGAACTGTGGTTGATCACACTTGAGAGCACTTTATTCAGGTCATTCAATGTATGAAATTCCAGGTCCGAAGGTTAGTTTGAAAGTCGGGGCTGTTGGGTCCTATTCCCCACTCTGCCACTGACTGGCTGTGTGACCTAAGACAAGTCAATTCTCTTTTCTCAGCCTTAGCTTCTCCCTCTTTCAAGTAGGGATAACAATCCGCTCCTACCTACCTCACGGTGGGGAGAGGATGGGGATCCTTTGGAGAGTGTCACTCAGAGCAGGGCATAATAAGAGGTGTCCTATCACGTTTCCTCAAATCAGATTATGAGATAATAGAAGAGCTGAAATATTCTATTTTATTTGTATTTTATTATTTTGAAATTGTTAAGAGCAGCAGGCTCCAGGAAGGTGTGTAAAGTGCTGGGATGTCAGGAGCTCGGAGGCGCTGTCCCCCCCTCACTAGGGTAGTGTTTTACACCCCCTGCTGCTGGCTGAGTTCCTCCGTCCTTGGCAATAAGACAGACTCTTGTTTTCACAGCCAGTCGATCACCCAGTGTCATCACCCTGCCTGCTGGCTGGGCAGGGGAACTCCTCAGGTCAGCACCCTTTCCAGCCTGCCTTGAGCTTGGAGAATGAGGAGGAGGGCGAGCGATAGCGGGCAACCCTGAACATCCGCCCTTCATCGCTCCATCACCTGGAGGAAGTGAGTGGCATTAGGGTTCCCCTGTGGCGTCCCCCGTCTGTCTGGGGAGAGGCAGAAAGAGGGGGAGAGAATCTCTCCGAAAGGAGACCGGATTTGCAAACCGACCCAAGGAGCCCCTTGCTCTCAGTCCAGGGAGGGGCTTCTCCCAAAGGAGATTGGGTTTGCAAACCGACCCCAGGAGTCTCTCCAGAGCCATCTCCAGTGTGTTTGGAAAGGTCCCAGCAATGGGGCTCCCAGCCCTTCCCTTGTGGGAGACTGTTCCCAAGCCTGAGAGTCTCTGAACTGGGCCAGACCCTGTGAACTGCTGAGCATGGAAATCAATGGGAAACAAGGGGACCCTGTGTCACGGAGTCCCTGGGCGATGCTCTGGAACTACTCCCTATGAAGCCAGTCAGGACTGTGGGGAAGTCTCCTTTCTGTGAGCAGACTGTCTTCAGGACACACAGCTCACACAGCTTCCACCTTGCTGGGTCTGATCTCGGAGCATTCAGCCTCCTCTGCCCCTCTATGTGCTTCCCACTGCGAGTCCGCCCAAGCGGGGTCCTGTGGAAGCCTGAGGGTCCTACACCCCAACTTCGCAGTCAGACATGACTCTCAGCCAGCCAGTAAAGCAGAAGGTTTATTAGATGAGAGGAACATGGTCTAAACCAGAGCTTGTAGGTGCAGAGAACAGGACCCCTCAGCTGGGTCCATTTTTGGGGTCAGTGAGCCAGAAAACCCCGTCTGCACTTCACTCCATGTCCCCAGCCAGCCCCAAACTGAAACTCTCTCCAGCCCCTCCTCCTCTGCGCTTTGTTCCTTCCCCAGGTCAGGAGGTCACCTGATTCCTTTGTTCTCCAACCCTTTAGCTCTCACCTTGCAGGGGGGAAGGGCCAGGCCATCAGTTGCCAGGAAACAGGATGTCGGCCATTCTCTGTGTCCAGACCCCTGCACACACCTGCCCTCTAGGGCTCTGCAACGATCTTACACCCTTCTCCCACCACCTAGATACTTAAGAACTGCATAGGGGAAGCTGAGGCACCCCCTTAATATTCAGAGGAAACATTAAGAACAGTCCCGCTTCGTCAACCCCTGGGCTTGCTATGCCTAGGGACTTTGACATGGGGAATGGTTTCCCAGGAGAAGTCTGGACTCCTGGATTCTGTTCCTTCTCTAGCCTGGAGCGGGAGTGTGGCTTGGGACAGCAGGAGGGAGCTGCTTGTCCAAAGTGACAGGTGGTCTTTGTGACTGACCCCAGTGCTGGAAAAGGAGGAGACTCCCCTTGAGGGTATTGCTTCACCAGGGATGACGAAGGGGAACGTTGGGAGCAGATGATGCAATGAACTCCTGGTAGTGTGTGTAGATTGCACTCCCTGCACCCCTGTGGGGGGATGAGGAGCTGCTCTGGCAGAGACAGGGATGGGGAGGGACAAAAAGGCTGGTTAGTGAGAGGCTGCCTTGAGCCCAGACTCACGCCTGCTCCCTGCTCGGTTCCATTCTGGCCAGGCTCCTGATGATGTTGAGGAAGAAGGCTCTGCAGGTGGCCTCAGAGCCTGAGGGAAGCAGCTGCCATCTTCCCCAGGAACAGAGCGGTCCCTTTGTCCCCTCTGGCGGGGAAGGAGTTCCCGGCCGAGCCAGGAGGTGGAAGCGCCCAGCTTTCTGGCGGAGGAAACCCGCTCCCGGCATAAGCACCGAGATGGGAGGGGCAGAGGCCAGGCCGAAATGGAGCTGTCCCAGGATGCGGTTGGCCAGGCAAGACTCAGATAAGGAGGGGAGCCGGGCTGGGTGGCTCTGGGGTTTGTTGTGTGGGAAGCACGGGCCCCAGGAGCCCAGCCCTGATTCCCAGCAGGAGGCATTGCCCTGCCCAGTCACTGAGGAGATTCCAGCCTCCCCAGGGCAGAAGGTGGAGGATCTCTGTCCCAGCACCAGCAACTCAGCCCGCTCCCAATGGGACAGCAGCAGCACCTGGGAATCAGGAAGCAGCGAGGCCGAGGTGTCCCGCTGCTTTGTTCCAGGTGAGGAACCAGGCTGGGCTCAGGGAGGGGTGAGGAGGGGACTGTGAACACCCTGGGCCCAGGCACTCGTCCAGTGCTGTGGGGATGGGTCCCCAGCCCAGGTGTCTGGCTTGAGCCACATGAACGCCACTGATACTAGATGCTGCCACTTTGGTCCTTGATGCTCCAGTTGGGGTCGGGTGAGACACCACGCAGGGAGTCCAGGACACTGTGCGGGAGGGAGGGTCTCTTTGGTATGGGCTTCTGAAGGAGTTGGGGGCTGAAGGCATCACTGAGAGGGGGAAGTGTGGTTCCTGATCTGCCCTGGGTCCCGCAGGTGGGAAGAGGGCACATTGCCCCACCATACCCCTGTCCTTCCCCTGCGTGGCAACAGGAGTCACCCTGTCCCCTTCTCTCCCTGGTGCCAGGGACCCAGAGGACGAGGAGTAGCTAGCCGTGGACATGGCCATGAGGAGGCTGCTCTCAAGAACATGCGAGAGCAGTTCCAAGGCCGAGAAAAGGTAGAAACCTTCCCCAGCTGTGCTGGAACTGAGATTTTCCTTCCCCTTCCCAGCACCCTGACCCCCTGCAGAGGGTCTTGTCTCTGATGATCCACCAGCTCTGACAGGGACTTTTCTCCACTATGATCGTGGACCCCCAAAATAGGGGTGTTTGTCACAGACCAGTCAGAGTCTCCTCCCCCAACATGCACTGTCCCAGTTCCTGACCCTGTTTGTGTAGGAGGTGTGGGTGATTTGGACAATGGCCGGATCCCCACTGTCCCCCATTCAGGCCTGAGTCCTGCAGCTGGTGTGGGTGGGGCAGGGAGGTCCCTGGCTCACTGGCTCTCTCTCCCCTAACCCCACTCCTCGTGGGTGCAGGATGAGGCCCAGCAACTCATGTTCCTGCATGCCATCCACCCTGCGTGTCTCCCTGCATAGCAGAGCGGACAGGACACATTGGAGCTGCACTGCTGGAAGGCGGCTGTGGTGGAGAGGATTATGGTGAGCGAGACACAGCGCCCAGCTGCTGGAGGGAGGACAGAGACAGGGGAGGGGCAGGGGTCCGTTTCTCACTGTGCTGTGTGGCGCAGGTCCTGGGTACTAAGCGTCTGAAGAAGCTCTCAAGGACAAATTTTTTAAAATAATTTTTATCAGTGATTTAGGAGCAAACGTACAATCCCTGCTGATAATATTGATGGGTGACAAAATACTGGCAGCGTGGTAATTACTGATGAGGAAAGGGCAGTGATACAGAGGGATCTGGCTCATTTGGCAAACTGGACCCATTCAAAGCAAAGAAATTTGACCAGAGCCAAATGCAAGGTCCTGTAGCTAGCAACAGAGCATGCCGGTCACACCTCCAGAATGGGGAAGAGTGTCGAGGAAAGCAGTGACTCTGAAAGGGATTTCGGGGCCATAGTGGAGAAGCCCGTCAACATGAGCTCCCAGTGTGATGTTGTGGTGAACAGGGCTAAAGGCATCATTAGACGTAGGAGCAGAGCCGTGAGCAGGATAGGGAGGGGACACAGCATCAGTTAGCCCTGGTCTACCCTAGGAGTTGAGGTCGAATTTAGCAGTGTTAAATCGATTTAAACTTGCACCTGTCCACACGACGAAGCCCTTTTTTTCGACTTAAAGGGCTCTTAAAATCAATTTCCTTCCTCCACCCCCGACAAGGGGATTAGCGCTGAAATCGGCCTTGCTGGGTGAAATTTGGAGTACTGTGGACACAATTAGACAGTATTGCCCTCCGTGAGGTATCCCAGAGTGCTCCATTATTAGTGTTCTGGACAGCACTCTCAACTCAGATGCACTGGCCAGGTAGACAGGAAAAGGCCCGCGAAGTTTTGAATTTCAATTTCCAGTTTGTCCAGCATGGCAAGCTGCAGGTGACCATGCAGAGCTCATCAGCAGAGGTGACCATGATGGAGTCCCAGAATCGCAGAAGAGCCCCAGCATGGACCGAACGGGAGGTACGGGATCTGATCGCTGTATGGGGAGAGGAATCCGTGCTATCAGAACTACGTTCCAGTTTTCGAAATGCCAAAACATTTTTCAAAATCTCCCAGGGCATGAATGACAGAGGCCATCACAGGGAGCCGAAGCAGTGCCGCGTGAAACTTAAGGAGCTGAGGCAAGCCTACCAGAAAACCAGAGAGGCAAACGGCCGCTCCAGGTCAGAGCCCAAAACATGCTGCTTCTATGATGAGCTGCATGCCATTTTAGGGGGTTCAGCCACCACTACCCCAGCTGTGTTGTTTGACTCCTTCAATGGAGATGGAGGCAACACGGAAGCAGGTATTGGGGATGAAGAAGATGATGATGATGAGGTTGTAAATAGCTCACAGCAAGCAAGCGGAGAAACCAGTTTTCCCGACAGTTAGGAACTGTTTCTCACTCTGGACCTGGAGCTAGTCCCCCCCCAAACCCACCCAAGGCTGCCTCCCGGACCTACCAGGCAGAGAAGGGACCTCTGGTGAGTGTACCTTTTAAAATACGATACATGGTTTAAAAGCAAGCATGTTGAATGAAAAATTTGCCCTGGCATTCGCGGTTCTCCTGGATGTACTCCCAAAGCCTTTGCAAAAGGTTTCTGGGGAGGGCAGCCTTATTCCATCCACCATGGTAGGACACTTTACCAGCCCAGGCCAGTAGCACGTACTCGGGAATCATTGTAGAACAAAGCATTGCAGTGTATGTTTGCTGGCGTTCAAACAACATCCGTTCTTTATCTCTCTGTGTTATCCTGAGAAGCGTGATCTTATTCATGGTCACCTGGTTTAAATAGGGTGCTTTTCTTAAGGGGACATTCAGAGGTGCCCATTCCTGCTGGGCTGTTTGCCTGTGGCTGAACAGAAATGTTCCCCACTGTTAGCCACGCGCTGGGGGGAGGCAAAATGCGACCTTGTAACGAAAGCACATGTGCTATGTATATAATGTTAACAGTAAGGTTTACCGTGAAAGAGTGTACCCATTGTTCTGTAAAATGTGTCTTTTTAAATACCACTGTCCCTTTTTTTTCTCCACCAGCTGCATGTGTTTCAAGGATCACAGGATCTTCTCCTTCCCAGACGCTAGCGAAGATTAGAAGGCGAAAAAAACGCACTCACGATGAAATGTTCTGTGAGCTCATGCTGTCCTCCCACACTGACGGAGCACAGATGAATGCATGGAGGCAGACAATGTCAGAGTGCAGGAAAGCACAAAATGACCGGGAGGAGAGGTGGCGGGCTGAAGAGAGTAAGTGGCGGGCTGAAGAGAGGGATGAAGCTGAAAGGTGGCAGCAGCGTGATGAGAGGAGGCAGGATTCAATGCTGAGGCTGCTGGAGGATCAAACTAATATGCTCCAGCATATGGTTGAGCTGCAGGAAAGACAGCAGGAGCACAGACTGCCGCTACAGCCCCTGTGTAACCAACCGCCTCCTCCCCAAGTTCCATAGCCTCCACACCCAGACGCCCAAGAAAGCGGTGGGGGACCTCTGGCCACCCAGCCACTCCACCCCAGAGGATTGCCCAAGCAACAGAAGGCTGGCATTCAATAAGTTCTAAAGTTTTAAACTTTTAAAGTGCTGTGTGGCCTTGTCCTTCCCTCCTCCACCACCCCTCCTGGTGCTTCTCTCCTCCACCACCCCTCCTGGGCTACCTTGGCAGTTATCCCCCTATTTGTGTGATGAATGAATAAAGAATGCATGAATGTGAAGCAACAATGTGTTTATTGCCTCTGCAAGGGGTGATCAAAGGGAGGAGGAGAGGGTGGTTAGCTTACCGGGAAGTAAAGTGAACCAAGGGGCAGGGGGTTTCATCAAGGAGAAACAAACAGAACTGTCACACCGTAGCCTAGCCAGTCATGCATCTGGTTTTCAAAGCTTCTCTGATGTGCACTGCTCCCTCCTGTGCTCTTCTAATCGCCCTGGTGTCTGGCTGTGCGAAACCAGCGGCCAGGCGATTTGCCTCAACCTCCCACCCCGCCAGAAGCGTCTCCCCCTTACTCTCACAGATATTGTGGAGCGCAGAGCAAGCAGTAATAACAATGGGAATATTGGTTTTGCTGAGGTCTAACCGAGTGAGTAAACTGCGCCAGCGCGGTTTTAAAAGTCCAAAAGCACATTCTACCACCATTCTGCACTTGCTCAGCCTGTAGTTGAACAGCTCCTGACTACTGTCCAGGCTGCCTGTGTACAGCTTCATGAGCCATGGCATTAAGGGGTAGGCTGGGTCCCCAAGGATAACGATAGGCATTTCAACATCCCCAAGGGTTATTTTCTGGTCTGGGAATAAAGTCCCTTCCTGCAGCTTTTGAAACAGACCAGAGTTCCTGAAGATGCGAGTGTCATGTACCTTTCCCGGCCATCCCACGTTTATGTTGGTGAAACGTCCCTTGTGATCCACCAGTGCTTGCAGCACTACTGAAAAGTACCCCTTTTGGTTATGTACTCGCCGGCTTGGTGCTCCGGTACCAAGATAGGGATATGGGTTCCATCTATGGCCCCACAAGAGTCAGGGAATCGCATTGCAGCAAAGCCATCGCCTATGACCTGCACAGCAAGCATGGAGCCCGCTCAGCTAACCTTCACCGTATGTCTCCTGGGTGCTGGCAGACATGGTAATGCATTGCTACACAGCAGAAGTTTATTGCCTTTTGGCAGCAGACAGTGCAGTATGTCTACCCTTGATATCAGCAGATCTTTGATTGCGTTGGCTACTTGCATCACAGCAGCCCCCACAGTAGATTTGCCCACTCCAAATTGATTCCCGACTGACCGGTAGCTGTCTGGCATTGCAAGCTTCCACAGGGCTATTGCCACTCGCTTCTCAACTGTGAGGGCTCCTCTCATCTTGGTATTCGTGCGCCTCAGGGCAGGGGAAAGCAAGTCACAAAGTTCCATGAAAGTGCCCTTATGCATACAGAAGTTTCGCAGCCACTGGGAATCGTTCCAGAGCTGCAACACTATGTGGTCCCACCAGTCTGTGCTGGTTTCCTGAGCCCAGAATCGGCGTTCCACGGCATGAACCTGCCCCATTAGCACCATGATGCCCACATTGCCAGGGCCCGTGCTTTGAGAGCAGTCTGTGTCCATGTCCTCATTGCTCTCGTCACCGCGCTGATGTTGCCTACTTGCCTGGTTTCGCTTTGCCAGGTTCTGGTGCTGCATATACTGCTGGATAATGCATGTGGTGTTTAATGTGCTCCTAATTGCCAAAGTGATCTGAGTGGGCTCCATGCTTGCTGTGATATGGTGTCTGCACAGAAAAAAGGCGCGGAACGATTGTCCGCCGTTGCTCTGATGGAGGGAGGAATCACATGAGACGACATGGCTTACAGGGTTGGTTGCGGACGATACTAAACTGGGAGGAGTGGTAGATACGCTGGAGGGGAGGGATAGGATACAGAAGGACCTAGACAAATTGGAGGATTGGGCCAAAAGAAATCTGATGAGGTTCATTAAGGATAAGTGCAGGGTCCTGCACTTAGGACGGAAGAATCCAATGCACCGCTACAGACTAGGGACCGAATGGCTAGGCAGCAGTTCTGCGGAAAAGGACCTAGGGGTGACAGTGGACGAGAAGCTGGATATGAGTCAGCAGTGTGCCCTTGTTGCCAAGAAGGCCAATGGCATTTTGGGATGTATAAGTAGGGGCATAGCGAGCAGATCGAGGGACGTGATCGTCTCCCTCTATTCGACATCGGTGAGGCCTCATCTGGAGTACTGTTTCCAGTTTTGGGCCCCACACTACAAGAAGGATGTGGATAAATTGGAGAGAGTCCAGCGAAGGGCAACAAAAATGATTAGGGGTCTAGAACACATGACTTATGAGGAGAGGCTGAGGGAGCTGGGATTGTTTAGCCTGCAGAAGAGAAGAATGAGGGGGGATTTGATAGCTGCTTTCAACTACCTGAAAGGGGGTTCCAAAGAGGATGGCTCTAGACTGTTCTCAATGGTAGCAGATGACAGAACGAGGAGTAATGGTCTCAAGTTGCAGTGGGGGAGGTTTAGATTGGATATTAGGAAAAACTTTTTCACTAAGAGGGTGTTGAAACACTGGAATGCGTTGCCTAGGGAGGTGGTGGAATCTCCTTCCTTGGAAGTTTTTAAGGTCAGGCTTGACAAAGCCCTGGCTGGGATGATTTAACTGGGAATTGGTCCTGCTTCGAGCAGGGGGTTGGACTAGATGACCTTCAGGGGTCCCTTCCAACCCTGATATTCTATGATTCTATGATTCTTACAGGGAACTAAAATCAACAAAGGGGGTGGCTTTGCGAGAAACAGAATGACCCCCTCAAGGATAGAACTCAAAACCTCAAGGATAAAACTCAAAACTGGGTTTAGCAGGCCCTTGATTTCACGGAGGGAGGGAGGAGAAAATGAATACAAAACAAATCTGGTCTATTTCTTGTTTTGAGCCACTTCATCTCTCTTTATACATCTTGCTGGCAGCAGACTGTGCAGTACGACCGCTAGCCATCATCATCTCCTGGGTGCTCGGCAGAAGATGGTGCAGTATGACTGCTGGCCATCATCTGCTGGCTGCTGATTAAAAGACAGTGCACTGCCGGTAGGACTGAATCGCCATGAGACGAAACTTAAAAGGGATATGACCTGGCTGAGTCACTGCCATGTTTGCCCAGGCGCCCCTGACCTCATCGAGGTCGGTTAAAAGAGCACCCAAGACTACATCGACGACGGCTATCAGTCATACTGCACTGTCTGCTGCCAAAAGGCAATAAACTGCTGCTGTGTAGCAATGCATTACCACGTCTGCCAGCACCCAGGAGACATACGGTGAAGCTTAGCTGAGCGGGCTCCATGCTTGCTGTGATATGGCATCTGCACAGGTAACTCAAGAAAAAAGGTGCAAAACGATTGTCTGCCCTTGCTTTCACGGAAGGAGGGTGGGAAGGGGGGCCTGACGATATGTACCCAGAACCACCCGCCACAATGTTTTAGCCCCATCAGGCACTGGGATTTCTGCCCAGAATTCAAATGGGCCGCGGGAACTGTGGGAACTGTGGGATAGCTACCCACAGTGCAATGCTCCGGAAGGGGACGGTTGCCTCGGTACTGTGGACACACTCCACCGACTACATGCACTTAGAGCATTTGGGTGGGGACACACACAATCAACTGTATAAAAACGCTTTCTACAAAACCAACTTCTATAAATTCGACCTAATTTCGTAGTGTAGACATACCCTGGAATACGGTTTTGGTGTTCTCATTTGAAAAAGATGTTGAGACCTTGGAGCTGGGGCAGCAAAGAGCCACCAAATGTTCTGAGGGCTGGAGAAAAATGCCTTCTAGTGAGCTATTGAAAGAGCTCAACCTGTTTAGCTTATTGAAAGAAGATTGAAAGGTGACTTCATTGAAGTGTTGAAGTGTCTTAATGGAGAGAAAATATTGGGTATGAAGGGGGTCGTTAATCTAGCAGAGCACGGCATCACAAGACCCAATGGCTGGAAGGTGAAAAGAGAGAAATTCATATTTCAAATAAGGAATAAATATTCAACAGCGAGGATGATTCAACACAGGAACTAGCTACCAAGGAAAGTGGTGGATTCTCGATCTCTTGATGTCGTTTAATGAAGACTAGATGCCTACCTGGAATCTGTTTGCCCCGAAAAGAGCTACTGTGGTCTATAGGAGGCCTGTGATATGCAGGGGGTCAGATTAAATGCTGTAATGGCCTCTTCTGGGCATACAGTCTCCTAATTTCTGAAAAACTGAGTGTAGCATTGGGAGCAGCCTCTGATGTTTTACTGTCAAGCCGGCTTACTTCCTGGAATGAAACTTCATTGAGTGGGATGATCCACAGGGTACTAGTAGCTGAAACCTCCAAAGTGTCTGGACAGCGGCAGGACATCAGCTCTGCAGGGGAGGGGTGGGTGTGGCATTGAGATCACAAAGGCCTTTTGCAGGAGCTCAGCCTATTGGTCAAAGGTGATGGGGAGGTGGTGACCTCACAGAGAGATGCTGACATCAGCCAGGCAGGACAGGGGTGCAGGGCCAGGGGAACGTCAAGAGATCCCTGTGTCTTTGCTTCAGCAAGTCTCCTTCTCGAGGTCTCTCTTTGAGGACTGAGAGAGTATTAGGGTTCACGTACGTGAGCATGAGGAGGAACCTCTTTGGAGTTTTCTCCTTTCCTTCTACAGGGAATTACAGATTTTATGAGAAAACAAACGTCCCTGTTGAGAAGGTAAGAGCCTCTGAGAGGTTTGGAGCCTGTTCCATCTGATCCATCTGGTGCCAAGTGAATTCTAGGCATGGAAAACCCTAGTTTAAGGTGGCAGAATTTTATTCCCAACCTAGGATTTTGTCCCTTAGCATCACTGGGGACATTAGGGTTTGTCCTTTGGGTGGTTTTACCTTTTCCTCCATCCCTTCCTCCTTTCTCTTCATCTCTTAATTCTTTTGTCCTTACCTCTGTTCCCCATCCCAGCACCAGGAGAGGGGTGTGTGTGTTTTTGTCCCCCGGGGGGGTGCTCTGCAGCTTCCATTGTGGGATGTCCACCCAAAAATGTGGGGCTGAAATAGTGCTCGGAAAGTGATCCCCACCGGTGACCGGGGCCATCCTTTGGGCTCTCTGGTGAGAACCCGCAGCCTCCCGCCCTTCAGCCTCTACCCCGATTGGCTGAGGTGGACCTTGACGTGGGGAATGGTTTCCTAGGAGAAGTCTAGACTCCTGGATTCTGTTCCTTCTCTAGCCTGGTTTGGGAGTGTGGCCTGGGATGGCAGGAGGCAGCTGCTTGTTCAAAGTGACCAATGGTCTTTGTGACTGACCCCAGTGCTGCAAAAGGAGGAGACTCCCCGGGTATTGCTGCATCAGGGATGACGAGGGAGAACGTTGGGAGCAGATGATGCAATGAACTCCTGGCAGTGTGTGTAGATTGCACTCCCTGCACCCCTGTGTCTAGCTGACTTGCTTCCCAGAATGAACCCTCATTGAGTCTGGCCAGCAGCAGGACATTAGCTATGGAGGGGAGGGGTGGGTGTGGCAGTGAGATCACAAAGGCCTTTTGCAGGAGCTCAGCCTGTTGGTCAAAGGTGATGGGGAGGTGTTGACCTCACAGATAGATGCTGACATCATCCAGACAGGAGAGGGGCACAGGGCCAGGGAAACGTGAAGAGATCCCCGTGGCTTTGCTTCAGCAAGATTCCTACTCAAGGTCTCTCTCTGAGGACTGAGAGAGTATTAGGGTTTACGTTCGTGAGCGTGAGGAGGAATCCCCTTGGAGTTTCCTCCTTTCCTTTTCCAGATTTTACGAGAAAACAGATGTTCCTGTTGAGAAGGTAAGAGCCTCTGAGAGGTTTGGAACCTGTTCAGTCTGATCCATCTGGTGCCAGCTGAAATCTAGGCATGGAAAACCCTAGTTTAAGGTGGCAGAATTTTATTCCCCCCATAGGATTTTGTCCCTTAGAATCACTGGGGAGATTAGGGTGTGTCCTTTTGGTTTTAACTTTTCCTCCATTCCTCCCTCCTTTCCCTTCATCTCTTACTTCTTTTGTCCTTACCCCTGTTCCCCATCCCACTACCAGGAGAGGGTTGTGTGTATGTGTTTGTCCAGGGGTGCTCTGCAGTTCCCATTGTGGGATGTCCCCCAAAAATGTGGGACTGAAATAGTGCTCGGACAGTGATCCCCACTGGTGACCGGGGCCATCCTTTGTGCTCTCTGGTGAGAACCCGCAGCCTCCCACCCCTCTCCCCTGTTTGGCTGAGCAGGGGATTATTAATAGGAAGTTGACTCAGGTCCTTGTTGGTCTCTTCTAAGACCAAGTAAATAAGACCTATCCAGTCATATGGTTGACAAATTTTGCTGCTTCTCTGCATTAATTGTCTCTGAGCAGTTCATGATTCGCTCTAACATTCTAGTTCTTCGAAAATACTTTGTGAATAATTACTTTGAACTGTGGTTGTTCATTTGAGAACACTTTATTCAGGTCTCAGAGTAACAGCCGTGTTAGTCTGTATTCGCAAAAAGAAAAGGAGTACTTGTGGCACCTTAGAGACTAACCAATTTATTTGAGCATAAGCTTTCATGATCTACAGCTGACTTCATCGGATGCTGTAGCTCACTAAAACTTATGCTCAATTAAATTGGTTAGTCTCTAAGGTGCCACGAGTACTCCTTTTCTTTATTCAGGTCATTCAATGTATGAAATTCAAGATGCAATGGTTAGTCCGAAAGTCTGGGCTCTTGGGTCCTATTCCCAACTCTGCCACTGACTGGCTGTGTGACCTAAGACAAGTCAATTCTCCTTTCTCAGTCTTTGCTTCTCCCTCTTTCAAGTAGGGATAACAATCCGCTCTTACCTACCTCACGGTGCGGGAAGGATGGGGATCCATTGGAGAGTATCAGTTGGAGCAGGAGATAATAAGAGGTGTCCTATCACGTTTACTCAGATCAGAGTATGACCTAATCGAAGAGCTGAAATATTCTCTTTGATTTGTATTTTATTATTTTGAAATTGTTAAGAGCAGCAGGCTCCAGGAAGGTGTGTAAAGTGCTGGGATGTCAGGATCTGGGAGGCGCTGTCTCCCTTGCAGTAGGGCAGTGTTCTGCACCCCCTGCTGCTGGCTGAGTTACTCCGTCCCTTGGCAATAAGACAGACTCTTTCTTCACAGTCAGTCGATCACCCAGTGTCACCACCCTGTCTGCTGGCTCGGCAGGGTAATTCCTCAGGTCACCACCCTTTCCAGCCTGCCTTGGGCTTGGAGAATGAGGAGGTGGGAGAGCAACAGCTTGCAACCGTGAACATCGACCATGCATCGCTTTATCACCTAGAGCAAGTGAGTGGCATTAGGGTTCTTCTGTGGCATCCCCCGTCTGTCTGGGGAGAGGCAGAAAGAGGGTGAGAGAACCTCTCCGAAAGGAGATCGGATTTGCAAAGCGACCCCAGGAGTCTCTCGCTTTCAGTCACGGGAGGGGCTTCTCCAGAGCCATCTCCAGTGTGTTTGGAAAGGTCCCAGCAATGGGGCTCCCAGTCCTTCCCTTGTGGGAGACTGTTCCGAAGGCTGAGAGTCTCTGAACTGGGCTAGAGACTGTGAGCTACTGAGCATGGAAATCAATGGGAAACAAGGAGACCCTGGGCTTGCTATGCCTAGGGACTTTGACGTGGGGAATGGTTTCCCAGGAGAAATGTGGACTCCTGGATTCTGTTCCTTCTCTAGCCTGGAGCGGGAGTGTGGCTTGGGACAGCAGGAGGGAGCTGCTTGTCCAAAGTGACAGGTGGTCTTTGTGACTGACCCCAGTGCTGGAAAAGGAGGGGACTCCCGGGTATTGCAGCACGAGGAACGATGAAGGGGCACGCTGGGAGCAGATGATGCAATGAACTCCTGGCAGTGTGTGTAGATTGCACTCCCTGCACCCCGTGTGGGGAGGAGGAGCTGCTCTGGCAGGGACAGGGATTGGGAGGGACCAAACAGGGCTGTTAGTAAGAGGCTGCCTTGGGCCCAGGCTCACGGCTGCTCCTCGCTCGGTTCCATTCTAGCCAGGCTCCTGAGGATGTTGAGAAAGAAGGCTCTGCAGGTAGCCCCAGAGCCTGAGGGAAGCAGCTGCCATCTTCCCCAGGAGCAGAGCAGTCCCTTTGTCTCCCCTGGCGGGGAAGGAGTTCCCGGCCGAGCCAGGAGGTGGAAGCGCCCAGCCTTCTGGAGGAGGAAACCTGTTCCAGATGCAGGTGGTGAGGTGGGAGGGGCACCAGCTAGGCTGAAATGGAGCTGTCCCAGGATGTGTCTGGGCAGGCAGGATTCAGCCGAGAAGGGGAGCCGGCAGGGTGGCTCTGGGGTTTGTTGTGTGGGAAGCACGGGCCCCAGAATCCCAGCCTTGATTCCCAGGAGAAGGCATCGCCCTGCCCAGTCACTGAGGACCTTCCAGCCTCCCGAAGGCAGGAGGTGGAGGAACCCTGTCCAAGCACCAGCAGCTCGGCCCGCTCCCCATGGGACAGCAGCAGCGCCGGGGACTGAGGCAGCAGCCAGGCCGAGGTGCACCGCTGCTTTGTTCCAGGTGAGGAACCAGGCTGGGCTCAGGGAGGGGTGAGGAGGGGGCTGTGAACACCCTGGGCCCAGGCACTCGACCAGTGCTGTGGGGACGGGTCCCCAGCCCAGGTGTCTGGCTTGAGCCACATGAACCCCAGTGATACTAGATGCTTCCACTTTGGTCCTTGATGCTCCAGGTGGGGGCAGGTGAGTCCAGGACACTGTGGGGGAGGGAGGGTCTCTTTGCTATGGGCTCCTGAAGGAGTTGGGGGCTGAAGGCATCACTGAGAGGGGGAAGTGTGGTTCCTGATCTGCCCTGGGTCCCGCAGGTGGGAAGGGGGCACATTACCGCACCATGCCGCTGTCCTTTCCCCACGTGGAAGCAGGAGTCACCCTGTCCCCTTCTCTCCCTGGTGCAGGGACCTCCAGAGACTCAGAGGACGAGGAGGAGGTAGCCGTGGACATGGCCATGAGGAGGCTGCTCTGTAGAACATCCGAGAGCAGCTCCAAGGCTGAGAAAAGGTAGAAACCTTTCCCAGCTATGCTGGAACTGAGATTGTCCTTCCCCTTCCCAGCACCCTGACCCCCTGCAGAGCATCTTGTCTCTGATGATCCACCAGCTCTAACAGGGATTTTTCTCCAGTATGATCTGGGACCCCCTAAATAGGGGTGTATGTCACAGACCAGCCAGAGTCTCCTCCCCCAACATGCACCTTCCCAGTTCCTGACCCTGTTTGTGTAGGAGGTGTGGGTGATTTGGATAATGGCCGGGACCCCACTGTCCCCCATTCAGGCCTGAGTCCTGCAGCTGGTGTGGGTGGGGCAGGGAGGTCCCTGGCTCACTGGCTGTCTCTCCCCTAACCCCTCTCCTGGTGGGTGCAGGATGAGGCCCAGCAACTCATGTTCCTGCATGCCATCCACCCTGCGTCTCTCCCTGCACAGCAGAGAGCACAGGACACATTGGAGCTGCACTGCTCCAAGGTGGCTGTGGTGGAGAGAATTATGGTGAGCGAGTCACAGCGCCCAGCCGCTGGAGGGAGGACAGAGACAGGGGAGGGGTAGGGGTCCGTTTATCACTTTGCTGTGGGGCGCAGGTCCTGGGTACTAAGCCTCTGAAGAAGCTCTCAAGGACAAATTTTTTAAAATAATTTTTATCAGTGATTTAGGAGCAAACATAGAATCCCTGCTGATAATATTGATGGGTGACAAAATACTGGCAGAGTGGTAATTACTGATGAGGAGAGGGCAGTGATACAGAGGGATCTGGCTCATTTGGCAAACTGGACCCATTCAAAGCAAAGAAATTTGACCAGAGCCAAATGCAAGGTCCTATAGCTAGCAACAGGGCATGCCGGTCACACCTCCAGAATGGGGAAGTGTGTCCAGGAAAGCAGTGACTCTGAAAGGGTTTTCGGGGCCATAGTGGAGAAGCCCGTCAACATGAGCTCCCAGTGTGATGTTGTGGTGAACAGGGCTAAAGGCATCATTAGACGTAGGAGCAGAGCCGTGAGCGGGATGGGGAGGTGACAGAGCATCAGTAAGCCCTGGACTACCCTAGGAGTTGAGGTCGAATTTAGCAGTGTTAGATCGATTTAAACTTGCACCTGTCCACATGACGAAGCCCTTTTTTTCGACTTAAAGGGCTCTTAAAATCAATTTCCTTACTCCACCCCCGACAAGGGGATTAGCGCTGAAATCGGCCTTGCTGGGTGAAATTTGGGATACTGTGGACACAATTAGACAGTATTGCTCTCCGTGAGGTATCCCAGAGTGCTCCATTGTGACCGTTCTGGACAGCACTCTCAACTCAGATGCACTGGCCAGGTAGACAGGAAAAGGCCCGCGAAGTTTTGAATTTCAATTTCCAGTTTGTCCAGCATGGCAAGCTGCAGGTGACGATGCAGAGCTCATCAGCAGAGGTGACCATGCAGAACTCATCAGCAGAGGTGACCATGGCGGAGTCCCAGAATCGCAGAAGAGCTCCAGCATGGACCGAACGGGAGGTACGGGATCTGATCTCTGCATGGGGAGAGGAATCCGTGCTATCAGAACTATGTTCCAGTTTTCGAAATGCCAAAACATTTTTCAAAATCTCCCAGGGCATGAATGACAGAGGCCATCACAGCGACCCGAAGCAGTGCTGCGGAAACTTAAGGAGTTGAGGCAAGCCTACCAGAAAACCAGAGAGGCAAACGGCCGCTCCAGGTCAGAGCCCAAAACGTGCTGCTTCTATGATGAGCTGCATGCCATTTTAGGGGGTTCAGCCACCACTACCCCAGCCGTGTTGTTTGACTCCTTCAATGAAGATGGAGGCAACACGGAAGCAGGTTTTGGGGATGAAGAAGATGATGATGATGATGAGGTTGTAAATAGCTCACAGCAAGCAAGCGGAGAAACCAGTTTTCCCAACAGTTAGGAACTGTTTCTCACCCTGGACCTGGAGCTAGTACCCCCGCAAACCCACCCAAGGCTGCCTCCCGGACCTACCAGGCAGAGAAGGGACCTCTGGTGAGTGTACCTTTTAAAATACTATACATGGTTTAAAAGCAAGCATGTTGAATGAAAAATTTGCCCTGGCATTCGCGGCTCTCCTGGAAGTACTCCCAAAGCCTTTGCAAAAGGTTTCTGGGGAGGGCAGCCTTATTCCATCCACCATGGTAGGACACTTTACCACTTCAGGCCAGTAGCACGTACTCGGGAATCATTGTAGAACAAAGCATTGCAGTGTATGTTTGCTGGCATTCAAACAACATCCGTTCTTTATCTCTGTGTTATCCTAAGAAGAGTGATCTTATTCATGGTCACCTGGTTGAAATAGGGTGCTTTTCTGGAGGGGACATTCAGAGGTGCCCATTCCTGCTGGGCTGTTTGTCTGTGGCTGAACAGAAATGTTCCCCACTGTTAGCCACGCGCTGGGGGGAGGCAAAATGCGACCTTGTAACGAAAGCACATGTGCTATGTATATAATGTTAACAGTAAGGTTTACCGTGAAAGAGTGTACCCATTGTTCTATAAAATGTGTCTTTTTAAATACCACTGTCCCTTTTTTTTCTCCACCAGCTGCATGTGTTTCAAGGATCACAGGATCTTCTCCTTCCCAGACGCTAGCGAAGATTAGAAGGTGAAAAAAACGCACTCACGATGAAATGTTCTGTGAGCTCATGCTGTCCTCTCACACTGACGGAGCACAGATGAATGCGTGGAGGCAGACAGTGTCAGAGTGCAGGAAAGCACAAAATGACCGGGAGGAGAGGTGGCGGGCTGAAGAGAGTAAGTGGCGGGCTGAAGAGAGGGCTGAAGCTGAAAGGTGGCGGCAGCGTGATGAGAGGAGGCAGGATTCAATGCTGAGGCTGCTGGAGGATCAAACTAATATGCTCCAGCATATGGTTGAGCTGCAGGAAAGACAGCAGGAGCACAGACTGCCGCTACAGCCCCTGTGTAACCAACCGCCCTCCTCCCCAAGTTCCATAGCCTCCACACCCAGACGCCCAGGAACGCGGTGGGGGACCTCTGGCCACCCAGGCACTCCACCCCAGAGGATTGCCCAAGCAACAGAATGCTGGCATTCAATAAGTTTTAAAGTTTTAAACTTTTAAAGTGCTGTGTGGCCTTGTCCTTCCCTCCTCCGCCACCCCTCCTGGTGCTTGTCTCCTCCACCACCCTTCCTGGGCTACCTTGGCAGTTATCCCCCTATTTGTGTGATGAATGAATAAAGAATGCATGAATGTGAAGCAACAATGTCTTTATTGCCTCTGCAAGGGGTGATCAAAGGGAGGAGGGGAGGGTGGTTAGCTTACAGGGAAGTAAAGTGAACCAAGGGGCAGGGGGTTTCATCAAGGAGAAACAAACAGAACTGTCACACCGTAGCCAAGCCAGTCATGCAACTGGTTTTCAAAGCTTTTCTGATGTGCACTGCTCCCTTCTGTGCTCTTGTAACCGCCCTGGTGTCTGGCTGTGCGAAACCAGCGGCCAGGCGATTTGCCTCAACCTTCCACCCCGCCAGAAACGTCTCCCCCTTACTCTCACAGGTATTGTGGAGCGCAGAGCAAGCAGTAATAACAATGGGAATATTGGTTTTGCTGAGGTCTAACCGAGTCAGTAAACTGCGCCAGCGCGGTTTTAAAAGTCCAAAAGCACATTCTACCACCATTCTGCACTTGCTCAGCCTGTAGTTAAACAGCTCCTGACTACTGTCCAGGCTGCCTGTGTACAGCTTCATGAGCCATGGCATTAAGGGGTAGGCTGGGTCCCCAAGGATAACAATAGGCATTTCAACATTCCCAAGGGTTATTTTCTGGTCTGGGAATAAAGTCCCTTCCTGCAGCTTTTGAAACAGACCAGAGTTCCTGAAGATGCGAGCGTCATGTTCCTTTCTCGGCCATCCCACGTTTATGTTGATGAAACGTCCCTTGTGATCCACCAGTGCTTGCAGCACTACTGAAAAGTACCCCTTTTGGTTATGTACTCGCCGGCTTGGTGCTCCGGTGCCAAGATAGGGATATGGTTCCATCTATGGCCCCACCAGAGTTAGGGAATCGCATTGCATCAAAGCCATCGCCTATGACCTGCACATTTCCCAGGGTCACTACCCTTGATATCAGCAGATCTTTGATTGCATTGGCTACTTGCATCACAGCAGCCCCCACAGTAGATTTGCCCACTCCAAATTGATTCCCGACTGACCGGTAGCTGTCTGGCATTGCAAGCTTCCACAGGGCTATTGCCACTCGCTTCTCGGTGTACGCATCTTGGTATTCGTGCGCCTCAGGGCAGGGGAAAGCAAGTCACAAAGTTCCATGAAAGTGCCCTTATGCATGCAGAAGTTTCGCAGCCACTGGGAATCTTTCCAGAGCTGCAACACTATGTGGTCCCACCAGTGTGTGCTTGTTTCCTGAGCCCAGAATCGGCATGAACCTGCCCCATTAGCACCATGATGCCCACATTGCCAGGGCCCGTGCTTTGAGAGCAGTCTGTGTTCATATCCTCATTGCTCTCGTCACCGCGCTGATGTTGCCTACTTGCCTGGTTTTGCTTTGCCAGGTTCTGGTGCTGCATATACTGCTGGATAATGCATGTGGTGTTTAATGTGCTCCTAATTGCCAAAGTGTTCTGAGCGGGCTCCATGCTTGCCGTGATATGGTGTCTGCACAGAAAAAAGGCGCGGAACGATTGTCTTCCATTGCTCTGACGGAGGGAGGGATCACATGAGACGACATGGCTTACGGGGTTGGCTTACAGGGAACTAAAATAAGGAACAAATATTCAACAGCGAGGATGATTCACCACAGGAACTAGCCACCAAGGAAAGTGGTGGATTCTCCATCTCTTGATGTCGTTTAATGAAGACTAGATGCCTACCTGGAATCTGTTTGCCCCGAAAGGAGCTACTGTGGTCTATAGGAGGCCTGTGATATACAGGGGGTCAGATGAAATGCTGTAATGGCCTCTTCCGGGCATACAGTCTCCTAATTTCTGAAAAACTGAGTGTAGCATTGGGAGCAGCCTCTGATGTTTTACTGTCAAGCCGGCTTGCTTCCTGGAATGAACCCTCATTGAGTGGGATGATCCACAGGGTACTAGTAGCTGTAATCTCCAAAGTGTCTGGACAGCGGCAGGACATCAGCTGTGCAGGGGAGGGGTGGGTGTGGCATTGAGATCACAAAGGCCTTTTGCAGGAGCTCAGCCTATTGGTCAAAGGTGATGGGGAGGTGGTGACCTCACAGAGAGATGCTGACATCAGCCAGGCAGGCCAGGGGTGCAGGGCCAGGGGAACGTCAAGAGATCCCTGTGTCTTTGCTTCAGCAAGTCTCCTTCTCGAGGTCTCTCTTTGAGGACTGAGAGAGTATTAGGGGTCACGTACGTGAGCACGAGGAGGAACCTCTTCGGAGTTTTCTCCTTTCCTTCTACAGGGAATTACAGATTTTACGAGAAAACAGACGTCCCTCTTGAGAAGGTAAGAGCCTCTGGGAGGTTTGGAACCTGTTCCATCTGATCCATCTGGTGCCAAGTGAATTCTAGGCATGGAAAACCCTAGTTTATGGTGGCAGAATTTTATTCCCCACCTAGGATTTTGTCCCTTAGCATCACTGGGGACATTAGGGTTTGTCCTTTGGGTGGTTTTACCTTTTCCTCCATTCCTCCCTCCTTTCTCTTCATCTCTTACTTCTTTTGTCCTTTCCCCAGTTCCCCATCCCACCACCAGGAGAGGGGTGTGTGTTTGTGTCCCCCGGGGGGTGCTCTGCAGCTTCCATTGTGGGATGTCCACCCAAAAATGTGGGACTGAAATAGTGCTTGTAAAGTGATCCGCACCGGTGACCGGGGCCATCCTTGGGCTCTCTGGTGAGAACCCGCAGCCTCCCGCCCTTCAGCCTGTACCCCGATTGGCTGAGGTGGACCTTGACGTGGGGAATGGTTTCCTAGGAGAAGTCTGGACTCCTGGATTCTGTTCCTTCTCTAGCCTGGTTTGGGAGTGTGGCCTGGGATGGCAGGAGGCAGCTGCTTGTCCAAAGTGACCGATGGTCTTTGTGACTGACCCCAGTGCTGGAAAAGGAGGAGACTCCCCGGGTATTGCTGCACCAGGGATGACGAGGGGGAACGTTGGGAGCAGATGATGCAATGAACTCCTGGCAGTGTGTGTAGATTGCACTCCCTTCACCCCTATGTCTAGCTGGCTTGCTTCCCAGAATGAACCCTCATTGAGTCTGGCCAGCAGCAGGAGATTAGCTGTAGAGGGGAGGGGTGGGTGTGGCAGTGAGATCACAAAGGCCTTTTGCAGGAGCTCAGCCTGTTGGTCAAAGGTGATGGGGAGGTGGTGACCTCACAGAGAGATGCTGACATCATCCAGACAGGACAGGGGCACAGGGCCAGGGAAACGTGAAGAGATCCCCGTGGCTTTGCTTCAGCAAGATTCCTACTCAAGGTCTCTCTCTGAGGACTGAGAGAGTATTAGGGGTCACATACGTGAGCACGAGGAGGAATCCCCCTGGAGTTTCCTCCTTTCCTTTTCCAGATTTTACGAGAAAACAGATGTTCCTGTTGAGAAGGTAAGAGCCTCTGAGAGGTTTGGAACCTGTTCAGTCTTATCCATCTGGTGCCAGCTGAAATCTAGGCATGGAAAACCCTAGTTTAAGCTGGCAGAATTTTATTCCCCATAGGATTTTGTCCCTTAGAATCACTGGGGAGATTAGGGTGTGTCCTTTTGGTTTTACCTTTTCCTCCATTCCTCCCTCCTTTCCCTTCATCTCTTACTTCTTTTGTCCTTACCCCTGTTCCCCATCCCACCACCAGGAGAGGGATGTGTATATGTGTGTGTCCGGGGGTGCTCTGCAGTTCCCCAAGCTCTGGGATGTCCCCCAAAAATGTGGGACTGAAATAGTGCTCAGACAGTGATCCCCACTGGTGACCGGGGCCATCCTTTGTGCTCTCTGGTGAGAACCCGCAGCCTCCCGCCCCTCTCCCCTGATTGGCTGAGCAGGGGATTATTAACAGGGAGTTGACTCAGGTCCTTGTTGGTCTCTTCTCAGACCAAGTAAATAAGACCTAACCAGTCATATGGTTGACAAATTTTGCTGCTTCTCTGCATTAATTGTCTCTGAGCACTTCATGATTCTCTCTAACATTCCAGTTCTTCTAAGATACTTTGTGAATAATTACTTTGAACTGTGGTTGTTCATTTGAGAACACTTTATTCAGGTCTCAGAGTAACAGCCGTGTTAGTCTGTATTCGCAAAAAGAAAAGGAGTACTTGTGGCACCTTAGAGACTAACCAATTTATTTGAGCATAAGCTTTCGTGATCTACAGCTGACTTCATCGGATGCTGTAGCTCACTAAAACTTATGCTCAAATAAATTGGTTAGTCTCTAAGGTGCCACAAGTACTCCTTTTCTTTATTTAGGTCATTCAAAGTATGAAATTCAAGATGCAATGGTTAGTCTGAAAGTCTGGGCTCTTGGGTCCTATTCCCAGCTCTGCCACTGAGTGGCTGTGTGACCTAAGACAAGTCAATTCTCCTTTCTCAGTCTTTGCTTCTCCCTCTTTCAAGTAGGGATAACAATCCGCTCCTACCTACCTCACGGTGCGGGGAGGATGGGGATCCATTGGAGAGTATCAGTTGGAGCAGGAGATAATAAGAGTGTCCTATCACGTTTACTCAGATCAGATTATGACCTAATCGAAGAGCTGAAATATTCTCTTTGATTTGTATTTTATTCTTTTGAAATTGATAAGAGCAGCAGGCTCCAGGAAGGTGTGTAAAGTGCTGGGATATCAGGATCTGGGAGGCGCTGTCTCCCCTGCACTAGGGCAGTGTTCTGCACCCCCTGCTGCTGGCTGAGTTACTCCGTCCCTTGGCAATAAGACAGACTCTTTCTTCACAGCCAGTCGATCACCCAGTGTCACCACCCTGCCTGGTGTCTCGGCATGGTAATTCCTCAGGTCACCACCCTTTCCAGCCTGCCTTGGGCTTGGAGAATGAGGAGGTGGGAGAGCAACAGCTGGCAAGCCTGAACATCCACCATGCATCGCTTTATCACCTAGAGCAAGTGAGTGGCATTAGGGTTCCTCTGTGGCATCCCCCGTCTGTCTGGGGAGAGGCAGAAAGAGGGTGAGAGAATCTCTCCGAAAGGAGATCGGATTTGCAAAGCGACCCCAGGAGTCCCTCGCTTTCAGTCAGGGGAGGGGCTTCTCCAGAGCCATCTCCAGTGTGTTTGGAAAGGTCCCAGCAATGGGGCTCCCAGTCGTTCCCTTGTGGGAGACTGTTCCCAAGGCTGAGAGTCTCTGAACTGGGCTAGACCCTGTGAGGTGCTGAGTATGAAATCAGTGGGAAACAAGGAGACCCTGGGCTTGCTATGCCTACAGACTTTGACGTGGGGAATGGTTTCCCAGGAGAAATGTGGACTCCTGGATTCTGTTCCTTCTGTAGCCTGGAGGGGGAGTATGCCCTTGGATGGAGGAGGGAGCTGCTCGTCCAAAGTGACAGGTGGTCTTTGTGACTGACCCCAATGCTGGAAAAGGAGGAGACTCCCCGAGTATTGCTGCACCACGGATGACGAGGGGGAATGTTGGGAGCAGATGATGCAATGAACTCCTGGCAGTGTGTGTAGATTGCACTCCCTGCACCCGTGAGTGGAGAGGAGGAGCTGCTCTGTCAGGGACAGGGATGGGGAGGGACCAAACAGGGCGGTTAGTGAGAGGCTGCCTTGGGCCCAGACTAACGGCTGCTCCTCGCTCGGTTCCATTTTGGCCAGGCTCCTGAGGATTTTGAAAAAGAAGGCTCTGCAGGTGGCCTCAGAGCCTGAGGGAAGCAGCTGCCATCTTCCCGAGGAGCAGAGCGGTCCCTTTGTCCCCTCTGGCGGGGAAGGAGTTCCCGGCCGAGCCAGGAGGTGGAAGCGCCCAGCCTTCTGGAGGAGGAAACCCGCTCCCAGCGCAGGCACTGAGGTGGGAGAGGCACCAGCCAGGCCGAAATGGAGCTGTCCCAGGATGCGGCTGGGCAGGCAGGACCCAACCCAGGAGGGGAGCCTGGCTGGGTGGCTCTGGGGTTTGTTGTGTGGGAAATACAGGTCCCAGGAGCTGAGCCCTGATTCCCAGGAGGAGGCATTGCCCTGCCCGGTCACTGAGGACATTCCAGCCTCCCCAGGTCAGAAGGTGAAGGGTCTCTGTCCCAGCACCAGGAACTTGGCCCACTCCCCATGGAACAGCAGCAGCTCCTGGGACTCAGGGAGGGGCGCTGCTGCTTTGTTCCAGCTGAGAAGCCAGGCTGGACTCAGGGTGGGGTGAGGAGGGGACTGTGAGAAGCCACCCTGGGCCCAGGCACTCGACCAGTGCTTTGCGGGCAGATCCCCAGCCCAGGTGTCAGGCCTGAGCCACATAAACCCCACTGATACTAGATGCTGCCACTTTGGTCCTTGATGCTCCAGGTTGGGGCAGGTGAAGCAGCACGCAGGAAGTCCAGGACAGTCTGGGGGGCTCTCTTTGCTTTGGGCTCCTGAAGGAGTTGGGGGCTGAAGGCATCACTGAGAGGTGGGAGTGTGGGGTCTGATCCCCCTCTGGGTCCTAGAGGTGGAGAGGGGGCACATTGCCCCACCATGCCCCTGTCTTTCCTCCGAGTGGAACAGGAGTTAGCCTCCCCACTTCTGTCCCTGGTGCAGGGACCGCCAGGGACTCAGAGGACGAGGAGGAGGAATGGGTGAACGTTGCCATGGAGGAGGCTGCTGTCAAGAACACCCAAGAGCAATTGCAAGGCCAAGAAAAGGTGAAAACATTCCCCAGCTGTGCTGGAACTGAGATTGTCCTGCCCCTTCCCAGCACCCTGACCCCCTGCAGAGCGTCTTGTCTCCGATGATCCACCATCCCTAACGGGGACTTTTCTCTACCATCATCTGGGACCCCCACGATTGGGGTGTTTGTCATACACCAGCCAGGGTCTCCTCCCCCCACAGGCACTGTCCCAGTTCCTGACTCTGCTTGTGTAGGAGTCGTGGGAGATTTGGACTACCCCCCATTCAGGCCTGAGTCCTGCAGCTGGTGTGGGTGGGGCAGGGAGGTCCCTGGCTAACTGGCTCTGTCTCCCCTAACCCCACTGTATGACTGCACAGCAGAGAGAGCAGGACACATTGGAGCTGCACTGCTGCTAGGCGGCTGTTGTAGAGATTATTGTGGTGAGAGAGACACGGCGCCCAGCCGCTGGAGGGAGGATAGAGATATGGGAGGGGCAGGGGTCACACTGGCCTAATGGATGGGGGATGGCTGGTGCTGGGGGGGTAGCTGAGGCCAGGGATTGCTGGGGCTGAAGATTGGGGAGAAGAGATGGGAGAAATTCTGAGATGGGTCACTACTGCGTAGTAATCGGAGGAGCAGGAGGCAGGTGGGGGGACCTGCGGGCTGTGTGGGGTGCTGGCTGTGTTATCTCCTCACTGAGAAGCGTCAGTCAGGCCCAAATCTCACGCTCCTTTGTCTCCTTTGGGGCTCACAGGAGCTCATTGAGGAGTTGCCTGATATCTCTCCACCCAGCGCCATCCTTGCTAACTCCCTGATTGCTGTGGGCAACCTCAGGTACCAAGACCCTCCCCCCGGTTCCCCTAATCCTGGTGCTGCTGAGGCCCCCGGCTAAGAGTCACTGCCCCTCCCACTCCCCGCTCACCTCCCAAGGGTGACTCCTGTGGCAGAGGTGCTGGGAAGGTTCACAGTCTCCTGGCTGGGCCGTTCTTTTCCCTCCAGTTACTTTGCAATGGCTTTGGGGAGAGGCTCACTCCCAGGATCAGATAGAGGAGGGGGCAGCAGGGTCCAGGGAACAGGCTCTATTCCTACCCTGCTACTGTCTGTCTGGGAAACCTTGGCCTTGTCATTCCCTGGCTCGGTGCCTCAGTTTCCATTCTCGCCAGTCTGGGCCTATTTCCCTGCAGTTTCACATCCGGGTTGGTACCAGTGCCACTTCCGCACTGCACGGTCTAATACCAGCTCCTCTCTCCTGCCAGCACCACGACAGCTGCCCTGGAGCCAGAGCTAGAGACCCACCTCCTTCGAGCTGCCCCGCATGCCGTCTTCACCCTGGGCACGGAGAAGGACACCACCCACCTCCAGGTAGATCATGCTTAAATCATGGATCGAAGAGCCTGCTGTCATCCTGCCATGAATCCTGGCTAATTGCCTGCAGTGGGATGTGAATGAGTGAAGTCAGGATATGTGTTTTGAGAGTCTCATCCCAGAGACCCTTCTTCCCATCCTGTGGCAGGTGTAGCCCCAGTTTCCCTAGCTCTGAGCCATGGCTCTCCCTTGCTTTGCAGGATCTGCATAGGGTCTTGCGCAGGGCCAGGGAACGTCAAGAGAACCCTGTGGCTTTGCTTCAGCAAGTCTCCTTCTCGAGGTCTTTCTTTGAGGACTGAGAGAGTATTAGAGATGACGTACGTGAGCACGAGGAGGAACCTCTTTGGAGTTTTCACCTTTCCTTTTACTGATTTTACGAGAAAACAGACATCCCTGTTGAGAAGGTAAGAGCCTCTGAGAGGTTTCGCAAAAAGAAAAGGAGTACTTGTGGCACCTTAGAGACGAACCAATTTATTTGAGCATGAGCTTTCGTGAGCTACATGCTCAAATAAATTGGCTAGTCTCTAAGGTGCCACAAGTCCTCCTTTTCTTTTTGCGAATACAGACTAACACTGCTGTTACTCTAAAATCTGAGAGGTTTGGAACCTGTTCAGTCTGATCCATCTGGTGCCAGCTGAAATCTAGGCATGGAAAACACTAGTTTAAAGTGGCAGAATTTTCGGCCAAACACCTAGGATTTTGTTCCTTAGAATAACTGGGGACATTAGGATTTGTCCTTTGGGTTTTACCTTTTCCTCCATCCCTCCCTCCTTTCTCTTCATCTCTTACTTCTTTTGTCCTTTCCCCTGTTCCCCTCGCACCACCAGGAGAGGGGAGTCTGTGTGTGTGTGTGTGGGGGGGGGTGCTCTGCAGCTCCCATTGTGGGAGGTCCACCCAAAAATGTGGGACTGAAATAGTGCTCGGACAGTGATCCCCACTGGTGAGCAGGGCCATCCTTTGGGCTCTCTGGTGAGAACCCGCAGCCTCCCACCCCTCTACCCTGATTGGCTGAGCAGGGCGTTATTGACGGGGAGGAGACTCAGGTCCTTGTTGGTCCCTTTTAAGACCAAGGAAATAAGTCATAACCAGTCATATGGTTGACAAATTTTGCTGCTTCTCTGCATTAATTGTCTCTGAGCAGTTCATGATTCTCCCTAACATTCCAGCTCTTCTAAAATACTTTCTGAATAATTACTATGAACTGTGGTTGATCATTTGAGAGCACTTTATTCAGGTCATTCAATGTATGAAATTCAAGGTCCGAAGGTTAGTTTGAAAGTCGGGGCTCTTGGGTCCTATTCCCCACTCTGCCACTGACTGGCTGTGTGACCTAAGACAACTCAATTCTCCTTTCTCAGCCTTAGCTTCTCCCTCTTTCAAGTAGGGATAACAATCTGCTCCTACCTACCTCACGGTGGGGAGAGGATGGGGATCCTTTGGAGAGTGTCACTCAGAGCAGGGCATAATAAGAGGTGTCCTATCACGTTTCCTCAAATCAGATTATGAGATAATAGAAGAGCTGAAATATTCTATTTTATTTGTATTTTATTATTTTGAAATTGTTAAGAGCAGCAGGCTCCAGGAAGGTGTGTAAAGTGCTGGGATGTCAGGAGCTCGGAGGCGCTGTCCCCCCCTCACTAGGGTAGTGTTTTACACCCCCTGCTGCTGGCTGAGTTCCTCCGTCCTTGGCAATAAGACAGACTCTTGTTTTCACAGCCAGTCGATCACCCAGTGTCATCACCCTGCCTGCTGGCTGGGCAGGGGACCTCCTCAGGTCACCCCCTTTCCAGCCTGCCTTGAGCTTGGAGAATGAGGAGGAGGGCGAGCGATAGCTGGCGACCCTGAACATCCACCCTTCATCGCTCCATCACCTGGAGGAAGTGAGTGGCATTAGGGTTCCCCTGTGGCGTCCCCCGTCTGTCTGGGGAGAGGCAGAAAGAGGGGGAGAGAATCTCTCCGAAAGGAGACCGGATTTGCAAACCGACCCAAGGAGCCCCTTGCTCTCAGTCCAGGGAGGGGCTTCTCCCAAAGGAGATTGGGTTTGCAAACCGACCCCAGGAGTCTCTCCAGAGCCATCTCCAGTGTGTTTGGAAAGGTCCCAGCAATGGGGCTCCCAGCCCTTCCCTTGTGGGAGACTGTTTCCAAGCCTGAGAGTCTCTGAACTGGGCCAGACCCTGTGAACTGCTGAGCATGGAAATCAATGGGAAACAAGGGGACCCTGTGTCACGGAGTCCCTGGGCGATGCTCTGGAACTACTCCCTATGAAGCCAGTCAGGACTGTGGGGAAGTCTCCTTTCTGTGAGCAGACTGTCTTCAGGACACACAGCTCACACAGCTTCCACCTTGCTGGGTCTGATCTCGGAGCATTCAGCCTCCTCTGCCCCTCCATGTGCTTCCCACTGCGAGTCCGCCCAAGCGGGGTCCTGTGGAAGCCAGAGGGTCCTGCACCCCAACTTCGCAGTCAGACATGACTCTCAGCCAGCCAGTAAAGCAGAAGGTTTATTAGATGAGAGGAACATGGTCTAAACCAGAGCTTGTAGGTGCAGAGAACAGGACCCCTCAGCTGGGTCCATTTTGGGGGTCAGTGAGCCAGAAAACCCCGTCTGCACTTCACTCCATGTCCCCAGCCAGCCCCAAACTGAAACTCTCTCCAGCCCCTCCTCCTCTGCGCTTTGTTCCTTTCCCAGGTCAGGAGGTCACCTGATTCCTTTGTTCTCCAACCCTTTAGCTCTCACCTTGCAGGGGGGAAGGGCCAGGCCATCAGTTGCCAGGAAACAGGATGTCGGCCATTCTCTGTGTCCAGACCCCTGCACACACTTGCCCTCTAGGGCTCTGCAACGATCTTACACGCTTCTCCCACCACCAAGATACTTAAGAACTGCATAGGGGAAGCTGAGGCACCCCCTTAATATTCAGAGGAAACATTAAGAACAGTCCCGCTTCGTCAACCCCTGGGCTTGCTATGCCTAGGGACTTTGACATGGGGAATGGTTTCCCAGGAGAAGTCTGGACTCCTGGATTCTGTTCCTTCTCTAGCCTGGAGCGGGAGTGTGGCTTGGGACAGCAGGAGGGAGCTGCTTGTCCAAAGTGACAGGTGGTCTTTGTGACTGACCCCAGTGCTGGAAAAGGAGGAGACTCCCCTTGAGGGTATTGCTTCACCAGGGATGAGGAAGGGGAACGTTGGGAGCAGATGATGCAATGAACTCCTGGCAGTGTGTGTAGATTGCACTCCCTGCACCCCTGTGGGGGGATGAGGAGCTGCTCTGGCAGAGACAGGGATGGGGAGGGACAAAAAGGCTGGTTAGTGAGAGGCTGCCTTGAGCCCAGACTCACGCCTGCTCCCTGCTCGGTTCCATTCTGGCCAGGCTCCTGATGATGTTGAGGAAGAAGGCTCTGCAGGTGGCCTCAGAGCCTGAGGGAAGCAGCTGCCATCTTCCCCAGGAACAGAGCGGTCCCTTTGTCCCCTCTGGCGGGGAAGGAGTTCCCGGCCGAGCCAGGAGGTGGAAGCGCCCAGCCTTCTGGCGGAGGAAACCCGCTCCCGGCATAAGCGCCGAGATGGGAGGGGCAGAGGCCAGGCCAAAATGGAGCTGTCCCAGGGTGCGGTTGGGCAGGCAAGACTCAGACAAGGAGGGGAGCCGGGCTGGGTGGCTCTGGGGTTTGTTGTGTGGGAAGCACGGGCGCCAGGAGCCCAGCCGTGATTCCCAGCAGGAGGCATTGCCCTGCCCAGTCACTGAGGAGATTCCAGCCTCCCCAGGGCAGAAGGTGGAGGATCTCTGTCCCAGCACCAGCAACTCAGCCCGCTCCCAATGGGACAGCAGCAGCACCTGGGAATCAGGAAGCAGCGAGGCCGAGGTGTCCCGCTGCTTTGTTCCAGGTGAGGAACCAGGCTGGGCTCAGGGAGGGGTGAGGAGGGGGCTGTGAACACCCTGGGCCCAGGCACTCGACCAGTGCTGTGGGGATGGGTCCCCAGCCCAGGTGTCTGGCTTGAGCCACATGAACGCCACTGATACTAGATGCTGCCACTTTGGTCCTTGATGCTCCAGTTGGGGGCGGGTGAGACACCACGCAGGGAGTCCAGGACACTGTGGGGGAGGGAGGGTCTCTTTGGTATGGGCTTCTGAAGGAGTTGGGGGCTGAAGGCGTCACTGAGAGGGGGAAGTGTGGTTCCTGATCTGCCCTGGGTCCCGCAGGTGGGAAGGGGGCACATTGCCCCACCATACCCCTGTCCTTCCCCTGCGTGGCAACAGGAGTCACCCTGTCCCCTTCTCTCCCTGGTGCAGGGACCGCCAGGGACCCAGAGGACGAGGAGTAGCTAGCCGTGGACATGGCCATGAGGAGGCTGCTCTCAAGAACATGCGAGAGCAGTTCCAAGGCCGAGAAAAGGTAGAAACCTTCCCCAGCTGTGCTGGAACTGAGATTTTCCTTCTCCTTCCCAGCGTCCTGACCCCCTGCAGAGCATCTTGTCTCTGATGATCCACCAGCTCTAACAGGGACTTTTCTCCACTATGATCTGGGACCCCCAAAATAGGGGTGTTTGTCACAGACCAGTCAGAGTCTCCTCCCCCAACATGCACTGTCCCAGTTCCTGACCCTGTTTGTGTAGGAGCTGTGGGTGATTTGGACAATGGCCGGGTCCCCACTGACCCCCATTTAGGCCTGAGTCCTGCAGCTGGTGTGGGTGGGGCAGGGAGGTCCCTGGCTCACTGGCTCTCTCTCCCCTAACCCCTCTCCTGGTGGGTGCAGGATGAGGCCCAGCAACTCATGTTCCTGCATGCCATCCACCCTGCGTGTCTCCCTGCATAGCAGAGCAGACAGGACACATTGGAGCTGCACTGCTGGAAGGTGGCTGTGGTGGAGAGGATTATGGTGAGCGAGACACAGCGCCCAGCTGCTGGAGGGAGGACAGAGACAGGGGAGGGGCAGGGGTCCGTTTCTCACTGTGCTGTGTGGCGCAGGTCCTGGGTACTAAGCGTCTGAAGAAGCTCTCAAGGACAAATTTTTTAAAATAATTTTTATCAGTGATTTAGGAGCAAACATACAATCCCTGCTGATAATATTGATGGGTGACAAAATACTGGCAGAGTGGTAATTACTGATGAGGAGAGGGCAGTGATACAGAGGGATCTGGCTCATTTGGCAAACTGGACCCATTCAAAGCAAAGAAATTTGACCAGAGCCAAATGCAAGGTCCTATAGCTAGCAACAGGGCATGCCGGTCACACGTCCAGAATGGGGAAGAGTGTCGAGGAAAGGAGTGACTCTGAAAGGGATTTCGGGGCCATAGTGGAGAAGCCCGTCAACATGAGCTCCCAGTGTGATGTTGTGGTGAACAGGGCTAAAGGCATCATTAGACGTAGGAGCAGAGCCGTGAGCAGGATAGGGAGGTGACACAGCATCAGTAAGCCCTGGTCTACCCTAGGAGTTGAGGTCGAATTTAGCAGTGTTAAATCAATTTAAACTTGCACCTGTCCACACGACGAAGCCCTTTTTTTCGACTTAAAGGGCTCTTAAAATCAATTTCCTTCCTCCACCCCCGACAAGGGGATTAGTTCTGAAATCGGCCTTGCTGGGTCAAATTTGGGATACTGTGGACACAATTAGACAGTATTGCCCTCCGTGAGGTATCCCAGAGTGCTCCATTATTACTGTTCTGGACAGCACTCTCAACTCAGATGCACTGGCCAGGTAGACAGGAAAAGGCCCGCGAAGTTTTGAATTTCAATTTCCAGTTTGTCCAGCATGGCAAGCTGCAGGTGACCATGCAGAGCTCATCAGCAGAGGTGACCATGATGGAGTCCCAGAATCGCAGAAGAGCCCCAGCATGGACCGAATGGGAGGTACGGGATCTGATCGCTGTATGGGGAGAGGAATCCGTGCTATCAGAACTATGTTCCAGTTTTCGAAATGCCAAAACATTTTTCAAAATCTCCCAGGGCATGAATGACAGAGGCCATCACAGGGACCCGAAGCAGTGCCGCGTGAAACTTAAGGAGCTGAGGCAAGCCTACCAGAAAACCAGAGAGGCAAACGGCCGCTCCAGGTCAGAGCCCAAAACATGCTGCTTCTATGATGAGCTGCATGCCATTTTAGGGGGTTCAGCCACCACTACCCCAGCTGTGTTGTTTGACTCCTTCAATGGAGATGGAGGCAACATGGAAGCAGATATTGGGGATGAAGAAGATGATGATGATGAGGTTGTAAATAGCTCACAGCAAGCAAGCGGAGAAACCAGTTTTCATGACAGTTAGGAACTGTTTCTCACTATGGACCTGGACCCCAAACCCACCCAAGCCTGCCTCCCGGACCTACCAGGCAGAGAAGGGACCTCTGGTGAGTGTACCTTTTAAAATACGATACATGGTTTAAAAGCAAGCATGTTGAATGAAAAATTTGCCCTGGCATTCGCGGTTCTCCCGGATGTACTCCCAAAGCCTTTGCAAAAGGTTTCTGGGGAGGGCAGCCTTATTCCATCCACCATGGTAGGACACTTTACCAGTCCAGGCCAGTAGCACGTACTCGGGAATCATTGTAGAACAAAGCATTGCAGTGTATGTTTGCTGGCGTTCAAACAACATCCGTTCTTTATCTCTCTGTGTTATCCTAAGAAGCGTGATCTTATTCATGGTCACCTGGTTGAAATAGGGTGCTTTTCTTAAGGGGACATTCAGAGGTGCCCATTTCTGCTGGGCTGTTTGCCTGTGGCTGAACAGAAATGTTCCCCACTGTTAGCCACGCGCTGGGGGGAGGCAAAATGCGACCTTGTAACGAAAGCACATGTGCTATGTATATAATGTTAACAGTAAGGTTTACCGTGAAAGAGTGTACCCATTGTTCTATAAAATGTGTCTTTTTAAATACCACTGTCCCTTTTTTTTCTCCACCAGCTGCATGTGTTTCAAGGATCACAGGATCTTCTCCTTCCCAGACGCTAGCGAAGATTAGAAGGTGAAAAAAACGCACTCACGATGAAATGTTCTGTGAGCTCATGCTGTCCTCCCACACTGACGGAGCACAGATGAATGCGTGGAGGCAGACAGTGTCAGAGTGCAGGAAAGCACAAAATGACCGGGAGGAGAGGTGGCGGGCTGAAGAGAGTAAGTGGCGGGCTGAAGAGAGGGCTGAAGCTGAAAGGTGGCAGCAGCGTGATGAGAGGAGGCAGGATTCAATGCTGAGGCTGCTGGAAGATCAAACTAATATGCTCCAGCATATGGTTGAGCTGCAGGAAAGACAGCAGGAGCACAGACTGCCGCTACAGCCCCTGTGTAACCAACCGCCTCCTCCCCAAGTTCCATAGCCTCCACACCCAGACGCCCAAGAACTCGGTGGGGGACCTCTGGCCACCCAGCCACTCCACCCCAGAGGATTGCCCAAGCAACAGAATGCTGGCATTCAATAAGTTTTAAAGTTTTAAACTTTTAAAGTGCTGTGTGGCCTTGTCCTTCCCTCCTCCACCACCCCTCCTGGTGCTTCTCTCCTCCACCACCCTTCCTGGGCTACCTTGGCAGTTATCCCCCTATTTGTGTGATAAATGAATAAAGAATGCATGAATGTGAAGCAACAATGTCTTTATTGCCTCTGCAAGGGGTGATCAAAGGGAGGAGGGGAGGGTGGTTAGCTTACAGGGAAGTAAAGTGAACCAAGTGGTAGGGGGTTTCATCAAGGAGAAACAAACAGAACTGTCACACCGTAGCCTAGCCAGTCATGCATCTGTTTTTCAAAGCTTCTCTGATGTACACTGCTCCCTCCTGTGCTCTTCTAATCGCCCTGGTGTCTGGCTGTGCAAAAGCAGCGGCCAGGCGATTTGCCTCAACCTCCCACCCCGCCAGAAGCGTCTCCCCCTTACTCTCACAGATATTGTGGAGCGCAGAGCAAGCAGTAATAACAATGGGAATATTGGTTTTGCTGAGGTCTAACCGAGTCAGTAAACTGCGCCAGAGCGGTTTTAAAAGTCCAAAAGCACATTCTACCACCATTCTGCACTTGCTCAGCCTGTAGTTGAACAGCTCCTGACTACTGTCCAGGCTGCCTGTGTACAGCTTCATGAGCCATGGCATTAAGGGGTAGGCTGGGTCCCCAAGGATAACGATAGGCATTTCAACATCCCCAAGGGTTATTTTCTGGTCTGGGAATAAAGTCCCTTCCTGCAGCTTTTGAAACAGACCAGAGTTCCTGAAGATGCGAGCGTCATGTACCTTTCCCGGCCATCCCACGTTTATGTTGGTGAAACGTCCCTTGTGATCCACCAGTGCTTGCAGCACTACTGAAAAGTACCCCTTTTGGTTATGTACTCGCCGGCTTGGTGCTCCGGTACCAAGATAGGGATATGGGTTCCATCTATGGCCCCACAAGAGTCAGGGAATCGCATTGCAGCAAAGCCATCGCCTATGACCTGCACATTTCCCAGGGTCACTACCCTTGATATCAGCAGATCTTTGATTGCGTTGGCTACTTGCATCACAGCAGCGCTTCAGGGCAGGGGAAAGCAAGTCACAAAGTTCCATGAAAGTGCCCTTATGCATACAGAAGTTTTGCAGCCACTGGGAATCGTTCCAGAGCTGGAACACTATGTGGTCCCACCAGTCTGTGCTTGTTTCCTGAGCCCAGAATCGGCGTTCCATGGCATGAACCTGCCCCATTAACACCATGATGCCCACATTGCCAGGGCCCGTGCTTTGAGAGAAGTCTGTGTCCATGTCCTCATTGCTCTCGTCACCGCGCTGATGTTGCCTACTTGCCTGGTTTTGCTTTGCCAGGTTCTGGTGCTGCATATACTGCTGGATAATGCATGTGGTGTTTAATGTGCTCCTAATTGCCTGATCTGAGCGGGCTCCATGCTTGCTGTGATATGGTGTCTGCACAGAAAAAAGGCGCGGAACGATTGTCTGCCATTGCTCTGACGGAGGGAGGAATCACAGGAGACGACATGGCTTACGGGGTTGGCTTACAGGAACTAAAATCAACAAAGGGGGTGGCTTTGCGAGAAACAGAATGACCCCCTCAAGGATAGAACTCAAAACCTCAAGGATAGAACTCAAAACTGGGTTTAGCAGGCCCTTGATTTCACGGAGGGAGGGAGGAGAAAATGAATACAAAACAAATCTGGTCTATTTCTTGTTTTGAGCCACTTCATCTCTCTTTATACATCTTGCTGGCAGCAGACTGTGCAGTACGACCGCTAGCCATCATCATCTCCTGGGTGCTCGGCAGAAGATGGTGCAGTATGACTGCTGGCCATCATCTGCTGGCTGCTGATTAAAAGACAGTGCACTGCCGGTAGGACTGAATCGCCATGAGACGAAACTTAAAAGGGATATGACCTGGCTGAGTCACTGCCATGTTTGCCCAGGCGCCCCTGACCTCATCGAGGTCGGTTAAAAGAGCACCCAGGACTACATCGACGACGGCTATCAGTCATACTGCACTGTCTGCTGCCAAAAGGCAATAAACTGCTGCTGTGTAGCAATGCATTACCATGTCTGCCAGCACCCAGGAGACATACGGTGAAGGTTAGCTGAGCGGGCTCCATGCTTGCTGTGATATGGCATCTGCACAGGTAACTCAAGAAAAAAGGTGCAAAACGATTGTCTGCCCTTGCTTTCACGGAAGGAGGGAGGGAAGGGGGGCCTGACGATATGTACCCAGAACCACCCGCCACAATGTTTTAGCCCCATCAGGCACTGGGATTTCTACCCAGAATTCAAATGGGCCGCGGGAACTGTGGGAACTGTGGGATAGCTACCCACAGTGCAACGCTCCGGAAGCGGACGGTTGCCTCGGTACTGTGGACACACTCCACCGACTACATGCACTTAGAGCATTTGGGTGGGGACACACACAATCCACTGTATAAAAACGCTTTCTACAAAACCAACTTCTATAAATTCGACCTAATTTCGTAGTGGAATACGGTTTTGGTGTTCTCATTTGAAAAAGATGTTGAGACCTTGGAGCTAGGGCAGCAAAGAGCCACGAAATGTTCTGAGGGCTGGAGAAAAATGCCTTCTAGTGAGCTATTGAAAGAGCTCAACCTGTTTAGCTTATTGAAAGAAGATTGAAAGGTGACTTCATTGAAGTGTTGAAGTGCCTTAATGGAGAGAAAATATTGGGTATGAAGGGGGTCGTTAATCTAGCAGAGCACGGCATCACAAGACCCAATGGCTGGAAGGTGAAAAGAGAGAAATTCATATTTCAAATAAGGAACAAATATTCAACAGCGAGGATGATTCACCACAGGAACTAGCTACCAAGGAAAGTGGTGGATTCTCGATCTCTTGATGTCGTTTAATGAAGACTAGATGCCTACCTGGAATCTGTTTGCCCCGAAAAGAGCTACTGTGGTCTATAGGAGGCCTGTGATATGCAGGGGGTCAGATTAAATGCTGTAATGGCCTCTTCTGGGCATACAGTCTCCTAATTTCTGAAAAACTGAGTGTAGCATTGGGAGCAGCCTCTGATGTTTTACTGTCAAGCCGGCTTCCTTCCTGGAATGAAACTTCATTGAGTGGGATGATCCACAGGGTACTAGTAGCTGAGACCTCCAAAGTGTCTGGACATGGGCAGGACATCAGCTCTGCAGGGGAGGGGTGGGTGTGGCAGTGAGATCACAAAGGCCTTTTGCAGGAGCTCAGCCTATTGGTCAAAGGTGATGGGGAGGTGGTGACCTCACAGAGAGATGCTGACATCAGCCAGGCAGGACATGGGTTCAGGGCCAGGGGAACGTCAAGAGATCCCTGTGGCTTTGCTTCAGCAAGTCTCCTTCTCGAGGTCTCTCTTTGAGGACTGAGAGAGTATTTGGGTTCACGTACGTGAGCACGAGGAGGAACCTCTTTGGAGAAGAGGAGAAGTCTGGACTCCTGGATTCTGTTCCTTCTCTAGCCTGGTTTGGGAGTGTGGCCTGGGATGGCAGGAGGCAGCTGCTTGTTCAAAGTGACCAATGGTCTTTGTGACTGACCCCAGTGCTGGAAAAGGAGGAGACTCCCCGGGTATTGCTGCACCAGGGATGACGAGGGGGAACGTTGGGAGCAGATGATGCAATGAACTCCTGGCAGTGTGTGTAGATTGCACTCCCTGCACCCCTGTGTCTAGCTGACTTGCTTCCCAGAATGAACCCTCATTGAGTCTGGCCAGCAGCAGGACATTAGCTATGGAGGGGAGGGGTGGGTGTGGCAGTGAGATCACAAAGGCCTTTTGCAGGAGCTCAGCCTGTTGGTCAAAGGTGATGGGGAGGTGGTGACCTCACAGAGAGATGCTGACATCATCCAGACAGGACAGGGGCACAGAGCCAGGGAAACGTCAAGAGATCCCCGTGGCTTTGCTTCAGCAAGATTCCTACTCAAGGTCTCTCTCTGAGGACTGAGAGAGTATTAGGGTTTACGTTTGTGAGCATGAGGGGGAATCCCCTTGGAGTTTCCTCCTTTCCTTTTCCAGATTTTGCGAGAAAACAGATGTTCCTGTTGAGAAGGTAAGAGCCTCTGAGAGGTTTGGAACCTGTTCAGTCTGATCCATCTGGTGCCAGCTGAAATCTAGGCATGGAAAACCCTAGTTTAAGGTGGCAGAATTTTATTCCCCACCTAGGATTTTGTCCCTTAGCATCATTGGGGACATTAGGGTTTGTCCTTTGGGTGGTATTACCTTTTCCTCCACCCCTCCCTGCTTTCTCTTCATCTCTTACTTCCTTTGTCCTTACCTCTGTTTCCCATCCCACTACCAGGAGAGGGATGTGTGTATGTGTGTGTCCGGGGGTGCTCTGCAGTTCCCATTGTGGGATGTCCCCCAAAAATGTGGGACTGAAATAGTGCTCGGACAGTGATCCCCACTGGTGACCGCAGCCATCCTTTGTGCTCTCTGGTGAGAACCCGCAGCCTCCCGCCCCTCTCCCTTGATTGGCTGAGCAGGGGATTATTAATAGGAAGTTGACACAGGTCCTTGTTGGTCTCTTCTAAGACCAAGTAAATAAGACCTATCCAGTCATATGAGAGCCAAATGCAAGGTCCTATAACTAGCAACAGGGCATGCCGGTCACACCTCCAGAATGGGGAAGTATATCCAGGAAAGCAGTGACTCTGAAAGGGTTTTCGGGGCCATAGTGGAGAAGCCCGTCATCATGAGCTCCCAGTGTGATTCTGTGGTGAACAGGGCTAAAGCCATCATTAGACATGGAAGCAGAGCGTTGAGTAGGATAGGGAGGTGACAGAGCATGAGTGAGACTGAGATTGGAATACGGCATCCGGTTTTGGTGTCCTCATTTGAAAAAGATGTTGAGACATTGGAGCTGGGGCATCAAAGAGCCACCAAATGTTCTGAGGGCTGGAGAAAAATGCCTTCTAGTGAGCTATTGAAGTGTTGAAGTGCCTTAATGGAGAGAAAATATTGGGTATGAAGGGGCTCCTTAATCTAGCAGAGCACGGCATCACAAGACCCAATGGCTGGAAGGTGAAAAGAGAGAAATTCATATTTCAAATAAGGAACAAATATTCAACAGCGGGGATGATTCTCCACAGGAACTAGCTACCAAGGAAAGTGGTGGATTCTGCATCTCTTGATGTCATTTAATGAAGACTAGATGCCTTTCTGGAATGTGTTTGCCCCGACAGGAGCTATTGTGGTCTACAGGAGGCCTGTGGTATGCAGGGGGGTCAGATGAGATGCTCTAATGGCCTCTTCTGGCCATACAGTCTCCTAATTTCTGAAAAACTGAGTGTAGAATTGGGAGCAGCCTCTGATGTTTTACTGTCTAGCCGGCTTCCTTCCTGGAATGAACCCTCATTGAGTGGGATGATCCACAGGGTACTAGTAGCTGAAACCTCCAAAGTGTCTGGCCAGAAGCAGGACATTAGCTGTGCAGGGGAGGGGTGGTTGTGGCAGTGAGATCACAAAGGCCTTTTGCAGGAGCTCAGCCTATTGGTCAAAGGTGATGGGGAGGTGGTGACCTCACAGAGAGATGCTGACATCAGCCAGGCAGGACAGGGGTGCAGGTCCAGGGAAACGTCAGAGATCCCCTGTGGCTTTGCTTCAGCAAGTCTCCTTCTCGAGGTCTCTCTTTGAGGACTGAGAGAGTATTAGGGTTCACGTACATGAGCACGAGGAGGAACCTCTTTGAAGTTTTCTCCTTTCCTTTTACTGATTTTACTAGAAAACAGACGTCCCTGTTGAGAAGGTAAGAGCCTCTGAGAGGTTTGGAACCTGTTCCATTTGATCCATCTGGTGCCAGCTGAAATCTAGGCATGGAAAACACTAGTTTGAGATGGCAGTATTTTCAGCCAAACACCTCGGATTTTGTCCCTTAGAATCACTGGGGACATTAGGGTTTGTCCTTTGGGTGGTTTTACCTTTCCCTCCATCCCTCCCTCCTTTCTCTTCATCTCTTACTTCTTTTGTCCTTTCCCCTGTTCCCTTCCCACCACCAGGAGAGGGGTGTGTGTGTGTTTGTGTGTCCCCCGGGGGGTGCTCTGCAGCTGCCATTGTGGGATGTCCACCCAAAAATGTGGGACTGAAATAGTGCTCGGACAGTGATCCCCACTGGTGACCGGGGCCATCCTTTGTGCTCTCTGGTGAGAACCTGCAGCCTCCCATCCCTCTACCCTGATTGGCTGAGCAGGGGGTTATTGACAGGGAGGAGACTCAAGTCTTGTTGGTCTCTTTTAAGACCAAGGAAATAAGACCTAACCAGTCATATGGTTGACAAATTTTGCTGCTCTCCGCATTAATTGTCTCTGAGCATTTCAAGATTCTCTCTAACATTCTAGTTCTCCTAAAATACTTTCTGAATAATTATTATGAACTGTGGTTGGTCATTTGAGAGCACTTTATTGAGATCATTCAATGTATGAAATTCCAGGTCCGAAGGTTAGTTTGAAAGTCGGGGCTCTTGGGTCCTATTCCCAACTGAGGTCACACAGCCAGTCTGTGGCAAAGACAAGTCAATTCTCCTTTCTCAGCCTTAGCTTCTCCCTCTTTCAAGTAGGGATAACAATCCGCTCCTACCTAACTCACGGTGGGGGGAAGATGGGGATCCATTGGAGCGTGTCACTCGGAGCAGTGCATAGTATGAGGTGTCCTATCACGTTTACTCAGATCAGATTATGACCTAATCGAAGAGCTGAAATATTCTATTTGATTTGTATTTTATTATTTTGAAATTGATAAGAGCAGCAGGCTCCAGGAAGGTGTGTAAAGTGCTGGGATGTCAGGAGCTGAGAGGCGCAGTTTCTCCCACCCCCCTGCACTAGGGCAGTGTTCTGCACCCTCTGCTGCTGGCTGAGTTACTCCGTCCCTTGGCAATAAGACAGATTCTTGTTTTCACAGCCAGTCGATCGCCCAGTGTCATCACCCTGCCTGGTGTCTCGGCAGGGTAATTCCTCAGGTCACCACCCTTTCCAGCCCGCCTTGGGCTTGGAGAATGAGGAGGAGGGCGAGCGAAAGCTGGCCACCCTGGAGATGTGTCATCCATCTCTTCATCACCTAGAGCAAGTGAGTGGCATTAGGGTTCCTCTGTGGCATCCCCTGTCTGTCTGGGGAGAGGCAGAAAGAGGGTAGAGAATCTCTCCAAAAGGAGATCGGATTTGCGAACCGACCCCAGGAGTCCTTCGCTCTCAGTCCAGGGAGGGGCTTCTCCAGAGCTGTCTCCAGTGTGTTTGGAAAGATCCCAGCAATGGGGCTCCCAGCCCTTCCCTTGTGGGAGACTGTTCCCCAGGCTGAGAGTCTCTGAGCTTGGCCAGATCCTGTGACCTTCTGAGCATGGAAATCAGTGGGAAACAAGGGGACCCAGGGTTTGTTATGCCTAGGAACTTTGACGTGGGAAACGGTTTCCCAGGAGAAGTCTGGACTCCTGGATTCTGTTCCTTCTGTAGTCCGGACAGGGAGTGTGGCCTGGGACGGCAGGAGGGAGCTGCTCATCCAAAGTGACAGGTGGTCTTTGTGACTGACCCCAGTGCTGGAAGAGGAGGAGACTCCCCGGGTATTGCTGCACCAGGAATGATGAAGGGGAACGTTGGGAGCAGATGATGCAATGAACTCCTGGCAGTGTGTGTAGATTGTACTCCCTGCACCCCTGTGTGGAGAGGAGGAGCTGCTCTGCCAGGGACAGGGATGGGGAGGGACCAAACAGGGCGGTTAGTGAGAGGCTACTTTGGGCCCAGACTCACGGCTGCTCCTCGCTCGGTTCCATTCTGGCCAGGCTCCTGAGGATGTTGAGGAAGAAGGCTCTGCAGGTGGCCTCAGACCCTGAGGGAAGCAGCTGCCATCTTCCCCAGGAGCAGAGCGGTCCCTTTGTCCCCTCTGGCGGGGAAGGAGTTCCCGGCCGAGCCAGGAGGTGGAAGCGCCCAGCCTTCTGGTGGAGGAAACCCGCTCCCAGCGCAGGCACTGAGGTGAGAGAGGCACCAGCCGGGCCGAAATGGAGCTGTCCCAGGATGCGGCTGGGCAGGCAGGACCCAACCCAGGAGGGGAGCCTGGCTGGGTGGCTCTGGGGTTTGTTCTGTGGGAAGCACAGGTCCCAGGAGCTCAGCCCTGATTCCCAGGAGGAGGCATTGCCTGCCCGGTCACTGAGGACATTCCAGCCTCCCCAGGTCAGAAGGTGAAGGGTCTCTGTCCCAGCACCAGTAACTTGGCCCACTCCCCATGGAACAGCAGCAGCTCCTGGGACTCAGGGAGGGGCGCTGCTGCTTTGTTCCAGCTGAGAAGCCAGGCTGGACTCAGGGAGGGGTGAGGAGGGGACTGTGAGAAGCCACCCTGGGCCCAGGCACTCGACCAGTGCTTTGCGGGCAGATCCCCAGCCCAGGTGTCAGGCCTGAGCCACATAAACCCCACTGATACTAGATGCTGCCACTTTGGTCCTTGATGCTCCAGGTTGGGGCAGGTGAAGCAGCACGCAGGAAGTCCAGGACAGTCTGGGGGGCTCTCTTTGCTTTGGGCTCCTGAAGCAGTTGGGGGCTGAAGGCATCACTGAGAGGTGGGAGTGTGGGGTCTGATCCCCCCCCGGGTCCTAGAGGTGGAGAGGGGGCACATTGCCCCACCATGCCCCTGTCTTTCCTCTGAGTGGAACAGGAGTTCCCCTCCCCACTTCTGTCCCTGGTGCAGGGACCACCAGGGACTCAGAGGACGAGGAGGAGGAATGGGTGAACGTTGCCATGGAGGAGGCTGCTTTCAAGAACAGCTAAGAGCAATTGCAAGGCCAAGAAAAGGTGAAAACATTCCCCAGCTGTGCTGGAACTGAGATTGTCCTGCCCCTTCCCAGCACCCTGACCCCCTGCAGGGCGTCTTGTCTCCGATGATCCACCATCCCTAATGGGGACTTTTCTCTACCATCATCTGGGACCCCCACGATTGGGGTGTTTGTCATACACCAGCCAGGGTCTCCTCCCCCGACAGGCACTGTCCCAGTTCCTGACTCTGCTTGTGTAGGAGTCGTGTGTGATTTGGACTAACCCCCATTCAGGCCTGAGTCCTGCAGCTGGTGTGGGTGGGGCAGGGAGGTCCCTGGCTAACTGGCTCTGTCTCCCCTAACCCCACTCCTGATGGGTGCAGGACGAGGCCCAGCAGTTCATGTTCCTGCATGCCATCCACCCTCCGTGTCTCGCTGCACAGCAGAGAGAGCAGGACACATTGGAGGCGCACTGCTGCCAGGCGGCTGTTGTAGAGATAATTGTGGTGAGAGAGACACGGCGCCCAGCCGCTGAGGGAGGACAGAGATATGGGAGGGGCAGGGGTCACCCCGGCCTAATGGATGGGGGATGGCTGGTGCTGGGGGCGTAGCTGAGGCCAGGGATTGCTGGGGCTGAAGATTGGGTAGAAGAGATGGGAGAAATTCTGAGATTGGTCACTACTGCGTAGGAATCGGAGGAGCAGAAGGCAGGTGGGGGGACCTGCGTGCTGTGTGGGGTGCTGGCTGTGTCATCTCCTCACTGAGAAGCGTCAGTCAGGCCCAAATCTCACGCTCCTTTGTCTCCTTTGGGTCTCACAGGAGCTCATTGAGGAGCTGCCTGATATCTCTCCACCCAGCGCCATCCTTGCTAACTCCCTGATTGCTGTGGGCAACCTCAGGTACCAAGACCCTCCCCCCGGTTCCCCTAATCCTGGTGCTGCTGAGGCCCCCGGCTAAGAGTCACTGCCCCTCCCACTCCCCGCTCACCTCCCAAGGGTGACTCCTGTGGCAGAGGTGCTGGGAAGGTTCACAGTCTCCTGGCTGGGCCGTTCTTTTCCCTCCAGTTACTTTGCAGTGGCTTTGGGGAGAGGCTCACTCCCAGGATCAGATAGAGGAGGGGGCAGCAGGGTCCAGGGAACAGGCTCTATTCCTACCCTGCCACTGTCTGTCTGGGAAACCTTGGCCTTGTCATTCCCTGGCTCGGTGCCTCAGTTTCCATTCTCGCCAGTCTGGGCCTATTTCCCTGCAGTTTCACGTCCGGGTTGGTACCAGTGCCGCCTCCGCACTGCACGGTCTAATACCAGCTCCTCTCTCCTGCCAGCACCACGACAGCTGCCCTGGAGCCAGAGCGAGAGACCCACCTCCTTCGAGCTGCCCCGCATGCCGTCTTCACCCTGAGCACGGAGAAGGACACCACCCACCTCCAGGTAGATCATGCTTAAGTCATGGATCGAAGGGCCTGCTGTCATCCTGCCATGAATCCTGGCTAATTGCCTGCAGTGGGATGTGAATGAGGGAGGCCAGGATTTGTGTTTTGGGGGTCTCACCAGCGCTTCCCAGAGACCCTTCTTCCCATCCTGTGGCAGGTGTAGCCCCAGTTTCCCTAGCTCTGAGCCATTGCTCTCCCTTGCTTTGCAGGATCTGCATAGGGTCTTGCCAAACCTCATGGATGCCCTGCCGGGGAACCTGCTGGTAGAGTCCCCAGACAGCGACAGGCTCCACGACATCTTGGAGGTGAGCCCGATGAGAGGAGTGGGGGCAATTTTACCTTAACTCTTCAAACCATTCCCAGTGTGTCCTCCTAGCTGGGCCCCCAGTGGTCTGTCCTTGGTCAGGGCAGTCAGTGCAATGCAGTGTCGGGCCCTTCCTCCTTGATGGACTGAGGAAGGAGCTGGGACTTCAAGCCAGAGCTCTGCCTGGTTCTGTTGCGCAGTAACCACAGGGCTCCTGGCTGGCTTGGAGAGTGAGAGTCTGAACCCCTCCTATAAGATCCAGAAGATCGTCCTCAGAGAAGAGTCATGGGCTCCTTTCTAGAGAAACAGGAGGACCCCAGAGAATCAGCCCGTCTCTCCAAGGGACCCTGAGATTCCTGGGGGGATTGTGCTCACACTCAGTCCCTTCACCCAACGAAGGATTTGAGAGCCAGGGAGGGAGTTTAGGGCGGATGGGACCAGCCCCGACACCAGACATTCTTCCAATCTAGAGAGACAATGACAAGTTGTGACCTGCAGGATACAAGCATAGTCCTGGGGGCAACAATCCCTTTCTAAAGCCCTGCAATCAAAGAATTAGATATTCCACCCTGCGCACAATGTCTCAGCCCTCTGGGGATGTGGGACGCGGGGGTCGCATTTGCACAATACGTGCACCTGCCCATTGATCCTGAGCTGCCTCCTTTCCCCGCAGCCCATGAATTACTGGATCATGTCTAGAGTGTCCCAGGAGAGAGCCAGGGCTAATAGGAGCAGCACAGCCCTCCTCAGATTCACCATCACCCTCCCTGAGTTAGATGTAAGTGACCTGTGACCCCAGCTTCCTGACTCCAGGCATAGGTGGGCTGGCTCCAACTGGCTGTAGGATCTGGTGCTGCAGGGGCTGTGGGTTAGGAGTGTTCCTCTTGGGGAGGCAGAGTGAGAGCAGAGAATGAGCTTGGCTTGAGTCCATTACTTCTTGTCCTGGTTAAGTGGTGACTCTGGGCTTTTAAGGGGACCATGCTCCAGGCTCATGCCTTCGTGTCATCCTGGAGCAGCTGGGGAAGCAAGTCCTCCTGGAGGGCCCTGCCCACATCCCTGTGCTCCAGGCTCCCTTGGGAGCAGAGGAAATTAAGGGTCTAGCTCTAGCTTCTATCTCTAGCATTTCCTGCAGAGGGGCTGAGGGGAAGGAGAGTCCTGTCCCAGGGGGGACTGGGAGCTGACAGGAAAATGCTGATGGAGTCCCCTCTCCCTCTCCCTTCCATTAGAACGCAGCAGAATTCCCCAGGATGGGTCACCATGTGGCAGAGCTGGCTCTGTTCATCAGTGACCCAGCCAAGGACATGAGCCGGCAGGCCAGGGAGGGGTTTACCGGCTCTACCAGCTGCTGCTGCACCAGAGGGGTAAGGAACCCATCTGGGAAAAGGCACCCCATAGAAAAGTGAGACTGGGACCCCAGGCAGTTTCTCTCAGACTGACCCCGTCTGGATGTTGAGTCTCTCTGTATCTCCGTTCTTCACCACCCCCTGCAATTCTGTTGGGCCAGGCACGCAGCGAGGACTCTGCCCACTGTGCAGCCACCAATGGGATTGGAAGGACACAAGCACGGCAACCAGAATGACAGATGTGGGTGTGTGTCTCTTTCCCGGGGCTGACCATCCATGAGGCCGAAGACCTGTGGTGCTGGGCCTGGCACCAGGACAGCAGGCTTCTGGGCTACAGGAACACAGCCGGGGTCGGGGAGGTAAGGACACTCTGCCAGGGCATGAGACAGCTCAGGGAGTTGAGGGGGGCGGTGGCTGGGTCCTCTGCAGTGGCTGCCTCGTGGATGCGGCAGAACACTAAACCCTGGTGCAACAGGAGCAGGTCATCCCTTCCCTCAGGCAGTTGCTGAGGGAGAGATCCTGCCTTCCTTCAGAGCCTTCAAGGTAGAGGTCCTTCCTCTTGCCTGGTCTGCCCACAAGTCCTCGTCCAGTCTGTGCACCCCGTGCAGGTGTGATGGAGCTGGGCTGGCTGAGGCCAAAGCAGCTCCTTAACCCCTTCTTCCCGAAAGTGGGGTTTGTATTCCCCATCACAAGTCCACACAGAGGGGAAAAAACCTTGAAGATACAGCTTTTCATACTGTTAATGGCTAAAAGGCCGAGGAGGCCTGAGGGCATATTTTGCCAAGGAGAGCTTTTTGTTATCTTGCAGACGCGGATCTAATGCTGCAGATGCATATTTTGGGTAGCGAATTATTATCTCATGAAGCAGTGACAATGTAAATTTTGAGTCCTTTTTTATCCTGGCTTCTCTTTAACTCCTTGGAAGGCGACTTTAGATGATGCTTCGTGCAGCAGGCATTCTTTTGCCCAGTGTCGTCCGGGCTTTTCTGTTGCTGGATTCGAGAGGAGGGTTGGTGAGAATCCACTCTGCTGCCTGCAGAACGCTGCATTCTAACCAAAAGTATATTACTTTGGGTCCTGATTTTGTTCTGCTCCCGGAAGGTGAAGTTTGGAAGTTTTTGATGGAGCATGAAACAAAGTGAGAGTCAGTACTGGTAAAAGTCCCCAAAAGACGACTTTAGCCTACCCTGCATCAGCCAGATCCAGCCTCTTAATTTCTTTGGTATTGATTAAAAGGAAAAATCAATGTTACTCACACACCTGCATAGGGTGTGCATGTGTGAATCCTCCAAGGGCAGAAATGAGATGGAGTGTACTTGAGACTTTATGAGTGATATCGACCCATTCCACAAAGTTGGAAATCATGGCCTTGTGGACAGACAGAAAGGAAAGTGGGTTATTCTTTCTTCCTCCCCCCATGGCAATATAATGAAAATACCCCTATTTCATTCCATTGGAAGACACTTCCAGACCTGCTGTGTCAAGCCTGCTGCCTGGGACTGCGGGTGCTACAAGTGGCCAGCAGTGGGCCAGAATGAGGAGAACCATGCAGTAGTTTTTGGAGATGGGGCAGTGAGGAACAAGGAGCACCTTGCTTTCAAAAGAGCCAAGGAGGAAAGAGATCATGAGAACAGCCCACGAGGTTAAGAAATGGCGGGGAGAGCCTCTTTCCTCCATGGGACATTCCATTGTCCCTCTGTGGGCAGTCTGTGTTTCTATTGGCTCCTTCCGATTATGCATTCGTGATATAAACTCACTGGGTGACCTAGGAGTTAACTCATTTCCCCCTTACGGCATCAGTCTTCTCCCCTATCAAATGTACCCTGGGGAAGAAGACCAGGAGCCCTGACAATCACCTTCACCTGTGGGTGTCTGGCCCTGGAAGCCTAACCCAAGTGGACTGTCTGCCCCGTCACCTGAACTACCATGTGGTTCCCTCCTAGGGTCTTGTCCTAAGTTCTCAGCCTGTCCCCTAGCTGGCTTGTCCCTGACTTACAAGGACTAGCCAAGCCCCTCCCATGCCTACTCCCCTTGGGGTCTCTCTCCTGGCTGAGCACAGGCTGCCCTTATATCTCTTAAGAGGCCTGAGTCTGAGTCATATACTGCTTCTTGTCACGCGACCCGCACACTTATTCCCTTCACCCTAGGGAGCTGCATAACCTGGGCTAGGTGCAGTTCAGCTCCAACCCCTTTCCTGGCCATGTCACCCTGGGACAGGTTGAAACCGGAAACCTGTGGGCTAACAGCAACTTCTTCCTCTCAAAGGTGCTGACGACACAATGGAAGAGGAAATCCTTTGGCCCGTATAACTCAGGCCCTAGAATGTCACCAAGTGGTTCCTTCCGCCAGCCATAACATGGAACTGAGCAAGACCACGTCTTTTGGAATGACATCCACGTGTATTAGAGCCAGCTGGCTAACAGAAAATCTTTCTTCTGCAGTGACGTGGGGTTAAGGGACATGGAGGAAAAGCCAAGGAGGCTGTGACCAAAGTTAGAGTAGTGAGGCCAGGATAAGCGGGGCTAGGTCCCAGGATTGGCTATCAGAAGACCTGCCCTTTTGTATTCCTGCATTTGGGCTTATGAGTGAGTCTCTTCAATGCTGAGTGCCTCGGTTTCCCCAACTATCAAATAGAGCTAATCAAAGTTTTGTTGGCTCTCCCCATTTTAGAGGGTGGGAAACCGAGACACCGTTGGGACCTGTCTACAACACAGGCCTGTAGTGCATTTGTAAGCTGCTGACCCCCGCATGTTTTTCAGAGCCTATGGACAGCACGGGTCTTAAAGGTGTGTTTGTTCTGTGCTTCTCCACTACGTACCAGCAGGGCTGGACGGCCTTTTCTCACTGTGCTGTGGGGAGGAGGTCCTGGGTACTAAGGCTCTGAAGAAGCTCTCAAGGACAAATTTTTTAAAATAATTTTTATCAGTGATTTGGGAGCGAACATACAATCCCTGCTGAGAAGACTGATGGGTGACAAAATACTGGCAGCGTAGTAATTACTGATGAGGAGAGGACAGTGATACAGAGGGATCTGGCTCATATGGTAAACTGGACCCATTCAAAGCAAAGAAATTTGACCAGAGCCAAGTGCAAGGTCCTGTAGCTAGCAACAGGGGATGCCGGTCACACCTCCAGAATGGGGAAGTGTGTCGAGAAAAGCAGTGACTCTGAAAGGGATTTCGGGGCCAAAGTGGAGAAGCTCGTCAACATGAGCTCCCAGTGTGATGCTGTGGTAAACAGGGCTAAAGCCATCATTAGACGAAGGAGCAGAGCGGCGAGTAGGATAGGGAGGTGACAGAGCAGGAGTGAGACTGAGATTGGAATACGGCATCCGGTTTTGGTGTCCTCATTTGAAAAAGATGTTGAGACACTGGAGCTGGGGCATCAAAGAGCCACCAAATGTTCTGAGGGCTGGAGAAAAATGCCTTCTAGTGAGCTATTGAAAGAGCTCAACCTGTTTAGCTTATTGAAAGAAGATTGAAAGGTGACTTCATTGAAGTGTTGAAGTGCCTTAATGGAGAGAAAATATTGGCTATGAAGTGGCTCGTTAATCTAACAGAGCACGGCATCACAAGACCCAATGGCTGGAAGGTGAAAAGAGAGAAATTCATATTTCAAATAAGGAACAAATATTCAACAGCGAGGATGATTCACCACAGGAACTAGCTGCCAAGGAAAGTGGTGGATTCTCCACCTCTTGATGTCGTTTAATGAAGACTAGATGCCTTTCTGGAATGTGTTTGTCCCAAAAGGAGCTATTGTGGTCTACAGGAGGCCTGTGATATGCAGGGGGTAAATGAGATGCTGTAATGGCGTCTTCTGGCCATAAAGTCTCCTAATTTCTGAAAAACTGAGTGTAGCATTGGAAGCAGCCTCTGATGTTTTACTGTCTAGCCGGCTTGCTTCCCAGAATGAACCCTCATTGAGTGGGGTGATCCACAGGGAGTAATTCAACCTCCAAAGTGTCTGGCCAGCGTCAGAAGATTAGCTGTGCAGGGGCGGGGTGGTTGTGGCAGTGAGATCACAAAGGCCTTTTGCAGGAGCTCAGCCTATTGGTCAAAGGTGATGGGGAGGTGGTGACCTCACAGAGAGATGCTGACATCATCCAGACAGGACAGGGGCACAGGGCCAGGGGAACGTCAGAGATCCCTGTGGCTTTGCTTCAGCAAGATTCCTACTCAAGGTCTCTCTTTGAGGACTGAGAGAGTATAAGGGTTTACATTCGTGAGCGTGAGGAGGAATCCCCTTGGAGTTTCCTCCTTTCCTTTTCCAGATTTTACAAGAAAACAGATGTTCCTGTTGAGAAGGTAAGAGCCTCTGAGAGGTTTGGAACCTGTTCAGTCTGATCCATCTGGTGCCAGCTGAAATCTAGGCATGGAAAACCCTAGTTTAAGGTGGCAGAATTTTATTCCCCACCTAGGATTTTGTCCCTTAGAATCACTGGGGAGATTAGGGTGTGTCCTTTTGGTTTTACCTTTTCCTCCATCCCTCCCTCCTTTCTCTTCATCTCTTACTTCTTTTGTCCTTACCTCTGTTCCCCATCCCACCACCAGGAGAGGGGTATGTGTATGTGTGTGTCCGGGGGTGCTCTGCAGTTCCCATTGTGGGATGTTCCCCAAAAATGTGGGACTGAAATAGTGCTCGGACAGTGTTCCCCACCTGTGACCGGGGCCATCCTTTGTGCTCTCTGGTGAGAACCCGCAGCCTCCCGCCCCTCTACCCTGATTGCCTAAGCAGGGGATTATTAACAGGGAGTTGACTCAGTTCCTTGTTGGTCTCTTCTAAGACCAAGTAAATAAGACCTAACCAGTCATATGGTTGACAAATTTTGCTGCTTCTCTGCATTAATTGTCTCTGAGCACTTCATGATTCTCTCTAACATTCCAGTTCTTCTAAAATACTTTGTGAATAATTACTTTGAACTGTGGTTGTTCATTTGAGAACACTTTATTCAGGTCTCAGAGTAACAGCCGTGTTAGTCTGTATTCGCAAAAAGAAAAGGAGTACTTGTGGCACCTTAGAGACTAACCAATTTATTTGAGCGTAAACTTTCGTGAGCTACAGCTGACTTCATCGGATGCTGTAACTCACGAAAACTTATGCTCAAGTAAATTGGTTAGTCTCTAAGGTGCCACAAGTACTCCTTTTCTTTATTCAGGTCATTCAATGTATGAAATTCAAGATGCAATGGTTAGTCTGAAAGTCTGGGCTCTTGGGTCCTATTCCCAACTCTGCCACTGACTGGCTGTGTGACCTAAGACAAGTCAATTCTCCTTTCTCAGTCTTTGCTTCTCCCTCTTTCAAGTAGGGATAACAATCCGCTCCTACCTACCTCACGGTGTGGGGAGGATGGGGATCCATTGGAGAGTATCAGTTGGAGCAGGAGATAATAAGAGGTGTCCTATCACGTTTACTCAGATCAGATTATGACCTAATGGAAGAGCTGAAATATTCTATTTGATTTGTATTTTATTCTTTTGAAATTGTTAAGAGCAGCAGGCTCCAGGAAGGTGTGTAAAGTGCTGGGATGTCAGGATCTGGGAGGCGCTGTCTCCCCTGCACTAGGGCAATGTTCTGCACCCCCTGCTGCTGGCTGAGTTTCTCCGTCCCTTGGCAATAAGACAGACTCTTTCTTCACAGCCAGTCGATCACCCAGTGTCACCACCCTGTCTGCTGGCTCGGCAGGGTAATTCCTCAGGTCACCACCCTTTCCAGCCTGCCTTGGGCTTGGAGAATGAGGAGGTGGGAGAGCAACAGCTGGCAACCCTGAACATCCACCATGCATCGCTTTATCACCTAGAGCAAGTGAGTGGCATTAGGGTTCTTCTGTGGCATCCCCCGTCTGTCTGGGGAGAGGCAGAAGGAGGGTGAGAGAATCTCTCCGAAAGGAGATCGGATTTGCAAAGCGACCCCAGGAATCTCTCGCTTTCAGTCAGGGGAGGGGCTTCTCCAGAGCCATCTCCAGTGTGTTTGGAAAGGTCCCAGCAATGGGGCTCCCAGCCCTTCCCTTGTGGGAGACTGTTCCGAAGGCTGAGAGTCTCTGAACTGGGCTAGACCCTGTGAGCTACTGAGCATGGAAATCAATGGGAAACAAGGAGACCCTGGGCTTGCTATGCCTAGGGAGTTTGACGTGGGGAATGGTTTCCCAGGAGAAATCTGGACTCCTGGATTCTGTTCCTTCTGTAGCCTGGAGGGGGAGTATGGCCTGGGATGGAGGAGGGAGCTGCTTGTCCAAAGTGACAGGTGGTCTTTGTGACTGACCCCAGTGCTGGAAAAGGAGGGACTCCTGGGTATTGCAGCACGAGGAACGATGAAGGGGCACGTTGGGAGCAGATGATGCAATGAACTCCTGGCAGTGTGTGTAGATTGCACTCCCTGCACCCCTGTGTGGGGAGGAGGAGCTGCTCTGGCAGGGACAGGGATGGGGAGGGACCAAACAGGGCGGTTAGTGAGAGGCTGCCTTGGGCCCAGACTCACGGCTGCTCCTCGCTCGGTTCCATTCTGGCCAGGCTCCTGAGGATGTTGAGAAAGAAGGCTCTGCAGGTAGCCCCAGAGCCTGAGGGAAGCAGCTGCTATCTTCCCCTGGAGCAGAGCGGTCCCTTTGTCCCCCCTGGCGGGGAAGGAGTTCCCGGCCGAGCCAGGAGGTGGAAGCGCCCAGCCTTCTGGAGGAGGAAACCTGTTCCGGATTCAGGTGGTGAGGTGGGAGGGGCACCAGCTAGGCTGAAATGGAGCTGTCCCAGGATGTGTCTGGGCAGGCAGGATTCAGCAGAGAAGGGGAGCCGGGCAGGGTGGCTCTGGGGTTTGTTGTGTGGGAAGCGCGGGCCCCAGAATCCCAGCCGTGATTCCCAGCAGGAGGCATCGCCCTGCCCAGTCACTGAGGACCTTCCAGCCTCCCGAAGGCAGGAGGTGGAGGAACCCTGTCCAAGCATCAGCAGCTCGGCTCGCTCCCCGTGGGACAGCAGCAGCGCCGGGGACTGAGGCAGCAGCCAGGCCGAGGTGCGCCGCTGCTTTTTTCCAGGTGAGGAACCAGGCTGGGCTCAGGGAGGGGTGAGGAGGGGGCTGTGAACACCCTGGTCCCAGGCACTCGACCAGTGCTGTGGGGACGGGTCCCCAGCCCAGGTGTCTGGCTTGAGCCACATGAACCCCACTGATACTAGATGCTTCCACTTTGGTCCTTGATGCTCCAGGTGGGGCAGGTGAGTCAGGACACTGTGGGGGAGGGAGGGTCTCTTTGCTATGGGCTCCTGAAGGAGTTGGGGGCTGAAGGCATCACTGAGAGGGGGAAGTGTGGGTCCTGATCTGCCCTGGGTCCCGCAGGTGGGAAGGGGGCACATAGCCGCACCATGCCCCTGTCTTTTCCCCGCGTGGCAGCTGGAGTCACCCTGTCCCCTTCTCTCCCTGGTGCAGGGACCTCCAGGGACTAAGAGGACGAGGAGGAGGTAGCCGTGGACATGGCCATGAGGAGGCTGCTCTGAAGAACATCCGAGAGCAGCTTCAAGGCTGAGAAAAGTTAGAAACCTTTCCCAGCTGTGCTGGAACTGAGATTGTTCTTCCCCTTCCCAGCACCCTGACCCCCTGCAGAGCGTCTTGTCTCTGATGATCCTCCAGCTCGACAGGGATTTTTCTCCACTATGATCTGGGACCCCCTAAATAGGGGTGTTTGTCACAGACCAGCCAGAGTCTCCTCCCCCAACATGCACCTTCCCAGTTCCTGACCCTGTTTGTGTAGGAGGTGTGGGTGATTTGGATAATGGCCGGGACCACACTGTCCCCCATTCAGGCCTGAGTCCTGCAGCTGGTGTGGGTGGGGCAGGGAGGTCCCTGGCTAACTGGCTCTCTCTCCCCTAACCCCACTCCTGGTGGGTGCAGGATGAGGACCAGCAACTCATGTTCCTGCATGCCATCCACCCTGCGTGTCTCCCTGCACAGCAGAGAGCACAGGACACATTGGAGCTGCACTGCTGCAAGGTGGCTGTGGTGGAGAGAATTATGGTGAGCGAGTCACAGCGCCCAGCCGCTGGAGGGAGGACAGTGACAGGGGAGGGGCAGGGGTCCGTTTCTCACTGTGCTGTGGGGTGCTGGTCCTGGGTACTAAGCCTCTGAAGAAGCTCTCAAGGAGAAATTTTTTAAAATAATTTTTATCAGTGATTTAGGAGCAAACATTCAATCCCTGCTGATAATATTGATGGGTGAGAAAATACTGGCAGCGTGGTAATCACTGATGAGTAGAGGGCAGTGATACAGAGGGATCTGGCTCATTTTGCAAACTGGACCCATTCAAAGCAAAGAAATTTGACCAGAGATAAATGCAAGGTCCTATAGCTAGCAACAGGGCATGCCGGTCACACCTCCAGAATGGGGAAGTGTGTCCAGGAAAGCAGTGACTCTGAAAGGGTTTTCGGGGCCATAGTGGAGAAGCCCGTCAACATGAGCTCCCAGTGTGATGTTGTGGTGAACAGGGCTAAAGGCATCATTAGACGTAGGAGCAGAGCCGTGAGCGGGATGGGGAGGTGACACAGCATCAGTAAGCCCTGGTCTACCTAGGAGTTGAGGTCGAATTTAGCAGTGTTAAATCGATTTAAACTTGCACCTGTCCACACGACGAAGCCCTTTTTTTCGACTTAAAGGGCTCTTAAAATCAATTTCCTTACTCCACCCCCGACAAGGGGATTAGCGCTGAAATCAGCCTTGCTGGGTCAAATTTGGGATACTGTGGACACAATTAGACAGTATTGCTCTCCGTGAGGTATCCCAGAGTGCTCCATTGTGACCGTTCTGGACAGCACTCTCAACTCAGATGCACTGGCCAGGTAGACAGGAAAAGGCCCGCGAAGTTTTGAATTTCAATTTCCAGTTTGTCCAGCATGGCAAGCTGCAGGTGACCATGCAGAGCTCATCAGCAGAGGTGACCATGCAGAACTCATCAGCAGAGGTGACCATGACGGAGTCCCAGAATCGCGGAAGAGCTCCAGCTTGGACCGAACAGGAGGTACGGGATCTGATCTCTGTATGGGGAGAGGAATCTGTGCTATCAGAACTATGTTCCAGTTTTCGAAATGCCAAAACATTTTTCAAAATCTCCCAGGGCATGAATGACAGAGGCCATCACAGGGACCCGAAGCAGTGCCACGGAAACTTAAGGAGCTGAGGCAAGCCTACCAGAAAACCAGAGAGGCAAACGGCCGCTCCAGGTCAGAGCCCAAAACATGCTGTTTCTATGATGAGCTGCATGCCATTTTAGGGGGTTCAGCCACCACTACCCCAGCCGTGTTTTTTGACTCCTTCAATGGAGATGGAGGCAACACGGAAGCAGGTTTTGGGGATGAAGAAGATGATGATGATGAGGTTGTAAATAGCTCACAGCAAGCAAGCGGAGAAACCAGTTTTCCCGACAGTTAGGAACTGTTTCTCACCCTGGACCTGGAGCTAGTACCCCCGCAAACGCACCCAAGGCTGCCTCCCGGACCTACCAGGCAGAGAAGGGACCTCTGGTGAGTGTACCTTTTAAAATACTATACATGGTTTAAAAGCAAGCATGTTGAATGAAAAATTTGCCCTGGCATTCGTGGCTCTCCTGGATGTACTCCCAAAGCCTTTGCAAAAGGTTTCTGGGGAGGGCAGCCTTATTCCATCCACCATGGTAGGACACTTTACCACTTCAGGCCAGTAGCAAGTACTCGGGAATCATTGTAGAACAAAGCATTGCAGTGTATGTTTGCTGGCATTCAAACAACATCCGTTCTTTATCTCTGTGTTATCCTAAGAAGAGTGATCTTATTCATGGTCACCTGGTTGAAATAGGGTGCTTTTCTTAAGAGGACATTCAGAGGTGCCCATTCCTGCTGGGCTGTTTGTCTGTGGCTGAACAGAAATGTTCCCCACTGTTAGCCACGAGCTGCGGGGAGGCAAAATGCGACCTTGTAACGAAAGCACTTGTGCTATGTATATAAAGTTAACAGTAAGGTTTACCGTGAAAGAGTGTACCCATTGTTCTATAAAATGTGTCTTTTTAAATACCACTGTCCCTTTTTTTTCCTCCACCAGCTGCATGTGTTTCAAGGATCACAGGATCTTCTCCTTCCCAGAAGCTAGCGAAGATTAGCAGGTGAAAAGAACGCACTGACGATGAAATGTTCTGTGAGCTCATGCTGTCCTCCCACACTGACGGAGCACAGACGGATGCGTGGAGGCAGACAGTGTCAGAGTGCAGGAAAGCACAAAATGACCGGGAGGAGAGGTGGCGGGCTGAAGAGAGTAAGTGGCGGGCTGAAGAGAGGGCTGAAGCTGAAAGGTGGCGGCAGCGTGATGAGAGGAGGCAGGATTAAATGCTGAGGCTGCTGGAGGATCAAACTAATATGCTCCAGCATATGGTTGAGCTGCAGGAAAGACAGCAGGAGCACAGACTGCCGCTACAGCCCCTGTGTAACCAACCGCCCTCCTCCCCAAGTTCCATAGCCTCCACACCCAGACGCCCAAGAACTCGGTGGGGGACCTCAGGCCACCCAGCCACTCCACCCCAGAGGATTACCCAAGCAACAGAAGGCTGGCATTCAATAAGTTTTAAAGTTTTAAACTTTTAAAGTGCTGTGTGGCCTTGTCCTTCCCTCCTCCACCACCCCTCCTGGTGCTTCTCTCCTCCACCACCCCTCCTGCGCTACCTTGGCAGTTATCCCCCTATTTGTGTGATGAATGAATAAAGAATGCATGAATGTGAAGCAACAATGTCTTTATTGCCTCTGCAAGGGGTGATCAAAGGGAGGAGGGGAGGGTGGTTAGCTTACAGGGAAGTAAAGTGAACCAAGGGGCAGGGGGTTTCATCAAGGAGAAACAAACAGAACTGTCACACCGTAGCCTAGCCAGTCATGCATCTGGTTTTCAAAGCTTCTCTGATGTGCACTGCTCCCTTCTGTGCTCTTCTAACCGCCCTGGTGTCTGGCTGTGCGAAACCAGCGGCCAGGCGATTTGCCTCAACCTCCCACCCCGCCAGAAACGTCTCCCCCTTACTCTCACAGATATTGTGGAGCGCAGAGCAAGCAGTACTAACAATGAGAATATTGGTTATGCTGAGGTCTAACCGAGTCAGTAAACTGCGCCAGCGCGGTTTTAAAAGTCCAAAAGCACATTCTACCACCATTCTGCACTTGCTCAGCCTGTAGTTGAACAGCTCCTGACTACTGTACAGGCTGCCTGTGTACAGCTTCATGAGCCATGGTATTAAGGGGTAGGCTGGGTCCCCAAGGATAACAATAGGCATTTCAACATCCCCAAGGGTTATTTTCTGGTCTGGGAATAAAGTCCCTTCCTGCAGCTTTTGAAACAGACCAGAGTTCCTGAAGATGCGAGCGTCATGTTCCTTTCTCGGCCATCCCACGTTTATGTTGATGAAACGTCCCTTGTGATCCACAAGTGCTTGCAGCACTACTGAAAAGTACCCTTTTTGGTTATGAACTCGCCGGCTTGGTGCTCTGGTGCCAAGATAGGGATATGGGTTCCATCTATGGCCCCACGAGAGTCAGGGAATCGCATTGCAGCAAAGCCATCGCCTATGACCTGCACATTTCCCAGGGTCACTACCCTTGATATCAGCAGATCTTTGATTACATTGGCTACTTGCATCACAGCAGCCCCCACAGTAGATTTGCCCACTCCAAATTGATTCCCGACTGACCGGTAGCTGTCTGGCGTTGCAAGCTTCCACAGGGCTATTGCCACTCGCTTCTCAACTGTGAGGGCTCCTCTCATCTTGGTATTCGTGCGCCTCGGGGTAGGGGAAGGCAAGTCATAAAGTTCCATGAAAGTGCCCTTCTGCATACAGAAGTTTTGCAGCCACTGGGAATCGTTCCAGAGCTGTAACACTATGTGGTCCCACCAGTGTGTGCTTGTTTCCTGAGCCCAGAATCGGCATGAACCTGCCCCATTTGCACCATGATGCCCACATTGCCAGGGCCTGTGCTTTGAGAGAAGTCTGTGTCCATGTCCTCATTGCTCTCGTCACCGCGCTGATGTTGCCTACTTGCCTGGTTTCGCTTTGCCAGGTTCTGGTGCTGCATATACTGCTGGATAATGCATGTGGTGTTTAATGTGCTCCTAATTGCCAAAGTGATCTGAGCGAGCTCCATGCTTGCCATGATATGGTGTCTGCACAGAAAAAAAGGCGCGGAACGATTGTCTTCCATTGCTCTGACGGAGGGAGGGATCACATGAGATGACATGGCTTACGGGGTTGGCTTACAGGGAACTAAAATAAGGAACAAATATTCAACAGCGAGGATGATTCACCACAGGAACTAGCCACCAAGGAAAGTGGTGGATTCTCCATCTCTTGATGGCGTTTAGTGAAGACTAGATGCCTACCTGGAATCTGTTTGCCCCGAAAGGAGCTACTGTGGTCTACAGGAGGCCTGTGATATGCAGGGGGTCAGATGAGATGCTCTAATGGCCTCTTCTGACCATACAGTCTCCTAATTTCTGAAAAACTGAGTGTAGCATTGGGAGCAGCCTCTGATGTTTTACTGTCTAGCCGGCTTCCTTCCTGGAATGAACCCTCATTGAGTGGGATGATCCACAGGGTACTAGTAGCTGAAACCTCCAAAGTGTCTGGCCAGAAGCAGGACATTAGCTGTGCAGGGGAGGGGTGGGTGTGGCAGAGAGATCACAAAGGCCTTTTGCAGGAGCTCAGCCTATTGGTCAAAGGTGAATGGGAGGTGGTGACCTCACAGAGAGATGTTAACATCAGCCAGGCAGGACAGGGGTGCAAGGCCAGGGGAACGTCAAGAGATCCCTGTGGCTTTGCTTCAGCAAGTCTCCTTCTCGAGGTCTCTCTTTGAGGACTGAGAGAGTATTAGGGTTCACGTATGTGAGCATGAGGAGGAACCTCTTTGGAGTTTTCTCCTTTCCTTCTACAGGGAATTACAGATTTTACGAGAAAACAGACGTCCCTGTTGAGAAGGTAAGAGCCTCTGGGAGGTTTGGAACCTGTTCCATCTGATCCATCTGGTGCCAAGTGAATTCTAGGCATGGAAAACCCTAATTTAAGGTGGCAGAATTTTATTCCCCACCTAGGATTTTTCCCTTAGCATCACTGGGGACATTAGGGTTTGTCCTTTGGGTGGTTTTACCTTTTCCTCCATTCCTCCCTCCTTTCTCTTCATCTCTTACTTCTTTTGTCCTTTCCCCAGTTCCGCATCCCACCACCAGGAGAGGGGTGTGTGTTTGTGTTCCCCGGGGGGTGCTCTGCAGCTTCCATTGTGGGATGTCCACCCAAAAATGTGGGGCTGAAATAGTGCTCGGAAAGTGATCCCCACCGGTGACCGGGGCCATCCTTTGGGCTCTCTGGTGAGAACCCGCAGCCTCCCGCCCTTCAGCCTCTACCCTGATTGGCTGAGGTGGACCTTGACGTGGGGAATGGTTTCCCAGGAGAAGTCTGGACTCCTGGATTCTGTTCTTTCTCTAGCCTGGTTTGGGAGTGTGGCCTGGGATGGCAGGAGGCAGCTGCTTGTCCAAAGTGACCGATGGTCTTTGTGACTGACCCCAGTGCTGGAAAAGGAGGAGACTCCCCGGGTATTGCTGCACCAGGGATGACGAGGGGGAACGTTGGGAGCAGATGATGCAATGAACTCCTGGCAGTGTGTGTAGATTGCACTCCCTGCACCCCTGTGTCTAGCTGGCTTGCTTCCCAGAATGAACCCTCATTGACAGCAGCAGGACATTAGCTGTGGAGGGGAGGGATGGGTGTGGCAGTGAGATCACAAAGGCCTTTTGCAGGAGCTCAGCCTATTGGTCAAAGGTGATGGGGAGGTGGTGACCTCAAGAGAGATGCTGACATCAGCCAGGCAGGACAGGGGCACAGGGCCAGGGAAACGTCAGAGATCCCCGTGGCTTTGCTTCAGCAAGATTCCTCCTCAAGGTCTCTCTTTGAGGACTGAGAGAGTATTAGGGTTTACGTTCGTGAGCGTGAGGAGAAATCCCCTTGGAGTTTCCTCCTTTCCTTTTCCAGATTTTACGAGAAAACAGATGTTCCTGTTGAGAAGGTAAGAGCCTCTGAGAGGTTTGGAACCTGTTCAGTCTGATCCATCTGGTGCCAGCTGAAATCTAGGCATGGAAAACACTAGTTTAAGGTGGCAGAATTTTATTCCCCACCTAGGATTTTGTCCCTTAGAATCACTGGGGAGATTAGGGTGTGTCCTTTTGGTTTTACCTTTTCCTCCATCCCTCCCTCCTTTCCCTTCATCTCTTACTTCTTTTGTCCTTACCCCTGTTCCCCATCCCACCACCAGGAGAGGGATGTGTATATGTGTGTGTCCGGGGGTGCTCTGCAGTTCCCCAAGCTCTGGGATGTCCCCCCAAAATGTGGGACTGAAATAGTGCTCGGACAGTGATCCCCACTGGTGACCGGGGCCATCCTTTGTGCTCTCTGGTGAGAACCCGCAGCCTCCCGCCCCTCTCCCCTGATTGGCTGAGCAGGGGATTATTAACAGGGAGTTGACTCAGGTCCTTGTTGGTCTCTTCTAAGACCAAGTAAATAAGACCTAACCAGTCATATGGTTGACAAATTTTGCTGCTTCTCTGCATTAATTGTCTCTGAGCAGTTCATGATTCTCTCTAACATTCCAGTTCTTCTAAGATACTTTGTGAATAATTACTTTGAACTGTGGTTGTTCATTTGAGAACACTTTATTCAGGTCTCAGAGTAACAGCCGTGTTAGTCTGTATTCGCAAAAAGAAAAGGAGTACTTGTGGCATCTTAGAGACTAACCAATTTATTTGAGCATAAGCTTTCATGAGCTACAGCTGACTTCATCGGATGCTGTAACTCACAAAAACTTATGCTCAAGTAAAGTGGTTAGTCTCTAAGGTGCCACAAGTACTCCTTTTCTTTATTCAGGTCATTCAATGTATGAAATTCAAGATGCGATGGTTAGTCTGAAAGTCTGGGCTCTTGGGTCCTATTCCCAACTCTGCCACTGACTGGCTGTGTGACCTAAGACAAGTCAATTCTCCTTTCTCAGTCTTTGCTTCTCCCTCTTTCAAGTAGGGATAATAATCCGCTCCTACCTACCTCACGGTGCGGGGAGGATGGGGATCCATTGGAGAATATCAGTTGGAGCAGGAGATAATAAGAGGTGTCCTATCACGTTTACTCAGATCAGATTATGACCTAATGGAAGAGCTGAAATATTCTATTTGATTTGTATATTATTATTTTGAAATTGACAAGAGCAGCAGGCTCCAGGAAGGTGTGTAAAGTGCTGGGATGTCAGGATCTGGGAGGCGCTGTCTCCCCTGCACTAGGGCAGTGTTCTGCACTCCCTGCTGCTGGCTGAGTTACTCCGTCTCTTGGCAATAAGACAGACTCTTTCTTCACAGCCAGTCGATCACCCAGTGTCACCACCCTGCCTGCTGGCTCGGCAGGGTAATTCCTCCAGTCAGCACCCTTTCCAGCCTGCCTTGGGCTTGGAGAATGAGGAGGTGGGAGAGCAACAGCTGGCAACCCTGAACATCCACCATGCATCGCTTTATCACCTAGAGCAAGTGAGTGGCATTAGGGTTCCTCTGTGGCATCCCCCGTCTGTCTGGGGAGAGGCAGAAAGAGGGTGAGAGAATCTCTCCAAAAGGAGATCGGATTTGCAAAGTGACCCCAGGAGTCCCTCGCTTTCAGTCAGGGGAGGGGCTTCTCCAGAGCCATCTCCAGTGTGTTTGTAAAGGTCCCAGCAATGGGGCTCCCAGTCCTTCCCTTGTGGGAGACTGTTCCGAAGGCTGAGAGTCTCTGAACTGGGCTAGAGCCTGTGAGCTGCTGAGCATGAAATAAGTGGGAAACAAGGAGACCCTGGGCTTGCTATGCCTCGGGACTTTGACGTGGGGAATGGTTTCCCAGGAGAAATCTGGACTCCTGGATTCTGTTCCTTCTGTAGCCTGGAGGGGGAGTATGGCCTGGGATGGAGGAGGGAGCTGCTTGTCCAAAGTGACAGGTGGTCTTTGTGACAGACCCCAGGGCTGGAAAAGGAGGAGACTCCCCGAGTATTGCGACACCAGGGATTACGAGGGGGAACGTTGAGAGCAGATGATGCAATGAACTCCTGGCAGTGTGTGTAGATTGCACTCCCTGCACCCCTGTGTGGAGAGGAGGAGCTGCTCTGTCAGGGACAGGGATGGGGAGGGACAAAACAGGGCGGTTAGTGAGAGGCTGCCTTGGGCCCAGACTCACGGCTGCTCCTCGCTCGGTTCCATTTTGGCCAGGCTCCTGAGGATATTGAGGAAGAAGGCTCTGCAGGTGGCCTCAGAGCCTGAGGGAAGCAGCTGCCATCTTCCCCAGGAGCAGAGCGGTCCCTTTGTCCCCTCTGGCGGGGAAGGAGTTCCCGGCCGAGCCAGGAGGTGGAAGCGCCCAGCCTTCTGGCGGAGGAAACCCGCTCTCAGCGCAGGCACTGAGGTGGGAGAGGCACCAGCCAGGCCGAAATGGAGCTGTCCCAGGATGCGGCTGGGCAGGCAGGACCCAACCCAGGAGGGGAGCCGGGGAGGATGGCCCTGGGGCTTGTTGTGTGGGAAGCACGGGCCCCAGTATCCCAGCCCTGATTCCCACCAGGAGGCATCGCCCTGCCCCGTCACCGAGGACCTTCCAGCCTCCCGAAGGCAGGAGGTGGAGGAACCCTGTCCAAGCACCAGCAGCTCGGCCCGCTCCCCATGGGACAGCAGCAGCGCCGGGGACTGAGGCAGCAGCCAGGCCGAGGTGCGCCGCTGCTTTGTTCCAGGTGAGGAACCAGGCTGGGCTCAGGACATGGTGAGGAGGGGGCTGTGAACACCCTGGGCCCAGGCACTCGTCCAGTGCTGTGGGGACGGGTCCCCAGCCCAGGTGTCTGGCTTGAGCCACATGAACCGCACTGATACTAGATGCTTCCACTTTGGTCCTTGATGCTCCAGGTGGGGGCAGGTGAGTCCAGGACACTGTCGGGGTGGGAGGGTCTCTTTGCTATGGGCTCCTGAAGGAGTTGGGGGCTGAAGGCATCACTGAGAGGGGGAAGTGTGGGTCCTGAAGTGCCCTGGGTCCCGCAGGTGGGAAGGGGGCACATTGCCGCACCATGCCCCTGTCCTTTCCCTGCGTGGCAGCAGGAGTCACCCTGTCCCCTTCTCTCCCTGGTGCAGGGACCTCCAGGGACCCAGAGGACGAGGAGGAGGTAGCCGTGGACATGGCCATGAGGAGGCTGCTCTCAGGAACATCCGAGAGCAGTTCCAAGGCCGAGAAAAGGTAGAAACCTTTCCCAGCTGTGCTGGAACTGAGATTGTCCTGCCCTTTCCCAGCACCCTGACTCCCTGCAGAGCTCTAACAGCTCTAACAGGGACTTTTCTCCACTATGATCGTGGACCCCCAAAATAGGGGTGTTTGTCACAGACCAGCCAGGGTCTCCTCCCCCAAGATGCACTGTCCCAGTTCCTGACCTTGTTTGTGTAGGAGCTGTGGTTGATTTGGACAATGGCCGGGTCCCCACTATCCCCCATTCAGGCCTGAGTCCCGCAGCTGGTGTGGGTGGGGCAGGGAGATCCCTGGCTCACTGGCTCTCTCTCCCCTAACCCCACTCCTGGTTTGTGCAGGACAAGGCCCAGCAGCTCATGTTCCTGGATGCCATCCACCCCGCGTGATTCGCTACACGGAAGAGAGCACAGGACACATGGGAGTCACACTGCTGCAAGGCGGCTGTGGTGGAGAGGACTGTGGTGAGCGAGACACAGCGCCCAGCCGCTGGAGGGAGGACAGAGGCATGGGAGGGGAAGGGGTCCTTTTCTCACTGTGCTGTGGGGCGCAGGTTCTTGGTACTTAGGCTCTGAAGAAGCTCTCAAGGAGTAATTTTTAAAATAATTTTTATCAGTGATTTGAGAGCAAACATACAATCCCTGCTGAGAAGACTGGTGGGTGACAAAATACACTGGTGGGTGACTGGTGGGTGGCAAACTGGACCCATTCAAAGCAAAGAAATTTGACCAGAGCCAAATGCAAGGTCCTACAGCTAGCAACAGGGCTTGCCGGTCACACCTCCAGAATGGGGAAGTATATCCAGGAAAGCAGTGACTCTGAAAGGGTTTTCGGGGCCATAGTGGAGAAGCCTGTCATCGTAAGCTCCCAGTGTGATTCTGTGGTGAACAGGGCTAAAGCCATCATTAGACGTAGGAGCAGAGCGGTGAGTAGGATAGGGAGGTGACAGAGCAGGAGTGAGACTGAGATTGGAATACAGCATCCGGTTTTGGTGTCCTCATTTGAAAAAGATGTTGAGACATTGGAGCTGGGGCATCAAAGAGCCACCAAATGTTCTGAGGGCTGGAGAAAAATGCCTTCTAGTGAGCTATTGAAGTGTTGAAGTGCCTTAATGGAGAGAAAATATTGGGTATGAAGGGGCTCCTTAATTTAGCAGAGCACGGCATCACGATACCCAATGGCTGGAAGGTGAAAAGAGAGAAATTCATGTTTCAAATAAGGAACAAATATTCAACAGCGAGGATGATTCACCGCAGGAACTAGCCACCAAGGAAAGTGGTGGATTCTCCATCTCTTGATGTCGTTTAATGAAGACTAGATGCCTACCTGGAATGTGTTTGCCCCGACAGGAGCTATTGTGGTCTACAGGAGGCCTGTGATATGCAGGGGGTCAGATGAGATGCTGTAATGGCCTCTTCTGGCCATACTGTCTCCTAATTTCTGAAAAACTGAGTGTAGAATTGGGAGCAGCCTCTGATGTTTTACTGTCTAGCCGGCTTCCTTCCTGGAATGAACCCTCATTGAGTGGGATGATCCACAGGGTACTAGTAGCTGAAACCTCCAAAGTGTCTGGCCAGAAGCAGGACATTAGCTGTGCAGGGGAGGGGTGGGTGTGGCAGAGAGATCACAAAGGCCTTTTGCAGGAGCTCAGCCTATTGGTCAAAGGAGATGGGGAGGTGGTGACCTCACAGAGAGATGCTAACATCAGCCAGGCAGGACAGGGGTGCAGGTCCAGGGAAACGTCAGAGATCCCCTGTGGCTTTGCTTCAGCAAGTCTCCTTCTCGAGGTCTCTCTTTGAGGACTGAGAGAGTATTAGGGTTCACGTACGTGAGCACGAGGAGGAACCTCTTTGAAGTTTTTTCCTTTCCTTTTTCTGATTTTACTAGAAAACATACGTCCCTGTTGAGAAGGTAAGAGCCTCTGAGAGGTTTGGAACCTGTTCCATTTGATCCATCTGGTGCCAGCTGAAATCTAGGCATTGAAAACACTAGTTTAAGATGGCAGAATTTTCAGCCAAACACCTAGGATTTTGTCCCTTAGAATCACTGGGGACATTAGGGTTTGTCCTTTGGGTGGTTTTACCTTTCCCTCCATCACTCCGTCCTTTCTCTTCATCTCTTACTTCTTTTGTCCTTTCCCCTGTTCCCTTCCCACCACCAGGAGAGGGGTGTGTGTGTGTGTGTGTGTGTTTGTGTGTCCCCCGGGGGGTGCTCTGCAGCTTCCATTGTGGGATGTCCACCCAAAAATGTGGGACTGAAATAGTGCTCGGACAGTGATCCCCACTGGTGACCGGGGCCATCCTTTGTGCTCTCTGGTGAGAACCTGCAGCCTCCCACCCCTCTAACCTGATTGGTTGAGCAGAGGGTTATTGACAGGGAGGAGACTCAAGTCTTGTTGGTCTCTTTTAAGATCAAGGATATAAGTCATAACCAGTCATATGGTTGACGAATTTTGCTGCTTCTCTGCATTAATTGTCTCTGAGCATTTCAAGATTCTCTCTAACATTCTAGTTCTCCTAAAATACTTTCTGAATAATTACTATGAACTGTGGTTGGTCATTTGAGAGCACTTTATTCAGGTCATTCAATGTATGAAATTCCAGGTCCAAAGGTTAGTTTGAAAGTCGGGGCTCTTGGGTCCTATTCCCAACTGAGGTCACACAGCCAGTCTGTGGCAAAGACAAGTCAATTCTCCTTTCTCAGCCTTAGCTTCTCCCTCTTTCAAGTAGGGATAACAATCCGCTCCTACCTAACTCACGGTGGGGGGAAGATGGGGATCCGTTGGAGCGTGTCACTCGGAGCAGTGCATAGTATGAGGTGTCCTATCACGTTTACTCAGATCAGATTATGACCTTATCGAAGAGCTGAAATATTCTATTTGATTTGTATTTTATTATTTTGAAATTGATAAGAGCAGCAGGCTCCAGGAAGGTGTGTAAAGTGCTGGGATGTCAGGAGCTGAGAGGCGCAGTTTCCCCCACTCCCCTGCACTAGGGCAGTGTTCTGCACCCTCTGCTGCTGGCTGAGTTACTCCGTCCCTTGGCAATAAGACAGATTCTTGTTTTCACAGCCAGTCGATCGCCCAGTGTCATCACCCTGCCTGGTGTCTCGGCAGGGTAATTCCTCAGGACACCACACTTTCCAGGCCGCCTTGGGCTTGGAGAATGAGGAGGAAGGCGAGCGTAAGCTGGCCACCCTGGAGATCTGTCATCCATCTCTTCATCACCTAGAGCAAGTGAGTGGCATTAGGGTTCCTCTGTGGCATCCCCTGTATGTCTGGGGATAGGCAGAAAGAGGGGAGAGAATCTCTCCGAAAGGAGATCGGATTTGCGAACCGACCCCAGGAGTCCTTCGCTCTCAGTCCAGGGAGGGGCTTCTCCAGAGCTGTCTCCAGTGTGTTTGGAAAGATCCCAGCAATGGGGCTCCCAGCCCTTCCCTCGTGGGAGACTGTTCCGAAGGCTGAGAGTCTCTGAGCTGGGCCAGATCCTGTGACCTTCTGAGCATGGAAATCAGTGGGAAACAAGGCAACCCAGGGTTTATTATGCCTAGGAACTTTGACGTGGGAAACGGTTTCCCAGGAGAAGTCTGGACTCCTGGATTCTGTTCCTTCTGTAGCCCGGACAGGGGGAGTGTGGCCTGGCACGGCAGGAGGGAGCTGCTCATCCAAAGTGACAGGTGGTCTTTGTGACTGACGCCAGTGCTGGAAAAGGAGGAGACTCCCCGGGTATTGCTGCACCAGGAATGATGAAGGGGAACGTTGGGAGCAGATGATGCAATGAACTCCTGGCAGTGTGTGTAGATTGTACTCCCTGCACCCCTGTGTGGAGAGGAGGAGCTGCTCTGTCAGGGACAGGGATGGGGAGGGACCAAACAGGGCGGTTAGTGAGAGGCTGCTTTGGGCCCAGACTCACGGTTGCGCCTCGCTCGGTTCCATTCTGGCCAGGCTCCTGAGGATATTGAGGAAGAAGGCTCTGCAGGTGGCCCCAGAGCCTGAGGGAAGCAGCTGCCATCTTCCCCAGGAGCAGAGCGGTCCCTTTGTCCCCTCTGGCGGGGAAGGAGTTCCCGCCAGAGCCAGGAGGTGGAAGCGCCCAGCCTTCTGGTGGAGGAAACCCGCTCCCAGCGCAGGCACCGAGGTGGGAGAGGCACCAGCCAGGCCGAAATGGAGCTGTCCCAGGATGCGGCTGGGCAGGCAGGACCCAACCCAGGAGGGGAGCCTGGCTGGGTGGCTCTGGGGTTTGTTGTGTGGGAAATACAGGTCCCAGGAGCTGAGCCCTGATTCCCAGGAGGAGGCATTGCCCTGCCCGGTCACTGAGGACATTCCAGCCTCCCCAGGTCAGAAGGTGAAGGGTCTCTGTCCCAGCACCAGTAACTTGGCCCACTCCCCATGGAACAGCAGCAGCTCCTGGGACTCAGGGAGGGGCGCTGCTGCTTTGTTCCAGCTGAGAAGCCAGGCTGGACTCAGGGAGGGGTGAGGAGGGGACTGTGAGAAGCCACCCTGGGCCCAGGCACTCGACCAGTGCTTTGCGGGCAGATCCCCCGCCCAGGTGTCAGGCCTGAGCCACATAAACCCCACTGATACTAGATGCTGCCACTTTGGTCCTTGATGCTCCAGGTTGGGGCGGGTGAAGCACCACGCAGGAAGTCCAGGACAGTCTGGGGGGCTCTCTTTGCTTTGGGCTGTTGGGGGCTGAAGGCATCACTGAGAGGTGGGAGTGTGGGGTCTGATCCCCCCCCGGGTTCTAGAGGTGGAGAGGGGGCACATTGCCCCACCATGCCCCTGTCTTTCCTTCGAGTGGAACAGGAGTTCCCCTCCCCACTTCTGTCCCTGGTGCAGGGACCGCCAGGGACTCAGAGGACGAGGAGGAGGAATGGGTGAACGTTGCCATGGAGGAGGCTGCTGTCAAGAACACCTAAGAGCAATTGCAAGGCCAAGAAAAGGTGAAAACATTCCCCAGCTGTGCTGGAACTGAGATTGTCCTGCCCCTTCCCAGCACCCTGACCCCCTGCAGAGGGTCTTGTCTCCGATGATCCACCATCCCTAACGGGGACTTTTCTCTACCATCATCTGGGACCCCCACGATTGGGGTGTTTGTCATACACCAGCCAGGGTCTCCTCCCCCCACAGGCACTGTCCCAGTTCCTGACTCTGCTTGTGTAGGAGTTGTGTGTGATTTGGACTAACCCCCATTCAGGCCTGAGTCCTGTAGCTGGTGTGGGTGGGGCAGGGAGGTCCCTGGCTAACTGGCTCTGTCTCCCCTAACCCCACTCCTGATGGGTGCAGGACGAGGCCCAGCAGTTCATGTTCCTGCATGCCATCTACCCTGCGTGTCTCGCTGCACAGCAGAGAGAGCGGGACACATTGGAGGCGCACTGCTGCCAGGCGGCTGTTGTAGAGATTATTGTGGTGAGAGAGACACGGCGCCCAGCCGCTGAGGGAGGACAGAGATATGGGAGGGGCAGGGGTCACCCCGGCCTAATGGATGGGGGATGGCTGGTGCTGGGGGGGTAGCTGAGGGCAGGGATTGCTGGGGCTGAAGATTGGGGAGAAGAGATGGGAGAAATTCTGAGATTGGTCACTACTGCGTAGGAATCGGAGGAGCAGGAGGCAGGTGGGGGGACCCGCGTGCTGTGTGGGGTGCTGGCTGTGTCATCTCCTCACTCAGAAGCGTCAGCCAGGCCCAAATCTCACGCTCCTTTGTCTCCTTTGGGTCTCACAGGAGCTCATTGAGGAGCTGCCTGATATCTCTCCACCCAGCGCCATCCTTGCTAACTCCCTGATGGCTGTGGGCAACCTCAGGTACCAAGACCCTCCCCCCGGTTCCCCTAATCCTGGTGCTGCTGAGGCCCCCGGCTAAGAGTCACTGCCCCTCCCACTTCCCGCTCACCTCCCAAGGGTGACTCCTGTGGCAGAGGTGCTGGGAAGGTTCACAGTCTCCTGGCTGGGCCGTTCTTTTCCCTCCAGTTACTTTGCAGTGGCTTTGGGGAGAGGCTCACTCCCAGGATCAGATAGAGGAGGGGGCAGCAGGGTCCAGGGAACAGGCTCTATTCCTACCCTGCCACTGTCTGTCTGGGAAACCTTGGCCTTGTCATTCCCTGGCTCGGTGCCTCAGTTTCCATTCTCGCCAGTCTGGGCCTATTTCCCTGCAGTTTCACGTCCGGGTTGGTACCAGTGCCACTTCCGCACTGCACGGTCTAATACCAGCTCCTCTCTCCTGCCAGCACCACGACAGCTGTCCTGGAGCCAGAGCTAGAGACCCACCTCCTTCGAGCTGCCCCGCATGCCGTCTTCACCCTGGGCATGGAGAAGGACACCACCCACCTCCAGGTAGATCATGCTTAAATCATGGATCGAAGAGCCTGCTGTCATCCTGCCATGAATCCTGGCTAATTGCCTGCAGTGGGATGTGAATGAGGGAGCCAAGGATATGTGTTTTGGGGGTCTCACCAGCGCTTCCCAGAGACCCTTCTTCCCATCCTGTGGCAGGTGTAGCCCCAGTTTCCCTAGCTCTGAGCCATGGCTCTCCCTTGCTTTGCAGGATCTGCATAGGGTCTTGCCAAACCTCATGGATGCCCTGCTGGGGAACCTGCTGGTAGAGTCCCCAGACAGCGACAGGCTCCACGACATCTTGGAGGTGAGCCCGATGGGAGGAGTGGGGGCAATTTTACCTTAACTCTTCGATCCATTCTCCAGTGTGTCCTCCTAGCTGGGCCCCCAGTGGTCTGTCCTTGGTCAGGGCAATCAGTGCAATGCAGTGTCGGGCCCTTCCTCCTTGATGGACTGAGGAAGGAGCTGGGACTTCAAGCCAGAGCTCTGCCTGGTTCTGTTGCGCAGTAACCATAGGGCCCCTGGCTGGCTTGGGAGGTGAGAGTCTGAACCCCTCCTATGAGATCCAGAAGATCGTCCTCAGAGAAGAGTCATGGGCTCCTTTCTAGAGAAACAGGAGGACCCCAGAGAATCAGCCCTTCTCTCCAAGGGACCCTGAGATTCCTGGGGGGATTGTGCTCACACTCAGTCCCTTCACCCAACCAAGGATTTGAGAGCCAGGGAGGGAGTTTAGGGCGGATGGGACCAGCCCCGACACCAGACATTCTTCCAATCTAGAGAGACAATGACAAGTTGTGACCTGCAGGATACAAGCATAGTCCTGGGGGCAACAATCCCTTTCCAAAGCCCTGCGATCAAAGAATTAGATATTCCACCCTGCGCACAATGTCTCAGCCCTCTGGGGATGCAGGACGCGGGGGTCGCATTTGCACAATACGTGCACCTGCCCATTGATCCTGAGCTGCCTCCTTTCCCCGCAGCCCATGAACTACTGGATCATGTCCAGGGTCTCGCAGGAGAGAGCCAGGGCTAATAGGAGCAGCACAGCCCTCCTCAGATTCACCATCACCCTCCCTGAGTTAGATGTAAGTGACCTGTGACCCCAGCTTCCTGACTCCAGGCATAGGTGGGCTGGCTCCAACTGGCTGTAGGATCTGGTGCTGCAGGGGCTGTGGGTTAGGAGTGTTCCTCTTGGGGAGGCAGAGTGAGAGCAGAGAATGAGCTTGGCTTGAGTCAAGTTCTTCTTGTTCTGGTTAGTGGTGACTCTGGGCTTTTAAGGGGACCATGCTCCAGGCTCATGCCTTCGTGTCATCCTGGAGCAGCTGGGGAAGCAAGTCCTCCTGGAGGGCCCTGCCCACATCCCTGTGCTCCAGGCTCCCTTGGGAGCAGAGGAAATTAAGGGTCTAGCTCTAGCTTCTATCTCTAGCATTTCCTGCAGAGGTGCTGAGGGGAAGGAGAGTCCTGTCCCAGGGGGGACTGGGAGCTGACAGGAAAATGCTGATGGAGACCCCTCTCCCTCTCCCTTCCATTAGAACGCAGCAGAATTCCCCAGGATGGGTCACCATGTGGCAGAGCTGGCTCTGTTCACCAGTGACCCAGCCAAGGACATGAGCCGGCAGGCCAGGGAGGGGGTTTACCAGCTCTACCAGCTGCTGCTGCACCAGAGGGGTAAGGAACCCATCTGGGAAAAGGCACCCCATAGAAGAGTGAGACTGGGACCCCAGGCAGTTTCTCTCAGACTGACCCCGTCTGGATTTTGAGTCTCTCTGTATCTCCGTTCTTCACCACCCCCTGCAATTCTGTTGGGCCAGGCACGCAGCGAGGACTCTGCCCACTGTGCAGCCACCAATGGGATTGGAAGGACACAAGCACGGCAACCAGAATGACAGATGTGGGTGTGTGTCTCTTTCCCGGGGCTGACCATCCATGAGGCCGAAGACCTGTGGTGCTGGGCCTGGCACCAGGACAGCAGGCTTCTGGGCTACAGGAACACAGCCGGGGTCGGGGAGGTAAGGACACTCTGCCAGGGCATGAGACAGCTCAGGGAGTTGAGGGGGACAGTGGCTGGGTCCTCTGCAGTGGCTGCCTCGTGGATGCGGCAGAACACTAAACCCTGGTGCAACAGGAGCAGGTCATCCCTTCCCTCAGGCAGTTGCTGAGGGAGAGATCCTGCCTTCCTTCAGAGCCTTCAAGGTAGAGGTCCTTCCTCTTGCCTGGTCTGCCCACAAGTCCTCGTCCAGTCTGTGCACCCCGTGCAGGTGTGATGGAGCTGGGCTGGCTGAGGCCAAAGCAGCTCCTTAACCCCTTCTTCCCGAATGTGGGGTTTGTATTCCCCATCACAAGTCCACACAGCGGGGAAAAAACCTTGAAGATACAGCTTTTCATACTGTTAATGGCTAAAAGGCCGAGGAGGCCTGAGGGCGTATTTTGCCAAGGAGAGCTTTTTGTTATCTTGCAGACGCGGATCTAATGCTGTAGATGCATATTTTGGGTAGCGAATTATTATCTCATGAAGCAGTGACAATGTAAATTTTGAGTCCTTTTTTATCCTGGCTTCTCTTTAACTCCTTGGAAGGCGACTTTAGATGATGCTTCGTGCAGCAGGCATTCTTTTGCCCAGTGTCGTCCGGGCTTTTCTGTTGCTGGATTCGAGAGGAGGGTTGGTGAGAATCCACTCTGCTGCCTGCAGAACGCTGCATTCTAACCAAAAGTATATTACTTTGGGTCCTGATTTTGTTCTGCTCCCGGAAGGTGAAGTTTGGAAGTTTTTGATGGAGCATGAAACAAAGTGAGAGTCAGTACTGGTAAAAGTCCCCAAAAGACGACTTGAGCCTACCCTGCATCAGCCAGATCCAGCCTCTTAATTTCTTTGGTATTGATTAAAAGTAAAATCAATGTTACTCACACACCTGCATAGGGTGTGCATGTGTGAATCCTCCAAGGGCAGAAATGAGATGGAGTGTACTTGAGACTTTATGAGTGATATCGACCCATTCCACAAAGTTGGAAATCATGGCCTTGTGGACAGACAGAAAGGAAAGTGGGTTATTCTTTCTTCCTCCCCCCATGGCAATATAATGAAAATATCCTCTATTTCATTCCATTGGAAGACACTTCCAGACCTGCTGTGTCAAGCCTGCTGCCTGGGACTCCGGGTGCTACAAGTGGCCAGCAGTGGGCCAGAATGAGGAGAACCATGCAGTAGTTTTTGGAGATGGGGCAGTGAGGAACAAGGAGCACCTTGCTTTCAAAAGAGCCAAGGAGGAAAGGAATCATGAGAACAGCCCACGAGGTTAAGAAATGGCGGGGAGAGCCTCTTTCCTCCATGGGACATTCCATTGTCCCTCTGTGGGCAGTCTATGTTTCTATTGGCTCCTTCCGATTATGCATTCGTGATATAAACTCACTGGGTGACCTCGGAGTTAACTCATATCCCCCTTACGGCATCAGTTTTCTCCCCTATCAAATCTACCCTGGGGAAGAAGACCAGGAGCCCTGACAATCACCTTCACCTGTGGGTGTCTGGCCCTGGAAGCCTAACCCAAGTGGACTGTCTGCCCCGTCACCTGAACTACCATGTCGTTCCCTCCTAGGGTCTTGTCCTAAGTTCTCAGCCTGTCCCCTAGCTGGCTTGTCCCTGACCTTACAAGGACTAGCCAAGCCCCTCCCATGCCTACTCCCCTTGGGGTCTCTCTCCTGGCTGAGCACAGGCTGCCCTTATATCTCTCAAGAGGCCTGAGTCTGAGTCATATACTGCTTCTTGTCACGCGACCCGCACACTTATTCCCTTCACCCTAGGGAGCTGCATAACCTGGGCTAGGTGCAGTTCAGCTCCAACCCCTTTCCTGGCCATGTCACCCTGGGACAGGTTGAAACCGAAAACCTGTGGGCTAACAGCAACTTCTTCCTCTCAAAGGTGCTGACGACACAATGGAAGAGGAAATCCTTTGGCCCGTATAACTCAGGCCCTAGAATGTCACCAAGTGGTTCCTTCCGCCAACCATAACATGGAACTGAGCAAGACCACGTCTTTTGGAATGACATCCACGTGTATTAGAGCCAGCTGGCTAACAGAAAATCTTTCTTCTGCAGTGACGTGGGGTTAAGGGACATGGAGGAAAAGCCAAGGAGGCTGTGACCAAAGTTAGAGTAGTGAGGCCAGGATAAGCGGGGCTAGGTCCCAGGACTGGCTATCAGAAGACCTGCCCTTTTGTATTCCTGCATTTGGGCTTATGAGTGAGTCTCTTCAATGCTGAGTGCCTCGGTTTCCCCAACTATCAAATAGAGCTAATCAAGGTTTTGTTGGCTCTCCCTATTTTAGAGGGTGGGAAACCGAGACACCGTTGGGACCTGTCTACAACACAGGCCTGTAGTGCATTTGTAAGCTGCTGACCCGCACATGTTTTTCAGAGCCTATGGACAACACAGGTCTTAAAGGTGTGTTTGTTCTGTGCTTCTCCACTATGTACCAGCAGGGCTGGACGGCCTTTTCTCACTGTGCTGTGGGGAGGAGGTCCTGGGTACTAAGGCTCTGAAGAAGCTCTCAAGGACAAATTTTTTAAAATAATTTTTATCAGTGATTTGGGAGCGAACATACAATCCCTGCTGAGAAGACTGATGGGTGACAAAATACTGGCAGCGTGGTAATTACTGATGAGGAGAGGACAATGATACAGAAGGATCTGGCTCATTTGGTAAACTGGACCCATTCAAAGCAAAGAAATTTGACCAGAGCCAAATGCAAGGTCCTGTAGCTAGCAACAGGGCATGCCGGTCACACCTCCAGAATGGGGAAGTGTGTCGAGAAAAGCAGTGACTCTGAAAGGGATTTCGGGGCCAAAGTGGAGAAGCTCGTCAACATGAGCTCCCAGTGTGATGCTGTGGTAAACAGGGCTAAAGCCATCATTAGACGTAGGAGCAGAGCGGTGAGTAGCATAGGGAGGTGACAGAGCAGCAGTGAGACTGAGATTGGAATACGGCATCCGGTTTTGGTGTCCTCATTTGAAAAAGATGTTGAGACACTGGAGCTGGGGCAGCAAAGAGCCACAAAATGTTCTGAGGGTTGGAGAAAAATGCCTTCTAGTGAGCTATTGAAAGAGCTCAACCTGTTTAGCTTATTGAAAGAAGATTGAAAGGTGACTTCATTGAAGTGTTGAAGTGCCTTAATGGAGAGAAAATATTGGCTATGAAGTGGCTCGTTAATCTAACAGAGCACGGCATCACAAGACCCAATGGCTGGAAGGTGAAAAGAGAGAAATTCATATTTCAAATAAGGAACAAATATTCAACAGCGAGGATGATTCACCACAGGAACTAGCTACCAAGGAAAGTGGTGGATTCTCCACCTCTTGATGTCCTTTAATGAAGACTAGATGCCTTTCTGGAATGTGTTTGTCCCAAAAGGAGCTATTGTGGTCTACAGGAGGCCTGTGATATGCAGGGGGTCAGCTGAGATGCTGTAATGGCCTCTTCTGGCCATACAGTCTCCTAATTTCTGAAAAACTGAGTGTAGCATTGGAAGCAGTCTCTGATGTTTTACTGTCTAGCCGGCTTGCTTCCCAGAACGACCCCTCATTGAGTGGGGTGATCCACAGGGAGTAATTCAAACCTCCAAAGTGTCTGGCCAGCGTCAGAAGATTAGCTGTGCAGGGGCGGGGTGGTTGTGGCAGTGAGATCACAAAGGCCTTTTGCAGGAGCTCAGCCTATTGGTCAAAGGTGATGGGGAGGTGCTGACCTCACAGCGAGATGCTGACATCATCCAGGCAGGACAGGGGCACAGGGCCAGGGAAACGTCAGAGATCCCCGTGGCTTTGCTTCAGCAAGATTCCTACTCAAGGTCTCTCTTTGAGGACCGAGAGAGTATAAGGGTTTACGTTCGTGAGCGCGAGGAGAAATCCCCTTGGAGTTTCCTCCTTTCCTTTTCCAGATTTTACGAGAAAACAGATGTTCCTGTTGAGAAGGTAAGAGCCTCTGAGAGGTTTGGAACCTGTTCAGTCTGATCCATCTGGTGCCAGCTGAAATCTAGGCATGGAAAACACTAGTTTAAGGTGGCAGAATTTTATTCCCCACCTAGGATTTTGTCCCTTAGAATCACTGGGGAGATTAGGGTGTGTCCTTTTGGTTTTACCTTTTCCTCCATCCCTCCCTCCTTTCTCTTCATCTCTTGCTTCTTTTGTCCTTACCCCTGTTCCCCAGTGTGTGTGTATGTATGTGTGTGTCCGGGGGTGCTCTGCAGTTCCCATTGTGGGATGTCCCCCAAAAATGTGGGACTGAAATAGTGCTCAGACAGTGATCCCCACTGGTGACCGGGGCCATCCTTTGAGTTCTCTGGTGAGAACCCGCAGCCCACCGCCCCTCTACCCTGATTGGCTGAGTAGGGGATTATTAACAGGGAGTTGACTCAGGTCCTTGTTGGTCTCTTCTAAGACCAAGAAAATAAGACCTAACCAGTCATATGGTTGACAAATTTTGCTGCTTCTCTGCATTAATGGTTTCTGAGCAGTTCATGATTCGCTCTAACATTCTAGTTCTTCGAAAATACTTTGTGAATAATTACTTTGAACTGTGGTTGTTCATTTGAGAACACTTTATTCAGGTCTCAGAGTAACAGCCGTGTTAGTCTGTATTCGCAAAAAGAAAAGGAGTACTTGTGGCACCTTAGAGACTAACCAATTTATTTGAGCATAAGCTTTCATGATCTACAGCTGACTTCATCGGATGCTGTAGCTCACTAAAACTTATGCTCAATTAAATTGGTTAGTCTCTAAGGTGCCACGAGTACTCCTTTTCTTTATTCAGGTCATTCAATGTATGAAATTCAAGATGCAATGGTTAGTCCGAAAGTCTGGGCTCTTGGGTCCTATTCCCAACTCTGCCACTGACTGGCTGTGTGACCTAAGACAAGTCAATTCTCCTTTCTCAGTCTTTGCTTCTCCCTCTTTCAAGTAGGGATAACAATCCGCTCTTACCTACCTCACGGTGCGGGAAGGATGGGGATCCATTGGAGAGTATCAGTTGGAGCAGGAGATAATAAGAGGTGTCCTATCACGTTTACTCAGATCAGAGTATGACCTAATCGAAGAGCTGAAATATTCTCTTTGATTTGTATTTTATTATTTTGAAATTGTTAAGAGCAGCAGGCTCCAGGAAGGTGTGTAAAGTGCTGGGATGTCAGGATCTGGGAGGCGCTGTCTCCCCTGCAGTAGGGCAGTGTTCTGCACCCCCTGCTGCTGGCTGAGTTACTCCGTCCCTTGGCAATAAGACAGACTCTTTCTTCACAGTCAGTCGATCACCCAGTGTCACCACCCTGTCTGCTGGCTCGGCAGGGTAATTCCTCAGGTCACCACCCTTTCCAGCCTGCCTTGGGCTTGGAGAATGAGGAGGTGGGAGAGCAACAGCTTGCAACCGTGAACATCGACCATGCATCGCTTTATCACCTAGAGCAAGTGAGTGGCATTAGGGTTCTTCTGTGGCATCCCCCGTCTGTCTGGGGAGAGGCAGAAAGAGGGTGAGAGAACCTCTCCGAAAGGAGATCGGATTTGCAAAGCGACCCCAGGAGTCTCTCGCTTTCAGTCAGGGGAGGGGCTTCTCCAGAGCCATCTCCAGTGTGTTTGGAAAGGTCCCAGCAATGGGGCTCCCAGTCCTTCCCTTGTGGGAGACTGTTCCGAAGGCTGAGAGTCTCTGACCTGGGCTAGAGCCTGTGAGCTACTGAGCATGGAAATCAATGGGAAACAAGGAGACCCTGGGCTTGCTATGCCTAGGGACTTTGACGTGGGGAATGGTTTCCCAGGAGAAATGTGGACTCCTGGATTCTGTTCCTTCTCTAGCCTGGAGCGGGAGTGTGGCTTGGGACAGCAGGAGGGAGCTGCTTGTCCAAAGTGACAGGTGGTCTTTGTGACTGACCCCAGTGCTGGAAAAGGAGGGGACTCCCGGGTATTGCAGCACGAGGAACGATGAAGGGGCACGCTGGGAGCAGATGATGCAATGAACTCCTGGCAGTGTGTGTAGATTGCACTCCCTGCACCCCGTGTGGGGAGGAGGAGCTGCTCTGGCAGGGACAGGGATTGGGAGGGACCAAACAGGGCTGTTAGTAAGAGGCTGCCTTGGGCCCAGGCTCACGGCTGCTCCTCGCTCGGTTCCATTCTAGCCAGGCTCCTGAGGATGTTGAGAAAGAAGGCTCTGCAGGTAGCCCCAGAGCCTGAGGGAAGCAGCTGCCATCTTCCCCAGGAGCAGAGCAGTCCCTTTGTCTCCCCTGGCGGGGAAGGAGTTCCTGGCCGAGCCAGGAGGTGGAAGCGCCCAGCCTTCTGGAGGAGGAAACCTGTTCCAGATGCAGGTGGTGAGGTGGGAGGGGCACCAGCTAGGCTGAAATGGAGCTGTCCCAGGATGTGTCTGGGCAGGCAGGATTCAGCCGAGAAGGGGAGCCGGCAGGGTGGCTCTGGGGTTTGTTGTGTGGGAAGCACGGGCCCCAGAATCCCAGCCTTGATTCCCAGGAGAAGGCATCGCCCTGCCCAGTCACTGAGGACCTTCCAGCCTCCCGAAGGCAGGAGGTGGAGGAACCCTGTCCAAGCACCAGCAGCTCAGCCCGCTCCCCATGGGACAGCAGCAGCGCCGGGGACTGAGGCAGCAGCCAGGCCGAGGTGCGCCGCTGCTTTGTTCCAGGTGAGGAACCAGGCTGGGCTCAGGGAGGGGTGAGGAGGGGGCTGTGAACACCCTGGGCCCAGGCACTCGACCAGTGCTGTGGGGACGGGTCCCCAGCCCAGGTGTCTGGCTTGAGCCACATGAACCCCAGTGATACTAGATGCTTCCACTTTGGTCCTTGATGCTCCAGGTGGGGGCAGGTGAGTCCAGGACACTGTGGGGGAGGGAGGGTCTCTTTGCTATGGGCTCCTGAAGGAGTTGGGGGCTGAAGGCATCACTGAGAGGGGGAAGTGTGGTTCCTGATCTGCCCTGGGTCCCGCAGGTGGGAAGGGGGCACATTACCGCACCATGCCGCTGTCCTTTCCCCACGTGGAAGCAGGAGTCACCCTGTCCCCTTCTCTCCCTGGTGCAGGGACCTCCAGAGACTCAGAGGACGAGGAGGAGGTAGCCGTGGACATGGCCATGAGGAGGCTGCTCTGTAGAACATCTGAGAGCAGCTCCAAGGCTGAGAAAAGGTAGAAACCTTTCCCAGCTATGCTGGAACTGAGATTGTCCTTCCCCTTCCCAGCACCCTGACCCCCTGCAGAGCATCTTGTCTCTGATGATCCACCAGCTCTAACAGGGATTTTTCTCCAGTATGATCTGGGACCCCCTAAATAGGGGTGTATGTCACAGACCAGCCAGAGTCTCCTCCCCCAACATGCACCTTCCCAGTTCCTGACCCTGTTTGTGTAGGAGGTGTGGGTGATTTGGATAATGGCCGGGACCCCACTGTCCCCCATTCAGGCCTGAGTCCTGCAGCTGGTGTGGGTGGGGCAGGGAGGTCCCTGGCTCACTGGCTGTCTCTCCCCTAACCCCTCTCCTGGTGGGTGCAGGATGAGGCCCAGCAACTCATGTTCCTGCATGCCATCCACCCTGCGTCTCTCCCTGCACAGCAGAGAGCACAGGACACATTGGAGCTGCACTGCTCCAAGGTGGCTGTGGTGGAGAGAATTATGGTGAGCGAGTCACAGCGCCCAGCTGCTGGAGGGAGGACAGAGACAGGGGAGGGGTAGGGGTCCGTTTATCACTTTGCTGTGGGGCGCAGGTCCTGGGTACTAAGCCTCTGAAGAAGCTCTCAAGGACAAATTTTTAAAAATAATTTTTATCAGTGATTTAGGAGCAAACATAGAATCCCTGCTGATAATATTGATGGGTGACAAAATACTGGCAGAGTGGTAATTACTGATGAGGAGAGGGCAGTGATACAGAGGGATCTGGCTCATTTGGCAAACTGGACCCATTCAAAGCAAAGAAATTTGACCAGAGCCAAATGCAAGGTCCTATAGCTAGCAACAGGGCATGCCGGTCACACCTCCAGAATGGGGAAGTGTGTCCAGGAAAGCAGTGACTCTGAAAGGGTTTTCGGGGCCATAGTGGAGAAGCCCGTCAACATGAGCTCCCAGTGTGATGTTGTGGTGAACAGGGCTAAAGGCATCATTAGACGTAGGAGCAGAGCCGTGAGCGGGATGGGGAGGTGACAGAGCATCAGTAAGCCCTGGACTACCCTAGGAGTTGAGGTCGAATTTAGCAGTGTTAGATCGATTTAAACTTGCACCTGTCCACATGACGAAGCCCTTTTTTTCGACTTAAAGGGCTCTTAAAATCAATTTCCTTACTCCACCCCCGACAAGGGGATTAGCGCTGAAATCGGCCTTGCTGGGTGAAATTTGGGATACTGTGGACACAATTAGACAGTATTGCTCTCCGTGAGGTATCCCAGAGTGCTCCATTGTGACCGTTCTGGACAGCACTCTCAACTCAGATGCACTGGCCAGGTAGACAGGAAAAGGCCCGCGAAGTTTTGAATTTCAATTTCCAGTTTGTCCAGCATGGCAAGCTGCAGGTGACGATGCAGAGCTCATCAGCAGAGGTGACCATGCAGAACTCATCAGCAGAGGTGACCATGACGGAGTCCCAGAATCGCAGAAGAGCTCCAGCATGGACCGAACGGGAGGTACGGGATCTGATCTCTGCATGGGGAGAGGAATCCGTGCTATCAGAACTATGTTCCAGTTTTCGAAATGCCAAAACATTTTTCAAAATCTCCCAGGGCATGAATGACAGAGGCCATCACAGCGACCCGAAGCAGTGCTGCGGAAACTTAAGGAGCTGAGGCAAGCCTACCAGAAAACCAGAGAGGCAAACGGCCGCTCCAGGTCAGAGCCCAAAACGTGCTGCTTCTATGATGAGCTGCATGCCATTTTAGGGGGTTCAGCCACCACTACCCCAGCCGTGTTGTTTGACTCCTTCAATGAAGATGGAGGCAACACGGAAGCAGGTTTTGGGGATGAAGAAGATGATGATGATGATGAGGTTGTAAATAGCTCACAGCAAGCAAGCGGAGAAACCAGTTTTCCCAACAGTTAGGAACTGTTTCTCACCCTGGACCTGGAGCTAGTACCCCCGCAAACCCACCCAAGGCTGCCTCCCGGACCTACCAGGCAGAGAAGGGACCTCTGGTGAGTGTACCTTTTAAAATACTATACATGGTTTAAAAGCAAGCATGTTGAATGAAAAATTTGCCCTGGCATTCGCGGCTCTCCTGGAAGTACTCCCAAAGCCTTTGCAAAAGGTTTCTGGGGAGGGCAGCCTTATTCCATCCACCATGGTAGGACACTTTACCACTTCAGGCCAGTAGCACGTACTCGGGAATCATTGTAGAACAAAGCATTGCAGTGTATGTTTGCTGGCATTCAAACAACATCCGTTCTTTATCTCTGTGTTATCCTAAGAAGAGTGATCTTATTCATGGTCACCTGGTTGAAATAGGGTGCTTTTCTGGAGGGGACATTCAGAGGTGCCCATTCCTGCTGGGCTGTTTGTCTGTGGCTGAACAGAAATGTTCCCCACTGTTAGCCACGAGCTGCGGGGAGGCAAAATGCGACCTTGTAACGAAAGCACATGTGCTATGTATATAATGTTAACAGTAAGGTTTACCGTGGAAGAGTGTACCCATTGTTCTATAAAATGTGTCTTTTTAAATACCACTGTCCCTTTTTTTTCTCCACCAGCTGCATGTGTTTCAAGGATCACAGGATCTTCTCCTTCCCAGAAGCTAGCGAAGATTAGAAGGTGAAAAAAACGCACTGACGATGAAATGTTCTGTGAGCTCATGCTGTCCTCCCACACTGATGGAGCACAGATGAATGCGTGGAGGCAGACAATGTCAGAGTGCAGGAAAGCACAGAATGACCGGGAGGAGAGGTGGCGGGCTGAAGAGAGTAAGTGGCGGGCTGAAGAGAGGGCTGAAGCTGAAAGGTGGCAGCAGCGTGATGAGAGGAGGCAGGATTCAATGCTGAGGCTGCTGGAGGATCAAACTAATATGCTCCAGCATATGGTTGAGCTGCAGGAAAGACAGCAGGAGCACAGACTGCCGCTACAGCCCCTGTGTAACCAACCGCCTCCTCCCCAAGTTCCATAGCCTCCACACCCAGACGCCCAAGAACTCGGTGGGGGACCTCTGGCCACCCAGCCACTCCACCCCAGAGGATTACCCAAGCAACAGAAGGCTGGCATTCAATAAGTTTTAAAGTTTTAAACTTTTAAAGTGCTGTGTGGCCTTGTCCTTCCCTCCTCCACCACCCCTCCTGGTGCTTCTCTCCTCCACCACCCCTCCTGGGCTACCTTGGCAGTTATCCCCCTATTTGTGTGATGAATGAATAAAGAATGCATGAATGTGAAGCAACAATGTCTTTATTGCCTCTGCAAGGGGTGATCAAAGGGAGGAGGGGAGGGTGGTTAGCTTACAGGGAAGTAAAGTGAACCAAGTGGTAGGGGGTTTCATCAAGGAGAAACAAACAGAACTGTCACACCGTAGCCTAGCCAGTCATGCATCTGGTTTTCAAAGCTTCTCTGATGTGCACTGCTCCCTCCTGTGCTCTTCTAATCGTCCTGGTGTCTGGCTGTGCGAAACCAGCGGCCAGGCGATTTGCCTCAACCTCCCACCCCGCCAGAAGCGTCTCCCCCTTACTCTCACAGATATTGTGGAGCGCAGAGCAAGCAGTAATAACAATGGGAATATTGGTTTTGCTGAGGTCTAACCGAGTCAGTAAACTGCGCCAGAGCAGTTTTAAAAGTCCAAAAGCACATTCTACCACCATTCTGCACTTGCTCAGCCTGTAGTTGAACAGCTCCTGACTACTGTCCAGGCTGCCTGTGTACAGCTTCATGAGCCATGGCATTAAGGGGTAGGCTGGGTCCCCAAGGATAACGATAGACATTTCAACATCCCCAAGGGTTATTTTCTGGTCTGGGAATAAAGTCCCTTCCTGCAGCTTTTGAAACAGACCAGAGTTCCTGAAGATGCGAGCGTCATGTACCTTTCCCGGCCATCCCACGTTTATGTTGGTGAAACGTCCCTTGTGATCCACCAGTGCTTGCAGCACTACTGAAAAGTACCCCTTTTGGTTATGTACTCGCCGGCTTGGTGCTCCGGTACCAAGATAGGGATATGGGTTCCATCTATGGCCCCACAAGAGTCAGGGAATCGCATTGCAGCAAAGCCATCGCCTATGACCTGCACATTTCCCAGGGTCACTACCCTTGATATCAGCAGATCTTTGATTGCGTTGGCTACTTGCATCACAGCAGCGCTTCAGGGCAGGGGAAAGCAAGTCACAAAGTTCCATGAAAGTGCCCTTATGCATACAGAAGTTTTGCAGCCACTGGGAATCGTTCCAGAGCTGGAACACTATGTGGTCCCACCAGTCTGTGCTTGTTTCCTGAGCCCAGAATCGGCGTTCCATGGCATGAACCTGCCCCATTAACACCATGATGCCCACATTGCCAGGGCCCGTGCTTTGAGAGAAGTCTGTGTCCATGTCCTCATTGCTCTCGTCACCGCGCTGATGTTGCCTACTTGCCTGGTTTTGCTTTGCCAGGTTCTGGTGCTGCATATACTGCTGGATAATGCATGTGGTGTTTAATGTGCTCCTAATTGCCTGATCTGAGCAGGCTCCATGCTTGCTGTGATATGGTGTCTGCACAGAAAAAAGGCGCGGAACGATTGTCTGCCATTGCTCTGACGGAGGGAGGAATCACATGAGACGACATGGCTTACGGGGTTGGCTTACAGGAACTAAAATCAACAAAGGGGGTGGCTTTGCGAGAAACAGAATGACCCCCTCAAGGATAGAACTCAAAACCTCAAGGATAGAACTCAAAACTGGGTTTAGCAGGCCCTTGATTTCACGGAGGGAGGGAGGAGAAAATGAATACAAAACAAATCTGGTCTATTTCTTGTTTTGAGCCACTTCATCTCTCTTTATACATCTTGCTGGCAGCAGACTGTGCAGTACGACCGCTAGCCATCATCATCTCCTGGGTGCTCGGCAGAAGATGGTGCAGTATGACTGCTGGCCATCATCTGCTGGCTGCTGATTAAAAGACAGTGCACTGCCGGTAGGACTGAATCGCCATGAGACGAAACTTAAAAGGGATATGACCTGGCTGAGTCACTGCCATGTTTGCCCAGGCGCCCCTGACCTCATCGAGGTCGGTTAAAAGAGCACCCAGGACTACATCGACGACGGCTATCAGTCATACTGCACTGTCTGCTGCCAAAAGGCAATAAACTGCTGCTGTGTAGCAATGCATGACCACGTCTGCCAGCACCCAGGAGACATACGGTGAAGGTTAGCTGAGCGGGCTCCATGCTTGCTGTGATATGGCATCTGCACAGGTAACTCAAGAAAAAAGGTGCAAAACGATTGTCTGCCCTTGCTTTCACGGAAGGAGGGAGGGAAGGGGGGCCTGACGATATGTACCCAGAACCACCCACCACAATGTTTTAGCCCCATCAGGCACTGGGATTTCTACCCAGAATTCAAATGGGCAGCGGGAACTGTGGGAACTGTGGGATAGCTACCCACAGTGCAATGCTCCGGAAGGGGACGGTTGCCTCGGTACTGTGGACACACTCCACCGACTACATGCACTTAGAGCATTTGGGTGGGGACACACACAATCAACTGTATAAAAACGCTTTCTACAAAACCAACTTCTATAAATTCGACCTAATTTCGTAGTGGAATACGGTTTTGGTGTTCTCATTTGAAAAAGATGTTGAGACCTTGGAGCTAGGGCAGCAAAGAGCCACGAAATGTTCTGAGGGCTGGAGAAAAATGCCTTCTAGTGAGCTATTGAAAGAGCTCAACCTGTTTAGCTTATTGAAAGAAGATTGAAAGGTGACTTCATTGAAGTGTTGAAGTGCCTTAATGGAGAGAAAATATTGGGTATGAAGGGGGTCGTTAATCTAGCAGAGCACGGCATCACAAGACCCAATGGCTGGAAGGTGAAAAGAGAGAAATTCATATTTCAAATAAGGAACAAATATTCAACAGCGAGGATGATTCACCACAGGAACTAGCTACCAAGGAAAGTGGTGGATTCTCGATCTCTTGATGTCGTTTAATGAAGACTAGATGCCTACCTGGAATCTGTTTGCCCCGAAAAGAGCTACTGTGGTCTATAGGAGGCCTGTGATATGCAGGGGGTCAGATTAAATGCTGTAATGGCCTCTTCTGGGCATACAGTCTCCTAATTTATGAAAAACTGAGTGTAGCATTGGGAGCAGCCTCTGATGTTTTACTGTCAAGCCGGCTTGCTTCCTGGAATGAAACTTCATTGAGTGGGATGATACACAGGGTACTAGTAGCTCAAACCTCCAAAGTGTCTGGACAGCGGCAGGACATCAGCTCTGCAGGGGAGGGGTGGGTGTGGCATTGAGATCACAAAGGCCTTTTGCAGGAGCTCAGCCTATTGGTCAAAGGTGATGGGGAGGTGGTGACCTCACAGAGAGATGCTGACATCAGCCAGGCAGGACAGGGGTGCAGGGCCAGGGGAACGTCAAGAGATCCCTGTGTCTTTGCTTCAGCAAGTCTCCTTCTCGAGGTCTCTCTTTGAGGACTGAGAGAGTATTAGGGTTCACGTACGTGAGCACGAGGAGGAACCTCTTTGGAGTTTTCTCCTTTCCTTCTACAGGGAATTACAGATTTTATGAGAAAACAGACGTCCCTGTTGAGAAGGTAAGAGCCTCTGAGAGGTTTGGAGCCTGTTCCATCTGATCCATCTGGTGCCAAGTGAATTCTAGGCATGGAAAACCCTAGTTTAAGGTGGCAGAATTTTATTCCCCACCTAGGATTTTGTCCCTTAGCATCACTGGGGACATTAGGGTTTGTCCTTTGGGTGGTTTTACCTTTTCCTCCATCCCTCCCTCCTTTCTCTTCATCTCTTACTTCTTTTGTCCTTACCTCTGTTCCCCATCCCACCACCAGGAGAGGGGTGTGTGTGTTTTTGTCCCCCGGGGGGTGCTCTGCAGCTTCCATTGTGGGATGTCCACCCAAAAATGTGGGGCTGAAATAGTGCTCGGAAAGTGATCCCCACCGGTGACCGGGGCCATCCTTTGGGCTCTCTGGTGAGAACCCGCAGCCTCCCGCCCTTCAGCCTCTACCCCAATTGGCTGAGGTGGACCTTGACGTGGGGAATGGTTTCCTAGGAGAAGTCTGGACTCCTGGATTCTGTTCCTTCTCTAGCCTGGTTTGGGAGTGTGGCCTGGGATGGCAGGAGGCAGCTGCTTGTTCAAAGTGACCGATGGTCTTTGTGACTGACCCCAGTGCTGGAAAAGGAGGAGACTCCCCCGGTATTGCTGCACCAGGGATGACGAGGGGGAACGTTGGGAGCAGATGATGCAATGAACTCCTGGCAGTGTGTGTAGATTGCACTCCCTGCACCCCTGTGTCTAGCTGACTTGCTTCCCAGAATGAACCCTCATTGAGTCTGGCCAGCGTCAGAAGATTAGCTGTGGAGGGGAGGGGTGGGTGTGGCAGTGAGATCACAAAGGCCTTTTGCAGGAGCTCAGCCTGTTGGTCAAAGGTGATGGGGAGGTGGTGACCTCACAGAGAGATGCTGACATCATCCAGACAGGACAGGGGCACAGGGCCAGGGAAACGTGAAGAGATCCCCGTGGCTTTGCTTCAGCAAGATTCCTACTCAAGGTCTCTCTCTGAGGACTGAGAGCGTATTAGGGTTTACGTTCGTAAGCACAAGGAGGAATCTCCTTGGAGTTTCCTCCTTTCCTTTTACAGATTTTACGAGAAAACAGATGTTCCTGTTGAGAAGGTAAGAGCCTCTGAGAGGTTTGGAACCTGTTCAGTCTGATCCATCTGGTGCCAACTGAAATCTAGGCATGGAAAACCCTAGTTTAAGCTGGCAGAATTTTATTCCCCATAGGATTTTGTCCCTTAGAATCACTGGGGAGATTAGGGTGTGTCCTTTTGGTTTTACCTTTTCCTCCATTCCTCCCTCCTTTCCCTTCATCTCTTACTTCTTTTGTCCTTACCCCTGTTCCCCATCCCACTACCAGGAGAGGGATGTGTGTATGTGTTTGTCCGGGGGTGCTCTGCAGTTCCCATTGTGGCATGTCCCCCAAAAATGTGGGACTGAAATAGTGCTCGGACAGTGATCCCCACTGGTGACCGGGGCCATCCTTTGTGCTCTCTGGTGAGAACCCGCAGCCTCCCGCCCCTCTCCCCTGATTGGCTGAGCAGGGGATTATGAACAGGGAGTTGACTCAGGTCCTTGTTGGTCTCTTCTAAGACCAAGTAAATAAGACCTAACCAGTCGTATGGTTGACAAATTTTGCTGCTTCTCTGCATTAATTGTCTCTGAGCAGTTCATGATTCTCTCTAACATTCCAGTTCTTCTAAAATACTTTGTGAATAATTACTTTGAACTGTGGTTGTTCATTTGAGAACACTTTATTCAGGTCTCAGAGTAACAGCCGTGTTAGTCTGTATTCGCAAAAAGAAAAGGAGTACTTGTGGCACCTTAGAGACTAACCAATTTATTTGAGCATAAGCTTTCGTGAGCTACAGCTGACTTCATCGGATGCTGTAGCTCACAAAAACTTATGCTCAAGTAAATTGGTTAGTCTCTAAGGTGCCACAAGTACTCCTTTTCTTTATTCAGGTCATTCAATGTATGAAATTCAAGATGCAATGGTTAGTCTGAAAGTCTGGGCTCTTGGGTCCTATTCCCAGCTCTGCCACTGACTGGCTGTGTGACGTAAGACAAGTCAATTCTCCTTTCTCAGTCTTTGCTTCTCCCTCTTTCAAGTAGGGATAACAATCCGCTCCTACCTACCTCACGGTGCGGGGAGGATGGGGATCCATTGGAGAGTATCAGTTGGAGCAGGAGATAATAAGAGGTGTCCTATCACGTTTACTCAGATCAGATTATGACCTAATGGAAGAGCTGAAATATTCTCTTTGATTTGTATTTTATTATTTTGAAATTGATAAGAGCAGCAGGCTCCAGGAAGGTGTGTAAAGTGCTGGGATATCAGGATCTGGGAGGCGCTGTCTCTCCTGCACTAGGGCAGTGTTCTGCACCCCCTGCTGCTGGCTGAGTTACTCCATCTCTTGGCAATAAGACAGACTCTTTCTTCACAGTCAGTCGATCACCCAGTGTCACCACCCTGCCTGGTGTCTCGGCATGGTAATTCCTCAGGTCACCACCCTTTCCAGCCTGCCTTGGGCTTGGAGAATGAGGAGGTGGGAGAGCAACAGCTGGCAACCTTGAACATCCACCATGCATCGCTTTATCACCTAGAGCAAGTGAGTGGCATTAGGGTTCCTCTGTGGCATCCTCCGTCCGTCTGGGGAGAGGCAGAAAGAGGGTGAGAGAGGGAGATCGGATTTGCAAAGCGACCCCAGGAGTCCCTCGCTTTCAGTCAGGGGAGGGGCTTCTCCAGAGCCATCTCCAGTGTGTTTCGAAAGGTCCCAGCAATGGGGCTCCCAGTCCTTCCCTTGTGGGAGACTGTTCCGAAGGCTGAGAGTCTCTGAACTGGGCTAGACCCTGTGAGCTGCTGAGCATGAAATCAGTGGGAAACAAGGAGACCCTGGGCTTGCTATGCCTAGGGACTTTGACGTGGGGAATGGTTTCCCAGGAGAAGTCTGGACTCCTGGATTCTGTTCCTTCTGTAGCCTGGAGGGGGAGTATGGCCTGGGATGGAGGAGGGAGCTCCTCGTTCAAAGTGACAGGTGGTCTTTGTGACTGACCCCAGTGCTGGAAAAGGAGGAGACTCCCCGAGTATTGCTGCACCAGGGATGACGAGGGGGAACGTTGGGAGCAGATGATGCAATGAACTCCTGGCAGTGTGTGTAGATTGCACTCCCTGCACCCCTGTGTGGAGAGGAGGAGCTGCTCTGGCAGGGACAGGGATGGGGAGGGACCAAACAGGGCGGTTAGTGAGAGGCTGCCTTGGGCCCAGACTCACGGCTGCTCCTCGCTCAGTTCCATTTTGGCCAGGCTCCTGAGGATTTTGAAAAAGAAGGCTCTGCAGGTGGCATCAGAGCCTGAGGGAAGCAGCTGCCATCTTCCCCAGGAGCAGAGCGGTCCCTTTGTCCCCTCTGGCGGGGAAGGAGTTCCCGCCGGAGCCAGGAGGTGGAAGCGCCCAGCCTTCTGGCGGAGGAAACCCGCTCCCAGCGCAGGCACCGAGGTGGGAGAGGCACCAGCGAGGCCGAAATGGAGCTGTCCCCGGATGCGGCTGGGCAGGCAGGACCCAACCCAGGAGGGGAGCCGGGGAGGGTGGCCCTGGGGCTTGTTGTGTGGGAAATACAGGTCCCAGAATCCCAGCCCTGATTCCCAGCAGGAGGCATCGCCCTGCCTAGTCACTGAGGACCTTCCAGCCTCCCGAAGGCAGGAGGTGGAGGAACCCTGTCCAAGCACCACCAGCTCGGCCCGCTCCCCATGGGACAGCAGCAGCGCCGGGGACTGAGGCAGCAGCCAGGCCGAGGTGCGCCGCTGCTTTGTTCCAGGTGAGGAACCAGGCTGGGCTCAGGGAGGGTGAGGAGGGGGCTGTGAACACCCTGGGCCCAGGCACTCGACCAGTGCTGTGGGGACGGGTCCCCAGCCCAGGTGTCTGGCTTGAGCCACATAAACCCCACTGATACTAGATGCTGCCACTTTGGTCCTTGATGCTCCAGGTGGGGGCAGGTGAGTCCAGGACACTGTGGGGGAGGGAGGGTCTCTTTGCTATGGGCTCCTGAAGGAGTTGGGGGCTGAAGGCATCACTGAGAGGGGGAAGTGTGGGTCCTGAAGTGCCCTGGGTCCCGCAGGTGGGAAGAGGGCACATTGCCCCACCATGCCCCTGTCCTTTCCCCGCGTGGCAGCAGGAGTCACCCTGTCCCCTTCTCTCCCTGGTGCAGGGACCTCCAGGGACTCAGAGGAGGTAGCCGTGGACATGGCCATGAGGAGGCTGCTCTCAGGAATATCCGAGAGCAGTTCCAAGGCCAAGAAAAGGTAGAAACCTTTCCCAGCTGTGCTGGAACTGAGATTGTCCTGCCCCTTCCCAGCACCCTGACTCCCTGCAGAGCTCTAACAGCTCTAACAGGGAATTTTCTCCACTATGATCGTGGACCCCCAAAATAGGGGTGTTTGTCACAGACCAGCCAGGGTCTCCTCCCCCAGCATGCACTGTCCCAGTTCCTGACCTTGTTTGTGTAGGAGTTGTGGTTGATTTGGACAATGGCCGGGTCCCCACTCTCCCCCATTCAGGCCTGAGTCCCGCAGCTGGTGTGGGTGGGGCAGGGAGGTCCCTGGCTCACTGGCTCTCTCTCCCCTAACCCCACTCCTGGTGGGTGCAGGACAAGGCCCAGCAGCTCATGTTCCTGGATGCCATCCACCCCGCGTGATTCGCTACACGGAAGAGAGCACAGGACACATGGGAGTCGCACTGCTGCAAGGCGGCTGTGGTGGAGAGGACTGTGGTGAGTGAGACACAGCGCCCAGCCGCTGGAGGGAGGACAGAGGCATGGGAGGTGCAGGGGTCCTTTTCTCACTGTGCTGTGGGGCGCAGGTTCTGGGTACTAAGGCTCTGAAGAAGCTCTCAAGGTGTAATTTTTAAAATAATTTTTATCAGTGATTTGGGAGCAAACATACAATCCCTGCTGAGAAGACTGGTGGGTGACAAAATGCACTGGTGGGTGACTGGTGGGTGGCAAACTGGACCCATTCAAAGCAAAGAAATTTGACCAGAGCCAAATGCAAGGTCCTATAACTAGCAACAGGGCATGCCGGTCACACCTGCAGAATGGGGAAGTATATCCAGGAAAGCAGTGACTCTGAAAGGGTTTTCGGGGCCATAGTAGAGAAGCCTGTCATCATGAGCTCCCAGTGTGATTCTGTTGTGAACAGAGCTAAAGCCATCAATAGACGTAGGAGCAGAGCGGTGAGTAGGATAGGGAGGTGACAGAGCATGAGTGAGACTGAGATTGGAATACAGCATCCGGTTTTGGTGTCCTCATTTGAAAAAGATGTTGAGACATTGGAGCTGGGGCATCAAAGAGCCACCAAATGTTCTGAGGGCTGGAGAAAAATGCCTTCTAGTGAGCTATTGAAGTGTTGAAGTGCCTTAATGGAGAGAAAATATTGGGTATGAAGGGGCTCGTTAATCAAGCAGAGCAAGGCATCACAAGACCCAATGGCTGGAAGGTGAAAAGAGAGAAATTCATGTTTCAAATAAGGAACAAATATTCAACAGCGAGGATGATTCTCCACAGGAACTAGCTACCAAGGAAAGTGGTGGATTCTCCATCTCTTGATGTCTTTAATGAAGACTAGATGCCTTTCTGGAATGTGTTTGTCCCAAAAGGAGCTATTGTGGTCTACAGGAGGACTGTGATATGCAGGGGGTCAGATGAGATGCTGTAATGGCCTCTTCTGGCCATACAGTCTCCTAATTTCTGAAAAACTGAGTGTAGCATTGGAAGCAGCCTCTGATGTTTTACTGTCTAGCTGGCTTGCTTCCCAGAATGAACCCTCATTGAGTGGGGTGATCCACAGGGAGTAATTCAACCTCCAAAGTGTCTGGCCAGCGTCAGAAGATTAGCTGTGCAGGGGTGGGGTGGTTGTGGCAGTGAGATCACAAAGGCCTTTTGCAGGAGCTCAGCCTATTGGTCAACGTGATGGGGAGGTGGTGACCTCACAGAGAGATGCTGACATCATCCAGACAGGACAGGGGCACAGGGCCAGGGAAATGTCAGAGATCCCCGTGGCTTTGCTTCAGCAAGATTCCTACTCAAGGTCTCTCTTTGAGGACCGAGAGAGAATTAGGGTTTACGTTCGTGAGCGCGAGGAGAAATCCCCTTGGAGTTTCCTCCTTTCCTTTTCCAGATTTTACGAGAAAACAGATGTTCCTGTTGAGAAGGTAAGAGCCTCTGAGAGGTTTGGAACCTGTTCAGTCTGATCCATCTGGTGCCAGCTGAAATCTAGGCATGGAAAACACTAGTTTAAGGTGGCAGAATTTTATTCCCCACCTAGGATTTTGTCCCTTAGAATCACTGGGGAGATTAGGGTGTGTCCTTTTGGTTTTACCTTTTCCTCCATCCCTCCCTCCTTTCTCTTCATCTCTTACTTCTTTTGTCCTTACCCCTGTTCCCCATCCCACCACCAGGAGAGGGGTATGTGTATGTGTGTGTCCGGGGGAGCTCTGCAGTTCCCATTGTGGGATGTTCCCCAAAAATGTGGGACTGAAATAGTGCTCGGACACTGATCCCCACCGGTGACCGGGGCCATCCTTTGGGCTCTCTGGTAAGAACCTGCAACCTCCCACCTCTCTACCGTGATTGGCTGAGCAGGGGGTTACTGACAGGGAGTTGACTCAGGTCCTTGTTGGTCTCTTCTAAGACCAAGTAAATAAGACCTAACCTGTCGTATGGTTGACAAATTTTGCTGCTTCTCTGCATTAATTGTCTCTGAGCAGTTCATGATTCTCTCTAACATTCCAGTTCTTCTAAAAAACTTTGTGAATAATTACTTTGAACTGTGGTTGTTCATTTGAGAACACTTTATTCAGGTCTCAGAGTAACAGCCGTGTTAGTCTGTAGTCGCAAAAAGAAAAGGAGTACTTGTGGCACCTTAGAGACTAACCAATTTATTTGAGCATAAACTTTTGTGAGCTACAGCTGACTTCATCGGATGCTGTAACTCACGAAAACTTATGCTCAAGTAAATTGGTTAGTCTCTAAGGTGCCACAAGTGCTCCTTTTCTTTATTCAGGTCATTCAATGTATGAAATTCAAGATGCAATGGTTAGTCTGAAAGTCTGGGCTCTTGGGTCCTATTCCCAGCTCTGCCACTGACTGGCTGTGTGACCTAAGACAAGTCAATTCTCCTTTCTCAGTCTTAGCTTCTCCCTCTTTCAAGTCGGGATAAGAATCCGCTCTTACCTACCTCACGGTGCATGGAGGATGGGGATCCATTGGAGAGTATCACTTGGAGCAGGAGATAATAAGAGGTGTCCCATCACGTTTACTCAGATCAGAGTATGACCTAATCGAAGAGCTGAAATATTCTATTTTATTTGTATTTTATTATTTTGAAATGGTTAAGAGCAGCAGGCTCCAGGAAGGTGTGTAAAGTGCTGGGATGTCAGGATCTGGGAGGCGCTGTCTCCCCTGCACTAGGGCAGTGTTCTGCACCCCCTGCTGCTGGCTGAGTTTCTCCGTCCCTTGGCAATAAGACAGACTCTTTCTTCACAGCCAGTCGATCACCCAGTGTCACCACCCTGCCTGCTGGCTCGGCAGGGTAATTCCTGAGGTCACCACAGTTTCCAGCCTGCCTTGGGCTTGGAGAATGAGGAGGTGGGAGAGCAACAGCTTGCAACCGTGAACATCCACCATGCATCGCTTTATCACCTAGAGCAAGTGAGTGGCATTAGGGTTCTTCTGTGGCATCCCCCGTCTGTCTGGGGAGAGGCAGAAAGAGGGTGAGAGAATCTCTCCGAAAGGAGATCGGATTTGCAAAGCGACCCCAGGAGTCCCTCGCTTTAGTCAGGGGAGGGGCTTCTCCAGAGCCATCTCCAGTGTGTTTGGAAAGATCCCAGCAATGGGGCTCCCAGCCCTTCCCTTGTGGGAGACTGTTCCGAAGGCTGAGAGTCTCTGAACTGGGCTAGAGCCTGTGAGCTACTGAGCATGGAAATCAATGGGAAACAAGGAGACCCTGGGCTTGCTATGCCTAGGGACTTTGACGTGGGAATGGTTTCCCAGGAGAAATCTGGACTCCTGGATTCTGTTCCTTCTCTAGCCTGGAGCGGGAGTGTGGCTTGGGACAGCAGGAGGGAGCTGCTCGTCCAAAGTGACAGGTGGTCTTTGTGACTGACCCCAGTGCTGGAAAAGGAGGGGACTCCCGGGTATTGCAGCACCAGGAACGATGAAGGGGCACGTTGGGAGGAGATGATGCAATGAACTCCGGGCAGTGTGTGTAGATTGCACTCCCTGCACCCCTGTGTAGGGAGGAGGAGCTGCTCTGGCAGGGACAGGGATGGGGAGGGACCAAACAGGGCGGTTAGTGAGAGGCTGCCTTGGGCCCAGACTCACGGCTGCTCCTCGCTCGGTTCCATTCTGGCCAGGCTCTTGAGGATGTTGAGAAAGAAGGCTCTGCAGGTGACCCCAGAGCCTGAGGGAAGCAGGTGCCATCTTCCCCAGGAGCAGAGTGGTCCCTTTGTCCCCTCTGGCAGGGAAGGAGTTCCCGCCAGAGCCAGGAGGTGGAAGCGCCCAGCCTTCTGGCGGAAGAAACCCGCTCCCAGCACAGGCGCCGAGGTGGGAGAGGCACCAGGGAGGCTGAAATGGAGCTGTCCCATGATGTGGCTGGGCAGACAGGACTCAGCCCAGGACGGGAGCCGGCAGGGTGGGTCTGGGGCTTGTTGTGTGGGAAGCAGAGGCGCCATGAGTCCAGCCCTGATTCCCAGCAGGAGGCATCGCCCTACCCGGTCACTGAGGATCTTCTAGCCTCCCGAAGGCAGGAGGTGGAGGAATCCTGTCGAAGCACCAGCAGCTCGGCCCGCTCCGCATGGGACAGCAGCAGCGCTGGGGACTGAGGCAGCATCGAGCCAGAGGTGTCCCGCTGCTTTGTTCCAGGTAAGGAGCCAGGCTGGGCTCAGGGAGGGGTGAGGAGGGGGCTGTGAACTCCCTGGGCCCAGGCACTCGACCAGTGCTGTGCGGGCGGATCCCCAGCCCAGGTGTGTGGCCAGAGCCACATGAACCCCACTGATACTAGATGCTGCCACTTTGGTCCTTGATGCTCCAGGTGGGGGCGGGTGAGGCACCACGCAGGGAGTCCAGAACATTGTGGGGGAGGGAGGGTCTCTTTGCTATGGGCTCCTGAAGGAGTTGGGGGCTGAAGGCATCACTGAGAGGTGTGAGTGTGGGGCCTGATCTGCGCCGAGTCCTGGAGGTGGGAATGGGACACATTGCTCCACCATGTCCCGTCCTTTCCCCGCGTGGCAGTAGGAGTCACCCTGTCCCCTTCTCTGCCTGGTGCAGGGACCGCCAGGGACTCAGAGGATGAGGAGGAGGAATGCAGATGGCCGAGGAGGAGGTGGCCATGGACATGGGAATGAGAGCAGCTCCAAGGCCGAGAAAAGGTAGAAAGCTTCCCCAACTGTGCTGGGACTGAGATTGTCCTGCCCCTTCCCAGCACCCTGACCCGCTGCAGAGGGTCTTGTCTCTGATGATCCACCAGCCGTAACAGGGTCTTTTCTCCACCCTCATCTGGGACCCCCAGGATGGGGGTGTTCCTCACACACTCGCCGGGGTCTCCTCCCACAACAGGCACTGTCCCAGTTCCTGACCCTGTTTGTGTCGGAGTTGTGGGTGATTTGGACAATGGCCGGGTCCCCACTCTCCCCCATTCAGGCCTGAGTCCTGCAGCTGGTGTGGGTGGGGCAGGGAGGTCCCTGGCTCACTGGCTCTGTCTCCCCTAACCCCACTCCTGGTGGGTGCAGGACGAGGCCCAGCAGCTCATGTTCCTGCATGCCATCCACCCAGCGTGTCTCGCTGCACAGCAGAGAGAGCAGGACACATTGGAGCCGCACTGCTGAAGGGCGGCTGTTTTAGAGATTATTGTGGTGAGTGAGACACAGCGCCCAGCTGCTGGAGGGAGGAAAGAGATATGGGAGGGGCAGGGGTCTCCCCGGGCTAATGGATGGGGGATGGCTGGTGCTGGAGGGGCAGCTGAGGGCAGGGATTGCTGGGGCTGAAGATTGGGGAGAAGAGATGGGAGAAATTCTGAGATTGGTCACTACTGCGTAGGAATCGGAGGAGCAGGAGGCAGGTGGGGGGACCTGCGGGCTGTGTGGGGTGCTGGCTATGTCATCTCCTCACTGAGAAGCGTCAGTCAGGCCCAAATCTCACGCTCCTTTGTCTCCTTTGAGTCTCACAGGAGCTCATTGAGGAGCTGCCTGATATCTCTCCACCCAGCGCCATCCTCGCTAACTCCCTGATTGCTTTGGGCAACCTCAGGTACCAAGACCCTCCCGCCTGGTACCCCTAATCCCGGTGCTGCTGAGGCCCCCGGCTAAGAGTCACTGCCCCTCCCACTCCCCACTCACCTCCCAAGGGTGACTCCTGTGGCAGAGGTGCTGGGAAGGTTCACACTCTCCTGGCTGGGCCGTTCTTTTCCCTCCAGTTACTTTGCAGTGGCTTTGGGGAGAGGCTCACTCCCAGGATCAGATAGAGGAGGGGGCAGCAGGGTCCAGGGAACAGGCTCTATTCCTACCCTGCCACTGTCTGTCTGGGAAACCTTGGCCTTGTCATTCCCTGGCTCGGTGCCTCAGTTTCCATTCTCGCCAGTCTGGGCCTATTTCCCTGCAGTTTCACGTCCGCCTCCACACTGCACGGTCTAATACCAGCTCCTCTCTCCTGCCAGCACCACGACAGCTGCCCTGGAGCCAGAGCTAGAGACCCACCTCCTTCGAGCTGCCCCGCATGCCGTCTTCACCCTGAGCACGGAGAAGGACACCACCCACCTCCAGGTAGATCATGCTTAAATCATGGATCGAAGAGCCTGCTGTCATCCTTCCATGAATCCTGGCTAATTGCCTGCAGTGGGATGTGAATGAGGGAGGCCAGGATATGTGTTTTGGGGGTCTCACCAGCGCTTCCCAGAGACCCTTCTTCCCACCCTGTGACAGGTGTAGCCCCAGTTTCCCTAGCTCTGAGCCATGGCTCTCCCTTGCTTTGCAGGATCTGCATAGGGTCTTGCCAAACCTCATGGATGCCCTGCTGGGGAACCTGCTGGTAGAGTCCCCAGACAGCGACAGGCTCCACGACATCTTGGAGGTGAGCCCGATTTGAGGGGTAGAGGTAATTTTACCTTAACTCTTCGATCCATTCTCCAGTGTGTCCTCCTAGCTGGGCCACCAGTGGTCTGTCCTTGGTCAGGGCAGTCAGTGCAATGCAGTGTCAGGCCCTTCCTCCTTGATGGACTGAGGAAGGAGCTGGGACTTCAAGCCAGAGCTCTGCCTGGTTCTGTTGCACAGTAAACACGGGGCCCCTGGCTGGCTTGGGGAGTGAGAGTCTGAACCCCTCCTATAAGATCCAGAAGATCGTCCTCAGAGAAGAGTCATGGGCTCCTTTCTAGAGAAACAGGAGGACCCCAGAGAATCAGCCCTTCTCTCCAAGGGACCCTGAGATTCCTGGGGGGATTGTGCTCACACTCAGTCCCTTCACCCAACCAAGGACTTGAGAGCCAGGGAGGGAGTTTAGGGCAGATGGGACCAGCCCCGACACCAGACATTCTTCCAATCTAGAGAGACAATGACAAGTTGTGACCTGCAGGATACAAGCATAGTCCTGGGGGCAACAATCCCTTTCTAAAGCCCTGCGATCAAAGAATTAGATATTCCACCCTGCGCACAATGTCTCAGCCCTCTGGGGATGTGGGACGTGGGGGTCTCATTTGCACAATACGTGCACCTGCTCATTGATCCTGAGCTGCCTCCTTTCCCCGCAGCCCATGAACTACTGGATCATGTCTAGAGTGTCCCAGGAGAGAGCCAGGGCTAATAGGAGCAGCACAGCCCTCCTCAGATTCACCATCACCCTCCCTGAGTTAGATGTAAGTGACCTGTGACCCCAGCTTCCTGACTCCAGGCATAGGTGGGCTGGCTCCAACTGGCTGTAGGATCTGGTGCTGCAGGGGCTGTGGGTTAGGAGTGTTCCTCTTGGGGAGGCAGAGTGAGAGCAGAGAATGAGCTTGGCTTGAGTCAAGTTCTTCTTGTTCTGGTTAAGTGGTGACTCTGGGCTTTTAAGGGGACCATGCTCCAGGCTCATGCCTTCGTGTCATCCTGGAGCAGCTGGGGAAGCAAGTCCTCATGGAGGGCCCTGCCCACATCCCTGTGCTCCAGGCTCCCTTGGGAGCAGAGGAAATTAAGGGTCTAGCTCTAGCTTCTGTCCTCTAGCATCTCCTGCAGAAGGGCTGAGGGGAAGGAGAGTCCTGTCCCAGGGGGGACTGGGAGCTGACAGGAAAATGTTGATGGAGTCCCCTCTCCCTCTCCCTTTCATTAGAATGCAGCAGAATTCCCCAGGATGGGTCACCATGTGGCAGAGCTGGCTCTGTTCATCAGTGACCCAGCCAAGGACATGAGCTGGCAGGCCAGGGAGGGGGTTTACCGGCTCTACCAGCTGCTGCTGCAGCAGAGGGGTAAGGAACCCAGCTGGGAAAAGGCACCCCATAGAAGAGTGAGACTGGGACCACAGCCAATTTCTCTCAGACTGACCCTGGCTGGAGGTTGAGTCTCTCTGTATCTCCATTCTTCACCACGCCTTGGAATTCTGTTGGGCCAGGCACACAGCGAGGACTCTGCCCACTATGCAGCCACCAGTGGGATTGGAAGGACACCACATGGATTGCAACCAGAATGACAAATGTGGGTGTGTGTCTCTTTCCCGGGGCTGACCATTCATGAGGCCGAAGACCTGTGGTGCTGGGCCTGGCACCAGGAGAGCAGGCTTCTGGGCAACAGGAACACAGCCAGGGTCGGGGAGGTAAGGACACTCTGCCAGGCCATGAGATAGCTCAGGGAGTGCCGGCGGGGGGGACGTGGCTGGGTCCTCTGCAGTGGCTTCATCCTTGGGCCACTCGATGGAGATGCCGTTTTAGCCCCAGGATTTGGAGCCTGGCTATGGGCAATCTGCTAATGCCTCACATCCTGTTGGTTTTAGGTCTTCGGAAAGTTCTTCTCGGAGGGGCACAGAAGATTCTTCCTCCGGACGGTGATGCTGGCCATCCATGACCCCCTGCTGTGTGTCAGCCAGGCTGGGCTGCTCCTCACCTACTCCCTCCTGGGAGAAGCCCAGCAGCTGGTGGGGGACAAGGTAAGCAGCTGCATTAGACTGAGGTGATTGGGGCGGGGCCCAGGCCTCATTCCCATCCTTTCGCCATTTTCTGGCCTGGCAGCAAGGAGCCTGGTGGGAAATTAGAGTGAGAGTAGGTGCTACTGGGAAGGGAGATGAATTCACCTCCATGAGGAGACTGGAACCAGCTTGTCCCTGGAGCAGCTCTTTAGCATCATGGACTTATGTTCTTAGGACACGGTGCTATCACTCTTGGGAAGGGCAGAAGAGTCCCCTAAGTGCCCTCCGCGAGCCTCTCCTGTCCCACAGGGCTGCACCCAGTGGCCAAGTGTCTATGTCACCCGAGCCACCATGTAGAGAGAACGGGAGGATTCAGGCAGCAGGGGCTGCTGATCTGCCCCATCACCAGGGCTGCCATCCTGCGGCTTCAGCATTAGTGGCTGGGATGACTTGGGGAAAGATCTCTCTACCTCCCCGCATCCTACTTCACTACTGCCAGAATCCCTCCTGCCCCCCTGCTAGAGCCCCCTCCCTGCCCAACCTGGAGGAGAAGGTTCTGAGAACTTGAGCTGTGGTTTGGAGGTAGAACTGCTGTTAGGGCACTGAGGGGGAGGTGGCAGGAACTCACCCTACAAGGAGGGGGGTTGGCACTGGAGGTCACTAGAAAGGACAACAAGGCTCCATTCTGGGGGTCAGGAGGGTGAATCCATCCCTCAGAGGTGGGCAGGTGCTGGGTGGAAATGCTGCTGGTTCCAGGTGCCCTTAATCCCCCCTGATTCCTCGGGGGCATCTGAGTCTCTGACAGGTTCTCATTCCCTTGCAGCAGGAGGACATCACGGCCAAAGTGATGCGCCAGCTTCGCATCATCCGGCACTTGCCTCTGAGGCCACCGGCAACTCCCGCTCCCTGCTGCAGGTACTGCTCTGGCTCCCTGTAAATGGGGAGCTAGTGGAAGGGGAAATGAAGTCCCCTGGCACTCACTAAAACTTTCTCCTCTCTCTGTGGAGCAGGGTCCTTCCCTCTGCCCCCCAAATTCCTTCATCTGGGGCAGGAGCTCTTTCCCTCACATCCATTCACAGATTCATAGATATTTAGGTCAGAAGGGACCATTATGATCATCTACTCTGACCTCCTGCACAACGCAGGCCACAGAATTTCACCCACCACTCCTACAAAAAAAAAACAAACCCTCACACCTATATCTGTGCTATTGAAGTCCTCAAATCGTAGTTTAAAGACTTCAAGGAGCAGAGAATCTCCAGCAAGTGACCTGTGCCCCATGCTACAGAGGAAGGCGAAAAACCTCCAGGGCCTTCCAATCTGCCCTGGAGGAAAATTCCTTCCCGACCCCAAATATGGCGATCAGCTAAACCCTGAGCATATGGGCAAGATTCATCATTCATTCATTCCCTTTCCTTGGTCTACTCCATCCCACTCTCGCTGCTCTCAGGCAGAGCTCTACCCGCTGCTTATGGTGCAGAAGGACCGTTGTGTCAGGGCCACAGCCCCTAGCCCCACTGAAGCTGGGAAAGCTCCACTTTTGAGGAGGTGGGGTTGGACAGAGGCTCAGGGCTAGCTTCACCTCCTGCCCTTTCTTTCCCTTGGCCCTTCTACGGGGTCTCTTGGTGTGAAGTGAATAGGAGCCTCCTTCCCAGCTGTCTTCCAGGCCCTGGGATTCCAGACGGATGCAGCCTGCAGCTGAGCCACCTCAGGGAGCAGTGGGAACAGGTCACCTTGTCCCATCAAAACAAGCAATGATGGGTCTCAAAGAGGCTTAGATGGAAGACCCCACTCCCTCATGGAAGTAAGAGCCATTTACTCCTTGGGCATGTGGGTCTCTTGGGGGAGAAATGGGATCCCCAATGCATAGCCTGGCTGGGAGCTTCCCCCGTCCTGGCTCCCAGCTCTGGGACAGAGACTTCTCCATCATCGTACCACCCTGGTTTTGTTCGTAGGAAGGGGTTCCCCAGAGATGTCCTTGAATCTGGACTCATGAGAGTATTTCTGGTAGGAGGCTCTAGCCCCTAGGGCATGAAGAGAGCATCTGGTAGTCTCACTCACATGGCATCTCTGGTCTCCAGCTCCACTTCCCGCAGCAGAGCAAATGAACCCTTCAGCTCCCAGAATCCCAACTCTTTGACCTCCTTCCACTCAGCAGTGGGGTTTCTCCAGCCCCCTCACCACACCCGTCAGCCACTGAATGATGAAGGTCCTGAATGTCAGAGTCACCAGAACAAGCAAACTCCAGTTCCAGGCAGTGGGGTCTGTGTGTACTCAGCTCCTCTGGAAACCAGGTCTGAAATGGGGAGCAAGGACCCCAGCCCAGGAACAGTAGGACTGGGCAGAGCAGGCCTGTAACAGGGGGCCTGGGGCTTAGCCAAGCTGATTACACAATGAGCCCTAACTCAGAGGCACTATGTACCACCCAGCCCAAAGAGCCAGACTTCAGTGGTGATACAGCCCAGCTGGGGTATCAACAGGAATGAGAACGAGGTAGGAAGTTCAGAGCAGCAAGGAAAGCCTAGAGGGAACTTGAGAAGGGAGGTAGGAAGTGCCCAGGGAAAACTGCAGCAAAGAAAAAGGAGCAGACCTAGCTGTTGGGTACAGGGCTCTGGGCTGCTACCAATGTTAGGGTGGGACTGGGTTCCCCTACTGGCCCTGTCATAAATATAAAGGGAAGGGTAAACACCTTTAAAATCCCTCCTGGCCAGAGGAAAAACCATTTCATCTGTAAAGGGTTAAGAAGCTTGGATAACCTCGCTGGCACCTGACCAAAATGACCAATGAGGAGACAAGATACTTTCAAAAGCTGGGGGGAGGGAGAAACAAAGCCTCTCTCTCTCTCCCTCTCTCTCTGTGTGATGCTTTTGCTGGGAACAAAACAGGAATGGAGTCTTAGAACTTAGTAAGTAATTTAGCTAGATATGCGTTAGATTCTGTTTTCTTTAAATGGCTGATAAAATAAGCTGTGCTGAATGGAATGTAGATTCCTGTTTTTGTGTCTTTTTGTAACTTAAGGTTTTGCCTAGAGGGATTCTCTATGTTTTGAATCTAATTACCCTGTAAGGTATTTACCATCCTGATTTTACAGAGGTGATTCTTTTACTTTTTCTTCTATTAAAATTCTTCTTTTAAGAATCTGATTGTTTTTTCATTGTTCTTAAGATCCAAGGGTTTGGGTCTGTGTTCACCTATGCAAATTGGTGAGGATTTTTATCAACCCTTCTCCAGGAAAGGGGGTGTAGGGTTTGGGAGGATTTTGGGGGGAAAGACGTTTCCAAATGGGTTCTTTCCCAGTTATATATCTGTTAGACGTTTGGTGGTGGCAGCGATAAAGTACAAGGGCAAAAGTTAAAATAGTTTGTACCTCGGGGAAGTTTTAACCTAAGCTGGTAAAAATAAGCTTAGGAGGTTTTCATGCAGGTCCCCACATCTGTACCCTAGAGTTCAGAGTGGGGAAGGAACCTTGACAGGCCCCAAAGAAGGGAGTGTACACGCACCCGTAGAGGATTACCAATCCAAGCAAGGGGGCTGCAGGCTGAGCAAGAGCCCCAGCGATGGCAGAAGGACTTCTTTCTGTAGAATGACCTCTTCGGACTTTTAGTGTGAGACAAGCTGGGCCCCAGAAGGGTGGACTAAAGGTGGTGACCTGGCCGGAGGGCTGAGTTACCAGGCAGAGAAACTGCCATGGTGCTGGAGCAACCATCGCTGAGGGACACTAGCCCAGTGAAAGGGCTGTGATGCTAAGCCTCACCGCCAGGGGGGCACATAACGATGAGTAAATTAGTTTATGATTGGCATAGTCAGGAGGTTTGAATTCCCCCTGTGATCCATGAGGGCTGATGGAAGTCTTGGTTGCTGAAGGAAGGTCTGTCCTCCCAAGCGGGTGTATGGAGGGACTGAGCTGGTCACTGGATTTCCCACTTCAGTTCCAGGGACTGGTTAAGCGGCCGAAGCAGGTCTAGGGGTTTCTCCAGCAGCTCCTAGAAAACCAACAGAAGCAGAAGGAAGTGCAGGTGGAGCTACAGACGGAGCAGCAGCAATGCCCGTGAGAGATCCTGCAAAAGGAAATCAACCCGGGGTCTGCTATGCCCATGGACAAAAAGAGCAGACAAGGAAAGCATGCCTGTGCTGTGCTGAGAAGGTTAGCCCAGGAGAGCAGGGCATGAGAAAGTGTACAAGCGTGGCCTAATGCCAAGATGGGGGACAAGAGTTCTTTGTTTTGGGTGCAGAGAAACAGGCCATATGAAAAGACACGGCCTGCTTAGGAAATTGCTAAGTGGCAAAATGAGGGTCCTGGGCCCCAGGAAGGTAGAAAGAAAGGAGAAGATGTCCTCTGACACAAACCCACATGAGGCAGGTAACGTGGCGGTGGCAGGGATGGCCGTGGACCTTGCAGACCCTCCACCAACACACCCTGTCGGGTGCTGCAGGGAGGTGAAGGATGAAACAGTTGGCCCAGAGATGAAGCAGACTGAAGTAGGGACAAACACCAGGGTGGAGCAGTCCATGCTGCGTTCTCAGACCCTGTCTGAAAAGGTTTTGGCATATGCAGTGGCAGTAGCAAAAAGGATACAGGAGAAGCTAATGGCTTCGGAAGAGGCTCTGCAAGCAGTGGTTAATGAGAACGAGTGAGTGGCTGCAGGAAGAGCGCTGGGACACTGCAGAAGAGAAGGATTGCCTCTTAATTCTGGTGAGCAAGCTGGCAGTGGAGCTGGAGACACTGTGCGCCCAGGCTGTACAAGCGCGGAGCTGGTGACAGTGACGAGATGATGAGGGATGAAGCTTGGACAAGAATAGAACTTGCCCCCCATGTGGGCCAGGTTCTAAGGAGAAGGGTATATAAGAGGGGGGCTTGGCCTGTGGGCTAAAAAGCCTGGAGCTAGCTAGGCCAAATGGATTACAGAGAGAGCTCCACCTGAGGGGAAAACGAAGGAAAACCGCAGCAAGGGTACAGGAGCAGGCCTAGCTGTTCGATACAGGGCCTTGGGGCACAACCTAGAGTCCAGAGTAGGACTGGTTCTCCCACGGTCTCTAAGGAAGGGGACATACAAGGCCATAGAAAGGGCTCCCAAGGCCAGCAAGGGCAGGCTGAGCCAAAATCAGTCTGAGGAAGAGCCCACAAAGGGATGGAAGACCTCGTTTCTGTTAAAGACATTTTTGGACTTTTAGTTTGGGATGAGCGCGACCCAGGAAGGAGTGGACTAAAAGACGGTCGCCTGGCTGAAGGGCTGAGTTCCACACCAAAAAACTGCCAGAGTGCCCTAGCGACTATCAGCGGGGGCGCTAGCCCAGCAAGAAAGCTGTGACACCAGGCCTTGCCAGGAAGGGGCACCTATCGGTGAGTGAACTCTGTTACAAGCCTGCTTTCATTATGGAAAGAAGCCTGGTATTGGAGAGTGGTGGGGATGGCCAATGGGAGAAGATGGCTGGAGGGGTCATACAGGAGGGGCAGCAGGGTCCAGTGTTGAGAGCAGGGAATGGGTTGTATGCAGTCCTGCCACTGAGTGATAACGTGATCCTGGCCAAGTCACTCTCCCACCTGGTTCCTCACTTTCTCTGTCTTTGAAATGGGGATCAAGAAAGTGTTTGATCCACTGTTCTTGCTTCCCAAATCCCTGCCGTCCTTGCCCCACACAGGCCTTTGCCCTGTTCCTCAAACTTCCATGCTCATGTTAGTACTGTGTTGCTCCCAACTGCAAGGTCTCATGTACAGTCTCCTGCCAGCAAACTGAAGCCGCCCCTTGATCCAGAACAGGAATTGCAGTTCCTGTGCGCTGCCCTGAATGGAGTATAGACCATGGGCATGGGGAAGGCAAACACTCACATCCAGGGAGATCATCAGCCTACTCCTCTGCCCCAGGAAGGCCTCTGGTTCTTGCTCTCTTCGGTAGCCGGAGCTGCTGAGTTGGGGGTGCGGTGGACAGAGATGGGAACAGGCCAGAGGATTAATCAAGTGTCAGGGAGAGACTCCCCCTCTGTGGGAAATTATGTTGCCCCTCTGTGGGGAATCCCTTCCTTGCAGATGCTGTGCTTTGGTTCCTGGACTCTGCCAGGAAGCCCAGCTCCCACCCCTAGCAGCTTAGCTGTTCCCTACCTTGCTCGGCACCAAGCCCGCTGCAGAGAATTGCTCTGGGAAGGACTGCAGAGCCAGCTGTCATCCTGGCTGGTGTAGCCCCAGGTTTCATAACCCTGACCCATGGTCTCCGTCCCCTGACAGGCTCTGAAGAAGGCCTGCCCAGAGACACGGATGCCATGCTGAAGAGCCTGCTGACAGCAACCCCCAGCACAGACAGACTTCAGCACATCTTGGAGGTGAGCATAATGGGCGGGGGCAGCAGGAATCTTACCTTAGTCCTGGGGAGGCGTGGAAATGAGAGTGGATGATCCACGTTTCCATTGGGTCCTGCTACCTGAGAGCCATTGGGCCACCCGTGGTCAGGGCAGTCAGTGCAGAGCAGTGTTGGGGTCTTTCCTCCTTCAGGGCCAGAGGGAAGGTGCTGGGCAGCTAGACCTACTGGTCAGAGCCAGAGTCCACACTCACATGACAGGAGTTGCGAGTCAGCTGGGTCAGGATACTGGAAGATCAGAAGCATAAGACAAACTTGCGATCACAACCACAAATCAGATGCCAGGAAATCAAGCCAGGGGAGCGGCAGAAGAAACAGGCAGCACACGGTCCAGCAGTTTCCACCCTGTTAGACCCCACTGTTTTATAGAGAGAGTTGGGATTGTATTTTCCAATGTCCATTGCTTTGCATTTATCAACACTGAATTTTGAACATTGCCATTTTGTTGCCCCGCCAGGTGGGATCCTTTTGTAGCTCTTCGCAGTCTGCTTGGGACTTAACTATCTTGAGTAGTTTTTTTATCACCTGCAAATTTTGACACCTCACTGTTCACTGTCCCAGCCTCTCACACAGATGTATCCTGCAGCAGTCCAGCTGAGGGAGCAGTGGGGACAGGTGATCTCATCCTGTCAAACCAAGCAACATGGATCTCATTGAGGCTCAGATGGAAGATCCCATGCATCTCCTGGAGGTAAGAACTGTTCACTCTTCCTGCCACTTGGGGCTCTTGCAACAAACGGGGGTTCCTGCTCCATATCCTGGTTGGGAGCTTTCCCTGCCCCTGCATCTCAGCCCTGGTACAGAGACCTATTTCTCATCATGATATCCTCCTTTTATTCTCAGAGGATGTGTCCAGGATCCTGGATAATGTTTTCTGCAGGAGGTTTGAGCAGGCAGAGATCACTTACTGTCTTCAACCCGGGTCTGCAGGGTTCATGGGAGCAGCCACACTCCAACCCTCCACCTGGAAGTCTGCTGAAAATTGCTTACCTAGGACCCATGAAGTTCAGCCCCAGTTTGAGGCTTTATTCCTGAGGTCCTATTGGAGGAGTCCCAAAGAAGCTAATTGGCCCTCTGGCCCTGCTTAAGACAGCAGCAGGAACAGGAAGCTGACTGAACACCAGGGCTGCTCCCTGTTCTGGACCGTGTGCTGCCTGTTTCTTCTGCCGCTCCCCTGGCTTGATTTCCTGGCATCTGATTTGTGGTTGTGATCGCAAGTTTGTCTTATGCTTCTGATCTTCCAGTATCCTGACCCAGCTGACTCGCAACTCCTGTCATGTGAGTGTGGACTCTGGCTCTGACCAGTAGGTCTAGCTGCCCTTGACCCAGCTGTGACATTGACTTTTGGACAATTTCTCCAATGTTCTTTTTTGCTTGTCCGGCAAGATACACCAGTGCCTTGGCTCCCAAAGTCCTGAGGGATAGCGCTTGTATTGCCCCCATCCCCATCCCAGCTGCTTTTCCTATGGGAATCTCTCTAGAGCAGAGGAGAAATCTGCTCTTCTCTTAGGATCAGTCCCAGCAGTAATTCCACCCTGGCCGCAGCTCAGCTACTTTGTTTACCTGGGATCAGGGACCACTTTTGAAGCCCTTAGCTGGTGGATGGAGGTGGGAGCAGAGGCTGAAGCTCCAGCAGTTTCCACCAAAGAACACCAGCCTGTCTTTCTATCGTCTGTCTAGGGCTCACCATCCATCTTGGAGGTGAACACCAGATAGGAGCTGATAGATGTTCATGTTCTTGTGTGTGATGGAGCTGTGTGCCAGAGAGGGCCAGGAGAAGATGCTCCACGTGTGGCTAGGACCAGGCTAAACAGCCTGTAATGCTAGGTGAGTCAAACCATGGCCACATATGGACATCTTGGGCATCCATGGGGACTGAATCTGGGCGCTTCGCTGCCAAGAGCACAACTCACTCCAACTTGAGTCATTATGGTAGTGACCCCTGCCAGCCCCTCTGAGGGTGGGGGGTCAGTATTATCTCTGTTAGCTGAGGCACAGGGATGGAAAGCAACTGGCTGCAAGGTCACACACAACGTCACTGACAGAGGCAGGAAGGAAGCATGGTACTGATACCAGTCCAGCTCCAACCACTAGACTTCACCCACTTCCAAAGCCAGAGAACCCAGGAGCCATGACTCTGACAGCTAGATCTTAAATGACAAGACCAACCTCCCTCCCACTCAGGAAGCCACAGAAGGGACCATCTGCTGAGCTCCCCTTTGCAATGCCACTGTCAGAGACCATTGGTAGTGGGTGCCAAGTGACTGAGCAGGGAATTTCTTGAAAGACTTCTAAAGACTTGCAGGTGTTTCATTGTGACCCTCTGGAAGCTGTGGAAAGAGAGCTACATTGAGGAGACTCTTCTGCTCTAACAAAGTGTTTCTGTTCTCCTAGACAGTCAGCCAGTGAGGCCAGGTCGCAGAATGTGGAAGAGCTGTTTGGCGATGGGTTGGAGGATTCACCATGTAGGTGGCAGCAGCTGCTGTGCCCTCATCTTGCCAGGTCACATAGCTCTGCACCCAGGCATATTCTGCCGGGACATTTCCCATCACCTCCCTCAGCTCGAAAGCACCTTGGGTGGAAAATTTTCCCTCCTACAGTCACACCCACCCAGCCCCGTCCCTCTGCCAGTTTCTCCAGCCTCAGTCCATGGGCCCCAGGGTTGTGAAAATGCCCCTGGGTGTGTATGGTCCTGTCCCCGCCATGTCCTGGGGAGAGCAGCTGGCCCCAGACCACAGGGAGGGATCCAGCAGTGGCCCAAACACCAACCGACACCTGGGGAGCCAGCAGGGCTGGGCAGAGTGGGACGGGCCATGGGGCCTTGCTCCCTGCCTGGGATGGGGTGGGGCTGGCCGGTCCAGGCTAATGGGGTTGTGGGCAGCCCCATTAGGGCCAGATCTGGACCTGTGCCAGGACTGTGGTGGTGTCAAACCCCAAGCCCGTGAGCACCAGGGGACACTGCAGGGTGAATGGGATCCCCCTGGGCCCGGCCTGCCCCAGATCCCTCTCCGCTCAGCCAACGCAGCCTGCCCCAGATCCCCCTGGGCCCAGGCCACCCCTACTCCAACAGGACACACCTGGGGATCAGACTGTGACGAGATCAGCTCGTGAGAAAGCCCCAGATCAGACACACACAGGGACAAATTTACCCCAGAGCACAGAGTGACACTCACATGCTGACAGCACACACCTGAACATACTCCGCACCCAGATGCATACCCTTGCACTTTGCGCACACACACACGCCCACTGCTCATACACATTGAGCACACACACACTGATATACACTGCACACACACACACACACACACTCCGACTCTCTCTCTCTCTCACACACACACGGCAGGGGACACACCCAGGAGAGACGACTGTGCCGCACGTCCTCTCCAGCCCTTGCCTTTCCCCCAGACCCTGAGACTCAGGTGTTGCTGGGGGTAGGAGGGGGCAGGACACAGCTCCCACTGACTTGGTTGGACATGGGCATCTCCAGAAGTCAGGCCTGCCCCTCCCCTGGCTGGGTTGCTGCCCCTCGTGATATCCAGGGACTTGGTCAGGGAACCCATCTCTGAGGGGAACTGGCTGGGGCTGGGGTTGTGATTATGGGGTACCCAGGGCACCCAGTAAGGGGGTAGATTCACTGGGGCACTAGGGCCATGCGGTTGGAGAGTCTAGGAGCCAGGACTTCTGGGTTCTATCCCTGTCTCTGGGAGAGGAGTGGTATCTAGTGGTTAGAGCAGCGGGGCTGGGACCAGAACTCTTGGGTTCTATTCCCATCCTTGGGGAAATACTGGGTTGAGCATCACAGGGGCAGGTGCACCAGGCACTGGGGCTGTGCGGTTCTCAGTGTCTCAGGACCCTGCCCTGTGCCTGTTTCCCACCTAACTCCCTGCCCCACCCAACATCTCTGGGCCTCTCAGTGGGAGGAGCTGCCCCACCCCAAACCCAACTTCCAAGTTGGGATCCATATAAGAACACTCAAAGGGGAAGGAGATTCAGGGATGCTCAGCTCAGTCAGCAGCTGGATCCATCTCTGAGGGGAGCCCCAGGAGTCACATGAGCCGAGAACAGACCCCAGACAGAGGGAGGGTCACTGTGGATTGAACCCAGGGAGGTGGGAGCAGAATTGAGCCCTGACCCCACTGCACACAGGGATGACTCCGCATTGAAGCTGGGGATAGAGATCAGAAACATTGCAAGAGAGTGAATGCCTAACCCTCCACCTCACCCTAACCGTAACTCTAATCCTAACCCTAACCCTGAAACTCATCCTAACCCTAATTCTAACCCTAAACCGCACCCTCACCCCAACCTTAACTCTACCACGAACTCTAACCTTAACCCAAACCCTCACCCTAACCCTACCCCAATCCCTAACTCTAATCCTAACCCTAACCTTAACCCTAAACTTCACCCTCACCTTAATCCATGACCCTAACCTCTAACACTCACTCTCACCCCCTTCCTAACCCTCACCTAAATCCTAACCCTAACTCTCAACCTCACCCTAACCCTCACTCTTATTCTAACCATAACCCTAACCTTAACCCTAAACTTCACCCTCACCCTAAACCTAACCCTCAGCCTTACCATAACCACTAACCCAAATCCTAACCTTGACCCTCACCCCAACTCCTAAACCTAACTCTAATCCTAACCCCTAAACTAATATTAAGCCTAACCCTCACCCTAAACCTAACCCTAAACCCTAACTCTCAACTTCACCCTAACCACAATCTCTAACCCTCACCCTCAATCCTAACCCTAACCTTACCCAAACCCTAACCCTAACTGCTAACATTCAACCTCACCCTAACCATTAACCTCACCTTAACCCCTAATCTTAACTCAACCCTAATCCCTAACTCTAATCCTAACCCTCACTCTAAATTTAACCCTAACCCTTGCCCCTAAACCTAACAAACACAAACCCTAACACACACACTCTCCCGTACCCTCACCCCTAAACCTAACCCTAATCCAAACCCTCACCCTGCCCGAACCCCTCACCCTCACATTAACCCTAACCCTCACCCTAACTCTAATCCTAACCCTAAAGTTAACACTAACCCATCTCATCCTAACCCTCACCCTAACTCCAAACCACTAACTCTAACCCTCAACCTTACCCTAGCTAAAAACCCTAACCCTCAACTCTAACCATAACCCAAACCCTAAACCTCACCCTAACCCCTAACACTCACCCTAACCTCTAACCCTCACTCTAACGCTCACATGAACTCTAACCCTATCTCAAACCCTACCCTTAATCTAACCACTAACCCTCACCCCGATTCTAACCCTAACTCACTATTGCCTCCTCTCTATATTAGGTTCTCTGTCCAGCTCTCTTCTTTTCCTTCTGAGCCAACTGCTCTTAAACCTCACCCATCAGTTTGCTTGGTTCTCATTGTAAAACATTTTACAATACTTTGTATGAAAGATGCTCTGTCAGGGCTTGTCTAAACACCATTCTATCGGTTTAAAACCCATGTAAATTAGTATGCCCCCAGTGTGGATCCAATTATAAGCACCTACAATAGAGGTTGTGACAACTGAACTATTTCAGTTAAAAAAAAAAATCAAGTTTTATATCAGTACAAAAACTGCGTATAGACCAGGACTACAAAATGAGCTTAAGAGGAGGTGGTTTATTGCACCAGGCTACTGCTTTCTCCTCACTGCTCTTCTGTGCAATCCCTTTTGTTTTCCATTCTCCCACTGCTGCTTCCCTTCCATGAATTCATTTACCCTTTTCCTGAACCCACCTGTACAATGTCCTCTGACCTCCCTGCTTTTCTCTTCCCCTGAAGAATTCTCTAACACTTCCCCTTATTACAAAGGCTGGACTCAAGCAGTCAACAGTAAAGTGATATGTAGAAATCTCTTTGCCCCAGGAGCAAAGAGGAAGTGGTGTCAACTAGCTGGAGGCTGGGTGAGGGTAAGAGGATGACTGAATTCCCTTCCTATTGTATGTGGGGTTTCAACTCTAGGCTTAAAGAGGTTTATTGTGGAAACTTAACCCTTATTTCCATTTCAAGGAGAGTTCTACTATAATAAGAAAAGGAGTACTTGTGGCACCTTAGAGACTAACCAGTTTATTTGAGCATGAGCATTAATTAATAATAATTAATGTTAAAATGGCACAGGGGGGGCTGTAACCTGAATTAAGTCAGAGTAAATCCAGCTCAGTTACTCACAGTATGCATCCAATGAAGTGAGCTGTAGCTCACGAAAGCTCATGCTCAAATAAATTGGTTAGTCTCTAAGGTGCCACAAGTCCTCCTTTTCTTTTGGCGAATACAGACTAACACGGCTGTTACTCTGAAACCTGTCATAGTAGTTTCTGCACTAGTAAAAGATAAAACTTAACTGCTGATTTTTGTTTCTGTGACTGAATACACACTAGGAGCAGGTCAGGGGACTAGGAAGGAGGCACTACTACAATCACTCTTGTGACTGTAACCGTACTTCAAGTAGAACCTGATGGTAAAGAAGGCCAGCCTGAAGGAGTTCATACCCAGTAGCTTTGATGCTTATACTGTAGTCAATCCCCTCCATTTCCCATGCCTGTGGCGATTTTTCACTCTAATGGACTCTTCACTGTCACAGGTTTCTGCTTCATATGAATTTCAAGTAAAAAAACCAAACAAACGTGTAAATGTTTTTTCCATTTTTTTCAAAAAGTGCATAATGAAAAGTCAATCCAGGACTTAACATCTGTTTAACTTAGCAGATGTTTAAAGATAATTACATTGTATAGTTTTCAGAGTAACAGCCGTGTTAGTCTGTATTCGCAAAAAGAAAAGGAGGACTTGTGGCACCTTAGAGACTAACCAATTTATTTGAGCATGAGCTTTCGTGAGCTACAGCTCACTTCATCAGATGCATACCGTGGAAACTGCAGCAGACTTTATATATACACAGAGAATATGAAACAATACCTCCTCCCACCCCACTGTCCTGCTGGTAATAGCTTATCTAAAGTGAGTATCAGGTTAGGCCATTTCCAGCACAAATCCAGGTTTTCTCACCCTCCACCCCCCCACACAAATTCGCTCTCCTGCTGGTGATAGCCCATCCAAAGTGACAACTCTTTACACAATGTGCATGATAATGAAGTTAGGCCATTTCCTGCACAAATCCAGGTTCTCTCACTCCCTCACCCCCCTCCAAAAACCCACCCCCATACACACACAGACTCACTCTCCTGCTGGTAATAGCTCATCCAAACTGACCACTCTCCAAGTTTAAAACCAAGTTAAACCAGAACATCTGGGGGGGGGGGGTAGGAAAAAACAAGAGGAAATAGGCTACCTTGCATAATGACTTAGCCACTCCCAGTCTCTATTTAAGCCTAAATTAATAGTATCCAATTTGCAAATGAATTCCAATTCAGCAGTTTCTCGCTGGAGTCTGGATTTGAAGTTTCTTTGTTTTAAGATATCTCATTTAGGGTTTTTACAAGAAGCTGTTCTGATAAAGTGAAAAATAAAAATAAACTCTGTATTTATACATTTTTTCCAGTGAAGTTTCTACTACATATTTGCAAATGTCACTGGTGTGAATGGCTAAATATTTACAGTAAAAACAGTCAGTTCTGTGCCATTTCTTGCTATTTAAGATCCATGTCTGGTTTCTTATCTTTCCAGTTCTGCTTCCAGTATTTCTCCCCATGTATCAGCATCCATGGGATACATGCTTTTTTCTGGTAAGCCACAGCGTGAGTGAATGTTGCTATATTTTCCACTCAGCCATTCATGCTTCACTTTGCTCTTCCAGTAGTTTCTCAGTAGAGTGACCTGATACAGAGTAAACAGTTAAAAAACCTTGAAAAAGTTGAATAAATTAAGCAGAAGTCAATGTAAACATTGGAAGTTGGGAGAACTCAAGTTTTACACCAGAAGAAGCATCTGCATAACACATTTGGGTGTCTGGGACCTCAATGCAATACACAGGTGTACAAATGCCCTCTAGTGGACCAGGGCTTTAACTTCACATTTTCCTGTGTAATATGAGCATCATTCTCACTTCTCAAATCTTCTGCCTCTCATCCCCACCCTTTCAGGCTAAATCCCTACCCTAAAGTAAAACTTCTAAAATATCTTTCTATTTCTCTTCCCTATCCTGCGAGCCCCAAAATAATCTAAACTCCCTTGTGTGCTCATGCAGCAGGGTGGTTGGGTTTCTCTGTTGATATTCCCTGCTCATGCAGGTACTAACTTATTGACGTTTTGACACATGTAGCTTGTTACCTCAACCCTGGATATAAGGAGGTAGAAGTAGCTGTCTGGGAGAGGGATCTAGGGTAGAGAAGGCCTAAGGGAGGAGACTTGGAAATGGCCATATAACCGGAGAAAGACTGGACTAGGATTTGTGATATTTGCTTTGTTAATGAAGTCAGATGCCAGGAAGGTGTTGAGTTTGGATTTCAGTGTGTCTCCTATCTTCAGAGCAGCGTGAGTATTCCATCTGCTCACAGCCCTGCCTCCTTATGAGCTCTTGCCTCAAACTGAACTACTAAAACACTTCCTCAGAGAGGAAATGAGTCTGAAACTGTGTAACTCTGAGTTCACTGACCAGTGATCTATGCAGAGGTAGACTTAAAACCCCAAAAGAGGTGGCTGTATCCTACTTTCTTTCAAACTAGTGCTGGTTCAGGGTGGTGGTTGCAATGTCTGAATTCATTCCCTCTCTGATCTGCTACGTCTTGCAGGTGATAGCTGTCATAAAAACGGACGTACTGGGTTAGACCAGTGGTCCATCTAGCCCAGCAGCCTGTCTTCTGACAGTGGCCAGTGCCAGGTGCTTAAGAGGGAATGAACAGAACAGATAATCATCAAGTAATCCATCCCCTGTCACTCATTCCCAGCTCTAGCAGAGGCTAGGGAAACTTCAGAGCATGGTTTTGAATCCCTGCCCATCCTGGCTAATAGGTCCATCAATGGCTATCCTCCATGAACGTATCTAGTTCTTTTTGAACCCTGTTATAGTCTTGGCCTTCACAACATCCTCTGGTAAAGAGTTCCACAGATTGACTGTGTGTTGTGTGAAGAAATACTTCCTTTTGTTTGTTTTAAATTTGCTGCCTATTAATTTCATTTTAAGACCCTAAATTCTTGTGTTAGATATGAGAAGGTGTTATTTACTCTTATTTAATTTCTCCACATCAGCCATGATTTTCTAGACCTCTATCATATCCGTAGTAGTCTCTTTTCCAAGATGAAAAGTCCATTTTATTAATCTCTCCTCATATGGAAGCTGTTCCACACCCCTAATCATGTTTGATGCTCTCTTCTGTATTTTTTCAAATTCCAATATATCTTTTTTGAGATGGGATGACACATCTGCATGCAGTATTCAAAATATGGGCATATCATGGATTTATACAGAAGCAATATGATATTTTCTTATTATCTACCCCCTTTCCTAATTATTCCCAACATTTTGTTAACTTTCTTGACTGCTGCACATTGAGTGGATGTTTTCAGAGAACTATCCACAATGACTCCAAGATCTCTCTCTTGAGTGGTAACAGCTAATTTAGATCCCATTGTTTTATATGTGTAGTAGGGATTTCCAGTGTGCATTTCTTTGCATTTATCTACATTGAATTTCATCTGTCATTTTGTTGCCAAGTCACCTAGTTTCGTGAGATCCTTTTGTAGCTCTTCGCAGTCTGCCTGAGACTTAACTACCTTGAGTAATTTTATATCATCTACAAATTTTGCCACCTCACTGTTTACCCTTTTTTCCAGCTCATTTATGAATATGTTGAACAGTACTGGTTGCAGTACAGACCCTGGGGGGACACCACTATTTACCTCTCTCCGTTCTGAAAACTGACCATTTATTCCTACCCTTTGTTTCCTATCTTTTAACCAGTTACTGATCCAGGAGAGGACCTTCTTATGCCGTGAGTAGGGCTCTACCAAATTCACGGCCATGAGCATCACAGACTGTGAAATCTGGTCTTTTGTGTGTTTTTACCCTATACTATACAGATTTCATGGGGGAGGCCAGCATTTCTCAAATTGGGGGGTCACAAGGTTATTTTAAGGAATCTGAACCCAACTCTGAAGGAAGCAATGCAGAAGTAAGGGTGGCATGGTATGGTATTGCCACCCTTACTTCTGCACTGCTGCTGGCAAGGCACTGCCTTCAGAGCTGGGCACCTGGCCAACAGTTGCCACTCTCCAGCTGCCCAGGTCTGAAGACAGCACAGAAGTAAGGGTGGCAATACCATACCATGCCACCCTTACTTCTGCATTGCTTCCTTCAGAGTTGGGTGGCCGGAGAGAGGCAGCTACTCACTGATGGCCCAGCTCTGCAGGCAGCAGCGCAGAAGTAAAGATGGCAATACCATACCATGCCATCCTTACTTCTGCGCTGCTGCTGGCAGCGGCTCTGCCTTCAGAGCTGAGCTTCCGACCAGCAGCTGCTGCTCTCCAGCTGTCTAGCTCTGAAGGCAGCGCTGCTGCCAGCACCAGTACAGAAGTATGGGTAGCAGTACAGCAACCCCCGCTACAATAAACTTGCAACCCTCCACAACTCCTTTTTGGGTCAGGAGCTCTACAATTACAACACCATGACATTTCAGATTTAAAAAGCTGAAATCATGAAATTTACACTTTTAAAAATCCTATCACCAATGACCAAATTGGACCGTGAATTTGGTAGGACCCTACTTAGGAGAGCTTACTTTGCTTAAGAGCCTTTGGTGAGGAACCTTGTCAAAGACTTTCTGAAGATCTCAGTATGCTATATCCACTGGATCACCCTTGTCCACATGCTTGTTGACCCCCTCAAAGAATTCTAGCAGATTGCTGAGGCATGATTTCCCTTAACACTTTTTGTAGACTCTTCCCCCAACAAATCATGTTCATCTATGTGTCTGATAATTCTTTTCTTTACTATAGTTTCAGCCAATTTGCCTGGTACTGAAGTTAGGCTTACTGACCCATAATTGCCAGGATTGCTTCTGGGACCTTTTTTTTTTTTTAAATTAGCATCACTTTAGCTGTCCTGCAGTCATCTGGTACAGAAGCTGATTTAAATGATAAGTTTAGTAGTTCTGTAACTTCATATTTTAGTTCCTTCTGAACTACTGGGTGAATACCATCTGGTCCTGGAGACTTATTACTGTTTAATTTATTAATTTGTTCCAAAACCTCTCTAATGACACCTCAGTCTGGGGGTAGCCATGTTAGTCTGTATCCACAAAAACAAGGAGTCCGGTGGCACCTTAAAGACTAAGGGATTTATTTGGGCATAAGCTTTCATGGGTAAAAAACTACTTCAGAAGAAGAAGTGGGGTTTTTTTACCCACAAAAGCTTATACCTCAGTCTGGGACATTCCTCAGATTTGTCACCTAAAAAGAATGGCTCAAGTTTGGAAATCTGGCCCCACTGATTGTTTAGCAGGCTTCCTGCTTCTGATGTACTTAAAAATGTTTTCGTTGTTACTTTGAGTCTTTCGCTGGCTGTTCTTCAAATTCTTTTTTGGCCTTCCTAATTATATGTTAACTTGCCAGAGTTTATGGTTTCTCTATTCCTCAACAGGATTTCACTCAACATGTTCAGCTCCTCCTCGCTGTTTTGAGTAGCAGCTGCAATAGTGCTGGGTAAGGGGGTTCTAAAGCAGCTGGTTCTTTGACCCCTAGCTGTATCTAGCTTAAGAGGTATGTAGGGGCAAAAACCTCTAGATCAGCAATTCTAGGAACCCCTTCTCTCCCAACAGTATTTCACTGAAGTAAAATTATGGGGATCATGTATGTAAAACTTTGTCCCTTTCTCAATGTGTTCCATTCCAGAGCTGGACTGATCACTTCTCAAGGATCAGGTAGTTCATTGTCTCTATGATACTCTTATTTTTTGGCATTTCTGCACAGACTGCCAGTTGTGATGGTGTTTGTGATACTATTTCACTACAGCCTGGTCTACACTACAGAGTTAGGTTGATACAAGGTGGCTTATTATGATCTAATTATTTCAGTGTCTACATTAGAATGCTGCTTCTGACAAAGTAAGTCACCTGTTACGCTGACATAACTCCACCTCCATGAGAGGTGTAGCGCTTATGTTGATGCAGTTAGACAGTGATCAACTGACACGGCCTGTTGGCTGTCAGCCCCAAGGGGGGGCTGTCAGCTGGAGTCCTCCTACTCTCTGATGGTGATAGCCTGAGCTGTCAGCTGTGGGAGCTGGCTTGCAGCTGGGGCCCCCAAACCCTGGTGTGGAGAGCTGGGTGCCAGGTGAGCCCTGCACCCCGCTGACAGCTTGGGCTGGTAGGCTCCAGAGCTGTGTCCTATAATGCCCCACTTCAGTTGGTGGAAACACTCCTGCCGACTGAAGGAGCAAGTGAGGACGTGAACTTCCTCTTTTAATTACTGTGGTGGCTGTACTTCGACTTAGGTCAACTGAATTTTGTAGTGTAAACAAGCCCTGAGACCTCACTGGCTGTAACTATTAGATGGTAACAACTTTGAGTTGCTCTTGACCTTGGATGGATCAGAAATGCTGATCAGAAGAGAACCTCTAATATCTTAATGCTCATCCCAAAAGCTATCCAGTTTCCCAAAGCTAGACAGTCCATGTTCTTAAATTTACCTTCCATGAATATCCATTTCCTCTATCACAGTCTATCTCTCGCTGACAGACAGCTCTTACAGTTAAACAGTGGTGTTTCCACAAATAGTCACTGTTCTCAATTGCACGATTCCAGCTCTTGCATGTCATTGCAGCTTTGCATAAGCTCTGAATATCCAATTCACTGAAAATTTTAAAACTGACTTCTGGAGGCAGCAGCATCACAAAGTCCTCCCGCCTTTCTTCTTTTTTCTTGGCTGGTGGAAGGATGGTCAGTTCTTTACACGAAGCGACTGCCTGTTTGTTCTTCTTTGAGGCTTTCTGCATAATTTAAGGCCTCAATACACCCACCATGAGTAACCCTGGGGGTGAGGAAGTACAGTGGTCACTAAACAGCGTGACATGTAGGTGGTTACATGCCATTATCACGGATCTCAATTACATAATACATGGAGTTAACTTTCACCAAGTTAATGCATCCGATGAAGTGGGCTGTAGCCCACGAAAGCTTATGCTCAAATAAATTTGTTAGTCTCTAAGGTGCCACAAGTACGCCTTTTTTCTAATTTTGAAGGTTATGTTAAAGTGTCTCACATATTAAACAGTGGGCTGTGCCTTGTCCCCAGGCTGGCCCAGCCCCCAAGCAGTGCCGGGTGGGTCACTGGTGCTCTCGTTTGCCCAGCACTCAGCAATCACTCCATTGTTGTACAGTGCCCTGTGCTAAGGCTAGGCTAGCCGAGCCCCAGGTGTTAGGCAAGAGACTGACGGGTGCCCGGCCTGTGCTCAACCATCAGGCGCCCTTGGCCGAGCCCAGCCCCGCCGGGGAGCTCGCCTGGCCAAGCCGTGGCTGGAGCCAGCTCTCATCCCCCCCAGCCGCCCCCGGCGAAGGCAGGTGGAAGGAAACTCCAACCCCGCAGGCCGCCCCCCTACCTGGCCCCACGCTGCTGCCCCCAGCTGACGGTTTAAACGTCTCCCCCATTCGAACGTGTTTGTTTACACCACCGGCTTCCCGAGGCAATGCGCATGCGGAGGGGGACTGTTGGGGGCGGTGCACGCCGGGATTTGTAGTTTCCCCGCGGCGGCGCTCACGCGCGGCCGGGCGGGGAGGGTGACAGTTGGAAACTACCCTTTCCGGGATGGCCGGCCAAGGGGTGGGCGGCGGTGCGGGGATTTAAACACAAACAGCGGCCGCCGGCCCCGCCTCCCGGCACAGAGGGAAACGGAAGGGAGAGGAACCTCAAGTTTCCGGAGGGGACAGCGGGGCCTGCTCCCTGTCCGCAGGCGGAGAGCCCCCGTCCCAGCGACGCCCATGCCGGGCTTCGAGCTAGCGCCCGCGGACGGGGGCTACCCGGTGGCGCTGCCGCCCGGCCGGACAGTGCTGGGAAGAGGCCCCCTGCTGGGAGTAAGTCTGGCTCCTCGCAGGGGGGAGGGGGGGCTCCCTGACCCCGCTGCCCAGTACGGCCGCTGCAGCCCCCAGCCCAGGAACCGCCTCTGGGGGGAGGCCTGGCGCGGGTCTGCCCGGGGCCCCAGGCTGGCCCGGACGCTGCGCACCCCGCTGGGCAAAGAGGCCTCTCCCCCACCGCTGGGTGACGCTCCGACAGGGAGCGATTATCTCTGTCAGCTGCCCCGTCGCTGTGCAGGCCCCGGCGTCGGCAGCCCCGGCCTGGGGCAGATCTGACACAGCGGGAGGCTTTTATTCGCCTTCTCTTTGTCATAGAGTCTGGGGCTGGAAGGGGCCATGGGCTCAGCTGGTCACCAGACCCACCAGTATAGCCCAGGCTCTCAGACTTCACCCGCTGACCCCCGGGCTGAGCCCCGTCTGGGGGAAGGCCTTATGGGGAATCCGGGGAGGTGGGCGGATGGACGCCTGCCCATGTCTAACGGCCCTTCCCCCAGCCTTGTGGGAGGGACCACTGGGCCCGGGAACCAGATGGAGAAGGTAGGGGGGAGCAACTAAGGAATAACAGGGTCAGGAGCGAGGGTCATAGATTCAAAACTAGGGATTCAGAGGAGGACACTGAGCAGAGAAACCTCTGACAGTGCCCACTGTTCCTCAGAGCTGTCTAGGGATCCAGCGGACCTCTGCCCAGATGCGTGAAATCAGGGAGGAGCGGAAATAGGTCCCTCAGTCGCAAAGCACCCACTCATCTATCATCCTCGTCCTGGTGTTGTAGATGGCTACCTTGGCCAGGGCCAGGAGGAGGTTAATGAGGCAGTCTCGCAACTTGGTGGGGCCATGGACAGAGTGTGCAAATATAAACAGGTGTGGGGGAAAAGTGCTGCCAGAACATAGGGGCTGCAACCTGGCGCATTTGAGATAAGCATGCACCAGGTTCTCCCTCACAGCGCAAAAGGGGCAGGCATTGAGGATGGGGGTGAACTGCACTAGGTACACGCCTGTGCTCACGGTTTCACAGAGGGGCCGCCAACCGATATCCCCAGCAGGCTGTGGGACCAGGGTGGATTAGAGGCTGGGGAAGGTGGAAGCAGAGCCCTCCAGCTCCTTTCAAGCATTTCTCCATAATCCGGAATGGTAGGAAACTTGTGTTAACAAAAACGACGATTCTCCTTTAACGTGACTCTAGGAGCTGGGGCTTTAAGAGAAACTCTAAACATTGAAACTAATAAATCGTATGGGTTGGTGATGCTGACTCATTTTCCTGTTTGCATAAACATCTCCTGATTCTCTCCCAAATCAGAGGAAATTAGGGGTCAAACTGTGGAGAGGGAATAGCATCAGTCCCCCAAACTTTCTGCTAACACAAACTAAGTTCTGCTCTGAGACATGAAAGCAAGAGTTCACTTTTCACTTTTCAGCAGCTGACAAGAACGTCTGAGGAACAGTTGGGGGTGCGGGGGGGGGGGGGGGGAAATGGGGAAATAGTTTTACTTTGTGTAATGACCCATCCACTCCCAGTCTTTATTCAAGCCTAAGTTAATTGTATCCAGTTTGCAAATTAATTCCAATTCAGCAATCTCTCCTTGGAGTCTGTTTTTGAACTGGGAGTGGATGGGTCATTACACAAAGTAAAACTATTTCCCCATATTTATTCCCCCTGCACCCCCCACTGTTCCTCAGACATTCTTGTCAGCTGCTGGAAATGGCCCACCTTGATTATCACTACAAAAGGTCGTGCCCCCCTCCGGTAATAGCTCACCTTAAGTGATCACTCTCCTTACAGTGTGTATGGTAACACCCATTGTTTCATGTTCTCTGTGTATATAAATCTCCCCACTGTATTTTCCACTGAATGCATCCGATGAAGTGAGCTGTAGCTCATGAAAGCTTGTGCTCAGATAAATTTGTTAGTCTCTAAGGTGCCACAAGTACTCCTTTTCTTTTTGTGAATACAGACTAACACGGCTGCTACTCTGAAACCTGTCAATTTTCTCAATAGTAACTTCAGGTATACTTGTAACAATAGGCTGGTAATAACATTTCAGAAAGATGTGACTTAAATTGGCAGTGTCTCTTGCAACAAAACTTTTTTTGCAGGTAGGTTCGAGGTATGTCTACACTAAGGGTGCTACAGTGACAGCTGTACAGCTTTAGCACCATAATGTAGACGTGTCCTACATCTATGAAAGGGGTTTTTCCACATCCCTGAGTGGCAGTAGCTGGGCCAGCAGAAGAATTCTTAACTTAGAATTCTTAAGGTTGGCTTGACTATGATGCTCAAGAGTTCCTTTCTTACACCCCTAAGCGATGTACTTATGTCAGTCTCAATGTTCAGTGTAGACCAGGGCTTGTACTCACTTCACTCAGCCATATCAGCACTTAATGCCTAATTGCTATGGTACCTTTCTCTAGGTGGCAAATGTGGCTGCATTCACATTTATATACAAGTTTGTTAAGTAGTTTTAGATTTGTGGGAGAGAATTCAAGATAATCTAATACAAATGGTGTTAGTATTTTTAAACTCATTTAAAACAGTAGGATACATTTTTGCCCTTAATTACACCCTATACAAACCAGTGGATTTAACTAGGGGGAGAATTTGATCAGCTGTTTTCTGTGTTTAATTTACTCTTCTGTAATGCTAGTGCCCACACTCAGAATAGTGTGCATGAAGGTGAGAAAAGTGAGATTGACTAGAAAAGGTTGTGAAACTGATCAGTGTGGATTCATCATACTAGATGTGGAATGCAAAAAGGAAACTGTGTAAGTAGTGGAAAGTAAATAAAACTTTTAGTGTTTTACACATTCTAATATACCAAATTACTTAACATTCCATCTTTTTTTCCAGCTCTGAGGTGTACACATGTCTGCATAATCCCAGCCCAGAGGGCTAAGCACCATATTAACTACCTGGATGGATATATCCCATTTATGCTGTTAAAGAAGCCATCTGCTGTTGTTTGTAGTGGTAGGAAAGGAGTAGTGAGGGGAGGGAACAAGTCCTTTTAAAATAAATTCTTCTGGTTGCATTCAAATTGGGCCTTTTTCACATTTAGATATCCTTTATTGCCTGGGTTTTTTTGCACTGAACCATTATTTTGCATTTGTCCCTTTGACTGGTCTTCCTCTGAAGAGGGCAGATACATTTTTCCAATTGAAAAGATGGCCATTTGTTGTTTCTCTCGTACACCTGCGTTCACTTTTGTATTTTAAGAGCATCTATAATGTAGTTTTAAGCTGAGTTCTTGGCTGGTTCAAAGAGTTGTGCACAGGGCAGTGTTTCTTCATGGGATGTATTTCATAATTGGACCACTAGGCTGTTACTGATCTATGCTGTTGAATTATATTTGACTTTAGTTTAACTGAGGCATTTTTTCATTTTGTAAATTTTTATGGCTTGAATATATTCCTTACTAATTCATAGAATACCTCCCAGCTGACTTCTAATATATTTTACTTTGTCAGCATTTGCTTTAATAAGAACTGCTTTAGTTGCTTATCTGCATGCTTAATTGATTTTCAAAGGTTAAACTGGTAGCTAAAGAATGGAGGAGGACCGCTTCATGAGGCTCCCAGACCTGCTGTTGTAATATGTTAGACTTAAGTGCTCTATGATCTTTGGATTACTGAAGAGCTGAGGAAGGCTTGACTTGGGGGAGGCTGCAGATAAGATCTTTGCAAGCAATGCTTCCCCTATTTAATGTGGGGATGTGTGAAAGATTTATTTGGATCACTTTCTCTGGCTCTGGAAATGTCAGTAGATATGAGCAGGGCATTGGTAGTGGGAACACTTCTTCCCATATTAACTACATTGTCCTTCTGTGGAAAGAGATGAAATCATGTCCATTATGTCAAAACCTCATTTGTAGAACTGGAGTATGGCTGAAAAAATGTAAGACACCTACTAGCCAGAGACCAGTAGGAAAGATGAGCAGTGGTGGGGGAGTTTGAAGGATCCAAAGGCAACACTCTGAGAATTCTAGCCCTCACACCCAACTGTTGGTAGCAGGGCTGGTGCTGGGATTCTTATCAGTGGACTCGGCTCAGATGCTCCGGTTTTCGTATTGGTTTCTGCCTAGTGGGTGTTTGAAAATTGAAAGCCATACCAGCAGCCTCTGGCTGATAAAAAGAAAGAATATTCTCCCAGCTTACTCCCTCAGAACCTCCTGATTGCTGCAGAGCCATGCTGGCTTGGGTGTCTTTGTTGCTTTACCCCGCCTTCACTCTCAGCAATCAGAGTGGTGCTGGGAAGGATCTATAGATTGAGGTGGATCTCTGTTACGCTCCCCAGGCCTCTGTTTTTTTTTTTATTCTAATGCTTACATCTGCTAGTGTTCATAGCTTTCTCAAACAGCAGAGTGTAACTGATCTATCAGTTGTTTGCAGATGAAGGGCTCTGTGTCACTTGAAAGCTAGTTTCTCTTACCAACAGAAGTTTGTCCCATAAAAGATATTCCCTCATCCACCTCGTCACTGTTATCTGTTTCATTGACCACAGGTTCTTAATAGCAAAGGACACTGAGTCCTTTTGATTTCTCTCTGTCACCTGGCAAAACTAAGAGCAGCAGAGATATGGGAACAATGTCTTCTAACTCAGTGTAAATTCTTTTATTTCTATAAAGGCTAGATCTATGAACATTGTAGGCGAAAACCATGGAAGTTGCAGACCCCAGCTCAGATAGTATCCACTACCAATAGATGGAAGTACCCACAATGACTATCCCAAATATCAGTGCAGGTCCCATGATCACATGTGTTTGGCTTCCTCACTGACATATAGCCGACATACCCTGGGACCACATCACCACACACACACACCCAGTTATGATGGTGATGTAGTCTGCTACCATCTTTGTTCATGGAGTGTGTTGGTTCTTATTCACATACCTCAGATGGGCATGAAGAATGCTTGGCAGTCTGGCAGAATCATGGACACTTATGTGCTACTGCACACCTTCCAAGCACCTTGAGGTTATTGTGTGTACAAGGGTCTATGACCATTAGCCATTAATTAGGATCCTGTGGTATCAAGGGTTTATTCTTGCCACAGTAGCAGCTTGATGGATTATTTTGCTAGTTAATTATCTTGTTTTGAATTGGACTCTGATTCCTCACAAGGATAGTAAATTTTGTTGTTCCTGTCCAACAGCAGTACACATTCTTATTGTCATGGGGTTTCTAGTGACTTGGACCTAATAGGATGTTCTCAGTAATCACACAGCACCTTGTTTCTTACTTTGAGCAAGGGGTTGGACTAGATGACCTCCTGAGGTCCCTTCCAACCCTGATATTCTATGATTCTATGATAACCCTGCTATATATACACCATACACATGCTTACTGTATTCCATCTCTGGCTTGGAACATTTCACACAACGTGCCACCTCTTAATTTATGCTGCTTTTGCCATTAAGGGTGTGAATTTCTCCTGGACTCATACCCATTCCCCTTCTCCCATCTGTGACACCCCGTTTATGTCCCGATTTAGTGCGCTCTAAACTGTTTCATCTTCCTTCTCAAGATAATACATTAGGACCCTGTCCTGAAGTAGCACATTTATGCTTATCCTGTGCAAGCTTTGTTTCTTTCCCTAGCTTTGCTCTTGCAGCACTTGTTTAATATTTTGCATGTAATGTTTGTTTGTAGTAAGTGCTTACAACGAGAGGAAAAAGTCTGATTTTTTTCAATTGAATTTATACTGGTCAAATTTAACAAGTTTTACCTTCAGTAATCTCTCAGATGTATTTTCTTGTATAATAATCTCATATATAATGACTGTGTTTTCTCTTATGAATTTATTTGGTTAAGTGAAGTAACATAGTTCCTCACTAGAGGTCACAACATACACTTGTAAGGCTGGTAGCAGTTTTCTGCCAGTTTGAATACACATCTTTAAACCTAATAAACATTGAGAGAAATGAATTACAGTTTCCTACAAAGATGTAATTGGATCTTTTTGCTGTCTTGAATGTCACACTTAAAGGAAATGCATGAACAGGAAAAACTTTCCTTGCAAATAGCAGCAGGTTTCTAGTTAATCCATCAATATTAGTTTTGCTGCACATACAGAAGAGAGAGCTCTCTCACTGTAATAAATGATATTAAAACAAACGACTCTGGCAAAATCTCATTAGAGCGCCAAACGAAAAAACAGGAGAATTAGCAACTATTACGTTGGATTAAAAATTATCTCAATTTTTTAATATCTCAATTTTTTAAAACAATGAGTTCCTCACAAAATGTTCTTGTAATGCCAGTTCTTAGGAGCTAACAACTTTTTTCCTGAGTTTTGTAAGCCTCAGGGTACTGTCTCTATTTCAGTTTTTGTGTCAGTGTTTCTAGGTTTAACTGTTTGTCTACTGTGGTGATGGTGGTGAAATTTACTGGAGTTACCCTGAAACTTTCTTTATAGAAAACATGAATTCCTGCTTTCTGTGTGCTAGTAGCTTTGAGACAAGCACAGCACTCTATAACATTTCAAGACACATTACTGTCTCTTCTGAGTAGCATTGTCAGACCTTGAAAAATCATAAGATTTTGACAAATGGTAAATTCTGGGGTTTTTTGCTTGCCTTTGGATTTTTGAGCTGGCAGGGCTCACATTCTCAAGCTTTTCTCCACACTGAGGCTAGAAAGTTCATTTCTGGATTTAAAACAGTATAACTTCAGGCACCCAGTTCTGAAAATCTTGATCTTAATGTTTTAATCTAGTTCAAATTACGAATTCTTTTTTTTTAAACTAATTGTGTTATGTGGAACTACTTACAAGGAGTCAGAAACCTACAGCCTGCATGAACTGTACTCAATGAAACCTTTTAATCTGCCTATTGGTTTATCTTGATTTGATTTTTGTTTGCTTGTTTGCTGTAATGATTCAAGATATGAGTGCCATAATTTGCTCTTATCTCAACGGTCTGTCTTCTTTTCAGATTACAGACAAGAGAGTATCCCGAAAACATGCCATATTGGAAGTGGTGGGTGACCAGCTTCGCATCAAACCGGTAACTTGACTTTTTTGTTGTTTCTGTAACAGTCAAGCTACACCAGAAAAAAGCTACTTTGATATCAGATACACATGGATCTAAGTAATGCTTAATGAAAATCTGTGTAAGAAGTAGAAATTGATCAGGAATGTCTGAAAATGAAGCTACTGAATTTAATGTGGTGATCCATAGACTCAACACTGCTTTTTCTAAAAGGTGATTGTGGGGTGAAACTGGCATTCTCCAAGGATGGGAACATGGTTTACAAACATCAGTATACTCATTATACCTGTCTGGTGTTATCCCCATTTTTTCGAGACTGTGAGTTGCCTCAGTTCACAGGGGGGAAAAAAAAGGATGGTAGAGTAATGAACAAGAGACAGTTCTCCTGACCATGCCCCCCTCCCCTCATTCTGTACAGACCACCCCTTTTCTCATTGGCATATCTGTATTCTGCCATCAAACGATTTCCAATAATTTACTTTTATTTTTGTCTTTTACAACAGTGTAGCACTAGAAATACGTAAGAAATATAGAACATAATTATGGAAATGCTGATTGTGACTCCATAGTTAGTTCAGTTTTCCACTTAAAGCAGGGATAAATCCTCTTTTGTATGAAAAATAGTGCATCCTCACTAAGTTTACAGCACTTACTGAGTACAGGATGAATTTTCTGAAAATTTGTAAGAAAATCTGATAATTTCTTGAAGTGAAAATTAAATTGAGTCCTTTAAGAAAATTCGCTTTTATCATGAATGATCTTAATGGAATAACACAGATTCTTAAGAACATAAAGTTAAGAATAGCCATACTGGATCAGACATTTGGTCCATCTAGTTCAAGATCCTGTCTTCCCACATTGGCTGGTGCCAAATGCTTTAGAGGGTATGAACAGAACTGGATAGTTCATTGAGTGATCCATCCCGTGTCATCCAGTCCCAGTGTCTGGCAGTCAGAGGTTTAGGGACACCCAGAGCATGGGATTGAGTCCCTGACCATCTTGGCTAATAGCAATTGATGGAAATATCCTCTGTGAAGTTATCTAATTCTTTTTTGAACTCAGTTATACTTCTGTCCTTCACAGTATCCCCGGCAACAAGTTACGCAGGCTGATTCTGTTGTCTGAAGGAGTACTTCCTTATATGTGTTTTGAACCTGCTGCCTGTTAATTTTATTGGGTGACCACAGATTGTGTGTTATGTGAAGGGGTCAATAGCACTTCCTTATTCACTTTCTCGACACCATTAATGATTTTATAGACCACTCAGATCCTCCATCAGTCATCCCTTTTCCAAGATGAACAATCCCAATCTTTTTAATCTCTTCTCATATGGAAGCTATTCCATACCCTTATCATTTTTGTTGCTCTTTTCTGTAATTTTCCCAATTCTAGTAGATCTTTTTGAGCTGGGGCGAACAGAACTGCATGTAGTATTCAAGGTGTGGGCATACCATGGATTTATATAGTGGCATTATGATATATTCTGTCTTGTTATCTATCCCTTTCCTACTAGTTCCTAAAATTCTGTTAGCTTTTTTGACTGTCGCTGCTTATTGATCGGATGTTTTCAGAGAACTACACATGATGATTCCAAGATCTTTCTTGAGTGGTAACAGCTAATTTAGACCCTATCATTTTGTATGTATAGGTGGGTTTATATTTTCCAATGTGCATTACTTTACATTTATCAACACTGAATTTCATCTGTCATTTTGTTGCCCAGACATGCAATTTTCTGAGATCCCTTTGTAACTCTTCACAGTCAGCTTTGGACTTAACTATCTTGAGTAGTTTTGGATTGTCTGCAAACTTTGCCACCTCACTGTTTACCCCTTTTCCAGATTATTTATCAATATGTTGAACAGCGCTGGTCCCGGTACAGATCCTTGGAGGACCCTATTCTTAATCTCTCTTAACTGTGAAAACGGATCATTTATTGCTATCCTTTGTTTCCTATCTTTTAACCAATTATTGATCCATGAAAGGACCTTCCCTCTTATCCTATGACTACTTAGTTTGCATAGGAGCCTTTGGTGAGGGACCTTGTCAAAGGCTTTCTGAAAGGTCAAGTACATTATATTCACTGGATCACCCTTGTCCACATGTTTGTTTGACTCCCACAAATAATTCTAATAGATTAGTGAGGTGTGATTTCTCTTTACAAAAGCCATGTTGACTCTTCACAAACATATCGTATTCATCTGTGTGTCTGATAATTCTGTTCTTTACTATAATTTCAACCAATTTGCCTGGTATGGAAGTTAGGTTTACTGGCTTGTAATTGCCAGGATTGCCTCTGGAGTGTTACGAATTACACCTGGTAGGACACGCACACCAGTGCTGCGAATTACACCTGGTAGGACACGCACACCAGTGCTGCGAATTACACCTGGTAGGACACGCACACCAGTGCTGCGAATTACACCTGGTAGGACACGCACAGTTCGAATCTAGGCTGAGGCACAGAAACAAAGTCCACAACTGCAGAGTTCCCAAAAGACACTAAGTTTATTACGCTCGAGCGTGGTGCCCCCCTGCTAGCCAGGAGGGGACCCTGAATGCAGATTATACAAAGGTTATATACCTTTTAGCAAAGCATGTTGCCCTCGTGCATCGGAAACCTTAGCCAATAAACAAACCCTTGTCTTATCTACCACCTATCCCTGCTTGGTGCATTCCTCGTGCTATACCAGTATGTTAATTACACAGCATGGTCCTAAAGCCATGCATCAGTAACTTTTATTATCAGGATGGGAGGCCTCACATCAAGGCCAAGAGACAGGGAGTTAGAGACTGACAAAAACCAGATACTGGGAGTCAAGGCAGGCTGGAGACAAGGAGGAGGATTTTCACAGGGATTCAATATCTAAGGATTACTCCTCCTGGTGTATGATGTGCTGGCATTTAAACAATGGTGGGCCCCAAACCAAAATGGAGTCACATGTGCTAACTTTTCCTTAACAGGAGTCATCTGGTACAGAGGCTGATTTAAGCCTCTTTCAGGACTTGCTGCTCTAACAAGCAGTCATTAATGATGTTTAGAAAATTTACTTCTACCTCCTGTTCTGAGGTGACATATTCCCAGTCAACATGAGGATAGGTGAAATCCCTCATTCTTGTTGGGTCTTCTGTTTTTGTAGCCTCTCTAATCTCCCTGAGTATTTCACAATCACTGTCACCGTCCTGGGCATGGAGTGTAATCCTACTGCTATATTCTTTTTATTCAAGCATGTAATTTTGATTCATTTAAAATTTTAAATATGGTGTATATATGGTGAATAGACATATCTATTCAGGGGACACCATCATAGGGCCTAATCACATCAGCCACACCATCAGAGGCTCATTCACCTGCACATCTACCAATGTGATATGTGCCAGCAATGGCCCTCTGCCATGTACATTGGCAAAACTGGACAGTATCTACGTAAAAGAATCAACGGACACAAATCAGACATCAAGAATTATAACATTCAAGAACCAGTCGGAGACCACTTCAATCTCTTTGGTCGCTCGATTACAGACCTAAAAGTGGCAATTCTTCAACAAAAAAAACTTCAAAAACAGACTCCAACGAGAGACTGCTGAATTGGAATTAATTTGCAAACTGGATACAATTAACTTAGGCTTGAATAAAGAGTGGGAGTGGATGTGTCATTACACAAAGTAAAACTATTTCCCCATGTTTATTTCCCCTCGTACTGTTCTTATAAAGTGCTGGAAATGGCCCACCTTGATTATCATTACAAAAGGTTCCCACCCCTGCCCCCGCTCTCCTGCTGGTATTAGCTCACCTTTCCTGATCACTCTTGTTACAGTGTGTATGGTAACACCCATTTTTCATGTTCTCTGTGTATATAAAATCTCACCACTATACTTTCAATGGTACGCATCCGATGAAGTGAGCTGTAGCTCATGAAAGCTTATGCTCTAATAAATTTGTTAGTCTCTAAGGTGCCACAAGTACTCCTTTTCTTTTTGCAAATACAGACTAACACGGCTGCTACTCTGAAACCTAAATAACCTTAGTAGAGCATTTGGTCAGTTCCTGTAGAAAGGAACTCGCAAAGTTAAGTGCTCATCAAGAAGCACTTAAGAAACAATGCATCTTGGAATGCTCCAATCCACATAAGAAGTCTTCCTGGAGACATTCAAGATACCATGCGGGCAATGGCTTCTGCCTGTAAAAACTGAGTGTCATGCATGGACATGTGACTTGCCCAGGTGACCCCAGAACTCCATCTTGGAGCTGGACTTTGCATAGGAGAGAAGAGGGGGTCTCCACCCACAAGAGAAAGTCTATTTAAGCCTATGGGAGACCCCTCCATTTTGTCTTCAGTTGGCTAAGGAGGTAGCCTCTCCACTCCTAAGGATACCTGAAAGAAAGTGGAACAAAAGACAGTAACTACAGGGGGTGTGAATGATTGCTGGACCTGGACTAGAAGGAGATTAGTCTGTAAAAGGAAACTTACTGGAACTGGTGAGGTTTCGTCTGAATTCAGTTTCATTAGACATGGACTTGTGGGCTTTATTTTATTTTGCTTGGTAATTCACTTTGTTCTGTCTGTTACTACTTGGAACCGCTTAAATCCTACTTTCTGTATTTAATAAAATCACTTTTTATTTATTAATTAACTCAGAGTATGTTTTAATACTGGTGGGGGTGTGGGAGGGGAACAGTTGTGCATATCTCTCTATCAGTGTTACAGAGGGTGAACAATTTATGAGTTTACCCCGTATAAGCTTTATACAGAGTAAAACAGATTTATTCAGGGTTTGGACCCCATTGGGAGTTTGGCATCCGAGTGTTAAAGACAGGCACGCTTCTGCGAGCTGCTTTCAGTTAAGCCTACAGCTGTTAGGGGACGTGGTTCAGACCTGGGTCTGGGTTTGCAGCAGGCTAGTGGGTCTGTCTCAAACCAAGCAGGGTGCTGGAGTCCTAAGCTGATTGGGCAGGAAAGCAGGGGCAGAAGTAGTCTTGGCACATCAGGTGGCAGCGCCCAGGGGGTTTCTGTGATCCAACCCCTCACACACATGCCCAAGCCACCAGAGGCATCTCTGTTTGAGGAGTGTTTGCATGCACTGTCGGTGACTGTGTCCCTCCAGGAGATTCCAAAAATTTGACGAAGGCAATGCATGTCAAAGCTGTTGAGCCTCTTTTCCTGATGAGAATATAAGGTCCGTGTCTCGCTCCCATACAGAAGTGTGCTGATAACACATGCACACAGATCTTTGTGTGTTCTGTCAGTTTGTTGTTTTGCCAGTGTAGGCGTGTTGTGGCAGGTTTTCCAATGTGGATCTTGAGTTCTGTTTCAAGTGAAAGGTTGACTGTGAGAGTGGACCCCAGGTATATGAACTTGTGCACCACTTCAAATTCATAGTTGTTAATCTTGCTTCCTCAACTCCTTGAAACATTATGCTCATATTTTTTAGGCTTATGGTAAGCCCAAAGTCTTGACAGGCTTTGGAAAAACTGTCCATAAGGTTTTGGAGATGAGCTTCTCTGTGGGTTGTCACTGCTGAGTCATGAGCAAAGAGGAGGTGTTGGTTAAGGGCCTCTGAGTCTTGGTTTTAGATCTGAGTCTTGCAAGATTGAACAGCTTTCCATCAGATCTTGAGTGCAAGTAGATTCCCTCAGTTGAGGAACCAAAAGCTTGTTTTAATGGTAAGGAGAAGAAGATCACAATCAGAGTTGTGGCAAGTACACAGCCTTGCTTAATTCTGCTACAAATCTGGAAGGCCTCAGAGACTGAGCTGTTGTATTGAACTATGCCGTCCATGTTTTCAAGGAAGGATTGAATCATGCTTAAAAGCTTATGGGGGACATCCAATCTTTTTTAGAAGTGCAAATAGTCCACGTTTACTGACAAAGTCAAAAGCCTTTGTGACATCATCGAAGGCTATGTAAAGGGGATTTTTTTTTTGTTCTCTGCATTTCTCTTGTAGTTGTCTCAGTGAGAAGATTGTCACATGAAGAGAAGGGAGTTACTTTATAAATGGAGAACCAATGTTGAAGGCCAATTCAGTCAGAGTGGATGTGGTCCACTCCCAATAATTGATGAGGAGGTGTCAATACCAAGAGAGGGGAAATTGCTTTTGTAATGAGCCAGGCACTCCCAGTCCCTATTCAAGCCCAAATTAATGATGTTAAGTTTCCAAATGAATTGTAGCTCTGCAGTTTCTCTTTGAAGTCTGTTTTTGAAGTTTTTTTTGTTGAAGAATAACTACTTTTAAATCTGTGATAGAATGTCCAGGGAGATTGAAGTGTTCTCCTCCTGACTTTTTTGTATGTTACCATTTCTGATGTCCGATTTTTGTCCGTTTGTCCTTTTATGTAGAGACTGTCCAGTTTGGCCAATGTACATGGCAGAGGGGCATTGCTGACACATTGTGGCATATAACACATTAGTAGATGTGCAGGTGAATGAGCCCCTGATGGTGTCATTGGGTCCTATGATGATGTCACTAGAGTATATATGGGGACAAAGAAGGCAATGGGGTTTGTTACAGGGATTGGTTCCTGGGTTAGTGTTTCTGTGGTGTGGTGTGTGGTTGCTGGTGAGTATTTGCTTCAGGTTTGGGGGCTGTCTGTAAGTGAGGATTGGCCTGCCTCCCAAGGCCTGTGCGAGTAAGGGATTGTTTTCCAGGATAGGTTGTAGATTGTCAATGATGCACTGGAGAGGTTTTAGCTGAAGGCTGTACGTGATGGCCAATGGTGTTCTGTTATTTTCCTTGGTGGGCCTGTCCTGTAGTAGATGACTTCTGAGTACCCGTCTCGCTCTGTCAATCTGTTTCCTCACTTCCCCAGGTGAGTGTTGTAGTTTTAAGAATGCTTGATAGAGATCATGTAGGTGTTTGTCTGAGGGATTAGAGCAAATGCAGTTGTATCTTAGGGCTTGGCTGTAGACAATGGATTGTGTGATGTGTCCTGGATGGAAGCTGGAGGCATGTAGGTAAATATAGCAGTCAGTAGGTTTCCGGTATAGGGTGGTGTTTATGTGGCCATCACTTATTTGCACTGTAGTGTCCAGGAAGTGGATCTCTTGTGTGAACTGGTCCAGGCTGTGGTTGATGGTGTGGTGGAAATTGTTGAAATCCAGGTGGAATTATTCAAGGGTCTCATTCCGGTGGGTCCATATGATAAAGATGTCGTCAATATAGCATAAGTAGAGGAGGGATGCTAGGGGATGAGAGCTGAGGAAGTGTTGTTCTAAGTCAGCCACTCTTCAAAGAGAAACTGCAGAGCTACAATTCATTTGGAAACTTAACACCATCTTTGGGCTTGAATAGGGACTGGGAGTGGCTGGCTCACTACAAAAGCAATTTTCCCTCTCTTGGTATTAACACCTCCTCATCAGTTATTGGGAGGGGACTACATCCACCGTGACTGAATTGGTCTTCAACATTGGTTCTCCACTTGTAAGGTAACTCCCTTTTCTTCATGTGTCATAATATATTTGTCTGTATCTGTAATTTTCACTCCATGCATGTGAAGAAGTGGGTTTTTTACCCACAAAAGCTTATGCCCAAATAAATCTGTTAGTCTTTAAGGTGCCACCGGAGTCCTCGTTGTTTTTGTGGATATAGACTAACACGGCTACCCCTTTGATACTTGAAAAGGTTGTGTTGATAATAGATGTTTAAGTTCTGAAGCTGCACTGTGATTCAGGATAGATTCAGTCTGCAAGGGTCCGAAATCTGTTTAGGACAACTCGGGCAAAGGCTTTTCCCATAAGGCTAAGAAGGGAAATGTCACGATATTTGTTACTGTAGCTCCTGTCACCCTTGTTTTTATAAAGAGTGATGATCATAGAATCAAAGAATATCAGGGTTGGAAGGGACCTCAGGAGGTCATCTAGTCCAACTCCCTGCTCAAAGCAGGACCAATCCCCAACTAAATCATCCCAGCCAGGGCTTTGTCAAGCCTGAACTTAAAAATATCTAAGGAAGGAGATTCCACCACCTCCCTACGTAACGTATTCCAGTGTTTCACCACCCTCCTAGTGAAAAAGTTTATCCTAATATCCAACCTAAACTTCCCCCACTGCAACTTGAGACCATTACTCCTTGTTCGGTCATCAGCTACCACTGAGAACAGTCTAGATCCATCCTCTTTGGAACCCCCTTTCAGGTAGTTGAAAGCAGCTATCAAATCCCCCCTCATTCTTCTCTTCTGCAGACTAAACAATCCCAGTTCCCTCAGCCTCTCCTCATAAGTCATGTGTTCCAGTCCCCTAATCATTTTTGTTGCCCTTCGCTGGACTCTTTCCAATTTTTCCACATCCTTCTTGTAGTGTGGGGCCCAAAACTGGACACAATACTCCAGATGAGGCCTCACCAATGTTGAATAGAGGGGAATGATCATGTCCCTCGATCTGCTGGCAATGCCCCTACATATATATCCCAAAATGCAATTGGCCTTCTTGGCAAGAAGGGCACACTGTTGACTCATATCCAGTTTCTCGTCCACTGTAACCCCTAGGTCCTTTTCCGCAGAACTGCTGCCTCGCCATTCGGTCCCTAGTCTGTAGCGGTGCATGGGATTCTTCCGTCCTAAGTGCAGGACTCTGCACTTGTCCTTGTTGAACCTCATCAGATTTCTTTTGGCCCAATCCTCTAATTTGTCTAGGGCCCTCTGTATCCTATCCCTCCCCTCCAGCGTATCTACCTCTCCTCCCAGTTTAGTGTCATCTGCAAACTTGCTGACGGTGCAATCCACACCATCCTCCAGATCATTTATGAAGATATTGAACAAAACCGGCCTGAGGACTGACCCTTGGGGCACTCCACTTGATACTGGCTGCTAACTAGACATGGAGCCATTGATCACTACCCTTTGACCCCGACAATCTAGCCAACTTTCTATCCACCTTATAGTCCATTCATCCAGCCCATACTTCTTTAACTTGCTGGCAAGAATACTGTGGGAGACAGTGTCAAAAGCTTTGTTAAAGTCAAGGAATAACATGTCCACTGCTTTCCCCTCATCCACAGAGCCAGTTGTCTCGTCATAGAAGGCAATTAGATTAGTCAGGCATGACTTGCCCTTGGTGAATCCATGCTGACTGTTCCGGATCACTTTCCTCTCCTCTAAGTGCTTCAGAATTGATTCCTTGAGGACCTGCTCCATGATTTTTCCAGGGACTGAGGTGAGGCTGATTGGCCTGTAGTTCCCAGGATCCTCCTTCTTACCTTTTTTAAAGATGGGCACTACATTAGCCTTTTTCCAATCTTCCGGGACTTCCCCGGATTGCCATGAGTTTTCAAAGATAATGGCCAATGGCTCTGCAATCACATCCGCCAACTCCTTTAGCACTCTCGGATGCAGCGCATCCAGCCCCATGGACTTGTGCTCGTCCAGCTTTTCTAAATAGTCCCGAACCACTTCTCCCTCCACAGAGGGCTGGTCACCTCCTCCCCATGCTGTGCTGCCCAGTGCAGTAGTCTGGGAGCTGACCTTGTTCGTGAAGACAGAGGCAAAAAAAGCATTGAGTACATTAGCTTTTTCCACATCCTCTGTCATGAGGCTGCCTCCCTCATTCAGTAAGGGGCCCACACTTCCCTTGAGTTTCTTCTTGTTGCTAACATACCTGAAGAAACCCCTCTTGTTTCTCTTAACATCTCTTGCTAGCTGCAACTCCAGGTGTGATTTGGCCTTCCTGATTTCACTTCTGCATGCCCGAGCAATATTTTTATACTCATCCCTGGTCATTTGTCCAATCTTCCACTTCTTGTAAGCCTCTTTTTTGTGTTTAAGATCAGCAAGGATTTCACTGTTAAACCAAGCTGGTCGCCTGCCATATTTACTATTTTTTCTATACATCGGGATGGTTTGTCCCTGTAACCTCAGTAAGGATTCTTTAAAATACAGCCAGCTCTCCTGGACTCCTTTCCCCCTCATGTTATTCTCCCAGGGGATCCTGCCCATCAGTTCCCTGAGGGAGTCAAAGTCTGCTTTTCTGAAGTCCAGGGTCCGTATTCTGCTGCTCTCCTTTCTTCCCTGTGTCAGGATCCTGAACTCGACCATCTCATGGTCACTGCCTCCCAGGTTCCCATCCACTTTAGCTTCCCCTACTAATTCTTCCCGGTTTGTGAGCAGCAGGTCAAGAAGAGGTCTGCCCCTAGTTGGTTCCTCCAGCACTTGCATCAGGAAATTGTCCTCCATTTTCCAAAAACTTCCTGGATTGTCTGTGCACCACTGTATTGCTCTCCCAACAGATATCACGGTGATTGAAGTCTCCTATGAGAACCAGGGCCTGTGATCTAGTAACTTCCGTGAGTTGCCGGAAGAAAGCCTCGTCCACCTCATCCCCCTGGTCCGGTGGTCTATAGCAGACTCCCACCACGACATCACCCTTGTTGCTCACACTTCTCAACTTAATGCAGAGTCACTCAGGTTTTTCTGCAGTTTCATACTTGAGTTCTGAGCAGTCATACTGCTCCCTTACATACAGTGCAACTCCCCCACCTTTTCTGCCCTGCCTGTCCTTCCTGAACAGTTTATATCCATCCATGACAGTACTCCAGTCATGTGAGTTATCCCACCAAGTCTTTGTTTCCAATCACATCATAATTCCTTGACTGTGCCAGGATTTCCAGTTCTCCCTGCTTGTTTCCCAGGCTTCTTGCATTTGTGTATAGGCACTTGCGGTAACTCGCTGATTGTCCCCCTTTCTCAGTATGAGGCAGGAGCCCTGCCCCTCTCGCGTGCTCCTGCTCGTGCTTCCTCCCGGTATCCACTTCCCCACTTACCTCAGGGCTTTGGTTTCCTTCCCCTGGTGAACCTAGTTTAAATCCCTCCTCACTAGATTAGCCAGCCTGCTTGCGAAGATGCTCTTCCCTCTCTTCGTTAGGTGGAGCCTGTCTCTGCCTAGCACACCTCCTTCTTGGAACACCATCCCATGGTCAAATAATCCAAAGCCTTCTCTCCGACACCACCTGCATAGCCATTTGTTGACTTTCACGATTCGATGGTCTCTACCCAGGCCTTTTCCTTCCACGGGGAGGATGGACGAGAAGACCACTTGCGCCTCAAACTCCTTTATCCTTCTTCCCAGAGCCACGTAGTCTGTAGTGATCCACTCAAGGTCATTCTTGGCAGTATCATTGGTGCCCATGTGAAGAAGCAGGAAGGGGTAGCGATCTGAGGGCTTGATGAGTCTCGGCAGTCTCTCCATCACATCGTGAATCCTAGCTCCTGGCAAGCAGGCATCTCTCATTTCTTGCGGCACTTAGCCTTCTTTCCAGCACAGGCAGAGCAGTTTCTGAAGATATTGCAGTAGAATAGGTTTTCTGCATTTTATGACCTCTGATGGTATGCAGTCTTTTCCAGGGGTCTTTCCATTGGGGAGATATCTATGACAAGGCTAAGCTCTTCAACAGTTGGTTCATCATTGAGTTGGTTCATAACAGGAAGGCTTTCAATGGTGTTGATGGCTGCATCCCTAACAATATTTTCATAAGAGTAAAGATCAGAGTAGTGTTCCACCCAGTGATTCATCTGCTTGGTGTGGTCGCTGATTGTTTCCACTGTTGTTGATTTCAGTGGGGCTCTCTTCTTTGAAGTTGGACCCAAGATTTCTTGATTCCCTCATACATGTTTCTGACATGCATAACACTGTTTAAAACTGCCCTACTGATAAGACTGGCATCCGATCTCACCTGTTCCAAATACTATATAAGCATATATATAATGTAGCCATGGGAATGATTATAGGACATGTTATGTCTGGTATGCCTGTGTTCTCCAAGACTTCGTGTGATGAATAAGAGGGAGCAGATGAAGTTTTAAGCAGAAGTTACTAGTAACTACTGCAAATTACTTGGAAGCTTCTTCAACCAAATCACAAACTGAATATTGACAAACAACTATGAGCCTCTAACGTGTATTACATGAATATCTATGCAGCACTGACTGAACTCCAAATGTCCTGATCTAGCGATCAATGTCCTTGGAGTAGACTCTCAAATGGACTTCAAGGGGCAGTCTCTTCCTTATGTTCCAAAAGTCCAGGCCAGATTTCTAGCCAGAATATTTTTAGGACATTACTATCTAGTCTAGATATTAGAATATGCTATATTTTATAAATTATTTCTGCAGTACCTTTCAGTATAGTTTCTTCATTACACCAATAAATAGGGAAAGGAAAAAGAAAATATATCAATACGTCTGTCAGTTTTCCCGCAAATCATCTGCGTGTTTGCATGTGGCATTGTTTTAGTCTTATGCAAAACAGGCAGTTCTCTTTAGCTAATGTTGCTTTACTTTTAAGATCAAATCTGTTCATATAGCTGGTAAAATGTTGGTGCTAATACACTTTTCCAAAGTAGTTGGACCAGCTGCTGTTGCAGTTAATGCTCACCCTTATTTTCACTAAGATAATCAAACTTTAAACCTACCATTAAAACTGAAATATAATGCTAAAAATTAAAGGTAGATCCTGAATTCTAGTTTAAACTTCAGATCTAGAGAGTGAGAGAAACCAAATAGAATCTAATAGTTTATTTTCAGCTGAAGATATTCTATTTAAATGTACCATCTGAACAATGTAGCAAAGGCTTGTCCAGCAGTGCAGAGATTTCTAGGACAAGTGCTGTGCCATTTACCAGTGCCTTATTCTAAACATGACTGACTGAAAACCTTTTCAAGAGGGACAACATACTGTGGTGTTACTGTACATAGGATTAAATATATGTTTTTGCACCGAATGCTGGCCAAATAGTTGGGACGTATCCAAAGAAAAATTTGTTGTGTATTAACACAGCAGAGAGTCCACTCAGTTTTTAAGTGATGGTCTCTTCACAGCTTTGCATTCAAGAATATAAAATAGCTTTTGAACTGAGGGAATGGTGTTGGTTCCTAAACTGCATATTATACCACTTAGTATATAATTTCAGGACTGACTTTTTGTTTCTAAAGCAGTGTAGTACTGTGGGATAGTGTTTTATTTCAAGTCTGTTCTGCTGTTGAGGAGAGGCAAAATATTTCTCCGAGTAAGATAAGTGACTGAATTTTGGTGTGCTGACTTGCTAGCAGTAAACAAATTACTGTGACATCAGGATATTATGATTAATTGCTTTATTGAAAATGGGTGATTTGGGAAATAATATTCAAAGAGCAGGATGTATAAATATCTTTCCCAACTATTCCCAGGGTAATAGTCATATGAACTAGGACAGATTTTAACATTTGTTAAAATGAAAGAATCAAACTGTGGATGTCTTCTGACAAGGTTGTTTGTTGACGGGTTGCTGTTCTGCGGCAGCTTTGGAATCTCTAACTCCCTCCCATACATCTGAAGTCATAACCTAGAGCACGGGTTCTCAAACTGGGGCTCAGGACCCCTCAAGGGGTCACAAGGCTATTACATGGGTGGTCGCGAGCTGTCATCCTCCACCCCAAGTCCTGCTTTGCCTCCAACATTTATAATGGTGTTAAATATATAAACACATGTTTCTAATTTATAAGGGGGGGTCGAACTCAGAAGCTTGCTGTGTGAAAGGGGTCACCAGTAAAAAAGTTTGAGAACCACTGACCTAGAGACATAACTGTCCAATTTTGTGCAGTTCTGTATGACTGTGACATTACCCAGCGTACAATCTGGACTGATGAACAGCTGCGTCCCCTCAGTTCTCTCACCTGGGGTGTCTCTTACACTGCTTTGCTGAGAGCTATCATTCCTAGTCTGCTCCCTCTCAAACTCCAGTAAATTACTCCCAGTTATACTCTGAGTGCTACCGTCAGCCACTCTTGAATTACACTGTAAAGTAACACCCGCAGATTTCCAGTCTTTCCTCAGAAATGTACATCTTGTACTGCCCAGCTCTCTCCTGGACAACACAAGCTCATAAGATTTGTCACTTTGTTAATGGAAAATAATATGCACAAATCCTGTTATCCGAAATGGAGTTTCCCAAACACTTCAATCTAAACACACTGGTTGAGATAAAACAAGTTTAATTAACTACAAAAGAGAGATTTTAAGTGATTACAAGTAATGAAGCATAAAAGTCAAACTTGTTACAAGAAAATAAAAGTAAATCTCAACTAATGCCTAACTTAACAAGCTAGAGTGAATTCAAAGCAAAGGTCTCCCTCACTACATATTTTAGCAGTCTTACTGGCTGAATCTTTCAGTCAGGATCCCTCTCCCAGTCCAAAGCTGTTCCCTTTGTTCTTCAGGTGTTGTGGATGCTGTGGGTAAAGTTAAAAGAGCAGTAATTTGGAGCGTCTCCACTCTTTCCTTTTATAATCCTTTCTCTTCTTTGAGAATCATCTCCAGCTGAGATTCAGGAGACATAAAGTCTGTGTCAACCCGAACCCTCAGCTGTTTTTGTCAAGATGTAGATTTCTGCTCATGTCCTCTTTCCTGCCAAAGAATGGTCAGTTAACCAGGTGATAGTCCATTTAATTTGTTGACACCTGCTTGAGGCGTTGGATAACCTGTTTGTCTCTGGGTGGTTTGTGACTCTTCCCCAGACTCAGAACATATCATTAGTAATATCTTGCAGTAGAATCCTATAACTTTACATAGTGTTGCTTCACATTTTACCAAGAGTTTTCAAATGATACACAAGGCATACTTTGTATGAAATTCATCATAGTCATGTAAAAGGGGTGAACATAGGGATATATCTTGTCACCCATTTCATGCCATTTTAATAGGTTGATTTGCATATTTGAAAATAACTATAATAACTATAAACTTCCATTTAGAAAAAATGGCAGTTCAATGCTAGTGAAAGGCAGTGGTGTGACATCCCTGATGTATGAAATTCTATATATATTTGGACAAGTTTTCCACTGCTCTGTCAGCATGCCTTAAGGCTAGTCTGGGGCAGAGCATATTCTCTAGAGCAGTGGTTCTCAAACTTATTTGATTGTGCCCCCCTTCTGTGTGTCTGTAGTCATTTATGCCTCTCCCCCAAGTACATATACCATCATGCAGCTGCGTAGGGAGAGTGGAGAGCAGTGGCTGCTGGCTGGGCACCCAGCTCTGAAGGCAGTGCACCCCAGGAGCAACGCAAAAATACGGGTGGCAATGTAAAAAGTGATATTCGTCAATATCACTTTTCACAGCAGACTTAGCACCCCATTGCCACCCTTATTTCTGTGCTGCTGCTGCCACTCCAGGGCTGACAGCTGGAGCTCTGCCATCTCCAGGTGAGAGACGAGGGGGAAGAGAGGCTGAGCTGCCTCACAGTGAGGGATTGGGGAGTGGGGGAAGGAGAGCACCAGCCCGATGAGGGATTGATTAGGCAGGAGGGAAGAGAGTACTAGGTCAACAGGGCTCTGGATTTCTCCTTTATCCCTGCCTCCTGAGTGTCCATGTCCCTTCTGCATGAGACCCAGCCACCTGGGGCCAACAGCCAGAGCTTTATAATAATAATAATAATTAATAATAATAATAAAAAAGGCAGGGTGGGGGAGCACAGAACCTGCACCTCCCTTGGCACATTCCTGTGCATCCTTTGGGAGGCCTACCCCATAGTTTGAGAACCACTGCTCTAGACCAGTGGTTCTCAACCTATTTTCTTGTTGTGTGTTTTCAGTGGTCTGCAAACACATGCTACAATAAAGTACCCGTCCTGTTCTTAAAGGGACAGCTCCTATTAACAGAGCAACACGCTATTTTTCATTGTATTTCTAATGTAACATCCCAATTCATTTGTTTTGCGTTATAAAATTATTGCAGTTACTCAAGGGACTTCACATTCTTCACAGAAATAATGTGTATGTATTCATATATGTATAATTTGTTTATACTACATACAAAATGCTATACTAAAAGAACATGAAGTTTGCCAAGTCAAGCACTCACGCTTGGAAATGCCTGAATTAAGTTTGCCTGAGCATTATGGTACAGTATGTACTTTCATGATTGCATTCTATTTTTTTCTCCTGTGTGGTTGGTCGGCAAGATTTGGACCCAGGATCTTCAGATGCACAGCATACACTTCTTCTGCTTGAGCTAAAGAAGCAACTAGAAGCCAAAGTAGGCTAATGGAGAGTAGAGGAAAATGATGCAGTTTGCTGGTGTGTTACACAACTATTTGTGATAACCAGCACACAACTGCTGTATCAGGATTACTGTGTTATCTTCCTACTTTTGGTAGCTGAGTGTTGTTTAGTGGTTAGAGCAGTGATTACAGATGGGGTAACCAAGCTCATAGGGCTGGGACAGTCATTCTGAAAGATAGTGTGGTCAAGAAGATAGCACTTGGCGCTTTCATAGTAGAGACCTAGGTTCTATTCCCAGCTCTGTCAGAACTGGCTTTGTGGAACTTGTACAACTTCTCACTTTGTAAAAGGCTGTTTGGGGGAATGTTGTTTGCCTAGTTGTTTGCCTCTGATTCTAGGGCTTGTCTACACTGGCAAGTTTCTGTGCAGTAAAGCAGCTTTTTGTGCTGAAACTGCAGACGTGTACACGCTGCCAAGCCACTTTGTGCGCAGAAACTCCTCAGTTGCAGCTCTGCAAAAAAACCCACCTCGATGAGAATTGTAAGGCTATTTGCACAGAGGCTCCAGCGCTCTATTGCCAATGTAGATACTTGATTGTTTTCTGCGCTGTAATTGGCCTTCAGGGCTGTCCTATAATGCCTTAAGTGACCACGCTCCTTGTTTTGAACTGGGCTGCCTTGGAGACATGCACCCCTCCAGTTTCAAATCACAGTTTCTGACAGCCGTTGCTCCGGATCACAAAGCAAACCATTAATGTGGAGTGCTCGTGCTGTTGAACACAAAGAGGTGTCTGTGTGTGAGAGGCTGATGTCGGGGTTTCCCCTCCCCCTGCCTCAGGACTGGTTGCTTCCTCCCACTGTCTGAACTTACAAGACAGCATGCTGACACACTCTGTCCCCCAAAACAGTCTCTCTCTCCCCCACCACACATACTCCCTGTGTCATGCTCTTCCCCGCCCCCACACTTCAGTTGAAAAGCAGCTGGCAATGCAGTAGGATGCCCATGGAACAATGGGATTGGGAAACCTGCATCATGTGATGCTGTGCCTGCCCCATGAGGCATTGCAAACCTTTCCCAAAGCGCCCTGCTGCCAATTGCACCGTGGGATAGCTACCACAATGCACTGCTGTCTTTGCCATTGCAAGAACTGCTAATGTGGATGCGACAACAGTTTAATTCCAGCATTTGAATAAAAATGGTATAACTTGTGGCGCAGAAACTTGCCAGTGTAGACATACCGTTAGAGGTGTGAGTGAGGCTTTGGTCAGTGATTAGGATTGTCAACTGTGCAGCAATACGAACAGCACTCAGCTGAAGAAATGAGACAAGTACCCATGTGTGACGGGTTCCCCCCGGGGTGCCGGCTTGAACTGGGGTAACACTGAGCCCCCCAGACCGACTAGCCTGGGCTTCCTTTACACTGTACTGCTGTGACCAACCTGCCAAGCCCCCTCCCAGGCTCCAGCACACACACGCAGGTAGGGACACACCCTGCTACAGTACATACAGATGCTGTGATCAACTCTGCACGGGGAGGCTACAGCTAAGGAACTGCCCAGCTACTCAAGTGCACACCCCCTTCTTGAGTGTAAACCCAAAATTATACCATCTTGCGCTGCACAGAGATCTGTACAGTGTAAACTCTTGACAGTTGCCCCCTCCCTCAATTGTGGAGAAGGATATATACAACAGATTTCTGCCTCAAGTTATAAATTCCCACACACTGGCTTTAGACAAAGCAAAAGTTGACTCGGGGGGGCCTTATACTGGCTGGACCTCCTGAGCAGCAGCCCTGTGTGGGGAAATCTGGGTGGGCAATCTGGGGCAATCTGGGTGCGGGCAGCTCAGTTGGGGATCCAGATGGAGAGGCGGTCTGGCTGAACAGGGACTTGTTGGGTGGGTTCTGGGTACAATGGTAATGGGATTCTGCAGGGGGGTCCAGGTGAAGGTGTTTTGGGCTCAGCACGGGGGGGGTCTGGGTGTGGGGGATTAGTGGGGGTTCCAGATGCTGGTGGAGTGGTGCTCAGTGGGGTGGGGAACCAGGTGCAGCTGGTTGGCACTTGGTGGGGTGGGGATCTGGGTGTGGGTGGCTCGTCAGGGTGGTCCAATTGCAGGGGGAGTGGGGCTCACTGGGGTGGGGGGGCTCGGTGAGGTAACGGGGTCTGGATGCATGGGGGTTGGGTGGATGGGGGAGCAGCTCCCTATACAGGGATCCCTCCCCCTGCAGCTGAGGAGTGATGGATGCAGGAAGCGAGTGTGTGTGGGGAGTTCGGAGAGCTTCCTGCAGCTGGGGAAGAAATCTGGGGATGGGTCTGACCTGGCCCCGGATGCCATGCAGGGAAAGAGGAAGTCCCATGCTCCCCAGCCGAACTGGGACTAGCAGCTGATTCCGGCACAGGGTAGGAGCCACTGGCCAGGTCTTCCCCAGTGCCGCCCTGTGCCCCACAGTGATTTACCTCTCCGCTGGCTGCCCTGGGCACCTGAAACATAATGCTGTGGAGAGTCACATGACTGCTCTTGTGGCTTCCCTATCAGAAAGTCATTCTTCTGCGGGGAAGCAAAGAATCCTTCCAGGAGTAGAATTTTCAAGCTTCTGAAAGTTGTTACATAGTTTATTCTGGCTTGTCTGGAAAATTAAACTACTGTTTGCCTTTCTTGCACCGCTAACAACTTGACTGTAACTGAACAACTTAGATCCAATTTCATGGCTTCTGAGTCATCACAGACCTCTGATCAGAGTGCACATTTGAACAAGTTCTACCTCAGACCTTTGCCGTGTTCTTCTCCCAAAGCATTAGTTGTGTGGCTGACGCACAGTAGGCCCATATTTTCCCATCTCGGACTGGCGGTTAATTTCTACTGTTCTTTTCTGCCACTCTTCCTTCAGCCTCTCTTTCCTCTGATTCGTAGTTCAGGGCTTCTGTGCTTGATGTCACTCAGAGTTTGTCTACACTGCAGTAAAATAGGAAAAACAGAGGTGTTAAAGAACTTTATTTTAAAAATTGTCAGAAGTTGCAGGAGTTGTCTTCAAGCAGGATAATCGTGGAGGACCCATCATAGTTGAAGAAGGATAGAGTACCACTATTTTTTTCCCCAATTCCCTAGACACATCAAAGACAAGTAATGACTTTAACTTTTACATTTATCCGGAAGAGCACACAACCTTTTTTCTTGACAGAGTTCATAGGTATTTTTCAAAAACTGTTTACAGTTAGAGGATTATGGAACAGATCAGAAGATAAGATAAATGTGTCATGCTTCTGAAATTTAACCCTGTGCTTTTTATATTGCAGGAATAGAATCTTATTGTGATGTGCATATGCTGTAAGGACAGGGAAGTTTTCAGAGATCTTCACTTTATTTTCTTGTCTAAATAAATTAAACAAAGTTCATACTGTTATCTCACTCCCCATCACTGAATTATTAATTTTAATTATTCTCTGTGAATGTAAATAAATGCCCTCTGTCAGCCAGTTAGAAATGTAAATAAGTAGTGATTGCAATCTTTGCAACTACAGCTTGTAGAATTGAACGGAGAAGCCGAGAAGATGACCTAGGTGACTTTATTCTATAGGGAACAATTATATTGCTGAGGTCACCTAAAATTGATTAGTAGTACCCAAGTGCTTAACTTTATTAAGTGCCATTGATTCCAATTGGACTGTTTAGTGTGTGATACACAGTACATAGGTAATTTTTTTGCAGGATACAGGCCTAGCTCTTCCTAGCTGCGGACTCTCCCAGCACATTGGACAGTTGTTCTTATGTACGCAAGCTCATAGCAAACATGATTTTCTATAAGCTTTCTCCATGAAAATCAAAGTAGTTTTGATGGCTAATAGAATTAAATGCACTAATTCATATACTTCATCTAATATATCCTGTTTCTAAAATCTTAGATATTCACAAAGGTAGGTAGTTTTGAAGTCTGACTGTTGAGACTAGAGAGATCAATAAGAGGTTAATCTACAAGAAGGGCTGGATTAACCCGTCCCCTGGTCCCTAGGGAAACATACACTTCTGGGATCCTGCCTTCTAATCTGAATAACAGCAGCAGCCTCCGGTTCCTTTTTTTTATTCATTGCTGGTCCCAAAAGAGGCATTGTTTGCTACAATAGTCACAAAATGACGGGAAATGCAAGCATAAAGGTGGGAGGACACGGAGGAGGAGAGGAGGAGGAGAGACGGAAGGAAGGGAAAAATACACTTCAGTGATGTTCCCTCCCATACATGCCATTGCAGTAAATTCCCATCCCAGACTGTACGTTTACTACTGTTGTCTGTACACTTACTACTAGTGGCTTCTTTATCCAGTGCCACCTTCCTCTCCTTTACTATGTTGGGAATGGAAAAGTGAGTCTCTGTTGTGTGGTGGAAGGGTGGGGACTATCTCTTCCCACTCATCCACTGGTGCAGATGTGTGCGTGAACTGAAAAAACTTCACTCACTTGAGTGAGTGGTGGCGTTACCTAGCACACGGGTCATAATACCCCTCAAGTAAGTGAAGTTCTTTCAGTTCACGCAAAAATCTGCATTGGCCAAAGCAAAACGTTGGTCGTTCTCCCCCCGCCCTCCCAATTGGGGTCCTATTAGGCATATGCCTAGTTTGCCTATGAGTTGCTCTGGTCCAATCTGCAAGGTGTAATTTATCAAATGAGTCATTTAAAAGGTTTAGAACACTGAATATATTGGATTTTTTTTTCAACATTTTCCCCAGAGTTAAATCTTACCTAGACCTCTGGTGTAAAATTGGTACAGGAATTATTTCATCTTCATAGAAACCAAACAAAATTTAACTATAAATGGAAATATCAACTCAGCCTTATAGCTTCTATTGAACAGCTACCAGTACATACATAATATCGATATAAAAAAAAGTTTATAAGTGGGAATCAGTTGTTTTTTCTAATACTGTACTTTATTTCTATTTAACATGCTAACAACTATTCAAAGGTTGCAGCCGTATCTGGAATGGTGTTAGTAACTGAGTCAATGCTTCGCTGCGTAATGTAAGCTACTAGGATTCCTATGGCATAGCACATGGTGTACCAATGTTCTTTTTTAAATTGACAGGTCCATGTAAATCCTTGTTTTTATCAATCACCTGAGAATAGCCATCTATTACCATTGGAAACAGATGAATGGCACGCTTTGAGCCCAGGTGACAGCTTTTCCCTGTTAATCGACAAATACATTTTCAAGGTCCTCTCTACACACTCAGATGTGGAAAGCACACTAAGGTAACGATATCTGATGTGGAAAAACCAATAGTAATACTAGTTGTAATAGAAACTTGTTAATTATAGTTTTCTAAGGCACAACAGATCTTGAATGAACAAAAAATAAATCCAAATAAACATCTGCTTAAAGTCAAGTTTAAATTATTTTATCTCTTCATTAAGAAGATAGAGGGAAAGCATGAAGTAACTAGATCAATCCATATCCGATATATACTGCAGTCCCAATCCTGGAGCCCCAGTGAGTGATTTATTGTAGTATCTGGCGGGGAGGTTGTGGGGAATGAGAAACATGTACCTGCTTTATCATTCGTACCTGTCAGTGTTTTAATAAATAGAATCAAAAGCGCTTTTGTATCTCATGGGTGAGATTTTCAAAGGCATGGCACCCAACTTCCATTGAAAACCTGTGTTGTAGAAAGTGTGGGGAAAATTGAACTTTACTTAAATAGGTAGTATAATGTTAAATGTAATTTTAATTTAAAAAATAAGCTTTGCTTAGCAACCAATAAAAGGATTCTATGTCCATACATCCTGATCTTACAAGTAGGAATCTTGTTTTAAAGACATTTTAGATGTAACCCTTTAGATCTAACTTTTTTTCTGGTAAGTGAGTTACCAAAATATTTATTGGTGGAGGAGCAGAAAAATTACCACGAACACCACTCTTGGGGGACAACTGATTTGAAAGAATGAAACATTTACATTGCTGATAGACACTGTACGTTAGATGGTTCCTATAGTAACCAAAAATTACTGCATACTTTACATTTTCAATTCATTGTGTATTTTCTTTGATACTACACACTGTCCAAGTTGTGGAGAGGAGAGAGCTAGTAGACTGGCAAATGTTAAAGTACAGTTGAAGATCCTGAATCATATTTTAAACTCTTAGAAATTTTTAAACTTCAGAATTTTTTTTAAAATACACTGACTTCTAGTTTTCCCAAGGGCACTATAGTTGTCCACAAGCCTCAAGACTGGAACAGCCAACAAGATTTCTGTTTTTTAAAAAAAGCAAAAACCTATGTAAAGATTGAAAAATGTAAATAGATGAGTGTCAAATTTCAGCCTAGTGCAAATGTTTATCAATTGCCAGCTATTTTATGACAAAACAATGTATGTTGAATTATACAAGTGTGTAAGTAGAAATTAAACCTATGCGCAAATACCGTGCTGAATTAGGCCCCAAATGAAGAAGTGCATTTAATCTATTATATATAGTCTTGTTTACTATTTCTGATTTATAAAGCAACAACAATCTGTACTCTCTACTTTGAAATAAGCTAGTAGGAGAGAATGAAAAATGAGCTACTGCTACAGGGAATGAAAAATGAATGTTTGTTTGAGATATGAAAGTTGGCTTTTCTTTCTGTTCTATTTTAGGATTTTATGCTGCTGATTACTTCTGTAATATTTGTATCTTTTAGAATTTGAATAACATACTTCAAAACCTGTATTCATTTTATGGTAAAAATGATCATTTACAATACTACTACTGCGTTATTGAAAATTAACAGCTCCTACAGTTAAATGAAGGCAGAAACCAGTTTATTTTATGGTCAGTAATGCAAATTTAGTTTCACCTTGTCATATTGGGGTTTTGTATGGTCTTGGATCGTAAGTTGTGCTGACTGATGATTTGTTGCTTTTAGGCAACCATGTAGTTTGTTGCCTAGATACATCATAGTAAAAAATTGCCAACAGACTTAAGAGAACGTTATTCTAGCACCATTAATATGTATGGTAGATGCAATACAGTAGAGGTTTCTTGTTGGTCTCTTAATATCTGAAACTGAGGTTTGCTTCTATGTTATGACATTTGAGTGGAAATAGACATTTAGAATACAAATAAACTTGTGTTCAGTTCAAATAGATAAAGGAAGTTTTTGAATTTTTTTTCCACTAAAAGATGCATTTTAATATACTATAGGAAAAATAGCAAGATTGCTGCAGATGAAACAGCAAATAAATCCTCCTCAAGTGGTCATCCTATCAAGATGTCTTGTGATCCATCTTTAGTAGAATTAACATCATGTTCCAATAATAACATACAAGTGAAAGTACATTCTCTATTGGAAAGGACAGCAGAAATTCCAAAAAATGAGACTTCTTCCAAGAGTTTGGTGGGTGTTAATATCTGATTAAATATTGCAACATGTCTGTATTTTTGGAAGGGTGGTCTGAAAATCGGGTAAAATGAAAATTGTTTTTGTTCTTGTCTCTATACCTTTTTAAAACCCATCATGGGGGTTTTGACAAATCAAGAGGCTGTTTCAATCTTTGACAAATCAAATCTTTGACAAATCAAGAAGCTGTTTGAGAATACATTATCTTGATTTTATGTACTATAATAGAATTTCCAAAAAATTTTTGCTTCTCACAAAAGCCGTAAGCTGACGTGCCTGAACTTTTCCTTATACCTTATAAACAGGTGCAAAGCAGTAAAAGATTTCTTCAGAACAAAGAATGGCTTTGTAAGTGAGTGATATCAGAAATAAAATTTGTATTTTGTGGGAGAAACAAGTGTTGAGTTCTGCTTATGTCCTTACAAATCCTGTTGCGTTCCAAAGCACCGTGATATACTGAAAAAAAGGGTAAGGTCAGGACTCTGACTGTGAACAGGGACGTGCCCCAAAAGCCATTGCCTAGGGGAATGTACAACACAACACAGTGCTTGTACCTTGCTGAAAAGCCTCTGAAGTTCACATGTATCTAGAACTGTCGACACACTGTTCTGGGTCTAGGTCAGGGAATAAGATCCACATGTATTGTTCACACAGCTTCTTCCAGTTGGTTACAGCTCTGGAGCTGTGTGTTCAGGATCAGACAGAATACAGAAAAAAGGTTCATATTACCCCGCTTTTGTAATGTTAATGTTTCCTTATGTTTGTGGTAAAGAGGCTTAGAGCCAGAGTTTGCAAACAGAACCAAATTTTCAAAACTCTAATGTCTTGTTATCTTACTCTGGCGGAGTAAAAATGGCTTTCAGATAGTGTAATTATTGAGATGCCAATTTTATTTTATTTTTACTACTGTTGCTTTTCTAATGGAGAAAGCAATATAATGCAAAGACAGATGCAGGACAATTGCTCTTTGATAACATACTATAGCTGATATTTTTCTTTATAAGTACAATTGAAATGCCAGCCTTCATCACACTTACGAGACTTCTAAAATATATTTTATCCCTTCTTAAAAGCAGAGGTTGTCCTGGTTTAAAACTGACTATACCAGTCAATGATCATGTCATAAACAGAGTTTGTATGTTTTTCTTGTTTCTCTAGCCCAGTTCTGGAGTCTTTGTTTCTGAGCATAACTTAACTGGGAGCGAAATAGTCACTTGAGAAATGCTGAACTTTTTTGTGTAGTAACATTCTGTGTAGTAATTCAGTGTTCCTTACTCTCACTGTCTCCAGGCTTTCTGATGCTTCAGTGGCCACAAACCATGTGGCATCAGTGGCAAGGTATCAGTGAGATCTTTTATGAACCTTTTGGTCTGTAAATGAACATAGGCTTTCTTCTGAGTGTTAAGGAGGTCTTAACTGTGGGAGTAAAGAGAGGCTTCTTTAAATACTGATTGGCTGAGAGAGTAGGAGGTGCCAAAATGTTCAGCATTATGACTGACTTTTGCTTCCGTTAAGCTGTACCTACAAGAAAACCAGGTCTGTTTAGGCTGTTTATGAAGACAAAGCTGCTTACAAATGTCTTTTGAACAAAGTCTTTTTTTCATAGTTTCTGTATCCTAAAACTAGGAAAAAAAAAAAGTACTGTGGTACTAATCAACAAACATTATTTCAGTTTTTTTCTGCTAGTTGTAATGAAAGTGAGGAGCTAAAACCTGTCTGGAGGAAAAGGATGCTTCCATCTTGGATGTTGCAAGGAGACCTCATGGTTCAAAGTCTTTCAACTCCAGTCACTAAAAGAGGTAAGTTAGTAATGCAATACAAAGTACTTATGACAATATGCATATTCTCTGCTTTAATCTCTTCTGACCCATTGATATGGGAAAGTGCAGGTATAAACTGATTATTTTTCCCCCACGGAATCCTCTTTACATTCATCTTTATAGTTTGACAGATGGCTGAACATATTCGCTTCTGTTGCTTTCTTTGTCTCACGTTATCGTCTCTCGAGTTTGCAGCATGCATCCAAAGAGAGGGTGAGTGAGCTAACAGTAAGCTGATGTTTTAGCACTTTTATTTTGACCTGTAAGCCTGACACGGAGGGCACATTTGCCTTCCCAAAAGCTTGTTGACAATTTCTTTCTTTTACATGTTTGGTTTTGTTAATTCTTTTTCTTGATAGATTACACCTTGATGACAGGTTTACCTATATAACAATACTGGTCAGTTTTATAGTGCCTGTTATTCCAAAAAAACATGTCTTGAAGTTTTTTTTTCCAAATTTCAACAGCATCAGCAATACTTCAGCAATCTTTCTGCAATTTGTCCAAGGCTATGGAAATAGGTGTCAGTGTATTTAGCATATCTTCTACATTTGTCTTTAGTTTGTTGTTGACTACTTTTATCATTCTCTAGTATAGAAAGACAAGGTGGGCAAAGTAAAGTCTTTTATTGAACCAACTTCTGAGCTACACACCTTGTCTCCTGGGACCAACACAGTTACAACAACTCTGCAATTTACCAGTATAGTAAGACATGGTAGGCAGCCCAAAAATGAGTTCGCTAACCAGTTCTTCCAGATTATTCAGACAAGTCTGCAGCATCATCTTCAAAGTCATTGCCTTCCGAGAAGCATTTTTCATAATATTTCATTCTGAGAACCAGACCTTGCATCTTTTTGCGGCACTGTTTATATTTGGCACGTGTTCCTTTTTTTAACCCAGAGGTACAGGGATTTCTTGAAGATATTCCCTGTTTTATGACTTGCAGCCAGTGCTGTTTTTTTCCTCCAGTTCCCAGATGTTGAAGTCAACACTAGAGGCTGCACTCTGAAGAATGTTGTCCCTTTTTCCCACCGTGTCCTTTGCACTGACACCAGCATTGCTTCTTTCTGGTTGTACACGTTGCTCCTTCTCTCTTGTTACATAAGTCCCCTGTTTGTTTGTATCTCTGTCTGTGTACACATGCAAGGAGCTACAGCAAGGCCATTAATTTGAAGTGCCTTGAAGCAAGGGCTGGTAATTAGTGGGCAGATCACTGTTTTCCCACAAGCTAGAGAGTAAGTTTTCATGGTGGGTGGAGTCATAAATATTCAGAATTTGAGAACTGAGCCAAGCAGAGCTAAGACAGGGAGAAGAGTTTGTCTCATCTGCAAATCAGATCAATAAGCTCTCTATTCCTACATCCAGGTCATTAATAAACAACACCAAACCCTAAACAGATCCCTGTAGAGCCCCACTTGGGATCTCCCTCCAATCTGATGTCATTCCATTCTTTGTTTGTGGTTGTTTAATCAATTATGTATCCACTTAATGGTGGTTCAGCTAAGGCTGCATTTCTCCTGCCTACTTATCAGAATGTCATGTGGGACTATGTCAAAGCCTCGCTGAAGTCCTGGTATATTATGTCCACTGCATTTCCCCCTATCCTTTCTATCAAAGAAGAAAATCAAGCTGTTTTGGTATGATTTGTTCTTAGTAAATCCATGGTGGCTGCTAGTGATTACCCTTTCATCCTCCAGGTATTTTCAAATTGAATGTTTTATACCTTGCTCTAGTAGCTTCCCAGATATCGAAGGATTGGTCCTTTGATTGGTCTATAGTTTCCTGGCTCCTTTTCCCTCCTTTTTAAAGATGGGCACTACATTAGCCTTTCTCCAGTCTTCTAGGACCTGTCGTGAGGTCTTGAAGATTGCATTCAAGGTTGGATCCCATAAATGTCCTCCTTTTCTTTTTCTTTAAGGTGGTGGAGTAACAAGAGGCAAAGGGAGAGGAAAAAACGATATGGAACCATCAAAGTCAAGAGCAAATGTGCAAGGGAGAAAACGGTTAGCTTGTGAAGAGCATTTAGGGGATTTCAGAGAGATGGGACAGGATCAGGGAAAAAAGAGCAAAACTACTCAAGAGGAAGCCACTGGCCCCCCATCACGGGTAATGTTTTTTGTATGTTGCTGAGTCCCATTATTTCAATATTATTGAAGCGCAGTTAGCAATGTTAGAGCTTTAAAACTGGTTCATCTCTTGCATTATAACTATCTTCAGCTTTTTATCTCATGATAAAATGTTTATTCCAGATAAAACGTGCCTTACCAGTGTTGTACAAACTAGAAACAGGAATTACTTTAAGGTGAAACAAGAAACCTAGGATATAAAGTACTGTTAAGATTCTTCTGTCAATGATCTGCCACCCCTAGTGCTAACTGTACTACCCGTATCCGTGTTTTGGGGTTCAAAAATTGAAATATACCATAGGATAATCTGAAGGCTTTTAAAAATTAGTGGTGATAATTTGGTAGTATTTTATGTTTTAATCCCATTTACTAATGGCTTTTTTCCAACATATGTTAGAAGGTAACAGATTTTGGCTTGATGGTTTAGTTTTAGAAAAGATGAAGAAACCTCCATGTCTTTATTTTCTGTAATTTTTCCTCTTATTGATAGTTATGTTTTTTCTGATACTTTTACCTTCTGTGAATTTGCTCAGGTTTTTGTGGTTTGTTTTGTTTTGTTTTTTTGTCAGTAGCACCATTTACCAGCGTTGAGATTAGTGCAGGGAAGAGTGGAAGGGGATTTATTTTTAATAGCAGTGATTTATTATAAGATATAGTTTTCTTGTCCTCATGTATGTTTTTGTGGCTTGTATGATCACCTGCTGAAATGTTATTTACCTCAGTCTGTAGTTCTAAGACTTCTTTATGGCTTCCCCTCCACTATCATAAACATTCCATAAATTTTCTCTAGTTCATAGAGGAGGCAGGATGTGAAGTTTTTGTTATAGGGTGTCTTGGTTTTTAGATTTTAATATGTGACTTTGGTGGAGATGCTGGTAGTGTGGGAAAGCTAGGTCAGGCAACTGGGCTTTACATTTTCTTTGGAAGGCACCCAGATTTGTGGTCATTCTGATCTCTTCCAGAAGTGAGTTTTACAGTTGTTGACTAGTTGCCAAGAAAGCTGTATGGATCTGAATCTTTGGGTTGCCAGTTCCATTGTTTCAGTGGAATTTATCTGTTGTGGCATGTCATGATCAGTGACTGGCCCCTAAGGTAACTTGGGCAAATTTAATAGGAGTGCTTTAAAAATTAAGACAAAAATCTTGAATTTGACTTAGTGTTCAACAAGAAGCTAGTGAAGAGAACTGAGCATAGGGTGACATGCTCTTGGCTCAGTATTGCTGAGTGAGCAAGCTGCTGTGTTCTGAACCAATTGGAGCTCTTTTAAGGCTGTCAGTTCTATTTCTAGATCCAGAACGTTGAAGTAATCAAGACTAGAGGCTGCAAATGTATCGAACACTATGGTTAATTTTTAATCCTGCACATGGAAAGAGGCTTTTTTTTTTTTTTGAATCCATGACTTTTTTTGATAGATATCCAGAAGCAGTGAGGATTGCAGGAGATCATGAAGTCTGTTGGACGGTCACAACAATCTGAGGGCAAACTCCATCAATGGAAGCTGATGACATTGAGGTGACAGGTTCTTCAGTGCTTCCTTCGGTCTACCAGCATCACTGTAATCTTTCCTTGATTCAGCTGATACATGGTGCTATCTAGTACGATGGGAATATAAAGCTTGGTTTTGTTTGCAAGTTGCTAAATCTATAGAGGTGCTGTTTTGCAATCTCCTCTAGCTGCTTTGCAAAGATGCTGAGCAGACTATAGCAGAGGCTGGATTCTTTGCTATTCCCCAGGAAGGGCTCTGGAAATTGAGAAGCAGGTGACTGTCTGGATGCAGTCTTATTGAAGCCATCTTAGTTCAATCCTATAAACGTCATCTGTGAGGCAGAGCAGCATTATTTCATGGACAGCTACATTAAGTGGTGTGGGTAGCTGCAGAAATTGGAGGATTTCATAACTTATGTTGGAGAAAAGGTGGCAATTTTTGCTTTTTCCATGGCTAACTCATAGATTTGCAAGAATTCCTTGTGCTTGAGTGTCTGCCTGTGCTGTTGCCTTCAGTGCTTGAGTTTTCTTCTTTCCTTTTCCTTCTGTCTCAGGTTATCTGAGACCCATGGTGATCTGGGAGAATAGAGGGGAATAGACCCCTGTTTTAGCCTCAGTGGCTGTGTTTGATGCCTGGGCGGTGTCATCTATTTCATGTCTTTTTTTGTGGGATGGAATTTCCTAAAAAGGTGTTTTGAGATTAGACTAAATCATGACCTTTTGTGAGTAGGCCATTTTAGTAGGTTCTTGTTGCTTGGGTGGGGGGAACTTTCTGATCTCAGTCCAAAGCAGGTGCCTGTTGGTCAATAAGTTTTTCCTACCTTATCTGTAGCCATGTCCTAGGCAAAAACTGGCTCATGTGTGAGCTGTTTTTTTTTTTTTTTCACTACTACTACTTGGGTGACAAGCTGAGAAGTAAAATGATAATGAGTTAACAAATGCTGGTGAAAGAACTTTTGTTTTCTGGCAGCAGAAGTCATCATTTTATTGTCAATATAGTGGCTGTTTGAGTTTTCATAAACACAGAGCGTGACATACAGTATGTGCCTTAGTTTTGTTTTGCTACACAAAGGAAACAAGAATTCACATTGCAACTTCTGCAAAACGTTGTCACCATTTTCTTTCTTGCTGCTAGGATTGTAAACATAATTACTGGCAACTAATTATGAAAAAGCCACATTTTGTGATAAGATAATGAGGCTTTCCCTGAAAAATGTTTGCCTTTGAACATCTATTTAAAAAAAAAAATCTTAAAAAGAAAGTCTTCTACCAGTCACTTGATTTTAATGGTTTAAAGATCTTTCTTACATCAAAAATTAACATGTGAATTTATCATTATGGGCATGTCAGAGATTTTTTTTAACTATGCATTTTCAGCCATTAAACTATATTGTGATCAGATTACACTGCGAAGACTGTCCACATTATTTTACCTTTAATGTGTTTACCTTGGAATAAGCTCATCATGAACAGCTTAAACCTTATGGATTGTTTCTTGTCTCTTGATGTAAAAATATTCAGTTTGCCAGACTTAGTATTTCAAATGTGGACTTAGAAGTGTTAACAACACTGGAGAGAGAAAGATTGCATGGAGCCTTCCTTATAAGGGCCACCCGGCTTTGTGAAAAAGTTAATTCCTTAGTGCTGTTGGAGAATTAGAACAGAAAGTACCTTCTCTTTAAATAGAGAGTAAATGGCGGAGAATCTACTGTCAAAGTACAACCCCTGCATTAGGCAGAAAAGACATGGCTTATACTCTCCCAGGACTTGAAAAATTAACCATGCACCTACTAGTTGGAGAATGAAGCCTATTATCCACACAGAACCCATCCTTGGAAGTGAAATTTCACTCTGTTACAGTAAGTTTGGAAATTATGTGTACGTACCTTGAGATCTGTATTTATGTAACAATTTGAAAAAAGCCTTTCAATATTAATTTAAAATGTTCAATATTCATGAAACCCTATCAATATTAACTTAAAATATTACATTTTACAACACAAAGCTAGGGCTGCCAACTTTGGTTGGATGAATTCCTGGAGGTTTCATCACATGACATAATCTTCAATTAAAGATTAATCTTTAATTCCTGGAGACTCAAGGACAATCCTGGAGGGTTGACAACCCTACTTAAAGCATGCATCGGACTTCACAGGCATGAGACAAAGTCCCCAAGGAGCTTATAATGTAACAGCCTGCTCCTATAGATGTTTACTGCAGAGCACAGTGCTTAACATGATAAGCTTCCCTATTGAGTAGTGTACCCTAAAAGTACACTTTCCTCATGACAAACGATATAGCGAATGAGTTATAGGGTTGATAATGGAACTCTGGTTGCAGCTCTAAATATGAAGCTGTACTGAGTGGTTCCATATTCAAAGTAGCTTTTAATTATCTTTAACTCAAACACAACGTAACCACTTTTCTTTAGACTTCGCAGAAAAAAATTAGCTGGTTGAATGCCATTCTGCAATTAATTCATTGTTTCAAACATGGAAACACTAATTACTAGATGAGCCATAAAACCCTAGTGCTTCAGCCTCAGAACATTATTCCACTATTACCATACTTAGCTAAGGGAAAAAAATCTCATATAGGGTTGAAGTATAGAAGTACCTCTTTGATTCACTCTAAGCTGCAGCCAGCCAACGGAAAATGCGTGTTTGACGTGATTGCCATGACCATCACAAGTAATAAAACGGTTGTCTATAACTTACTTAATTGCTCTTTTCTTCAGTGAGACTACTGTGCTTGGAAGTAAGTGTTTGTAGCTTAATTAGACATAATATAGACAAAGGAATGGATAAAGGGTTGCTGTGGGGGAAAATATCATATAAGATAGAGGGGCATGTTAGTTGGGCCATTCAGTCAATCTCCCTGCAAATGCAGGATTATTACCTAGTGCACTTTTTGTGTTTTGTGCAGTCTAGTTTTAAGTCTCAGACAATGAGGGTGGTCAATAGGTGGACTGTGGCCCAGATCCAGACTGCCAGATGCTTTTGAACAGACAGCAAAATCTTTTTATTTACTTATTATTATCATTGTTGTTTTTGTATTTTCTCTGGAGTCTGATCTTGACTATACCTTGACCAAGAAATTTGGACCTTGACAAAAAAGTAATTGACTACCCCTGTTTTAACTGCTCCTCTTGTGAGACTATACAGCAGGGGTGGGCAAAATATGGCCCATTTAACATTTCTGTCCAGCCCGCAATGACTAAAATTTTTGTCCTCGCGGTGCAGCAGGGCACTCAGGCAGGCTGCCTGCATGCCATGGCCCCATGCTGATCCTGGAAGCGGCTGGCTGCTGCTGGCATGTCTCTGCGTGCCCCTGGTGGGGGGAGGGGAGGCAGCTCCCAGGAAACTGGAGGAAACCGGCCCATGGGAGCTGCAGGGGCGGTGCTTGCAGGCACAGGCAGCGCACAGAGACCTGCTGCCCCCCTCCCCACAAAGGGGCGTGCAGAGACGTTGCAGCAGCAGGCTGCTTCTGGGACCGATGTGGGGCCACAGCATGCAGGCAACCTGCCTGAGCCCTGCTCCGCTGCCGGCTGGGAGCTGCCTGTGGTAAGCACCTCCCAGCCAGAGCCTTCACCTCGCACCCCCTCCTGCACCCTAACCCCCTGCCCCAGGTCAGAACCCTCTCCTGCACCCAAACTCCCTCCCAGACCCCGCACCCTCTCCTGCACCCTCAGTTTTTGCACAAATTATTTTATTTGGTGGCACTGCAGTGGAGGGGTAGGATTTAAAAATTTCATTAATATAGTAGAAATGTGCAGCCCGTGTCGACTTACCAAAATTCATGGAGTGGCCCCCTTGTGAAAACTATTGCCCACCCCTGCTATACAGTATATCTAATTATCAGGAAAGCTTACTTGATATTGAATAAATTTTATCCCACTAGTGATATCAGTATTTATTTTTGACATTCATTTGGTTAGTTCCAGATTTTTAAAGGAACGTGCGCGCGCACAAAAAAAGAGTCCAAGCTGCTAAATCAGAGAAATACCACAAACTTCTCAAAATCATATTACTATGAACTGAAATAAATGTACTGGAGGGGAGCCTTTCTACAATTAACACTGTAGACCTCATAACAGTTTTGTAGTATATTAAAGCACTATGTAATGTGTATATACAGTCTGTAGCATTTGTGTTTCTAGATTAGAACTGCGTGAATAACTGGTTTTTCATTCACTGGCAGTTCCAAAAAATTGTGGAAAACTTCATACTGGGTGAACCCAAACCTGAAATTTTCTTGAATTTTTGTTAAATCAAAAAGTCAGAAAAAATAGTTTGGGGTTGAGTGAAACCTTTTATTTGAAACTTTTTGTTTGCTTCAGGTATTTTTAACGCTTTTTCAGTAGTGCAAAGGAAATTTTGGAAATGAGCTAGAATGACAAGGGGATTTAGGTGCCATTCACAAAACTGAGGCAGTGCCTGTGTCCCCCATTTATACTTAACAGTCAGATTGCTAGGGCGCTCACCTGGGATGTGGGAGACCCAGATTTGAATCCACACTCTAAAGCAGGGACTGAACGCAGGTGTCTCCCTTTTAGGTTAGTGTCCTAACTACCAGGCTTTAGTGTCTGTCTCTCTCTGTCTTTGTGTGTCTCTCTCGTCCAGTGAACATGGGAGGGGGGCGATCTGAGTTAAAGTCCCTGCCCCAGAGCAGGGATTCAGATCCGGGTTTTCGAGCCTATGTGAGGGCTCTAATCACAGGGCTATTGGTTTTGTGAATGTTGCCTACATCCCCTTCTGAATCTAGCCCACGAAACCAAAAAGTTTAATTTTGGAAATGTTGAAAAAAATAGTTTCAGCATTTCTAATTTTTTTCCACCTGAAACAAATTGACAAAATCTACATGAATTTGCAAATGGTTTTGATTTGACCTGAATCTGCATTTTGGACTGAAGGAAGTTTCAGCCAGAAATTTTTTCCAGCCCTAGTCCCAGATAGTAAATAGGGGAGCATATGCCTTATAGAAAGGATCTTACACAAGTTATTGAGATAGAGGCTATACTATGTATGTATATATGTATGTATTTATAACTGAGAGAGACCTCACAAAATTAAAAGGAAGAATATGTTAGCCAAAGGTTCCAGCTCTGACCACAATAGTTTTGACAAACTCTAATCTGTTTCTTGATAAAGATAGAGTCCTGAACTCAAGCTTCTGATTTAAATTTTATTATAAACACAGAAAAGATTTGTTTTAAAAATTGTACTTGATTGTATCATCTCCTCTGTAGGAACATATGTCCTGAATGTTTATGATGGCAGAATCTGAAACCTGCTTACATTCAGAAGTACATTATTCCATGAGTGGTCCATAGAACTATTTGCACAGTAAGGCACTCTAAAGATTGTTGTGATCTTTCATTTTCTATTTCACAGGATGCATTGGGAATACCTCTTAGCAGGGCTATGAGGAAAGTGGAAGAGAATGATGATAAGACTGTGTCACAAAAGATTGAAAGTTCTGTGGAGAAAAGTGATTGTCAGCTCCACAGCAAGAGGCCTGACCACAGGCTAGATGCAAAAAGCCAGCTCTCCACTGACACAAATAAAATGAATGAAAGGGAAAACAAATACGAGGTAATCCATTCTGCAAGCCAACAGACTCACCAGGACAAGCCATCCCACTCTCATGTTTCCCTAGCTGACACTCAAGAGCTTGATTTAAATCAGGATCCTGAAGCTGAAGATTTTAACTCAGCCAGAAGCACAGATGCTCTACAGAGTTCTAAACAAACCAAACAGAAGAGAACACCCTGCATGTATGGGACAGGTTGCTACAGGTAAAGTGGAATTGTAATTAAGCTAGGTTTCAGAGTAAACAGCCGTGTTAGTCTGTATTCGCAAAAAGAAAAGGAGTACTTGTGGCACCTTAGAGACTAACCAATTTATTTGGTAGATTCAAATTATGCTAGCAAGTCACTACTTACCCCAAATGGGAGATAATGGTCAATTCATTAGTTTCCTTTTTAAAAATATTGTAAGGAAAGAATTAGAAAAGATCAAATAGAGTAGCAATCTTTTTAGAAGCATAAAAAGGGATATTCTGGAAATGTTACTGACCAGTCAATATAACCTCAGCAGGGGGCGATATAGTTCAGCAAATTAGAAACCACAGTTCAATAAGCAATAGAACAACTTGCACCAGGCAGTTGCAAGTACAGTAGAGAAAAGGAATTGAATTGGAGAGAATGGCCGACGTGTGTGTATTTTATTAACAGACAAAGATTTTATTAGAAATTGTAATTTTATGTATGTGCATTTGTTGAAGCAATTGCATGTTCTATCTTCTCCCAACAGTTAGTTCTTCTTCAAGTAGTGTCCCGATGGGTACTCCACTCTAGGTGCACTTTTGCACCCTGCACATTTGATCAGAGATTTCTCATAGCAGTGTCTGTTCGGGCTGTGCACGTGCCAACTGCCCTCAGTTGCTTCCCAGCTGCCTCGGCCCAAGATGGATCTCTGAAAGTTGTCCCCATTGAGATTACCTCAACTGTGTCCCAGTTTTTATTCTAGTTCGTAGCATCCGTGTAATTAGTTAGTAAGTAGTAGCAGCTTTCATTTCCTAGTTTAAAAAAAAATTTTTTTTTCCATATATATTATATAGATATTACTTAGTAGATGGTTCTTGTTCACTGGGAGGTTATCATACGCCTATGTTTCAGACGTTGATTTGTCATGCTAAGAAGCAGTCCTGGTAACCAACAGGCACTCCTGGTGCATCTGTTGTCTCGGGGAATTACACGTTGCCCAGAAGTGTAACTTCTGTCTGTCATTAGAATCTAGAGCCAGAAATAACAGGGAGATCAAACTTCCCCTCCACATGATGAAGAGCTCTCTGTGCCCAGCTTTTGACCCAGGTCAAGGGTCCCCTCTCCCCATCCTTCTGGGTATATTGGTCTCCGAGCAAGTCTGCTGCCTCCACTGTCTCTGAGCCACGCTCCTCAAGGGCATCTAAGAGGAAGACCCAAGCCTCCTCTCATAAATCTTCCAAAGACCATGCTCAGAGTTCTCCAGGTCAGGAATCTACCTCAAAAAAACCGTTGTCGTTAGTACTGAAGTAGCTGAAGACACCATCTGCTCTCCAGTCCAGTACCCAGGAGGCTGCTGGTTCCTCAGGTATCGAGGGCACTGCTAGACCAAAAACCAGCCAAACCTCAGGCCTGGAAAGATCATCAGTACTGTCAGCAAACCAGGAAAGATCATCAGTAGTGTCAGCAGACTGAGGTGGCAAGAAGAGCTCTTCCTCTCCTGCCTTGGTACTGAGGAAGCCTGCTCGAGTTCCTACTGCACTTCCCTTGCAGGGACCGAGACTCACTCTACTTTCAGCTCCTTTTGCCACTATTACCTTGGTGCAGACCACAGACTCGGTACAGCAGGGGCTTTTGTTTTCCCAGGGACCTGACTGTATCTGAGATGCCCAAATCTCTGCTGTTCAGCTCTGGCATATTTTCAATACCAAGATCACCGGAAATTCACCTGGTATCGATAGTTTCATCTCATTTCTCTGGGTGCTCCATCATTCTCTAGTGAGTTTAAGGAACAGGATTCTGATGAAGACCTTGTCTCAGTTTCCCAAATATTGGTCCAGGGCTTTCCTCCTCACCCTTATAGAGGCCCCTTTCCAGAAGTCTCTGAGCTTATGACCACTCGTGGCCCAAGATCGCAGCCACCATCTCACTGGTTTGAACACCCATGGGTGCCCCCTCCTATAACACCTTCTTGGCCATACTGGGATCCTTGGTTAGCCTATTGCCAGAAATTTTTTAGGACTTCAGGCACAGCCCATCACAGAGAGAGGCAGCCTTCATTGCCTGCCCTCTCTAGAAGTCCTGATCCTCAAGAAGAAACCTCTGAGAAGCTGAGCCCATGAAGAGGTCTCTCCTGCAGCCAACATCTCCTGATGAAGCAGTTTTGCCTCCTCCTCCATCCTTGGTCAATGATTTTAAGCAGTTTCAGGATCTGGTCAAGAGAATTGCTGACTCTCTCTGCAGATATCTCTCAAGGAAGTTTGCCTCCTCATAAGCTGCTTGACATCCTTCAGAAAGCCTCATCTGCCTGCATAGCCTTAACTGTCAATGAGACCCTTCTGGACCCCACAAAGATCATTCAACACATCTGAGTTTCTATTCCACCTACATGCAAAAGAGTGGATAAGAAATACTACGTTCCAGACTGAGTTTTTATTTTCTCATCACTTTTTTAATTCTTTGGTGGTTAACGTAGTTAACAAATGTGGAAGGCAGCATCATGCTAAATCCACACCCCATGACAAAGATCGTAAGCGTCTAGAACTACTTGGTAGAAAATCTTATTTGTCAGCCTCCTTACAATTTAGAATTGTGAACTACAAGGTGTTAATGGTGAAATATAAATATATAAACTTCACCAAACTGAACTCTTTTGTGGACCACCTACTGGCGGAGCATGGAAAGCAATTCAAGGCAATTATTGGGTAAGGCCAACTGCTTGACAGAAAATCACTACAAGCAGCTCTCTTGATGCTGTTGATACTGCCACCTGTTTGATTTCTACAGTGGCAGTTCTGAGAAGGGCTTCCTGGCTCCAGCTCTCCAGAATTTCTAAAGTCCTTAATACGGTGGAAGGCCTCCCTTTTGATGGTTCTAAACTGTCTGCAGATAGCACAGATGATTCTCTGTGCATGTTAAAGGACTCCAGGGCTACTTTGCATTCTCGTGGGATTTATACACCTGCCTACAAAAGAATGTTCAGCAATTCCCAGACAGCTGAGAGATCCCATACTGCCCAATTCCCAACCTCCCAGAGGTGGTATGAATCACATCAGAAGAGAGAGAAATTCCAGAGAAGGAAACCATCCACCTTTCAGCTTTGACCTCTCATCCTTTCATCTCCAAACAGTAATTTTGATGGGCTGGTCCAGGGTCTGAATTACTATCCTCATCCTTACCAGCTGTATCAATTCACCTGCCTTCCTCCCTTTGGCACCTGCCTTTACCACTTCAGGCAGGCTTGGAGTCTATCACTACAGATAAATGGGTGTTGGAGGTCATCTCCACAGGGTACATCATCCACTTTTTCACTCTTCCATCGACAACACTTCTTTTCAATCCCTCTTCAGGGACCCCCTCACAAGAGCTTGGTTCGTCAAGGCAGAGACTCTCTCCTACACTTGGGGGCTACAAAACAGTTCCCATGCAGCACAGAGGAAAGGGGATATGTTCCAGGTTCATTCTGGTAACAAAAAAGAATGACCATTAGAGACCCACCACATATTCTATATTCCATAAACAAGAGCTGTGTCCTGCTCTAGAGGCAGTCTGGGTCACTGATCCCGGGGATATGCCTTTCACCTTCATTGGTTGTCGGATCTACTGAATGCATTCCCACCCACTCCTCAGATAGCCAAAGTTCTACTCAAAATAAAAAAGAACAAAGCCAGAGTCATCCTAATAGTTCTGACCTGTCCCAGACAAACATAGTTTCCTTACCTGTTACAGCTGACCGTTCACTCTCCAGGCCGCTCCTCATCTCCTCTACTGGGAAGCTCCTTCGCCCCAGTCTCCCTGAGTGCTTCGTCTCAAAACATGGTTGGTCGATGGCTCTTGGGATTAGAGACAACCTGATCAGAGGAGGTAAAAAAGTACTGTTACCCAGCAGAAAACAGTCTATTCGCTATGCATACTTTCAAAAATGGACAAGATTTGTCTGTTGGTGTGACCTCAAATGTATTCCATTGATGACCTCATTGCTGCCAGCTATACTGGACTGTATCCTAACACTAAAAAGTTTGGGACTATTGCTGAGCTCCATTAGAGTCCATCTGGCAGCATCATTGCTTTCCATTCTCAAATAGAGGGTTATTCCATTTTTGCCCACCCAACAACAGTGAAATCCTTCAGGGGGTTTGGAAATCTCTTTGGGACCTCAGTCTGGTTGTTAAATGCCTTACAAGACCACCATTTGAACCAATGGCTACTTGTTCACTCCTCCATTTATCAATGAAAACTGGATTGCTGACAGCCGTCATGTCGGCAAGCCCCCCTTTCACAGTATTTTTAAAGGACAAGGTCACATTGGTGGTCATGCCCCAGATTTTTACCTAAAGTCTCTCAGTTCCATATTAACCCACCCATTCACCTGCCAGTCTTCCTCCCTAAACCTCACCTAGATAAACAAGAGGCACTGTTGCACACTGTTACTGTCAGGCGAGCCCTAGCCTTCTATCTGGATAGGACTAAACCCTTCAGAAAGATTCCCTAATTGTTTCTCACTCACAGATATATCAAAAGGGTCTGCAGTCTCTAATCAAAGACTTTCCAGGTGGCTGACTGGATTAGTTAAAGCACCTTCAGACATACAAACTTACTCTACAGAGTCCATTTCCACCTCTACGGCATTTCTCAAAAACCTGCCCATTATTGAAATATGTAAAGTTTCTATGTGGGCATATATTCATACGTTCGCGGAATACTACGCAATAACTTATGACTGCTCCCAATACTGTGTTTGCTGTTCTTTTGCTGTACTTTTTTCCATGCTCTGCTCTACTCAGAAGCCCCCTTCACCTCAGAGGGAACTGCTCAGTAGTCACCTAAAGCGAAGCTCGCATAGGGGGACACATCTTGAAGAACCACAGTTACTTCATGAATCTTTTCATACTTTGACATATTTTGTTTTGAATATAACTTGGTGTCTATTTGTCTGTAGCAAATAAAAATTAAAGGTTTTTATGTGTTAATTCTTGCTTAAAAAATAAAATTGAGCAATGCAGAACTTAGAAACTCTACACCATCCCTGGCTCCCCTTATATCTTCTGCAATACTGAGTCAAGGAGGACTTCAGGGTCTCTCCAAGACTTGTTCAGTCCTGCAAAGTGTATGAGCTGTGCAAAACGTTGGAATGCTGCCTATTATGAATGTCCTGAGAAGCTTTTATTAGCTTTACAGAGTGGTTCCTTTGGGCTCCCTCTTCCTCTCCTTGCCCAACAGGATCCAGAGTTCCATGTGTTCCTTTATCCTCAGTGCCACCTACCTTACAGTCCCTTAAGAATTGCCCCATAGAGTTCCTTTTTGTCGTCTACTTCCCTTTGCCCTGCATAGACTTTTATAATAGCAAAAGGCTTGTCCAGCCATGAGTATTGCTAAGTCAGACAATAAGGTTGACTTGTGTAAAGAAGTGTTTTTAAAACATTAGTTAATACTTTAGACTTTTGGAGATAGATAATAAGGTGATAAGTAACAGTCAGCATGGATTAGTCAAGAACAAATTGTGTCAGACCAATCTGATAGCTTTCTTTGACAGGGTAGCAAGCCTTGTGGATTGGGGGAAGGGGTAGACGTAGTATATCTTGACTTTAGTAAGGCTTTTGATAACTGTCTCGCATGATCTTCTCATAAACAAACTAGGAAAATGCAACCTAGATGGAGCTACTATAAGGTGGGTGCAAAACTAGTTGAAAAACCATTCCCAGAGAGTAGTTATCAGTGGTTCACAGTCATGCTGGAAGGACATAATGAGTGGGGTCTTGCAGGGATCAGTTCTGGGTCCGGTTCTGTTCAATATCTTCACCAGTGATTTAGATAATGGCATAGAGAGTACACTTATAAAGTTTGCGGACGATACCAAGCTGGGAGGGGTTGCAAATGCTTTGGAGGATAGGATTAAAATTCAAAATTATCTGGACAAACTGGAGAAATGGTCTGAAATAAATAAGATGAAATTCAGTAAGGACAAATGCAAAATACCCCATTTAGGAAGGAACAATCAGTTGCACGAATACAAAATGGGAAATGACCATCGAGGAAGGAGTACTGCAGAAAAGGATCTGGGGGTCAGTGGACCACAACCTAAATATAAGTCAACAGTGTAACACTGTTGTGAAAAAAGCAAACATCATTCTGGGATGTATTAGCAGGAGTGTTGTAAGCAAGACATGAGAAGTAATTCTTCCACTCTACCCTGCGCTGATTAGGCCTCAACTGTAGTATTGCGTCCAGTTCTGGGTGCCACGTTTCAGGAAAGTTGTGGACAAATTGGAGAAAGTCCAGAGAAGAGCAACAAAAATGATTAACGGTCTAGAAAACATGATCTATGAGGGAAGATTGGAAAAAATTGGGTTTATTTAATTTGTAAAAGAGAAGACTAGGAGGGGAGATAAGTTTTCAGGTACAAGGAGTCCGGTGGCACCTTAAAGACTAACAGATTTATTTGGGCATAAGCTTTCTTGGGTAAAAAACCACTTCTTCAGATGCAAGGAGTGAAAATTACAGATTCAGGCATTATTATACTGACACATGAAGAGAAACGAGTTTTCAAGTACATAAAAGGTTGTTACAAGGAGGAGGGAGAAAAATTGTTATTCTTAACCTCTGACAAGAGGACAAGAAGCAATGGGCTTAAATTGCAGCAAGGGCGGTTTAGGTTGGACCGTAGGAAAAACTTCCTAACTGTCAAGGTGGTTAAGCACTGGAATAAATTGCCTAGGGAGCTTGTGGAATCTCCATCATTGGAGATTTTTAAGAGCAAGTTAGACAAACACCTGTCAGGAGTGGTCTAGATAATACTTTGTCTTGCCATGAGTGCAGGGAACTGGACTAGATGACCTCTCAAGGTCCCTTCCAGTCCTATGATTCTATAGCCTATAGTCAGGAACAAGTATTGCTAATAACTTTGCTTAAATAGGACAGTTCTCTTCCAATACAGTCTATGCAAAAGCTTAAGGAGATTTAACTGTGAGGAAAGTTAGAAGGGTTGTAACCAGCCATATTTGAGCTTGGGATGCAAAGAAATTTTAACCACAAGCAAATTTGAAATCAGGGTTTATGATTCAGGACAGGAGACAGTGGGGCTGGATTAAAGATGGGCTGTTTACATTTTCTCAAGGCATATTTCACTGTGGAGCAAAGGATAAAGGGGAGCCAGTCAAAGTGTTGCTTACATAAAATCTTATGTAGGTAAAACAGAATAGATTCAAAAATATGACCAAAGGATCATAAACTTGCCTTAAAAGGTTCTGATTACCTTTTCCAGACCTGATTAAGAGCTCTGTGTAGCTTGAAAGATTGTCTCTTCCACCAGCAGAAGTTGGGCCAATAAAAAGATATTACCTTTCCCACCTTGTCTCTACATGCTAATAAGTCCGTCTTAGCTGCATTTGTTTGTGAGATTGTGGCAGGGAGGAAGTTGAGACAGGATTTTACAGAATGATGCATGATCATGTTGAAAGAACAATGAAGGCATACAAGAGAGAGTATCTTTACTCCACTTTCATAGTCAGTAATGACTTATTGCCGTGTTTCCATTTTCCCTGAGGACGTCCATAAGAAGATGTGGGTTAGGATACAGAGTTGTAAGTTGAATTAACAAAAAGAATCACTAACACCATAGTTTTAAAATCTTTATTGGTAAATCTGTCTGGTTGCAATTCACATTAATTCATATTCTCTTTATTGGCAACTCATGTGTTTTAGTCCTTTCAATTTATCTATCCTAAAATAGACTTTCTGTTCTTGGCAATGATTCTGTCAGAAGCCATTAACTTTGTAAGACAAGGAATACTAGTCACAAAGTGAGGCATAACAGAAACCTTGTGCTTGTGGACAAGAGTTTCATGTAAATACTGTTCAGTATTGGAAGCAGCAGCTTCAGCTTACTTTAGAAGTCACTCAGAAAGTGAACATGGATCAACCTTACCTTACTTGTTTACAGCTGGAGAAATAATTTTGTAGCTTTGGTCATCATGTTAAAAGCAATTTTTTTAAATAATTAAGAATGCTGGTTGATTGGGGATTTGTGTATGCGGTTGAGGGTGACTGAGTTTTTAGATAAATAAGTGTGAAATGGGAAGCTGTTGGTTATGTATAACACAACATATGGTTCTAATAGCTGAGGTGCCATGATCACAATGTATAGGGGTGAGGGGCTCAGAAATTGATCTGCAGAGGGCAACAGATGGCTTGAATTGGCCCTGTTTTCTAATGCTTGTTGTCACCTTCCTTTCCAACGGACCTATCTTCTTCACTGACCAGTGTCTTGCTCAAGCAAAATGTCAGATGGATGTTTCTCCTTTTGTTCCTCTTTTAAAAGAAAAGGACCTCAGTCCCCCTTTTTGAGAAGTTAGCTTTGGGGACTGTGGATAAAAATCTCTCAGCCACTACTAAACGTCTGTATGCATTCATCTGGTATTTTTCACAACTTATAACAAAAACGTTTCTGAATTGGCAGCAGTCACACCACCACTTCTTCAGAAAAGACAAGCATCTCATATGAGTTTAGAAGACGATAAGCTTGTTGAAATTCTTTTGCCGCCAGTCGTATGTCCTGCTATTGCTGATACTTGAGTTGCCATTTCAGTCATTGCTTCTAAATTATATAAGGTGAATCCTGACTTAAAACAAGCTTGTGCTTGTGCAATTGAACTTTTCCATGACTAGTTATTCCCTTAAATCCTCCTCCTCCCTAGATGGCAATGGTGCTTCTTTTCAGACTTTATGAGTGTTCCTACAGTTACTTATGGCTCTTCATTCACTGTTCTCCACTTCAGCAGCAGTTGAATGGCGTTGAGAGTTTCACTTTCAGGCTGACAAACTCCTGCCAGAAGGCCCTGTTTGTTGGATGTGACCTAGGAATAGTAACACATAACCGATTAAAATAGCATTCAACCTTCTACTCCATATGTACTAAGTTTACAGTAACCAGCATATCCTTCTAAGAGAGATCCTGGGCCACAGGTGAACTTTTTGCAAACACAATGATTCTTCCCTATTATGTGTGTCTATCCGAGGAACTCCCTCCCCTCTCCCCCCCCCCCCATTCAAGTCTTTTAAAATTGTAGCTGACAATAAAAACTAAAGAAAAATTGACCTCTGCAACACACTTATGCTCCTTGTACCTTCAGGCATTCCTTTTTATAAATCACAAACTGACAGTTTCTTCCCATAGCTGGAGGCACTTCAGCTAGAGGAGAAGGCCTGGTGATCTGCTCTCATACCACTAATCCTATCACCAAGCTTTGGGAGAATGTCTGCAGATTCAAATTCAGTGATACCACATCACCTTTGTTCCAAGGATAAGATAGTGTCACTAATGGCTACGTGACAGTTTCCATTATCCCTAATCACAACAACTCCAGATTTGCTTTAGAATGAAATAAATTGGGTCAATGTTCAATTCAGTTGTGAGCCAACCCCATTGTCTGGGCTCTCTCAGGACAATAGTAAAGGCTAAATTCTTACATGCTGATTTGTTTTTCATGTGTTTTTGTGCCAGCCCAAATGGTTCTCCCTGTCAATAGATGGTTGTTGGTCTGCTGCTGTTCTTGTTTGTTTGCGCTGCATTAATGCCTAGATGGGGCAACCAAAATCAGGCTCCCTCTGTACAAGGTGCTGTATATACATAGTACAAAACTGTCCCTGCTTCATGGTGCTTACAGTGTAAATAGACAAAGGGTGGTGGAAAGACTGTATATCCCCATTTTCCAGATGGGGAATAATCAAGTGATTTGTCCAGGGTTTTAAAAGGAGTGTGTGGTACAACCAGGAACTGAACTAGGATCTCCAGAGTCCCAAGCCAGTGCTTTAACCAAACCACAATACCATACTTTGTCTCAAGTAGTCTCAGCTTAATTTACTCAGCTTGAGTCTGGAAGCTGTTGCACCCTTTATACAGGGACAGTGACCTCACCAAAGCTCTTGTGTTTCATGTCTGCACTTCTTAGAAGGGACAGATATAGAACCTGTTGTCTGAACTGGCAGAACAGGACCCACAGGAATTCTTGGCTTCGCATACACATTTTTTTCTAAATATGTTATATGTTACTCCCTTCTGAAAATGGAATATCTTTAGTTTTCCTTAAAATTAAACTTAGCCCAGCATTTGATAAGCCTCTCTAAGTTCTCTCTTCCAGTAAACTTAATGATGGAGTATGTTACTATAGACACATGCTACCATGTCAGAACTTTAGATTTAAACTCTTCACGTTTACAATCAATAGTGTAATAGCTATGGTTTGTGATTGCATTTTTGTTAATGGGACTCCAATGGTGGTGATACTGTAGCAGCAAAGTCATTGTTTTTTTAAAAAATTGATGTTCCAAATGACTTTGTTGCTTGTATACCTATCAAAAGCCTTCTAGGAAATCAATGAGAATTAAAATCCAATCTATTGATTCAAATCAGCTCGACTGACTTTGTAACTGGTTTGATTAAAGACCCTTTAGCTAGTCAGGAATCTTAAAAAACTGTAGTAAATAGCTCCTTGTCACAGCAGGAAGATTTTTCCTGGTGGTTAATTCCTTTGATTTTTGGTAACTGTCATTTTTTGTTCAAATGCTTTGTTTAGCAGCAAGTTGGGTATATAATAACTAAAATTTTCTATAAATTACTGTAAAGCTGCAGGTATTAAATAACTCAGGTATATCAAGTATAATTTAAAGCTTTTATTTTACAAAGCCGCATAGCTTGTGAATCTTTATAGGCATATAAAATACTCTTGTAAGTAATGTATTGAACTTACTTACACAAGAAAAACCATGTTGTTCTGGTCAGCTGAACATTAGTGTTCTCCACTGTCCAAGAGTTTATTATAGAATTCAGCCATTTCGACAGTGTAGCATATGGGTCATTCCCTAGTGTAATGGATGTGGTGTTCCTTTACTTTTGTCTGAATTGTTTTGTGCCTTAGAAAAGTAGAAAGTTAACTGAAAGTACAGCAATGGGGAGAATGAGTAGGTTGTTCTTCTGCTGTCAAGAAGGGAAACATTGGCTTATCTATGGTATATAATTTGATGCTTTTATTGTGCATGCTGGTAACATTGAGCAGAACATGAAATGAAAGCAGAACAGCTAGGACTTCGTCAGACAGGACAGGGTAGAGTTTAATATTTTATTTGCCCTGATGGCCATTTAAGCTTCTTCACACATAGTATGTAATTTGACAGTTAACTTAAATCAGTCAGTGTCCCTAAGAAATCTGTATGCTTGATTGAACAAAAAATGATCAGAAAGACCTCCTCTGGTGAAAGGCCAATTATTCAGTGATCTTCATGTTTTGTATAAAGTATCCCTAAAAAGAAAACTGACATATAAAATTCTGTAACTTCTAGACATGACTGCTGTTGGACTTGAGGCGTTAGATAGAAACCTACTGCTGTCTGAATCTTGAAGTGGAAATGAACATAAAAATCAATTCAAGAGCATTATTTTCTTTTGGATCGTTCTGGAAGCTGTGTTAGTTAACCTTGGTGGTCTTCTATTCTCCTTGCTTATCTAGGTAACATATTAGCATTACCTCTAGAAAAATAATTGAACCAACTGACTCTAGGAAGGTTTGGTTTGATGATTATTCTTAAACAAAAAAGGTCAGTTGATTTCCCAAGACATCATTAATTTGGTTGTGCTTAATCTGACGGAAGGAAGTGATGATGATCTCTAAAGGGTTCGGTGATAGTTTAAAAAGATAAAATGACTGTTAAATGCAACTTTAGAGTGTCTGTCTGCAGTTAGTGCACGCAACTTCAAGTGTGGCCTAGTGGGTTGAGCAGACCACTGAGTCTGGATTCAAGTGGTATAGTTGACAATAACTAGCTGTGTGACTTTTGACAAATCACTTACCTTATCATCAGTTAACCCATCTATAAATGGGTATATTTGTATAGTGCTTTGAAATCCTTGTACTACATAAAAGTACATTATGCTGTTAATAGTTTTAGTATCTGGTCTCAGATGTAGCAGAAGCTTCACAATCACCTGCTTCAAATTTTTGAGTTTCTGCATGGGTCACAGGATTGGAGTAAAATGAGCTTAATATGATTGTATAGAGCACTTTGTAGAAGCTACAGCTGAAATCCCCAGACTTCTCACTATGGTGGCACTGATGTGCTGAGGCTGGTAGTACTCAGTGGCTTTCGTGGTCGTATAGATGATTCTTCTTAGGGGTTCATGGCCACTATGACAATCGTGGAGTTGTCCCACGTGGCTTCTGGCTTCGTGTATATAGCAATCCTCCTGTCTGAACTAGTGTCTGGAATGGGATTGCAATTTATGAATGTAATGATTGCATCTTACATGTCATGGTCCAATAATTACATCTTGCAGTTTGAGATTCGGGCATTCCTTTTTTTGTCAGAGAAAAGAGCCTATTTTCATGGTCTGCTCAAGTAGACTGAGGAAGATGCATTTTGGCATCTTGTACGCCTGTCAACGAGAGAGAGAAAGACAAAGAATTGTGTAAATATGCGTATAGGTGTTTGTATTTATTTATGGATTTTAAAAGATAAAAATTGCGAATACAAAAGAGGCTGCAGTTTAACTGTTTAAGTAGGGCAAGTAAAACAGCAATCATTAATGTGTATATTGTATGGAAATAGTTAATTGAAACATACTTTGGAAGATGACCACTAAGGGAGATTCTGTACTATAGTAGGGTAGTTTACTGTTCTAGGAACTGATCTGAAGAGTTGGGTGTCAGGAAAATAAGACCCAGCTATTCCTAAGTAAGGACTTGTCTCTACAACTGGGTTATCAGTTCTGTAGGTATTTTGTAATAGAGTTTTACCTCTCCATAGAAAGACTTTTTTCCTCATGTCCCATCTTGGTACAGAAGTACTGAAAAAAGCACTTGAAGTTTGTATCAGGCCATTAGTTACCATATACTACTTCAATTTGAAGTCAATGGGGAAAACTCCTATTTAACTTTTATCGGAGCACAATCAAGTCCCGTGAGCTAAGACAAAGAAACTGAAAACTTTTATATGATTTGCTATGAAAATAGGTCTTAAATGACTAACATTACAGAATTGAAGCTTACCACGACATACAAAGCCACAAACAGATGAATAATTATGCATTGTGGAATATAAACTTGCTTGAATTAGCTGCACAGCATTCCCCATTTCTGTATGCACATGAGTAGTGAATGTCATATTGTTTACTTTTACTTACATATGTTCCTTAATATCACAGGAAGAATCCAGTTCATTTTCAGCAGTTCAGTCACCCTGGTGACCGCGATTATCATGATGTGGCGGTTGTAAGTCAAGATGATGATGATGATGATGACAGACCTGAATGTCCATATGGAACTACTTGTTATAGGTAAGAAACATAATTCAATACAGTTGTCTGTCTGTATTTGTAAAGCAAGACATATTTTAACTGGGAGCTATGCAAACAAAATGATGATACAGTAGTGTGTAGTTCTTGAAATTAAATCTTGGGTATAGCTTACTGTTGTGGCATTTTTTTTGACAGGGTTATGTTTTATTGCCATCTGAAGCTTGCCTTGAACAGTCCTATAGTATTTTTGTCACTAATATTATTTGTTGCAAAGGTACCTCTGATAGTGACCTGATCTAACAGGTTTCAGAGTGGAAGCTGTGTTAGTCTGTATCAGCAAAAACAAGGAGTCGTCCTTGTGGCACAATAGAGACTAACAGATTTATTTGGGCATAAGCTTTCGTGGGCTAAAACCCACTTCATCAGATGCATGGAGTGGAAAATATAGGAGACAGGTATAAATACACAGCACATGAAAAGACAGGAGTTGCCTTAACAAGTGGGGGGTGGGGTTGTCAGTGGTTAACGAGCCAATTCAATTAAGGTGGAAGTGGCCTATTCAATTGGCTCGTTAACACTGACACCCCCTCCACTTGTTAAGGCAACTCCTGTCTTTTCATGTGCTGTGTATTTATACCTGCCTCCTGTATTTTCCACTCCATGCATCTGATGAAGTGGGTTTTAGCCCACAAAGCTTATGGCCAAATAAATTTGTTAGGCTCTAAGGTGCCACAAGGACTCCTCATTGTTTTTGCTGATCCAACAGGCATGTTAAAAAGATAAACCTTACATCCACAATGGGAATGTCGGTGAATAAGTTTCCAAAGTTATGGAGGTTGAAGATCTATCTACCCTTTATATCCTTTATTTGAAAGAGAGAATGAGTTACTCATTCACTACAGCTTATCTGACAAGTGCTTTTTTTTGGTATGCCATGTTGTTGTAGCCATGTTGGTCCCAGGATATTAGAAAAGATGGGTGAAGTAACATATTTTATAGGCTCAAGTTCTGTTGATGAGAGAGAGACAAGCTTTCAAGCTTACAGAGCTCTTCTTCAAGTCTGAAGAAAAAAGTACACATTCTTTTTGGGCTAGCATTAGTATCCTGACTTCTTATACACGTGTCTTACATCTAATCTGTCACAACAAATACAAATATTTTAATATTCAACACTTTGATTTCTTAGAATAACATGCACACAATTTAATTCACTTTTAAAATATGTCTTGATAAGTAGTAAAGTCCACCTCATGGTGTGAAAGTTCTGCATTTTCTTTTAATGTATATTTAGAATTTGGACAATTGATTGTTTGAAAAGATATCAGCAAGTTTCACTTCACTGCCCAATATACACAGTTAGAGGTTTATCCAGCTGAAATTAATGGCTGCTAGACTTATTGGGCAAAGTCATGTCTTGAAAAGTTGTCAGCATTTCTATTGGGACGTACTGATGCATGAACAACTTCCTTTAACATTACTGACCTCTATACACACAAGTCTAAAAAAAATTCCCCATAGCTTGTTTGGAAACTGGTGACTCTAAAGATGTTCTTAAAGTGCAGTTCTCCTTTGAAAAATGACAGAACCAACACAGCTTCAAGAGAGAGAGTTGGATGCTGTTTTGGTTTGTGCATCAATGTAATTTTTATAAAAACGAAGGAGTCCTTGTGGCACCTTAGAGACTAACAAATTTATTTGGGCATAAGCTTTTGTGGGCTAAAACCCACTTCATCAGATGCATGGAGTGAAAAATACAGTAAGCAGTATATATATTACAGCACATGAAAAGATGGGAGTTGCCTTACCAAGTGGGGGGTCAGTGCTAACAAGGCAAATTCAATTAAGGTGGAAGTGATCTATTCTCAACAGTTGATTACTTTTGTAGTGCTAACGAGGCCAATGCAATCAAGGTGGACATCGCTCATTTCCAACAGTTGACAAGAAGGTGTGAGTGTCAGCAGAGGGAAAATTACTTTTTGTAGTGACCGATCCTCTCCCAATCTTTATTCAGGCCTAATTTGATGGTGTCCAGTTTGCAAATTAATTCCAGTTCTGCAGTTTCTCCTTGAAGTCAGTTTTTGAAGTTTTTTTGTTGAAGGATGGCCACTTTTAAGTCTGTTATTGAGAGTCCAGGGAGATTGAAGTGCTCTCCTACTGGTTTTTGAATGTTAGAAATCTTGATGTCTTATTTGTATCCATTTATTCTTTTGCATAGAGACTGTCTGGTTTGGCCAATGTACATGGCAGAGGGGCATTGCTGGCACATGATGGCATATATCACATTGGTAGATATGCAGGTGAATGAGCCCCTGATGGTGTGGCTGATGTGGTTAGGACCTATGATGGCTCCGGGGTGTCAACGGCGCACAGTGGGGCTAAGGCAGGCTCTCTGCCTGCCCTGGCTCCGCGCCGCTCCCAGAAGCAGCCAGTATGTCCAGCTGTGGTTCCTGGGGGTGGGGTGGGGCAGGGCAGGGCAGGTGGCTCCACAGTGCACTGCCCTTGCCTGTGGGTACCACCCCTGAAGCTCCCATTAGCCGCCAATTCCCAGTGGGAGCTGCAGGGGGCAGTTAGGGTGACCAGATGCCGTGATTTTATAGGGACAGTCCCAATATTTGGGGCTTTGTCTTATATAGGCTCCTATTACCCCCCACCCCCATCCTGATTTTTCACACTTGCTGTCTGGTCACCCTAGAGTCAGCGCCTGCAGGCAAGGGCAGTGCACGGAGCCCTCTGCCACCTCCTCCCCAAGGGGCTGCAGGGATGTGGTGCCATCCGCTTCCGGGAGCAGCACAGGGCCAGGGCAGGCAGGAGCCTGCCTTAGCTCAACTGCACCATGGGGCTGGCAATCCTGCCGGCCAGATTGAAAGCCCTGATGGGCCAGATCTAGCCCGCGGGCTGTAGTTTGCCCTCCCCTAGGCTAACTACATTTTAAGAACCATTATCTGTCTGTAAATCAGGGATGGGCGAACTTTTTGGCCCGAGGGCCACATGGGCGTTCTGAAACTCTATGGAGGGCCGGGTAGGGAAGGTTGTGCCTCCCCAAACAGCCTGGCCCCTGCCCTCTATCTGTCCCCTCCCACTTCCTGCCCCCCTCAGAACCTCCAACCCATCCAACGCTCCTTGTCCCCTGACCACCCCCTCCCGGGACCCTGGCCCCTAAGCACCCCCCCAGGACCCCACCCCCATCCAATCCCCCCCTGCTCCCTGTCCCCTGACTTTCCCGACCCCTGTTCACACCCCAGCCCCCAGACAGGCCCCCCCGGGACTCCCACACCTATCCAAACTGCCCTTCCCCCTCCCAGAACCTCCACCCCATCCAACCTCCCCCTGCTCCCTGTCTTCCCCCTGGTATCCCTTGCCCCTTATCCAACCCTCCCCTTACCATGCTGCTCAGAGCAGCAAAGTCCCACCGCCCGGCCAGAGCCAGCCACGCCGCCGCCGTGCTGACCAGCAGGAGCGGTGGACCAAGCACTGGTGGTGCATGGCTCTGAGGCTGCAGGGGAGGGGAGACAGCGGGGGAGGGGCTGGGGGCTAGCCTCCCCGGCCGGATGTGGCCCACGGGCCGTAGTTTGCCCACCTCTGCTGTAAATTGATATTTAGAATAAAAAGGACCTGGCTGATGTTTTGAATGCTTTGGTCTGATTAGGACAGGATTTTTCAAGTGGCCTGTTGCTTCAGGATTTTATCACTATACTCAGCAGATGATTTTTCTTAAGCCTTTGAGCTCCAGCTCAAATTGTGTTCTCCTGTTGGGTTTGAAGCTAGAACTAATTTGAATATCAATCCCCCAATCAAAGGGAAATATCACCTGAAAAGAAAGAAGAAATGTAACCTAGACATTTGAATTGGATTAAAAGAAAAAGCAAGAAAAGATTTCTTTTAAATCCATTACCCAAAACAATATTTACGATTATTATAAAAATGGTACAGTTTGACATGAGACTAAAACATTTTCTTATGTTCACCTTGAAGTGTAACTGAGGCTTTTCATAATAAAGTTCTTTCTATATTGAATTGAAAAACCACTACCACTGAAGTCTCCTTTGTAAATTAGCAATCCATTACTCTTGCACTTAGTGTCTGTTCTGTTAAGCTTTGGTCATATGATGTACCACAAGCCAGTGTGACAAGAGGTCCAACTCCTAAACTCCTCTCTTTATTAGGAGTTGTTTGGATGGAATTTTATAAAAATAGAAGGAAACTGAAAGGACAGCTCTTACTTGTAATTTCCAGTGCTGTTGCCAAAGTACATTTTCTTTTAGCCCTAGCCCCAAAACAAGTCTATTTTCTTTACCCTGGTGTTGGGGTTCTTAGAGGCAATCTTCAGATGCAGAAGTTCCGTTTGTTTTCCACTCTTCTTCCTTCAGTGGTCTGCTCTGGGTGTCAAAGGCTACAACACAATTAGCTTTTCCTAAAGTTCAAAATAAGCAGTTGCAAGGGGTTAGCAGATGACTGAGGCCAGGTCTATACTACAGACCTATAGCAGTATAACTACTGTAACAGGGTTGGGCCAGATGGCTACAGGAGAGTGATAGAAGACAGATATATTAGCCCCAGGTTAAGCAGTAAGGTACGGTAACAGGGGCAGTTCCAGAACAATCAGGAACTTGCTGGAACCAGTTAAGGCAGACAGGCTAATTAGGACACCTGAAGTCAATTAAGAAGCTGCTAGAATCAGTTAAGACAGGCAGGCTAATCAGGGCACCTGGTTTAAAAAGGACCTCACTTCAGTCAGGGAGGGGCGTGCAAGGAGCTGAGAGTGAGAGGGCGTGGTGCTGGAGGACTGAGGAGTACAAACGCTATCTGGCATCAGGAGGAAGATCCTATGGTCAGGATACAGAAGGTGTTGGGAGGAGGCCATGGGGAAGTAGCCCAGGGAGTTGTAGCTGTCACACAGGTGTTACAGGAAACACCGTAGACAGCTGCAGTCCACAGGGCCCTGGGGTGGAACCCAGAGTAGAGGGCGGGCCCAGGTTCCCCCCATCCCACCAACTCCCTATTGGATACAGGAGGTGTTGACCTGGAGTGTGGGTCCCACCAGAGGGGAAGGTCCCTGGCCTATCCCCTGACCCACTAGGTGGACCAGCAGAGACTGCGGGGATTGTTCTCCTCCCTTTCCCCATGCTGGCCAGCGATGAGGTTAGCTGAGTGAATGGCAGGTTTGAGCCACTAGCAAAAGTGGCCAAACTGAGGACTACCGTGAATCTCTGAGGCGAGCAAATCTGCCAATAAGCTCAGGACCCACCAAGGCAGAGGAGGAACCTTGTCACACTACGTTGCCCAAGGGTGTGAAAAATCCACACCCCGTGGTAATGTAATTATACAGACCTAACCCACCTAATAGACAGTGCTGTGTCAACATAGCTACCCAATCTTGGGAAAGTGGATTAACTATGCCGACAGGAGAAGCTCTCCCGTCTGTGTAGGAGTATCTTCACTTAAGCGCTACAGTCGCTGTACTAAGCAGTCAGGAATTAAGTGTGTTAATTCTGCTGCAGCTCAGGACATGCATTTCCCACCCCACTATCCTTGTGTGGAACTCCACTGTCTGGCCAGCCAAAGAGTAATAGTTATCCATCTAAACCAGTGGTTCTCAACCTGTGGGCTGCTTGCGGCCCAATCAGTGCACAGCTGCAGTCCATGTGACCTCCTCAGGGCTGTAACTAGAGCTGAGCAGGAGGGACACCTGCCCCGGGTGCAGAGCTGCTGGTGAGGATGTAAAATGGGACAGCGGAGGATTGGGTCCAGCAGCAACAGCAGGAGGCTAGGGAGCTCAGCGCTCCCCTCCTCCCTCGCAGGATCGTGGCTCCAGTGACCCTGGCTAGAGCTAACTTCCCAGTATTAGGATCACAGGGGCAGGGCGGGCTGCATGGCTGAATTATGTGCAGCCAAGGTAGGAGACCAATGGGGAAGGGGTGCAGGGGCCTGGAATGTGGGGGGCAGGTGCAGGGGTCCAGAGACACGGGGAGGGGAGTTCAGCTGGTGCATGGGGGGACAGACTGTAGGTGGGGGGACTGGTGACTGGGGGATGTCCCTGGATGGGGGACTAGATACTGGGGCACAGACCCTGGATGGGGGGGTTGAGTACTGGGGGGCACTCGTTGGGGGGCAGTTGCTGGGTGCTGCTGGGGGGTAATTCCTAGATGGGGGCTGTGTGCATGGGGGGCAGTGGCCGATCTGTGGCAGTGGCCTCAGGTGGCCGATCTGTCTTGGACAGGGCACCCTGTCTCTGCAGGGCAGGCACAAGTTTTAGCCCAGTGTTGCGGGGGTCTGGATGCTGGGGGGTACAGTCCCCGGGGTTTTGGATGATGTGGGGGGAGGCAGTCTGGTGAGGGGATGGGGGACAGTCATTTGGTGGAGGATCTGGGTGTATGGGTGACAGTCCCTGACTGGGGGATTGGGTGCATGAGGGGGCAGTCCCTGGCTGGGGGGGGCTGGGTGCCCCGCACTGTGCAGGGCTCTCCATCTTTGCAGGCAGGCTCGGCAGCCTTGCTCTCCAGGGGCTCAGCCCTGCCACACCACCACCAGCAGTGCAGAATTGAGGGTGGCAATACACCATGCCATGCCACCCTTGCAGTAAATTAATTTTAACAGTTAATATTTTGACTGACTTTGCTAATTTAAAATGCCTGTGGTAGACATTTGCCAGTGTTGAAATGAAAGGTGCTATATCGATTTGAATTGTATTGCTGTCATATAACAAATACTAAACTTCTTTTTTGTGTAGCTGTTCAGGTAGTGTATATATTGTGTGGATGAGGCCCACATAGAGAGCTGCATATGTGGCCCACCATAGTAAATAGTTTAAGAACCACTGATCTAAACATTTTAACACTCTAACACAAATCAATGGCAAAAGTGCTGCTGAGTGATATTAACTGGTAGTATTATGGTGATCCTGCTTATCATAGTAGCTACTGTCAGCCTGCCATGTAACAAATTTAAATTGTTTGTAACCCTCATGCAACTGGGGTTGGAAATAAAGGTATTTTACCAGCAGTCCTGTGTTTGTTTGTAGTGCTGGGGGGTGTTAATTCCTAGGTCTATAGGGGGTGCTAGAATCATAGGCCTTTGGGATATATTACTTTCTCATACTGCTACTGCTTTCTGTCAGTTTCTATTAAACCATAAAGTTGTTGTTTTAATTGTACACGTTATACTGTTATCTAAACTAGACTAAAACAATTGATGGGAAGATGTAGAAATCTGTTCAAGCTTCTTTTTAGAAGAATCTGAAAACTAATTTGTGTTTATAGTTATATACAGACCTTTGTAGTACTTTTACCATATGATTGTAATATATTAGAATGATTAAATGTGTTTTATAGTAATTTATTTACACTTTAAATTGGTTTAGACAAAAATGGTTTTTCAAGTTCATGCCTAAAATGTTAGCTGAATTTCTACTTTTTCAGACTACTGGAATATAATTTAATAAATGTATTTTTTACTAGTAGTTTAATATATATTGACATGTTAAAGAGCAAAATAAGTTGCTAATCTGTGCTAATAATGCCAAAAACCAAAAATCTTTTCAGTTATTTATGACTGGGTATAATTAACAGCTTTAAAAAGGGTTTCCAATGGTTTTTTCCCACCTTTCTCTTGTTTGTAATATCTTAGATGCATACAATATTTTTTTCCTGCTTTTATACCCTAACACTTGGTAAACTTCAGTTATTGTAGTGTTTTATATGCATTTTTTATGGAGTACCAGCTAATTTAGCTCTGCTGAGTGGACTTTCTTGTCTGTGGTGTAAACACAGTTCTAGGAGTGTGGTGCTTTCTGCCATCTCTGCTGTGCAGACTAAAAATATTGTGAAATTATGATTGAATGTTACCTGTTTGGGATTTTGTTTCATTTAATTTCTTAGCAGTAACGTAATGTACAGTTGAAGAAGCCTAGAATCCATATATTTCCCATCAGATTATAACAATCTGAACGCAAGTATGTGGCAGTCACTGTAAAAATTGGCATCCGTGAGTGCTACTACCTGGCAGGTGTTCCTGCACCTCTGATCACTGTGCACTCTACCAGGGTGCAGGCTTCATCTACGGCATTCCTGGCTCAGGTTCCCATCCAGGAAATCTGCAGAGCAGAGACGTGGTCCTCCATACACACTTTCGCTGTGCATTACGTGATTACTCAGCAGGCCAGAGACGATGCGACCTTTGGAAGAGCAGTACTCCAATCAGTGGACAGCTCCGACCCCTCCTCTTGAATTTGGGCTTGGGAGTCACCTGATTGGCATGGACATGAACAAGCACTCAAAGAAGAAAGAACGGTTACTCATTTCTCGTAACTGTTGTTCTTCGAAATGTGTTGTTCATGTCCATTCCAATACCCACCCTCCTACCCCTCTGTTAGAGTAGCTGGCAAGAAGGAACTTAAGGGGTGGAGGGTTGGCAGGCCTCTATATTGAACACCATGAAGGCGTGACTTCAAGGGGCGCCTGGGCCAACCCAATGGATGCTGCTAGGAGAAAAATCTTCCAGCCATCATTCATGTGCGCACCCACACACCTGATTGGAATGGACATGAACACATAAGAATGGCCATACTGGGTCAGACCAAAGGTCCATCCAGCCCAGTATCTGGTCTACCGACAGTGGCCAATGCCAGGTGTCCCAGAGGGAGTGCACCTAATGGGTAAGGATCAAGTGTTCTCTCTCCTGCCATCCATCTCCACCCTCTGACAAACGGAGGCTAGGGACACCATTAATGGACTTAACCTCCATGAATTTATCTAGTTCTCTTTTAAACCCTATCATAGTCCTAGCCTTCACAACCTCCTCAGGCAAGGAGTTTCCACAGGTTGACTGTGCGCTGTGTGAAGAAGAACTTCCTTTTATTTGTTTTAAACCTGCTGCCCATTAATTTCATTTGGTGGCCCCTAGTTCTTATAGTATGGGAACAAGAAAATAACTTTTCCTAATTCGCTTTCTCCACACCACTCATGATTTTATATACTTCTATCATATTCCCTCTCAGTCTCCTCTTTTTCAAGCTGAAAAGTCCTAGCCTCTTTAATCTCTCCTCATATGGAACCCGTTCCAAACCCCTAATCATTTTAGTTGCCCTTCTCTGAACCTTTAATAATGCCATCTCAAAGAACAACAGTTACGAGAAGGGAGTAACCATTTTTTTTTTTTTAATGTTCCACAGGATTTTGTAAGGAAAACACATAAATGCATCATAGCCTGTTGTGAGAAAGCAGGATGTCTATCTCACTGAATAGGGGATTGTTGGGGCTTCTGACATTCAGAAAGATGTGGTGATCTTTTGTTGCTGCTTTTTGGTGACCAAGAGACAGTTGAGGCTTTTGGCTCTGGGGAGTGGATGCATCTCCTTTTTCCTTCCTCCTTTTGGGCAAAGCAGTTAGGTGACTTTAAATTTGGGATGATGAAGAAATTTTTTAATAGTAATTGTCTGTGCCAATATCTGCTACCATATCCGCACTGATGGAGCACAATAGCTTGATCTCTCTCCTCAAATAAGGAGGGAGTTAAATACTTTAGTTAAATACTTTAAAATGCCAACATTGTCACCCGTCCTCTTAGTCTTCATTAGTAATACCTGGAGTTGAATGGGGCATTTGACATTTCTGAATTTGTTTCCAGCTGTCTCTAGAATCAGGCAGATCTCACTTCAGCTTGTATTCAGTTCACATTTTGAAGGTTACTTTCACAGCTACAAAGACTCCTGCCTCCACATGAATGTGTGGTGGTTGAAATAGCAGTACTGAAAATGCTTCTCCTACACAAGTACTTAATAATTTAGTCAGTAGCTCCCAATTCTCCCATCAGTTCCACAGCGGCACTGAAAGGGCCTATACTCAGTGGCACGTTTGCAAGACTGACCCTCACACAGAGCTTCAACAAACTCTTTTCTCATATAAATAGATATTTCCCCCCTTTTTAAGTGCATATCTTGTTTGAGTTGGGTTTTTTCATTTTATTCAAGAGTTTTCTCAGATTCTGGAAAGCATAAAAATAATTCAACTGAATACTTCAATGTAAACATGCTGTAAAAAGCAGAAGCAATATGATTACTGGAATTAATTTTGTTTAATACTTTTTGAAGTAATGCAAACAATGTGGATTCTCAATTATTTATGTATATTTGAAATATCCAAATTTCTATGAGCAGTCAGATTTGTTATTGCTAGATAAGAAATGCTTATCTTCATACTTGTCTCTGAACAGTTTTCAAATATTGTTTAATGTTCAAAGTGACTAGTGAATGAAAATCATCCAGATATGAAAGCATATCTGGGGACATGTTTTCTATTTTTCTGAAATGTAGCCATTTTAGAACAGTACTCTTCATCTGTTAACATTGCTGGTTGTGGCTGGGCCCACTTGCTCCCGTCTCTGCTCAAGTCCATAAGCAGTTGAGAGAGCTTTATGCTGGTAAAACATTCAGTGCAGTTTATTTACAATGTTGTTTCCCACTTGTACACTATGCAGCCTTATTCCTACGATTTTAGGGAGTCCTTAGCTCCTGCGGCAAGCAGTGAAGAGCAATCTCTCCCTCCCTCTCTCCCTCCCTCTCACCTGCCTGCTTTCCCTCTCCTACTTGGTTCCTGTGCCTTTTTGTATTCTCTGCCTAATGGCTAAATTAGCCTTCCAGCTCTCCTCCACCCACCAATGAGGCACAGCTCTTCTTAACAAGGTCTATTGTACAGTGTTTAATTGGAGCTGTGGTGACCAGAGTGCTGGCTCAGCTGTTGCCCAGCACTCTGTCACACAGGTTATGAACAAAATTAATTCCATAAAAAATACATTATTGGAGCCTTGAAAACAACTCTATTGTGGGTATTGTTTCAAGTATATACTTCAAGGAACCTTTTTTCTTCTTCTTATTGGAGTGATGTGTTGTAAAACCAATCAGAATGCTTCCTCATCTTAAATTTTATTTTGTATGAGGATTATTTTATGAGTCTTGGTTATATTAGCACATTAGATTACATTTGTAATTGGGCATCATAACTTCTGTAGCGGATTTATTTTTCTCTTGCAGTGAATTGCTGTTGTATTATGGAGATTTTTCATAATAGAGTATCTAATTCAGAGCATATTTAAAATGTAGGCCAGGAAAATCACATAAAATGTAGTTTTCGTGTTCTGGATTGGACTAATTTACAGGCAATCTGAAATTGACAGGTTTTGGAGACCTATGTTAACATATCCATGTATGTACTATTTACTTTCCTCACACTTCTAGGCACTATTTATTTGTACCACTTTTTATTCTGTGGATCCTGAAAAAAATTGGAAGTGAACTGCTGGCTAGGTAGGTGGTGTAAAAGGTTTTGGTTTTGTGGAACATCGGTTTCCCCTTCTGCTGAGATGGATACTGTATAGCCCTTTCTCCTCATAAAAGGGGAACCAATTTTCCCAGTGATAGGCTGGGTAGAGTAGTCAAGTTTCCAATTTTATATATTTTATTAATAAAACTAAATAAGCAAAAGCATAAAATACATATAAACAAATCAAATTAAAATAAAGTGGGTTACTATCAAATCATCAAATTTTATCTAATTAGTTTGACTAAATCATATCAAATAAACCAATAATTCCTTATCTCTGTTGTTTCCCCAAGTTTTTAGTCTTATTTAGCTATCAGCCCCCCATTATCAACCTCAGTGCCAAATACTTATACAGGGAGGGTCAAATCCCTCCCAGGCTGAAGCTTCTGCATAAAGTGTCCCGGAGGGCCACAGAACTTCTGTTGGTCCACGGGGGCAGTAATATTTGTATGTATAGAGGCTGATGTGCATGGGACTTGCATCTCAGTTCACATTTTAGGTGCTAAGTTAACACAAATAAATAAAGCTGTGCAACAATTATGGTTGGTTGTATTAATTTTTCTTTCTTTAAGTGAATGAAAATAATTTAGTTGTGCATGAAGCTTTGATATTTAATGCTATTTCCATTTTATCAGTTGTACAGAAGTTATATTTCTGTTCATTCTTTTACTGGCTTCACGGTAAAGGGACAAGAGATTATTGCTTGTCACTTGTGAAGTTTAACTTGAATAAAAATTACATTGAAGTGAGAGGTTTCAGAGTAACAGCCGTGTTAGTCTGTATTCGCAAAAAGAAAAGGAGGACTTGTGGCACCTTAGAGACTAACCAATTTATTTGAGCATAAGCTTTCGTGAGCTACAGCTCACTTCATCGGATGCATACTGTGGAAAGTGTAGAAGATCTTATTATATACACACAAAGCATGAAAAAATACCTCCTCCCACCCCACTCTCCTGCTGGTAATAGCTTATGTAAAGTGATCACTCTCCTTATAATGTGTATGATAATCAAGTTGGGCCATTTCCAGCACAAATCCAAGTTTTCTCACCCCCCCCCACCCCACAAACTCACTCTCCTGCTGGTAATAGCTTATCCAAAGTGACCACTCTCCTTACATTGTGTATGATAATCAAGGTGGGCCATTTCCAGCACAAATCCAGGGTTTAACAAGAACGTCTGGGGGCGGGGGGGGGGGTGTAGGAAAAAACAAGGGGAAATAGGCTACCTTGCATAATGACTAAGCCACTCCCAGTCTCTATTCAAGCCTAAGTTAATTGTATCCAATTTGCAAATGAATTCCAATTCAGCAGTTTCTCGCTGGAGTCTGGATTTGAAGGTTTTTTTTTGTTGTAAAATAGCGACTTTCATGTCTGTAATCGTGTGATCAGAGATATTGAAGTGTTCTCCAACTGGTTTATGAATGTTATAATTCTTGGCATCTGATTTGTGTCCATTTACTCTTTTACGTAGAGACTGTCCAGTTTGACCAATGTACATGGCAGAGGGGCATTGCTGGCACATGATGGCATATATCACATTGGTGGATGTGCAGGTGAACGAGCCTCTGATAGTGTGGCTGATGTTATTAGGCCCTGTGATGGTGTCCCCTGAATAGATATGTGGGCACAGTTGGCAACGGGCTTTGTTGCAAGGATAGGTTAAAGAGTGAAAGTTAATTTTATTCATACAATACTTTTATTTATTCCCTTGCAGCTTTACTACCAGCTGTAACAATACTTCATTAAATTTACCAGAAGGAATAATAGATGTATAATTATGCAGTCATGACAAGTTACAGTGGAATATGCTTTGTTCCTGAAGTTCATTAAATGAAGAGACAAACATGCTTCCCCAAGGGTAATGATAAATATGTATTCCTTTGTATTTAGTAAACATTCATCAGATGAAAACTCAGTTCTTTCTGTACATTGTGTGGCAAAATACCTTGTTCGCTCAGTAGGCTTAGTCCTTTTTAGCCTTGGAGACTCAGGTTTGGGGCAAGGTGAATCCTTGTAGGTGGCACAGGGTCCTGCTACTCCTCTCCTCAGTCAGTCCCTTGTGCTTGTTTTCCTTCCCTTCTGGGGCACGAGTGCAGCCTCCCTACTGGGAAGGTTTGGTGTCTTGCTGCAAACGGCCTACTGGCAGCTTCCCTGCTCCTCTCACTCCCTCACTCTTTTCCTCCTTCCACCCAGGGGAGGGTTTAAAAAGGTCCCAAGTAGTTGGAGTCAGCTGAACCTAATTGGGCCCTAGCAACCCCTTTTCCAGCTGAACCTTATTGCCCCATGGTTCTCTCTCCTCAGTGGATAGGGAGGGGCCTTTTAATCCCCTGGGACTAATTACTACCCCCCTTTTGTAGCTGTTTGTCCTGGGTTTACCACAATAGTAAATATTATTGTTTCTTAATTAGCATATTAGCATACTATTGCCATATTTTATTCTTACCAAGCTAGCTTAATTTTTTGTTGTTTTGACCTGTAGGTAAGGGCAGGAATAACTTGTTTTTCTTCTTGAATTTCAAGACTTGAGATCGTTAGAAGTTTCAAGATGTGTGTGTTGTCTACAGCTTTTCTAAGCTAGCAAAACCGCAGTGATGCGGAGATGTGATACAGGGATTTTTCTTGTATAAATTAAAGATATAGTTAACTTATTTTGGAAGTGTCCCTTATGAAGAGGTTATTGCCTGCCAACAGCTGAACTTCATTCTCTTTTGGACAGTTTAGTGAATAGCTACTGGAAGGCAGAAAGAGCTATAAAACAGCAGTTATTTAATCAATTGAAGAAAATACATGCAACAAATATGAATTTTCAAATTTTGGCATTCAGTGTGCATGAACTAATAATGCCATAAACTTGTTGTTTGACACTTACCATGTTTTTCAGCAAACTCGATCAAAGTGTTTGAGGAGGCATAAACAAATCTTGTATTAAGCAGTGACGTACAGGAGAACGATGCAAATGCTTGGTGCCACTACAGTCAAAGATTCACTAGTTCAACTCCCTTGAATTTTATTGGTGATTACCTCTGCTTCCATATGAACGATAGTGAGAATCTCATATTCTGTGTGACAAACCCAATCCATTAGATATCGTGGGTTTCATTCTCAGTGTGTGTGTATATATAGATCTAGTCTTCTATATAGCACTTCAGAAGCCATTGACTTAGTCATCTAGTGTTTTGGCAACAGTTTTCATTCAGTTAAATATCACTCTGTGCTTCAGACTTCCTTGAAATCTGATATTTTGGGAAACAGTAGTTACAAAATCACAAATCAAATAAACTGCTTCTTCTCTTAGCAAGTTGTTTAACAAATTCAAATGAGTGCTTTTTAGAGACTACCTAGACTTTTTTCTGTGAAATTTCAAGAAAATTAGATTAGTTGAGCAACATGGATTCACAAGGCAGTATTTGTAGCAAGAGTGTTTTTTGTAGATTATATTAAAGCTTCAACTAATAGCAAATGTTACCGGGTGTCATAAATAACAAATAATATCACATGCTTAGCGATGTGCACTCATCATCATTGAGCAGTGTGGGTTTCAATAATTGGTGTCTTTAAAAAACAAAGAAACATCCTAGTGGTATATGGCTGAGTTGTTTTCCTTGAGTTTTGCTCCAAAATGCATGCAGTTGAACTGCCTTAGGCTTTTTCTGTGGGGAGCCAATTAATACTGGAAGCTACTTTGTCAAGCCTTTGTTTAGAAAGCCTTAACTATATTTACAAAATAGTTGAGCCCAAGATTAATTAAACTAGGGATGTAAGATGTTAACCTGCCTGAACCGTTAACCCCCGGGCCAGCCGGCCCCAGTGGCCACGCACCAGCCAGCCCTTTAATCGGCTAAACGTTTAAACAAAATATTTTAATCGTTTAAACGGTTAATTTTTTAAATGGTATTTACATCCCAAGTTACAACACACTTTCGTTTAAGAATACTTAAGCTGGACATGAACGTCACATTTTAAAAATGAGGCTAAATGAGGCTAAAACTGAATGTCCTTAGTTCATTTTTACATAGTTCTCATGCAGGCAAAACTCATTGACATCAGTAGCTTTGCCTGAGTAAGGCCTGAGTAGGAGTTTTAAAATTTGGGGTAACATAAATTTTTAACTATGGAATAAAAATTGGTGAGTAAATGCCATGCAGGCGAGGAGCCCTGGGCTGACAAGGTGGAAGATGCATCTGACCCATCCTCGAATTATAATTGACAAAATCACTTACATAGTCAAACATAGATATAAAATGAATGTGAACTCCCAAAATACTGTCGGTACTCAGTTACAGAATATCTATATCTGTTAGTACAAGATTTGAAGCAGCCACAAAAAACTGAGAATTCTCGTCTCACTCATGTCTCTCTGTAATGTATTCATGAGAATTGTTGTCTGAGCATTTGCATCAAAACAACTTTCTGTGACTTAAATGAGGATCCCAGAATGGCCGGATCATCTGTCCAGTAAGAATTGAATTGAAACCACAATCTCATTTCATCATAGCCACTGGTGCAACAATTGTATGGTAACTGGTTTTTGCATATACTATCTTGAGTTGGATTTGAACTGGGTACATAGTGATGAGCGGCATTGCTTCTATTATCAGTCTTTGGGTCATGAAGTTTCCCCAACAGCACTGCTGCTGCCATTAACCGTATTCCGAGAGGGCCATGGATCTGTGTGTGTAACTGGAGTGTGGAAAACCTCCCTTTCATCCTGGAAGTGTGTTCTTGTTGCAGGGAGCAGGTATTTCTGGGGAAGCTTACGTTACCACTGCCCATGATGTATCTGAATAAAGTCTCCAGGTATTAATTCAGCCACTACTCACAAGCCCTAAATTCACTCATTAAAAAATCTTGAATAAATACATATTGAAGAGTTACGCTAATTTTAAACTATACAAAGTCTAAAACTTCTGAACACAGGTTAATCTCAACTCTCTGACTTGGATGACATATAGCTAAAATTCAGAAAACCTGAATCTTGAATAGTTGAAGGTCAGATAATCATTTTCCTATACCATCAAGTACAAGCCTGTGTTTTTGTATATTGCATGTATTTTTAGAGGTGCTGAGCACCAGCAGTTCCAACTAAAGTTAATAATTGCTGAGGGTGCTCAGCATCTCTGAAAATCTAACCCCAAATCATTAGTTGTCCTGAAAAATGTTCTGTAGTATTCGAACACTGTTTAAATGTGTAGTAAAACAGAAAATATTAAAATGCAACCAGAAATATTCTGTTTTTCTGTCTGCTGAGAAATACAGTGATGTGGTCAGTCCCTGATACAAATTGTAGAACAAAGCACAATAAAGATAATTTGGCAGAATACACTCTTCAGTATGACACAAAAGTGAGACTTTGTTGTTTTAAAAACAACTTTTTATTGTAAAATTGGACTCATGCATGTTGTTCTGAAAATCCTCATGAACATGGCTTAACTTAAATGTCCCTTCATATGCGGCGAAAAATGTAGTGTGAAGTTCTGAAATATTAAACTGTGTAAACTATTGTCATAAACTGCTTCACTCTGAACACTTGTAAAAACATTGTTAAAAAGAAACTGAAACTAGTACTGTATATTAAAACTATTAGGTTGTTCCAACAGAAAGTTAATCTTTCTGAAATAGCAGAAGTAAGATTAAATAGGTATAGTAGCTATCAAAAGGCTAGACGGAAAAAAGATGAGAAAACCTCCATCAACAACTAGGGTTGCCAGACATCCGTTTTTATCAGAATGCCCGGTTGAAAAGAGACCATGGCTGCTTGTGTCAGCACTGCTGAACGGGCCGCTAAAAGTCCGGTTGGCGGTGCAGCGGGGCTAAGGCAAGCTGCCTGCGAATCACAGATGTGGCCGGCGTGTCTGCTTCTCAGAGCAGAGGCAGCCACAGCGGCTCCACATGCTGCCCCCCCAAATGCTGGCTCTTCAGCTCACATTGGCCGTGGTTCCCGGACAGTATGCAGAGCCCCCTGGCCCCTCCACCTAGGAGCCGGACATGCCACATGCTTCCTGGAGCCCCCTAAGATAAGCGTCATCTGGTCCCCAACCCCCTGCCCCAGCCCTGAACTCCCTCCCGCACTCCAAACTCCCTCCCAGAGCCCCCTGGTGTACCCCAAACCCCTCATCCCCAGCCCCACCCCAGAGCTTGCAAACCTTCCCACACCCCTGCCCCACCCCTGAGCTCCCTCCTGCACTCCAAATCCCATGGCCCTAGCCCAGAGCCCTTGCCCCCTCCCTTACCCCAACCCCTGCTCCAGCCTGAAGCCCCATCATGCACCCCAAACCCCTCATCCCCGGCCTCACCATGGAGCCCTTGCCCACAGAGCCGCTGCCCCAGCCTGGTAAAAGTGAGTGAGGGTTGGGGAGAGTGAATGACTGGGAGAGGGGGGATGGAGTGAGCCGGGGGTGGGGCCTCAGAGGAGGGGCAGGGCAGGGGTGTTCGGTTTTGCGTGATTAGAAAGTTGGCAACCCTAACAATAACTGAAAAAAACACTGTCTTGTACGGAATGTTACTTGTGTTAGTTAGCTATCACGCACTAGACCTGCAACTTTGAGTGGAAAATAAGAAAACCAAAAGAAAAGGGACAGACACCATCAAATGAGGGGGGGGGAAGCCCCCACTCTTGGAGTCCTTTGTCTTATATTTCTGTCATCCATAGGTTACCACTGGTCATGTGATGGACTCCTGGAACTTTCCATGGTTTTCCTCCAAAACCCTCACACATCTCAGGACTTACCTTATCTGGAGAATGTTTTTCTATAGTCCAGGTGCACGTTATCTCTAAACAGTCTGTGAACCTATCAGTAGAAGTCCAAGTTCCCAAAACAAGTCAAAGTAGACTTATTCTCTTAGCAAGACTCTGGTTAGGAAAATTAGGCCTTCCCATAACTCCACACAAATGATCTATTATCCTTAGGCCATTAGTCTTTTTCCCAAAGCCAGGCTTTGTTAATGGGTGGGTTCCACTGCATTGACTGACAGTACAATGTAGTTTCTGAAAAGGGGGGAAGGCCTGTTTTGGGGAGCAGAATGGACGAGCAAAGCTCAAGGAGACCCCAAGATCAGTGGATTTAGACTTTTTTGCTCCTCAGATCCTCTGGTTCTGGAGGTCCTGTAATTCTTTCCTCCAGAGGGGAGCCTTCACGACAAATACCACATACTGAATCTAATGAAATTTTGAGAGTCCTGTTGATTTTATCATGGGAGGTACAATTTGGCTCTTAGAATTGTAGCCCTGATCCAAAGGCCATTGAAATCACTGGAAAGTTTCTGTGTTAGCAATAAATTCAGTGAGGAGGACAGGGTTACATCGTTTGTTTAGGGATATTCATAAACAAAGAACTGTAGAAACTAGAATTACAGACTGTAGATCCAATGTCCTACATTAAACAGATTTAATGAAAAGTTACTTTTGTCTTCAAAATTGCACTTTTGAGCAAATATGCTAGTTGTACATATCTCATTTCCTCTGTAGGCCAGATATCATTTGTTTCATACTTTGTGGCTTCACAATGTTTTAATTCTATTATTAAAGGATAACACTGTCATCTAAGTACGGGGTCCCCTGTGATTCATGGTGCAGGCTTTCAGGATCTTGCATGATTTTGGCGGGGGGGCAGTGTTTTTATGACTCTAGAAGCTTTGTGACACCTGTAATAAACATTCCAGTCAATTGCATGTGATTGCCACTCTTTCCTCTTTCTCAGTGTGCAAGTTGAGTAAATAATTAGCCCTTCTGACAGCTTCTATGAAGACAACTAATTATACAAAAGATTTAAGATGAAGAAGGGGTAGCAAATTAATCTTGATTTTTTTTTTCTTGTGAAGTGGGAGGTGATTTTATTTTTATCTATCACCATATTTCTACATAAAGGTAACAAACTGTCTTCTTCCTCCCTTGCACTGATCTCTGCTATTAACACTCTGAGTTATTTCTTATTGATGTTAATGAGATTTGAAAACAACTTCAAGGGAAAGTTGAGAGCACTCCTGTGAAATTAAATTCTAAACAAAATATAATTCTTAATATTGGTTTACTAATTAAGGTTCATTACTGCAAGATGCTGAGTACTTTAGTTCTGATCCAGCAAAGTACATGAACACGAGTGGTCCCATTAACTTCAAGTGCTGTATTGCTGGTGATTAGAAAAAACAAACAACCTATCTTGGGTGCTAGCTTGACTGATTCTTGGGGCTGGGAATTGAGAGGAAAAAATAGTTTTTACTTGTAAATGGAGCATATTTGCATAGAAATCTGTGATAGATGATAAACAAAAAACCCAGCAATAGTGTTTTTAGAGTCTGTTTCCAGCGTACAAATCCACTTTATGGGGGATTTTTTTCAGTGTGTACACTTCCTGCAGAATATTCAGCACATGAACACTGTCTACAGTGGCATTTGAAGTTGAATCCTCTTTGACATATATGAAACTTAAATGTAATAAGTAATTAAAATGTAAAATGATTAATTTTTAAAAATAAGTGTGCATATTCCTTGCTGAAGTCAGACATTTATAGTATTATATGTCTAACTTTAGCCTTTTAAAAATATATTTCCTACCCCTTTTGTAGGGTATGTGCATGGGTTGGGCATTGGAACTCATTTAAAAGAGTCTGGGAAATGCAAAATGATGGTTCTTAATAAATCAACATTGTGACGGGGTCTTTGGGGTGCAGCCTGGGCTGTGGGACCACTGAGCCCTCCAAACCCACCAGTCTGGGCTGTCTCTCACACTATGATGCTAATGTCAAACTACAAGCCTCTGACAGGCACTGCATTTACATAGATATCCACAGTACACAGACATCTCAATAACACATATAGCAATACTTCATAACTTCACATACAATGATAGTACATACAACCCAACAGGATATTAATGTTCAACAAATCAAATGATTTGAATATGACTTTTAAAATGATACCTCACAAGGCATGCATTGTACAAAACATACAATCATATTTCAATGATGAATATGGGGGTTCCAGGGTACTATTTGGAGGTACAGAGTGTCACAAACATGAAGCTATTCTGCTTTTGAAAATGGTGAACAAACTGTGCTGAACAAATGAGGCGTGTAGGGGAAGGATGGTGCCGTGATTAGAACACTAGCCAAAGACTTGGGAGGCCTGGGTTCAGTTTCCTGCTCTCACAGATTTCCGGTGTGGCTTTGGGCAAGTTACTTATTCTCTGTGTGCCTCAGATCTCCATCTGTAAAGTGTGGGTGATAAGAACATAAAAATAGCCATACTGCGTCAGACCAAAGGTCCATCTAGCCCAGTATCCTGTCTTCCAACAGTGGCCAATGCCAGGTGCCCCAAAAGGAATGAACAGAACAAGTAATCATCAAGTGATCCATCCCATCACCCATTCCCAGCTTCTGGAAACAGAGGCTAGGGACACCATCCCTGCCCATCCTGGCTAATAGCCATTGATGGACCTATCCTCCATGAATGTATCTAGTTCTTTTTTGAAAGACCATATGAAATAGGAAATACTAAGACGAATATACTAAAGATTGAGGCACTGAGGTACAGTAATGGGGGGGGGGGGTCTATAAGTGCCATAGATAAATACATATGAGAATGCTGATTCTAGAGAGCTAAAGTCAGTCATATTGATTATTTTAACATAAAAGGTTTTTTTGGGGGGGGCTGTTTCTTTTTACTGTTTCTTTATATTGAGAGAGCTGCAGATAAGTGATTTGAAACTACGTAGTGATTAATTTAAATTTCATTCACATTCTCTGAAGTTTGATGATTACTTCCATTGTGCAGTGAATAATTCTTGAATGAAGAAATGTGGAATGCAAGGGCAGGAAATTATTTTATTGTATTGGTTTTCATTCTTTGCAGGAAGAATCCACAGCACAAGCTTGAATATAAGCACACTGCACCTCCAGGTAAAGACTCTTGTTCAAAACTTTAAAAATAAGAACAGTGATACACACTTAAGGGGGTATGAAATGGTTTATGTTTCTGTTAAGCTTTACTCATTTGTATTTGTCACTTACTATACTCTGTAATGTTGCCATTCCTAATGCTTTAATTCCTTCCCTGCAGTTGTCCACAGTAAAGATTATTGCTTTTCTACTTTACTTAAGATTTATTTCACTAACTATTTTAGATGTCTTTTCATCTGAGTAACCTCACCAGGTGGTTCAACGCTAACAGTATGACCTGTACATGCATGGCTTTTATACCATACAGACAAACACCAAGAAGTAGTAGATATTTGAATCAGTTGGTAGCTTTTACTCCAAACACTGAATGGAACAAAAATTCCATAATTTGAATGACTCTGATTTTTAAGACAGGGCAATCCCAATAAAAGGAAACAAATGATGTACTAGGCATTGACTTTACCACAGTATTTACTACTAATTAAAATGTATATCTAAAAAAGAGTTCAGTAATATTACCATACAGCGAGCCATACTGTTTTGCAGTTGTATTGGCATAAGAGTTCACAGTTCCTCTTGGGGTGTTTTTTGTTTTTGTTTATTTCTGGCAGGGGATCTGAGGAAAATAGTACAATGAGAGAAGGGGTTAAAAATGCAGAATATAGTGCTTGTGTTATTTGTTTAAAAAAGCTTGTCTATTTTCTAGACCAGTGGTTCTCTGCATCTGAGATACCAAGTAGTTCCATATTTTCTTTGGGGAACTTAGAGTTTAATTAGGATGTAATCTAAGTATTCATTTAAAAGCTGTTTTTCTTGCATTTCAGGTAGAAGTAATTACATTTATTGAACACTTAACATTGGAAAATATTGCAGTTTGATATTTTTCTCTAAAAATGTTATCAAATTTTCTTTTTTTAAGTTTACTAAGCTTTTTCAAGAAAAAATATAAATCCATCCATCACGCATACAAACAATGCAAGATTTTTAATTTAATACAACTATGCAAATGTAATGCCACTCTGTTCAGAGTTTCCCAAGAGTTAGGGATCACGGCAACGTTATCTCTACAGGAGAAAGTGCAGTTATTTCAATGACCCAGATATGAAAAATTAGCTCTGTGTAACTCAAAAGCTTCTCTTTCACCAACAGAAGGTGGTCCAATAAAAGATATTACCTCACCCACCTGTCTCCTATTTCAGTAATAGAATAATCTAAAAAAGTAATGTAAACATTCAAACATTTTGTTATATTTACAACTTTTTAAAATGTTCAGCTATTGTGTCCCTGAAGGATAAACAAGAAACCAACATGCCTACAGGGTTGGAGCTCTTGGAAGGAGTGTTCTCAAGCAACGGTAGAGTTATGGGGTGCTGGCACTAGTCTTGGAGTCCTGTCAGTTGGATTGCAGGGTCTCAGCTCTCAGAAAGGGGTGTTAGACAGAGGATCTGTACCCTGAGGGTGTGCCCAGAAACCGCCAGCCAGAAGCAGTGCCTGGCCCTGTTCAGACTCAGAAAGCTTAAAACTCACAGCACCCAGTGAAGTGAAACCGAAACACAGCAGCCTAGTGCAGTGCTTCTCAACCGGAGGTCTGGGGCCCCCTGGGGAGTCGCAAGCAGGTTTCAGGGGATCCGCCAAGTGGGGCCAGCATGAGATTTGCTGTGGCCCAGGACAGAAAGCTGAAGTCCCACTGCATGGGTGTGAAGCCCAGGGCCTGAGCCCCGCCTCAGGGGCCAAAGCCTGAGCAGTACAGCTTCACAGGGGCCCCTGTGGCATGGGGCTCCAGGCAATTGCCCTGCTTGCTACCCCCTAACACCATCCCTGGCTTTTATATTCAGAAAACCTGTTATTGTGGCACAGGTGGGTCGTGGAGTTTTTACAGCATATAGGGGAGGGGGACGGCTCAGAAAGGAAAAGATTGAGAGCTCCTGGCTTAGTGAGCTCTACCAGGGCAGTGTGAAATCATATACAGTAGCTCCTCACTTAACATTGTAGTTATGTTTCTGAAAAATGCAACTTTAAGCAAAACAATGTTAAGCGAATCCAATTTCCCTGTAAAAATTAATATAAATGGGGGGGGTTAGGATCCAGGGACATTTTTTTTTGCCAGACAAAAGGCATTATATACATTTTAAACAAGGAATTTAATACAGGTATAAGTTGTAAACAGTTTTAAACAAGGAATTTAATACTACAATCATTGCTGAGTATGAAGCAATGGGAGGTGCCCCCGCCTTTCCCCACACAGGCACAGCCCACTGGCACTGAGGATGCAGGCAAGGAGGCTGAAGTTGCCATAGGCTAGGAGAAGCCATTGTGCAGCAGCAGCAGCTTCCCCTGTTGTGCAAGCACCAGGGGCTGGGGGCTTATCCCTCAGCCTGCCCACTCCACCCCTTCCCCCAGACCCTACCTTTAACCCACCTCTTCTCCCTCCCTCACCTTCTCCCCTTTTACTCCGCACACCGCGTCCTCGCTCCTCCTCCCTCCCTCCCTCCCCTGCCTCCTTACCGTGGCAATCAGCTGGTTTGCGGCATTCAGGAGGGGGGGGCAGGAGCGAGGACTCAGCGCACAGGCTCCCCCTCCCTCCCCTGCCTCCTGAATGCTGCAAACCAGCTGATTGCCAGAGGGAGCGGGGAGGAGTGAGGACGCAGCTTGCAGGCTCCCCCCTCCCTCCCCTTCCTCCTGCCCATGGCAATCCGCGGGTTTGTGGAATTCAGGAGGCAGGGGAGGGAGGGGGGAGGCTGCACACTGAGTCCTCCTCACTCCTACCTCCTCAATGCCTCAGACCAGCTGATTGCTGAGGGCAGGAGGCAGGGGGAGCAAGGGGAAGGTGCTGATCCGCGAGGTCCGCCGGCAGGCAGGAGGCGCTTAGGGGGAGAGGCGTAGGGGAGCTGCCAGCTGTGGACAAAGCAGGCAGCCAAATGACGTTCTAGCAGAGCATTGCACAACTTTAAACAGAGCATGTTCTGTAATGGAGCAGGGACGTCAGATCAAAACAATGTTAAGCAAGATGACATTAAGTGGGGAGTTACTCTATATGCTTTGCTGGCACAGAAAAGGTGTGGGATCAAACATGGAAAAGGTGCTCATGAGAGGATTACTATCTCGGGAAGTGGTCAGTAATCTGAAAAAGACCAGTCTCATAAATACATAAATGTACATAGTAAATACAGTCACCATGACAGTTACATTAAAATGTGGGAATGTACTCTTTCTTTTTGCGGTCTCAGTTATTGATACGTCACAGATTTCTTCTAGATTGTAGTTTCCTTGATAATAGTGGGGTTTTTTTTTCCATTTAGAAACTGAAACAAGAAGAACCAGACAGAAAACTACTAAAAGAGGTTAGAAAGTTCTCATTTTCTAAATGACCTGTTACTGTTGGAGGGTTTTTTTTCAAAATCATGTACATGAAAGACAAAGCAGGTTAAATGTATTGGTTTCAGTTAGAGATGGTGTAATATTGAAGCACTTTATTATGAATGCTACTTGCTAGGTCTCTAGTTGGGGAAAGTGCATTATTTTCTTTTAGTGAATACCCCACTTTGTACTGCATGTGAAAGTCCTTAAATTGGGTGTTCTATGTAAATGTGTTCCAGATAAGCAGACCTAGTTTTACTCTGGAAACGGCAAAGTATCTTTTAACTTGAAAGATGAACACTGAGTGACTTAAACCAATTAATTCCCTAATATTGCCTAGAGGTAAAAGGCAATAAGATAAAAGGAATCAGTATTTCAGCTACAACTGTTTAAAGGCTGGCCAGTAAAGGCTGACTGCCCAAAACATTGATGTATTCCTTTTTGCATTAAGCCGTTTTCTAAAGAACATGAAGGCAATTCACTTCGTGTGCATGTATGCGTGTGCCATTGAGTTTTTCTTACGTTTAATTTTGTATCTGAAATATTGGTGCCTCATAAGATGTTCTGAATTAAAGGTTCACTAAAATGGAAGTGTAGTGAAGAGTTAATGCTTACCAAATGGAACACTGCTTGATCATTTTTTATCCGTATGTGAAATATTAACGTTCTCTTATAATGCTGTCACTAAAGATGTGTTGATTTGTTTTAAATTGTTTATCTCTCGTTTTGAACAAACGAGATACAAAACATATGTTTATATTTCTTAAAACAATACAGCTACTGTCAAGTGCAGCTTCTTTGAGTGGTGTCCCTCTGGGAGCTCCACTGTAGGTGTATCTGTGCCCCTGCACCTCTAACTGGAGATTTTAGGGAGCAGTGTCCGTTCAGATTGCACATGCTGTCCCTCTCTGATGGTCTGCCTAGAGGCTATCTACTGCTGTGCTGGGGAACCCCTTGATTTCCTTCTCAACCACCTTTGGCGTCCAAGGGAGCAAGAGTTGTCCCTTCCTTATCTGCATCATTAGCATAAGTAGTAGTAGGTTTTGGTGCTTTTGTTCTTTTGTTGTTCTTAATAGTTAGTGTTTTATTGCCCAGTTGGATTAAAAAAAAAAGAGCGAGAAGAAAAAGAGCTTCAGTTTACATTTTTCCCTTTTTGGGGGGGTCCCCCATTTGTTCCCTTAAGGGTGTTTAGAAGACATTCTAACTTCTTGCAGTTTAAAAATAAAAAGAAGAAGGAGGAAGAAGTGGCAAGAATATTTCTCTTCTGTATTCTTCACTGCTAGAATGTGATACTACCCTCCCACCACCTGGGGTATACTGGCTCTCCCCTGCTTCAAGAGATGCCTCTCCTTCAAGGAGTTGATTCCAGACATTCTGGACAGACATTCTCACTGTGTCCGGTGCCTGGGGGAGGTCCCATATCCCTGAAAAGTGCTCCCTCTGCCAGCAGCTAAAACAAAGGTCTCATAAAAAACAGGAGCTGAAGTTAAAACTCCTCCTTGTGGAGAATGCACTTCAGCTATCAGAGGACTCCGGTGCTGACCCCCGATCATCCCTCGAGCTTTCAGCTTCAAAGGGGAGGTAGAGTCAAAAAAAACCCCAGCAGATTCCCCCTGTAAAGGCTCGAGGGAAAAGGGCTCCAAGACCTCAAACCAAGTTGTTGGCCATCCAGAGGGTTCCGCAGTGTGATCAGCCACCTCAGTACCTGCAGCAACATTGTGCGGTACCCAGAAGGGGCCTCTGCTGTGAGCTCAGCCGCACTGCCTAGAGACACCAGGGTCTCAGGCTCTCAGGCAGGAGTGCTACCCACTAAGGAGAAAGACAATTACCGTACTGTCTCTAAAAGCGGTACCAAGTAAACCTTCAGTACTAGGTGTGACAAAGCTCCTGTCGACAAAGTGCTCTGCACATTTACAACCATCGGTACCGACGATGTACCACGGACACTCCTCTGTGGTACCGAGTGGGCCAACAGTACAGCAAGAGTTCTGATGCCCTAGAACCCTGACAGTTAGGGAAAAACTGCAATCCCCATTGCTTGGTACCCCTGGAAACCTGTTATAACAATATCCTTTGGCAAAGAGTTCCACAGGTTGACTGTGCATTGTGTGAAAAATAGATATAAAAATAGAGAGAAAATGTAGTGTGAGAATGCAAATTTATAACATGTATGGCTGTTAAAGCAATGGATAATGGTGGTAAATATTGAAGGAAAGTAGATGGATGGGAGATCCAGGCCTGATCCTACAAAGGGATCTGTGAGAGACCCTTATGTCTGCATAGTATGTGAATTTGCGATCTCATTTTTTCAGAGAGAGTCAACAAGGGATCTGAGTGATAGATTCTTTCTTCTTGATAGCTGTATGGCAGTAGCAAAGGATCAGCCAAGGAGTAGGTGGGAGACTGAATTGGCACAGAGAGAGACCAGAGCGGGTGTAGGAAGAGGTGATTTAATAGAAGTAGTTTGTAGAATGCTCTTGAAATGAAGAGATTGATTTTTATAGTGGATACAGAAGTGAAGTTTTTCTCCTTTGCTCATGTTTCAGTGGGCTATGCTGTAGATTAGAATTCTGATGTGTTAGTAATCAATGTCCCCTGCCTATGCAAATTGTAGTAATCTCCATTTTGCCACTGATGTTGCTGACAGACGCTCTACCACTGCCAGTGACAGGTAACTCTGCCACTGACGATGCTGATGGATGCATTGCATCTGCACAGAGACCCGTTAAAAACCCTTTGATTGCCCCCATGAAGCCCATTGGGATCATGGCCAAAGAGAGCAATATGTGCTTAATGCTTCAAACTGGTTTTAAACGCTTACATCTGCAAAACTTTTATTTTTAAAATCATGTATTTAATTTCCATTACTTTACAAAATGGACATTTTCCTAACAAAACAGCTGCATTTGTTCAGGCCCCAAACTTATTGTGAAGAAGCTAAATTTGAGCTGCCAGGATCATTACAAAATTGATGTAATGGAAGCTTACTATAAACTTATCGGATCTCTAATATTGCACAATTTGTCTATATTTGAAACCTCTGTTTTCTGCAATAGGCAATGCTTGCACCCTGCTGCTCTTGCTAATGGATCAAAAATCATCTCATTATCCTCTTCTTAAATGCATTAAATGCTTTATGCATTGGTGGAAATGGTGTAAAATCTTCATCAGTTTATTTACTACGTTTTTTTTTCCTCTTCCTTGAATTAGATTACTGGTTACTCTGATTCACATGCTATAGGCAGGTGATATTACACAAAAGATTATGCTCAAATAAATTGGTTAGTCTCTAAGGTGCCACAAGTACTCCTTTTCTTTTTGCGAATACAGACTAACACGGCTGCTACTCTGAAGCCTGATATTACTTTATTACTCAGCTGACTGTCTAGTATTGTCATGGAGTGCTGGTCTCCTCTGCTACTTAATGAAGCTAGTTTTCTTTGTGTCAGTGTTTATTTGTCAAAGCAATTATTTAACAATTACTGGTACTGCTGTATGGTCAAGCAGCAAGTGGAACAGGGAAGTTGCATTTATTTTCCCCATCTCAGTTGCTGCACTTTTATCTCCCCTCAAGACCCATTTAGTCCCAATCTCTTAGCATGTTGATACTGCTGCTTCACTGGCCAAAAGTTCATTTTATGGAGTCTAGTTATTTTACTAAGATGTCATAGGCTGTAACATTAAAAGTTTTTTAAAAGTGCTCAGGTGTCAGTGGGATTTGAGCACTTCTTTGAAAATCTGGCTACGTGTACCCTAAAAATTCCCAGTGGCCTGAGCTCACCAGTTCTTTAGCAGTTTACTTTTCTAGAGGGCTCCCACTTGAACATAGCAGACTGAAATGGATTTCATGTTACCTCCCAGTAGTTCTGTGAGTTTTGCTCTGTCAACAGATCTTCGAGAAAAGAGAGCAGATCATTTTCCATAGAAATGTTCACTATAGAGTTTATCAATTTATGGAATTGTTTCCAAACGTTGGTGAGAGAGTAAATGTAACCCTCACAACTGCAATTGGTTAATGTATTTCAAATGTAGCCTTTGATTAATGTCAAGTGCAAAATTCACAAGTCACTAATAACAGAATCTTTTACTCAGGCGGCTATATAAATTTATTATAGGAAATGAGACTGGTGAATCACACAGATGCGAGGATTTTATTTGGTATTTAAATACATACAAGTAAAATCAAAGTAATAGAAAAGCAATATAAGTGTAGCAGACAAATCCCCTGCAATGTGTATTCTCTCAACCGACGGAGACCATCAGACATATCAGAGAAGGAGCAGATGGAAGGAAAAGTAAATGGAGAAGCACCACAAGTAGGAATGAGGTTGCAGGTTTTCACCATCCTGTCATTCTGATGTCCCAACTGGGGGTTGGTATGACCACCTTTTTATACCCTTTTCCCTTACATCCCCCCACATTTAGGACTATATTTGATGTAGGTCGCGGTCCCCATCCATATTTGTCATTCCGAGGGATGATGATTAAGGTTCTGGTTGCTAGCATAAGCTATTGGAATCATATATTTCCCAATATTTCCAACACGTTAATACAGATACTGAAAATCATAGAATATCAGGGTTGGAAGGGACTTCAGGAGGCCATCTAGTCCAACCCCCTGCTCAAAGCAGGACCAATCCCCAACTAAATCAAAATCCATTATTTCAAGCTTAAATTTCCCTTTTGTGGTTTATTTGTTTATCACAAGGTGCATATTGCAAAATCTTACATCCCTACATCAAGCATATTAGGCTAATTGTCTAGGTCTTAGAATTTTTGCAAAGACTATAACAAAATTTTTTGCATTTGTTTTCCCTACTTGTACTACAGCTTTAATTATTTTATTATCAACATTGTTAAGCATTTTAACTTTCCCTAACCTATAGGTTATAGTTTTATTTTAAGAATAAACTTTGCAGGGTTAGGTCAGGGGTCAAGGGCCAACACAAAGAAAATATTGCGGGGCTCTCCCTCTCCAGCAGGCGGATGGGTGAACCCAAAGATCACTGGCATGTGCATGCTTTGTATGTAAAATGTGAGCCACTGATGACACTGTGAATCTGAGGTGTATGCCAGATCTTTTCACAAATGCTCCTTTAAAGCCTTAGCAGTGGTCCTGCATGTACTGCTGTGAAAATGGTGGACAAGAATGGTTGCTTCCCTGACCTCCACAAAAATACCAAGATCCGCTCTACTTAGAGCCAAATCTGCCCGGAGGATAGGTACATACGATTCCTATTAGGATTTTGGTGCAGGTTACATTTGTATGTCTGAGGGCAGAATTAGACACATCTTTCCCATCTGAATCCAGGTTCTGAGTTGGCTCACAGTAAAATCTCTCTTGCATGAATGAGATGACATTGTATCACCACAGAATGAAGCGCAAAACAAATGCAAGATTCTTTAATTGACCTGTAAACTAAACTGTCAGATTGGGTTTGTTGAATGTACTTTAGAATGGATGGAAACCCTAGTTCTTCTTCGAGTGCTTGCTCATGTCCATTCCATATTAGGTGTGTGTTCTCGCCACATGCACCGGTGTTGGAAGTTTTTCTCTCAGTGGTATCCATAGGGGACCGGCTCTGGCACCCCCTGGAGCAGCACACACATGCCACGGTATAAGGGGCGCTGCCGGCTCCCCCCACCATCAGTTCCTTCTTGCCGCCAGTGATGGTGCTGGAACGTTTGCTGCTTTGGCTAGCATTGTGTTTCGTTCAGTGTTTCTTCCAAACGTTTTCCTGTAAAATAGTTGTAAACGAGTTAATAATTCTCTTAGTGTTAGTTCTAGTTAGCGGTCCCAGACGGGACTCAGCCTCAGGAAGGGACATGCCCCGGTCCCCAGGCTTTAAGCCCTGCGATCATTGTAAGTGGCCTATGCCCATCGGCGACCCGTACGCTAGTTGTCTGAGGTTTCTAGGTGAAGGACACGTAAGTTACAAGTGAATCTGTAACAAACCCTGAACAAAAAGGGAAAGAGACATCCGTCTCAGGGTGCTCCTGATGGAGTCAGTCCGACTCAGCCCCGAGCATCACAGCATTGGTGTGGAGTGCCCCGCTGGCACTGTTTTTGAGCCAGCACCCATCCGCCTCCCCGGCTCCAGTCAAGAAGCCAAAGAGAAGCGTGAGGGGATGATCCCCCACTTCCCATAAGAGAAAGGACAGGAGGAGAGCCAAGACCTGTGCCGGGCGAGTCGATGCCACCATCAGGGAGTCGGGCCCCCGCTCAAGTTGAGCAGTGCAGTCCATCCCACACTATGCCTGCCACTCTAGACAGTGACGAGGGCCTCCATCATTTAAATGTCCCGTTGACACCAGAGGCCCTGCAGGCAGCACAGGAGATCCTGTCACTACCAGTGCCTCCCACACTGGCTTTACCAGTACCCCGGTCTAAGGGTAAACCTCCCTTGGGATCTTACCGTGTGTCCCCACCTCAGCGGCACCGCTCCCCATGATGGGGGACGTCCCACCAGCACTTGCCCACTCAGAGCCATCACGCCTGGGAGGCAGGCTCAACGAAGCCCTTTTCGGTCTCCGCACCCTCAGCACCGACAGCGAGATTCAAGGTGTGGCTTGCTGGTAACCTGGTGCAGACCTACCAAGGAATGCGCCCCCCGGAAAGAGCATCAAGACCGGCCTTTGGTGTCCCCACAGCCATGGAACTGGTCACGCGAACCATCACTGAACGCGGCCACCAGTCACCAACCCACCTTCGCCAATCCCTGCAGTCGGGGAGATCCTCCCAGCGACTGGCCCACTCCCGGTCCCATTCCAGGTCCTGGTACCGGTCGAGTAGCATGAGTCATAGATCACCGGTTTGCTGACGGTCCCAGAGTTCCCACACAACGTCGAGGCTTCAGGAGGCAGGAAACACCCCCTTCCCCCCCAGGCCCATAAGCAGACAAGGGAGCAGCCTGCTGGACCACCAGGGAACGTGGTAGCACCCACAGCACCGGCGTCATCCTCATCGTTGCCAGACGAAGCCATCATGGGTCCCCCTCACCCAGTTCCACAAGATGATGCTAAGGCTCATCAGGAACTATTGAAGAGGGTTGCCTCCAACCTGGGGCTCCAGGCAGAGGAGCTAGAGGAGCCATCGGACTCCCTGTTTGACAACGTCTGCTCCACGACACCTGTTAGCGTGGCTTTGTCCCTGCACGAAGGGGTATCAAAATTATTAATGCCCTGTGGCAAACCCCCTGCTCCCTGCCTCCCATTTCAAAAAGGGCTGGACATAAATACTTCGTGCCAGCTAAAGGCCATGAGTAACTCTACACCCACTTGGTCCCAAACTCTCTTGTAGTTGAGGCTGTTAATCAAAGGGAGAGGCAAGGGCAACCCGAGCCTACGCCCAAAAATAAAGACTCGAAGAGGCTGGATCTGTTTGGGCAAAAGGTTTATTCATCTTCTAGCCTTCAATTGAGAGTGGCCAACCACCTTGTCCTCCTTGGCCACTACGGATTACAATATGTGGCAGGCCATGTCCAAGTTTGAGGCTTCGCTTCCCAGAGGGTCCAGGAAGGAATTCCAGATGATCCTTGAGGAGGGCACTGCACGAGGGCGGCCCTCCAGGCAGCTTCAGACACGGTGGATTCCGTAGCTCGCACCATGGCCTCAGCTATCTCCATGCACCGGGCATCCTGGCTGCATCTCTCTGGCCTGTCGACAGAGGCTCAGCAGTCAGTGCAGGACCTTCCCTTCGATGGTCAGGCCCTGTTTGCAGCACAGACTGATAGTAAGCTGCATGCGCTCAAGGACTCCTGCACTACCCTGAAAACTCTAGGGCTGTACGTCCCCGGTCCAGCCCATAAGCGGTTCAAACCACAGCCAACTCAGGGCCAAGGGAGCCAACCCCGGCAGGAGCCGCCCCACAAAAAGAGCAGGAGCTACAAACGCCACCCGAGCCACCCACCCCCTCCCTCAGCCCAATCAGGCTCGACCTGCAATAAGCAGGGGAGCAAGCAGGCTTTTTGAGGGTGCGCTAGAGGGTGACCTACCAGATTATACGCCAGATCTATCTTTCATGCCTTTCTCTAACTACCTTTCCTTTTTCCTCCCAGCATGGACCACCATAACCTCAGACCGGTGAGTGCTCAGTACAGTGGTGCAGCGTTATACCGTACAGTTTTTATCCCCCTTCCCCATCCCTCTTCAGGGACCCCTCTCATGAGAGTCTCCTCATGCAGGAGGTAGAAGGGTTGTTGCAGCTGGGTGCGGTGCAAGAGGTTCCCTGTGAGTACGGGAACAAAGTGTTCTATCCCAGTACTTCTTATCCCAAAGGCCAAGAGCAGTCTACGGCCCATCCTGGATCTACAAGACCTCAACAAATACCTAAAGAAGCTGAGGTTCTGCATGGTCTCCCTGCCCTTCATCACCCCCTCCCTGGATCCGGGAGACTGGTATGCCACCCTTGACTTGAAGGATGCATGCTTTCATATAGGCACTTCCTACGCTTCAGGGTGGGATCAGACCACTGCCAGTTTGTGGTCCTCCCTTTCAGCCTAGCGACAGCACCAAGGGTGTTTATCAAGTGCATGTCGGTAGTTACGACTTACCTCAAGCACTGGGGTATCCAGATCTTCCCGTACCTGGATGACTGGCTGGTCAAAGGTCAATCCAGATGTCAAGTCCAAAGGGATGTCTCGGTGTTGCAGGCCACATGCTGATCCCTGGGCCTGCTGGTAAATGACAAAAAGTTGACATTAGTTCCAGTGCAGAGGATAGAGTTCATTGGAGCGGTGCTCGACTCCACCTGTGCTAGAGTATTTCTGCCCCAGGAAAGGTTCCAAGCATTGGTGGACCTCATCGCAGGAGTCTCCGCATTCCCCCTGACCACGACCAGGGTTTGTCTGCACCTGCTGGGACACATGGCAGCATGTACGTATGTCATCTGCCATGCCGGGCTCCAGATGCAGCCCTTATAGCAGTGGCTGGCGATGGTCTATTCCCAGTCCAGAGATCACCTGGAAAAGGTCATTACCATCCCGTTGACGATACTTACCTTGCTGCAATGGTGGACGACCCACTGTCAGTCCTGGAAGGAGTTCCATTCGACAGCCCTTGTCACTCCATCTAGCTGATATTGGATGCCTCGGACCGAGGCTGGGGAGCGCATCTCGGCAACCTCCAGATCCAGAGCATGTGGTCCCCGGAGGAGATGACATTGCACATAAACGTCAAAGAGCTCAGAGCGGTACGGTTGGCCTGCAGAGTCTTCCTACCACACCTGGCAGGCAAGGGGGTGAGAGTGTTGACGGACAATACGGCCTCAGTGTTCTACATCAACAGGCAAGCGGGAGCATGCTCATTGGCTCTCTATCAAGAGGCTCTCCGATTGTAGGATTTCTGAATTGAGCACGCGATCTACTTGGAGGCCTATCACCTCCCCGGTGTCAGGAACATGCTGGCAGATCACCTCAGCAGATCCTTTTTCTCTCACCACGAGTGGTCACTCCATCCGGAGGTAGCCCGGATGCTCTTCCAGAGGTGGGGAACTCCCCAAGTGGACCTGTTCGCCGCCAGACAGAACAGGAAATGCCATCGCTTCTGTTCCCTGCAGGGTCTGGGCAAGGACTCCCTCCCTGACGCCTTCCTCCTGTCATGGTTGGGGGGACTGATGTATGTGTTCCCGCCAATCCCGCTCATCAGCTGAGTCCTGTCAAAGATCAAGAGAGACAAGTCCCAAATTATTATGATCGCCCCGGTGTCGCCACACCAACATTGGTTCGGCTCACTGGTGGACCTGGCGGTGTCCTCTCCCTGGACCCTTCCCATCCAACTGGATCTGCTCTTGCAAGATCACAGGCCTCTCTTACACCCCAATCTTGCCCCACTCCACCTCACAGCGTGGATGTTGCGTGGTTAAACTCAGAAGAGCAGGCTGCTCTAGCGAGGTCCAGATAATCCTCCTGGAAAGCAGGAAGGCTTCCATTAGAGCGGCCTACCTGGCCAAGTGGATGAGGTTCTCCCACTGGGCATCTGAACATAGTATTTCTCCAACGCACTCCTCCTTACAATCTATCTTAGATTACCTGCTCCATTTTAAGAACCAGGGGCTGGCCCAGTCCTCTGTCAGGGTGCACCTTGTAGTTATCTCCACTTTCCACCTGCCGCTCCAAGGTCAGACAGTATTCTTACATGACATGTCGGTCCGATTCCTGAGAGGCCTCGAGAGGCTTTACCCACCGGCCTGAGCCCCTGTCCCACAGTGGGACCTTAACTTGGTTCTTTCTAGGATTACAGGCCCGCTTTTTGAGCCTATGGGCTCCTGCTCCCTCTCCCACCTGTCATGGAAGGTCGCTTTCCTTGTAGCCATAAAATCTGTGAGACAAGTGTCGGAGATTAAAGCTCTGACATCGGAACTGTTGTATACCGTGTTCTGTAAGGACAAAGTTCAACTGCGACCCCATCTGGCCTTTCTGCCGAAGGTGGTGTCTTCCTTCCATGTTAACCCGGACATCTTCCTCCCGGTGTTTTGTCCCAAGTGGCACACCACCAGTGAGGAAAGGAGGCTGCATGCCCTGGATGTCAGACGTGCCCTGGCATTTTATCTGGAGCATACCAAGACCTTCCACAAATCGATGCAGCTCTTCATCACGACAGTGGAGAGGATGAAGGACTTTCCAGTGTCTTCGCAGAGGATTTCCAATTGGATCACCTCCTGCATCCAGACCTGTTACGAGTTGGCACAGGTCCTGCCACCACTGATTGTGAGGGCCAGCTTGACCAGAGCTCAGGCGTCCTCGGCAGCCTTCCTGGCACATGTTCCCATCCAGGACATTTGCAGAGCCATGACGTGGTCTTCAGTTCACACGTTTATGGCACATTACGCCATCACTCAGCAAGCCAGAGATGACGCTGGGTTCGGCAGAGCTGTGTTGCAATCTACATGTCCATGAACTCGTACCCGTCTCCGTTGGCAGTGTTTGAGAGTCACCTAATATGGAATGGACATGAGCAAGCACTCGAAGAAGAAAAGACAGTTACCTTTTCTGTAACTGGTGTTCTTCGAGATGTGTTGCTCATGTCCATTCCATGACCCGCCCTCCTTCCCCACTGTTAGAGTTTCCGGCAAGAAGGAACTGAGGGTGGGAGGAGCTGGCAGCACCCCTTATAATGCAGCATGTGCGTGCTGCTCCAGGGGGCTCCAGAACCGGTCCCCTATGGTTACCACTGCGAGAAAAACTTCTGGCACCGGTGCATGTGGTGAGCACACACACCTAATTTGGAATGGACATAAGCAACACATCTTGAAGAACACCAGTTACGGAAAAGGTAACTGTCTTTTCCCGAGAGGCCATGAGTAGCTTTGAAATGCTTTAATTGAAGATCTTTCTGAGACCATCAGTGGTTGATCTGATTTCCTCACATTATTTGTGCTTACTTCTGCTATTACTGAAATACTTAGTCTGGCTGTTCCTACTCACCATGCTTTTTTGAGACATGTTTGCTTACAGTATCTGACTTTAGGCGCCACCCCTCTGGCACTGCTGCTTCAGAGGTAGCAAATGCAGTTGTCATGCAGTCCAGTTTGGATCATCTGCATAGTGAAGTCCTATCAGTTAATAGTTTTAAGTCCCACTTACATTAAAAATAAGTCTGAGTTTTTTATGGCGTGTACAGCTACAAGAAATACAATTCAAATAACGTGTCCCTTGTCAGCTGTAGCAGGGGTATGTGTGTGTACGCAGGCAGGTGGCCAGCTGAACATGAATATCTGTGGCAGGGTGATGGTATAACTCAGTTATTTTAGAGAGTCTACATATTAAAGATGCAAGGCACTTTCAGTGAGAGTAAACTCACATTTTGTTTCTTTGTGCTCATATGTCTTTCTTCCTGTTTATTTTAGATAACTTAGATTAATTAAAGTGCTCTTAATTGTTGCTGGAGACTAGGTGGGTGAGATAATATATTTTATTCGATCAACTGCTGTTGCTGTGAAGCTCGAAAGCTTGTCCCTTGCACCTGCTAATTGGTCCAATAAAAGATATTACCTTGCTTGTCTTGTCTCTCTCATACCCTGAGACTAACACAGCTGCAACACTACAATCAGCAATGGTTAATATTTGCTGACTCTTTCTAAAAATGTCCTATCTGCTGGGTCCAGTGGTTGCTCCCAAAGGTCACAGCCTGTAAAAGGCTAGGATCAGCAAGTTCACATTTGAGACTGTCCTTGTCAGCTGCGAATACTGTATCTTGCAGGCAGATACGGTTCCATTAACCTTTAGTACATGCTGTGTGGCACAGCTGCAGTGTTAAGCAGAGTAGAGCTGACATTTCCATATAAATATATTTAAAGTCTAGCAACCAAGAGAAGGGCACTGACTAGATGACATTTGACATGTTTCGTTCGTAATCATTATCCTAACTGCCACCAGAGGGACTGCTAATTGCTTAGTGCCTATATAGAATAAGAGGCCAGGGTTTGAAATGTTATCTAAGGGTAGAACAGTGGTGGATTAGAGCAAAAAGGGTCAATAAGGCTTCATGTAGTCACTGATTCTGTTCACTGTTTGAAAATTTGTGCCTGTCCATTCTACAGCTACCCAGATGAGTGGTCTGCTTTCGCTATCAGCTATATGGAATCCTCTTACGAAGAGCTTTCGTATCTCTAGCAAGCAAATTATCTAGTTCCCAAGAATAGCTTTTTTAAAGAGGATGTGCTGCATCCTCTTGGAGCTTCTTTTGTGTAAACACATTTTAAATAAAAGAGCCTCAAGGTCATCTTGATAAATGTGGTGCCACTAGAAGAGACGGTTTTGTCAGAACTGCTTGCTTAATAAGCTGCCTTAAGAGCCATGGGACTGAGTAAACTTTGTAAGGAACGATAAAAACACCTACGCTGTTCTTTGCTGGAGTCTGAAAACGAAGCAAGAAAAAATGTGGCTTCTTTTTTTTTTTTTTGGTACCATTTTTAACTATTTGTAGGAGAGTGGCAGAATATCAATAGGCTGATGAAAATAGCCAGCAGCTCCACACAACAGTTCACTAAAGATGATACAAGTAGTGCTCTGGAAGTGAAGGGGGATTTTTTTTAAGGTTCTGGGCTTACTATACCCAAGAGGGCCAATCTGCCATCTTTACTCACATTGAGCAATACACTACTCTCCAAAGATCCCATATATTTCAGTGGGGCTACTTGATGAGTAAGGTGCTATTCAACAGGCTTAAGAGGTCCAGAATGTGGTCTATAATAGGTCCAGTATCATATAATCATCAATCTGTATTTTCGTTCTTGCCAAATACTCTTGAAGCAGGTAGTTGTTGTTTTTTCTTAACTGGGCAGGGTGGGAGGTGGTTAATGGACAATTGTGGGAGACTTTTCAGAAGTTCTTGAGCACCTCCAGCTCTTACTAAAGTCATTGGGAGCTGCAGGTACTTATGAAAATCACTCTCATGAGAAGACTCGATCCTTTCAAAGAGAGGGACACAGTGGAATCAATATATTCTTTTCTTCAGTTTTCTGCTGCTTTCCTTTCTTCTTCTTCTCCACCCTCCCGTTTGTTCAATCCTGTATGCCTCCTTATTTCCAATTTTTCCTTCCTTTGTCTTGCAACTTTACTGTATTTTCACACCTTTTCTAATTGTTTTGTTTGAAATGGTGAGGATTTTGTTTTTACCATATTTAGGACACCTGCCACTTACCTGTTCCCTTATGAATCTACTGCTCCATAGGCCGTTAGTGACTTTTGTAACAAACAATACCATTTTCAGCAGTGAAGTTAGTGGGGTTGGGTGGAAATGATTAGTTGCTCCTTTTAGAGCTGATGGTAGGTGGTAAAACAGCAAGCAAGATGGTAGATTATAGCCCAGATTGGCAGAGTTGGCAAGTATTTGATTCCTTTCTAGGCACACACATCATAACTGGATTGTCCAAAGCAAGTAGTTAGATCCAGAGGACTGTGGACTAGGTTTTCTTGGATTGTACTCTTGTCTCCTCCACAGATTGCTGTGTCTTCCAGCAAGTCTTTTAACTTCCCTGTGCCATTGTTCACCCATCTGAAAAATGAAAGTAATATTTTATAGTGGTGGTTGTGACATTCCCCAGGGTGCAACTTGAACTGCTGTGTCCCCTTATCTCTCTAGACTGGGATGCCTTTTACACTGCTTTGCTAGTGAACACCAAACCCTCTAGGCTCTGTTCATTCACAGCCACCAGCATGTTAAAACACTCCCAGCTGAATGCATGAATGGTATGCCCAGCCATCCATGAATAGATACAGGGTGACACCCACATATCCCGCAATCCCAGCCTTGCCCCCCAAAAGATGTGCGTCTTGTACAGTCCAGTGGGCTACTGAACAAGCTCATAAATTAGTCTGCCATTCCAACAAAGGGTAATGAATATGCACCAGCCCAGTTGACCTGAGTAGAGAGTCAATCAAACGTGCTGGTTTAGATAAAACAGTAAAACAAGTTTATTAACTAGAGAAAGATTTAAAGTGATAAAAAATGATAAGGTATATGAGTTAGAATCAGTTACAAAATAAATAAAAGGATAAACACACAAGCTAATTCCTAAACTTTACCAAGGCCAATAAGTTTAAAAGCAAAAAAGTTTCTCTCACCCACAAGCTTTCAGCAGACTGTACTGGCTGGAAAAACCTCCAGGGAAGGATCACTCCCCCAGTTCAGTGGTGCACCTTTGTCTTTCAAGCAGTCTTGCTGCTGTGAGTAGAGACGGCGAAGGAGAGGTATCTAGAAGCATTTTCCCCACTTCTTATGCTCTAACCCTTTGTACTGGAAAAGTCTTTCCTGGGTCATGAGGTCAGGCAGTTCCATGGCATATGTGAGCTGCCAGCTGTCCTTCAGATGAACTGTAAATTTCTTGTTTACAACTCCCCTGCTGGTGAATCTCCAATCTTAGCACCTAGCTTTTAGCACCTAGCTGGCCTGCCAGGGTGCCTTTGTCTTTGAGAAAATGGACTGAGGGTGTTACCCAGAACTACAGCATATTTCAGTAACAATCATATAGCAAGTTCTTGTAGCACCATATCCAGTTGATACACACATGTTAACAGGACAATTACGTTCAGTGGATTATGAGTTTTCAAATGATACAAGGCATACTTTGTACAAAATATATCATAATCCTATAAATTGGTGAACATGGGGTACGTGATGTCAGATGGGGTACAATGTTTCACAGTGATGAGAAGATTACTTAATATTAATACATGCTTTGGGATCATTGGGTGCGAAGTGCTAGAAATATAACTAAGTGCAAAGTATTCTATTAATAGAACAGCTAAATAATCCCATAAATAGTTTTGTAATGGTTGTAATAATTTCTGGTAAAAAAAATAAAAGTGAAATTACTGTAACTCTTGAGCTAACTGCATTATAATAAGCACCTCGTAGATCTAGATTTTTCCACAGCACTTGAAGTCTATACTTTAATCTCTCTGCATTTTGCCCTGCACAGGAAAAAGTGTTTTGGAGGAGGACAGCGATAATGATGGTGAACCGAATGAATATGATCTGAATGACAGCTTTCTAGATGACGAGGAGAAAGAGGAGTATGACCCTACTGATGAAGATTCCGATTGGGAGCCAGATCCTGAAGACAAAGATAACGAAGATGTTGAAACACTTTTGAAAGAAGCACAAAAATTTATTAAAACCAAAAAGTAGTTTTGTCCAAATGATGTGAAGTACTTACAGCATACCTGTTTACAGGATTGGTGGGGCCTGGGGAATGACTTTGAAAGCCAACTTTACCCGTGCTTGAGACACTACAAACGGATTTTTAATGAGGAAAAAATGAGCAACAGCTTCATTTTCTTTTGATACACATTGTTTTGCCTTCAACTTCTTAGCTGATGAAGTCAAATCATAAAGTCTGGGATTATATTGTGGTTTAACTGAAGACTTTTTTTTTAAAACATCTCTTTTCCAACTTCTTAACAGCTCATATTGTCAGAGGGAGGATTAATGGGTTTGAATGTAGCTATTAACATTCCTCATGAATATCTTTCTATGCTTGCAAACAAATAAGGATTGTCGACCTACCTTAAGGAGGTTTATAGTTTTGCGAAGGTGTAATATATTCCATGCTAAATAAAGAAAAAGTAACTTTGAACATCTTTTTTTATGGCAGATCAAATCATTCTCAGTTCAATAGGAAGTCTTTGTTAAACCAGTTATTTTTATTAGTTTGTTATTCAGCTATCCTACACTATCGTATTAAGTTTTACCAGGCTGTTAATAGTGGATGTCTTCACCTTATAATTGCACTTATTTCTCTGACATTCCTGATGTAAATTGCTAATTTTGAAAACTGTCTAAATAACTTGGGGAAAACCCATTTTTTAAAATTTATGCTAAATTTCAAATTATGTCCCCAAATCAATTCTAGTGTATCTTTTTTTTCCAGTTAGTGTACACTGATGATACTGTCAATTTATGTTTAAATGGCTGGTTCTACAAACTGACTAAATTATGCTGAGCTTATTTAAGTGAAGCTTGTAGTTTGTTTGCCTAATGCTTCCCATTAAGGCCCTGTTTTCAATTGGCTTGTAACTTTCCCTAACTTTTAACCTTTTCAGACTGAATGTTAATGGAAAGTTTCAGCAAAAATGGTTTAGCCGTTACTGAATACAAGGTTAGGAGAAAATACATTATTTTGCCTGGATTTAAAAAATACCTTAAAAACATTTTGTTGAGAAGATCCAGCACATCCATTCTTTGGAGCAGGGATCTGAAATTTAGCAGAGGGAGGGGGTTGTCTCCCTGGTTTCAGGGATGTGCCTTTTGCCGTCCTGGTGAAAATCTGCCCATATTTAGTAAAGAGCCTCCATACATTGCACTTTGCACATGCTCACTAGAAGCTTGTTAGAGTTTGGCAGCTGACTTCTCTGAAGATTGCATCTGCGCTGAGTATGCTCCACCCCCTCACAGCGCCTGCATTTAATCAGGCTGCGCAAGCACCATCACCGCAGAATGACTGAGCATGCCCCTCTCCAGGGGCTCTGTAGCACTTTCTCTACAGTTGCTTCTCCCAGAGGCCATGGGTCACTGTGGTGCTCAGTACAGGAACTGAGAGCAGAGTCTTTTCTGTGCTATCAGTGATCTTCCTGGTGAAGCCTAGGCAGTGAGGAAGAGGAGGAAGGGACTTGATTGGAATTCTGAGGGGTGAGGCACAAAGGGGGTTGGGGGGCAGCATGGTTCCACATGTTAGGATTGTTTTTTGTTTCCTTTTTTTAAAAAAATGAAGCTATGGCAGAGGAAAAAATAGCATGTGATCATGTAATTAAAGATCGTATCATAGCGTGTATGCACAAGGAGGCTGAATTAAGGTTATGTGGGCATTCTTTATGCAGGAATTTACTAACTTTTGAAGGCTTGACTTTGCAAATATAACATTCTTGTAACGTTGGGGAGTTTTGTATGTAATAGTATGTATATTGGCTTGTATCTCCATGTCTGCAAAGGCACTACGGGTTTTCAGAAATGTTCTCAGCCATTAAGATTTGTGATTTGACAATTATTTAATTTTTTGAAAGGGCTTCAGCGAAGGAGTTCAAATAACCTGCTAGTGTCTAAATCTGTATTGAGCTGTATTTGGAAGCAATATAATATTTTCAAAAATTGTGCATCAGAAATCTGGCTCAGACTTTAGAAGATTGACTATGAATGATGACTCATGATCTTGTTCTGCATGTTGAGAATTTGGGAATAATTTGTTTACTGTCAGAGTTGTTTCACTTGAAAATAATTCTAGTCATAGATGAGTTTTCTGAGTTTATCTGATTTCATATGTGACCTTAGCAACATTCAGCAAGCAGAAACATTCTGTTCAGTAGTGTCACAATATGAATGTCCATCTGAGCCGCTCCAAAGAGTTGAATTAGAATTTTCTATTAAAATAAAAGTGGCGATTTTCATCTGTGGAGGTTATCAAGGTCATACATCTAATCACAAAAACAAATCTAGAAATCACTTGTAGCTTTACATAATATTATTAAATATAATCCCCCCAGGATTGAAATAAAAATTATATGGAGAGGGTAACTGACCAACTGTTATCAAGAGCCCGCCACATTTGTTATAGTAGTATGCTGCAGTATCGTCTGCTTAAGTCAAGCCTGAGTTTTGATATTTTTCCTTTCTGTCTCCCCCTCTCAAAAGGACAATAACTTTTTCATGCTTCCAGTCTGAAATGTGATGGATTTGTTGTAGCTCACGAAAGCTTATGCTCAAATAAATTGGTTAGTCTCTAAGGTGCCACAAGTACTCCTTTTCTTTTTGCGAATACAGACTAACATGGCTGATACTCTGAAAAAAATCAATCAGATACTTTCTTCCCAAAATTTCTGAGGTGTAAATGAGATTCCCCAAAGTATTTGTATTCCTTTTTTCCCCAAGCTTTCCACACATTGCCTGCTAGTGAGCCAGATCTGGCCAGTCAGGTGGTGGCCTTCCCATGCTAATAACTTTTGGTCACTGTTAACCTAGACCACATTAGACTGGCCAGTGAGGGGTCAGTTGCTCTTTATCTCATTACCATCCCCTGAGCACCCTATTTCAGATTTAAAATCGCTGACAGAAGTTGAGTTCTTGTGCAGTGGTGGGAGCCGAACTCAAAAGTTTGTATCTAATTTCCTGACTCTCGTCTTAATTTTTTTTAGACTTTTGGGGGAGAAGCCTGGGAGGAAAGTGGGAAAATGTTCTAAAAACATAAGTCATTTAATTTCCAGAGTAAATATACGTAGCTATGTCATAAATATAAAGGGAAGGGTAAACACCTTTAAATCCCTCCTGGCCAGAGGAAAAACCCTTTCATCTGTAAAGGGTTAAGAAGCTAAGACATCCTCGCTGGCACTTGACCAAAATGACCAATGAGGAGACAAGATACTTTCAAAGCTGGAGGGGGGGTGGTAAACAAAGGGTTCTCTCTGTCTGTGTGTTGCCTTTGCCGGGACCAGAGCAGGAATGCAGGTCAGAACTCCTGTAAAAAGTCAGTAAGCAATCTAGTTAGATATGCGTTAGATTCTGTTTTGTTTAAATGGCTGATAAAATAAGTTGTGCTGAATGGAATGTATATTCCTGTTTTTGTGTCTTTTTGTAACTTAAGGTTTTGTCTAGCGGGATTCTCTATGTTTTGAATCTGATTACCCTGGAAGGTGTTCACCATCCTGATTTTACAGAGGTGATTCTTTTACTTTAATTAAAATTCTTCTTTGAAGAACCTGATTGCTTTTTCATTGTTCTTAAGATCCAAGGGTTTGGGTCTGTGTTCACCTATGCAAATTGGTGAGGATTTTTATCAAGCCTTCCCCAGGAAAGGGGGTGTAGGGCTTGGCGGGATTTTGGGGGGAAAGACGTTTCCAAGTGGGCTCTTTCCCTGTTATATTTCTTAGATGCTTGCTGGTGGCAGCAATAAAGTCCAGAGACAAAAGGTAAAATAGTTTGTACCTTGGGGAAGTTTTAACCTAAGCTGGTAAAAGTAAGCTTAGGGGGTTTTTCATGCAGGTCCCCACATCTGTACCCTAGAGTTCAGAGTGGGGAAGGAACCTTGATAAGCTAACATGCAATATACCAATGCATATAGATCTGCATGAGTTGAGCATATAGAGGAATATTATGCCTCCTAAGAAGTAGTGAGATCCTAGGAGCGAATAAATTGCCCACGTAGCAGTGTCTGGAATTACTAAAATTCTACTTTGAAAATTCTGACTAGGAATCCTCAAATATTCAGCTCCATTTTCTCCTTCCATCTCCTTTTCTGCTTGGCTCTTCTAGGTAGGAGGAAGACTGAGGAAAGGAGTAGAAAAGTAGGGAGGATCTGATTATATGAGAAAAGACCAAAAAAATTATTCCCATTGGTTGCCAATCTGCTTAATTAGCATATGGGGAAGAGCTAATGGATCTCCAGGCATGACAAAGCAGGACCCAGAAAATAGTTTAGAACATAAGAACAGCCATACTGGGTCAGACTAAAGGCACATCTAGCCCAGTATCCTGTCTTTCGACAGTGGCCAATGCCGGGTGCTTCAGAGGGAATGAACGGAACAGGTAATCAGCAAGTGATCCATCCCCTGTTGCCCATTCCCAGCTTCTGGCAAACAGAGGCTTAGGACACAAACACCCAAAATTAAAACAGGAAGTGGTAGCAAATGTAAACTTTTGACTTCTAAAACTTTAAACAACAAAACCATTTGTCGCCATATGAAAATGATGACAGATTGATTTGCAGTCAAACTTTATGGGTCAAAAGTTTTGTCATCTGAAACTTCATCTAATAGTTTTGATGGCAAATGCACTTGGCTTCAGGCACAGCTCGCAACAAGTACACAATAGCATCCCTGATGTACAATGTGCTGATGTCTTCTCAGCACTAGCCTGGTGTGTAGGCTGTGCCATGTTGTGAACAGACGAGCACAAGGGCTATAGAGAAGGCTTCTGGCAACACCTTTCATGCCAGCCAGGACTCTGTCCTTTCATACATAAGGACTCGTATTTAACTGTGACTTCTCCAGCTATCCAACTCAGTCTGGGAGTTGACTGATTCTGATTGTGTGCTAGGAGTTGTATTCTTATTGTGTCATGTCCATTAGCTTCTCAGAAAAATCATAATAGGAGAAAAGTTAAGGTTCCTAGGTAAGTACACTGTAGTCATGACAAAGAACACCGGAAGATTGCTATATCCCTTATTAGATCTTGTACTGCAATGTAACCATTCTGACTGTATTGTGACTTAATTGCCCATAACATGAGACCTTGAAAATGAGTCTCAACCCAAACTGAATGTAAAGTAGAAATAAAACACGAATTAAATCTTATGAATGGAGATGGCTTGGCATCAAAGGCTTTAGTCCTAGGTTATCGATTTGTCACATTTTAAAGTTTAATCTGTACGCTAGCACAATTAGTGTTGCACTGAAAACTACTAGCATACTTCTTCAAGGTTTTGTTTGCCTGTCTGAGATACAAAAGAATAACTCAAATAAGTAATGAAATAATTCTTTATTAAAATTAATGGAGATAATGACCTGCATTTCTGAAATAGCATTTGTGATTAGAAATAGACTTAACAGGGAGCATGAGTTACAGCACATGAGATGGCTTGAAATCTTTTCTCTGCTGCCTTTGCTGTCACCGGATGACTGGAGGATAGCTAACATAATGCTATTTTTTAAAAAAAAGGCTCCAGAGGTGATCTTGGAAATTACAGGCAATTTATGGGCCAGTGAGCCTAACTTCAGTACCAGGCAAATGAGTTGAAACTTGTGACGTTCCCCTGGTGTTATCTGGACTGGTGATCTGCTAGATCACTCCAATCCTCGACTCTGGAAGCCAGCTTTACCCTGCTCTGCTGTAAGAAACTCCCTCCCGCTCTTTGGCTGTTCATACACAGCCTCTAGCATGTAAGCTGCTCCCAGCTACATGAGTGAGCACTTTTGGCCAGCCACTGCTTGGATTGTGCAACTGAATGACACTGGCCAATATCTCTGGTCCCAGACACAACCCTAGGAACCTCCGTCTTGCAGTGTCCAGTTATGTCCGCTGGACGGTGCAAGCTTGTAATGAGTTCATCAATTTACAAAGAAATTGATATGTACCAGGCTTGTTATCCCAAGGGGAGTCTCTGACATGCTTCAAACCAAATGCACTGCTTCAGATAGAATAAACAAATGTATTAACTACAAAAGAGAGATTTTAAGTGATTATAAGTCAAATCACAACAAGTCAGATTTGGTCAAATGGAATAAAGCAAAACGCATTCTAAGCTACTCTTAACACTTTCAATGCCCTTACAAACTTATGCTTCTCACCACAGGGTGGCTGATTGCCCTTCAGCCAGGCTCTCCCCTTTGATCAGCACTTCAGTTGCTTGGTGGTGGTGTCGATAGATGGAGGCGGAAGAGAGAGAGCATGGCAAACGTCTCTCCCTTTTATCCTGTTCTTTTTCCCTCTTGGCTTTGCCCCCTCCCTTCAGAGTCAAGTGAGCATTACCTCATCGTAGTCCCAAACTGACCAAGGGAAGGGAGGTGACTCACTCGAAAGTCCAACAGATCCTTTGTTGCTGCCTAGGCCAGTGTCCTTTGTTCCTGTGAGGCTGGGCTGGCTTTGTCCCAAACATGCCCTGATGAGGTGTGAACTGCCCCTCTGCTCCTGGAGAGTTTTGCCTGGGCTTGTTTTAAGCCATGAGGACACATTTTCAGCCTCATAACTATATACATGAAATTACAACCTATAACATTACTATAACAACAATGCTCAGTGTATCATGAGCCTTCCGAAGAAACCTGACATGACAAACTTTGTACAATCATAAGGATGAACATGGCGGTGCAGAGTGTCACAAAACTATAGTAAAGAACAGTTATCAGACACATAGGTGGACACAATATGTTGGAGAAGAATTAGGATGGTTTTTGTAAAGGGAAATCATGCTTCACAAATCTATTAGAATTCTTTGAGGAGGTCAACAAACATGGATAAAAGTGATCCAATGGGTATAGTGTACTTGGACTTTCAGAAAGCCTTTGACAAGGTCCCTCACCAAAGGCTCTCAAGGTCCCTCACCAAAGGCTCTTAAGCAAAGTACGGAGACATGGGGGGGAAGGTCCTCTCATGGATCAATAAGTGATTAAAAGAAAGGAAACAAAGGGTAGGAATAAATGGTCTGTTTTCAGAAAGGAGAGAGGTAAATAGTGGGGTCCCCCAGGGATCTGTACTGGGACCAGTGCTGTTCAACATATTCATCAATGATCTGGAAAAAGGGGTAAACAGTGAGGTGGCAAAATTTGCAGATGTTACAAAATTACTCAAGATAGTGAAGTCCAAAGCAGATTGAGAAGAGTTATAAAGGTATCTCACAAAACTGGGTGACTGGATGACAAAATGGCAGATGAAAGTCAGTATTGATAAATGCAACGTAATGCACATTTGAAAACAGAATCCCAACTCTACATATAAAATGATGGAGCTTAAATTAGCTGTTACCACTCAGTAAAAAGATCTTGGAGTCGTGAATAGTTCTCTGAAAACTTCTGTTCAACGTATATTGTATCAGCGTTCGCATCATGTCCCCCATCAGTACCTGGCTGCCCCTGGGAAGCTAATGATCCAGCCTAGCAGACCAAATTCAATGAATCCTGGCCACTTGCCAGCCATCACCCCTCAAGAGTCCCCCAACTCAACATCGAGGATTTGGATGCTGATAAAGCTGCTGTCGGGTGGTTTGGCAAGCATTGCAAATGCTGTAAGAAAAATGTGCATTCGCACTCAAAAAGGCTCATAGAATGTCAGGAACCATTAGGAAAGGGATTGATGATGATACAGACACTATCAGAGTACCACTGTATTGATCCATGGTACACCCACTCCTTGAATATGGCGTGCAGTTCTGGTTACCCCATCTCAAAACAGATCAATTAGATTTGGAAAAAGTACAGAGAAGGGCAACAAAAATAACTATGCAACAACTTCCATATTAGGAGAGATTAAAAAAGACTGGGACTGTTTATCTTGGAAAAGAGATGATTGAGGGGGATCTGACAGACGTCTATAAAATCATGAACGGTGTGAAGACAGTGAATAAGGAAGGGTTGTTTATCCCTTCAGATAACACATGAATCAGGGTCACTCAATGAAATGAATAGGCAGCAGGTTTATAACAAACTGAGGAAGTAGTTCATGCAACACACTGTCAACCTATGGAATTTGTTGGCAGGAATGTTGAGAGCCAAAATAATAACTGGGTTAAAAAAAGAATTAGATAAATTCATGGAGGATATTTCCATCAAAAGATGGTCAGGGATGCAACTCATGCTCTGGATGTTGCTAAATCTCGGACCGCCAGAGGCTGGGACTAGATGAATGCCCTGTTCTCTCCATTCCTTTTGAAGCATCTGGCACCAGTCACTGTCGGAAGCCACTGGTTGACCCAGTATGGCCATTATGCTCACTTCAGCATTTCAACTGAAGAATTATTTAGAATGGGACCCACAAAGTGCTGACTTTTTAAATAGTCAAGGAAATCCTAATCATGTCAGTAATAGCCACTATATCCATTGGTCTGGTTGTCTTCTTAATAGTGCTTGTAAATTCTGTCTTACAGCTGTGGTTTTCTAGGGTAGTTCACTGCAGTTCTTTGGCCACAGATGGTGTGGAACATCAAAACCAGGGTCTGGACTGTTGGATCTGTCATGAGATAGGCATTGGCTATGTTTGAAGCTTGTGCTTGCCACTTAGTATGCTATCTGCAAATGATATTGAGGTTCTTTAGAGGAATTGTCCAAATGAGTTGTCTTGAGCTAAGATTGTAGATCCGTGGATTAGACACATCTTCAAATGGGTAGATGTGGCATGTCTTGAACCTTGAGCAGATTGTGCAAGGTGATTTGTCCCCTGATGCAGAAGGGACAACGTTAGAGAGGACTGGAAGCAGGCCAGGTGGTTGGTCTCATGGCACCAGTTATTATAAGCATAATGGGAGTTTTGTGAAGGAGGAGAGGCTACATGATCCTTGGGGTGAGTTTGTCTGTTAGTTGTATGCTTGCTAAGTCTGGGGGTTTGGTAGCTAAGTACCTTTGTGGATTGGGACATAAGTGAATTGCTGATGGAGTCAGGAGTCATTGTGACAGTGAAGACTGGAGGTTGAGGGTTCCTCCCTCCCTGTCCTAGGTTTAGAATGCTCGACCTGGAATTAGAATTGAGAAGAGTTATAAAGAAAGCTGGGAGCGGCCGTACCTGCGGACGCTCAGGTAAACAAAGCGTCTCACAGCCCACCAGGGGCTTACCCTGACCAAGCCGTGAACCAAGTTTGGGAACCCCTGCTCTAGATTATATTACTCCCACATGCATGAGATTATATCCAGATGGAGCTGCTGTAGCTCAGCTTTTAGGGGTGAACACTATGATGATATGAATAATAATAAGTGGCAGACTGGATATCATGCTTCAGCATCTTTCTGGCCTCTCTGGCCCCAAGGAAGGTATAAATTGTAGAGAAATAATTATTGCTAATCTTCTTTTAATCTATATTCACATAATATAAAGGTAGAATAATTCTCTTAAGTATGTCCAAGAAATGTCCAAGGAAGGAGGACTTTTATTTAGGGCTAGATTCTGCTGCACTTGGTCACGTTTTGTAGATTTTGAGATGAAAAGGGACTACTATGATAATCTCATCTGATCTTTTGTACAACACAGGCCACACTAAGTGATTCCTATATCTAGTCCAACAACTTGTGGTTGAGCTAGAGCATATCTTCTAGAAAGATCTCTTTTCTGCCATCTTAATGGAAAGACTCCAGTTTATGGAGAATCTACCATATTCCTTGATGAGTTGTCCTAGCCATTAATTATCGTCACTGTTAAAAATGTGTATTTTATTACCAGTTTAAACACTGCTGACACTCGCTTCCAGCCATTGGATCTTGTCATGCCATTTGTCTGCTGGATTAAAGAGCCCTCTAATAACAGATATTTTCTCCTTCTGCAGGTAATTGTAGACTGTGAGCAGGCCATCCAAAAAATAACAGAAGATGCTGTATACTTAAAAAGTATTTCCCCCTCCAATCCCCACAACCAAACTACTGTATGTGGGATGTATAGTTCAAGAACATGAAACTAAAAAAGCTTTTCATTTCAGGTATCTTTCCCATTTACTTATAAAAATATATTTTTCCTTCTAGTTTTCATTCATGTGATGCATAAATAGGAGGTAAAGCTCAGTCTTCAAACACTCATTAATTTTTATATTTTTTTTAATGGGAAAATTCAACACTTGTATTTCTCTCTTGGTACTGTTAAAGTCATAGAGTGAAATGGATCTCTGTAGAACAGATGATACAAGGTATATGAATCACCTAAGCCAAAGTAAGCCCTCAAGAGGACCTAAGTGGTTCACGGGCTTTGTGCACAGGGTGAATTTCACCCAGAATATTCATATGCAATATATTCCCTATTCATATTTATTTCTAATCAATGAGATAATTGTATGTTAGTCTGAAGATCTTGCTAACCCTGATAAGCAAAGTAAGTCCTGGTTGTTAAAACTTGATTACTTGGCAGGATGTCTTCTCGGAAATGATTATTACTTTTTTTTTCCTTGTAATTTAAAATCTGCCATGCTGCTGACTGTTTGCATTGTGTGAGGAAATCCAATAACCACCATGTGGCTCTAGATTATGTCATGGGACTCTAATCAAGCCAATTCTGGCAAATTAAATAAATAAAATGGCTCAAGTACATCTTCAGTTCTTCTTACAGAAATGTAATGACAAGACTAGGAAGCAATATGAACACAAAGCAATACTGTATTTATGATTCAAATAATTGAGCAACAAGATAATTGTTTGTCAAGTGCCTGGTACAATGAGGACCCAGTCTTGGTTGGGGCCACTCATACAATGTAAATAACAATAATTGAAGATAGTGGATAAAACTCATACATTTGACAGTGCCTCAGGGAAACTTTAGTGAAATGCATAAATAGAACTATTACAGTCCATTTTCCTAATATGTAGAGCTATAAGACCATTTAGGTTACTGTAAGAATGACAGAAGCAGACAGGCTTCTGATTAGGTCAGTCAGTCAGCTATTGGTAGTTAACAGTCAGGGACACAACCCCATGTCCTGGGTTCTCCTGAACCTCTGACTTCCATGAGATGGGACTGGACAATAGGGGATGGATCATTGAATAAATTGCCCTGTTCTGTTCATTCTCTCCAAAGCATCTGGCACTGACTGCTGGCAGAAGAGAGGATCCTGTGCTAGCTGGACCACTGGTCTGACTCAGTATGGCCATTCTTATGTTCTTAACATCATCTTATGCTCCATCAGCAGGTGACAACATAGGTAATACACAGTACTTCAGTCACCTCTGATACTATAGACATTGAGAAGATCTGGCAGACAGGTTAGTATAGAGGTGCTGGGATCCAACTTTTGCAGAAAGTTTAGAGAACATCTGTATTCCTGAGCGGAAAAAATGAGACTAAGGAAGGACTCTATTACCCATTTTTGAAGAACAGATGGTTATAAAATGGGATTTGAACTAATGGAGAAAATATAATGTAGCGTCCCCTCTCCACCTGGTTACCTCATTTAATGCCAATCCGCTTACAGGTTTTGATGGACAGGTCTGGGTTCTTTTGGATCCCGTCACCCACTCAGCGGGGTGTATCTTCCTTCTTTTTTCCTATGAAATTATTTGGCAGTGCCTCCACCCCCCTCGCTCCTTCCTGGCAGGGTCACCAGGGCAGCTTGGGTGGAAAATTTTAACTAATTTTAACCCCACTTACTTGCCAAATAGTTGGAGACTTCCAAGAAATAACACAAACACATAAAAATATATTCAATACAATAATTATATTAAACACGAGACAAATACAACATAACAGGGTAAAACACTATTTTTAGGGTCACTGGTGCCCACACTGCAAATACCCGTGACTTGATGTAGAAAGTGTAAAATTAGTGTCCCATTGGTATGCATACTTTGCTGGGGCCCTTGATGACCTATAACCACAAAATTCTTCTCTGCAGTGGTTTAGCAGCGTGGCTGACTGGGTTCAGTACAGCCCAAAGGACTCACAAGTGGGAGAAGGTGGTAAAGCCATCCAGAGGTGTAATATGCAGCAGGTTATAAAATCCTCAAACCCTTACTCCCTGGCTTGAGGACCCAGTTCAGGGAGTAGGGGGTCCCCAGAACAAATTCCCTGACTGACTAACTAAACAATGGTGCACTCACAAACTCCATGAATGATCCTCTGGTTTGAAGATGACTCTGGACTCCTCAGTCACTGCAGAGGGGCTGCTCTCTGCTGGCAGGGGTCCTCCTCAGGCACGAATCCGGCTGCGTGGGTCCCAGGATTTCCCCTCACCACAAAGGGGGTGCAGGGCTCAAGGTGTAGGTTACACAACTACACTAACATCCAAACGGTAGCCTCCTAGCCCAGCCTCCAGTCACACACTCAGCAGGCAGCTTCCCTGGACTAGCAGACAGAGCAGAGCTGGCCATGTGGTGACTGGTCTCACCTAGGGAGCTGGAGGGCAAACTCAGCCTGGCTGGGAAGTTTCCCAGCAAACTCTACAAATTGGGAATCATCAGTGGGGAAGGGAACACCCAGCTGAGGGATCTGCTGTCAGGTCCCTAGAGGCCTGTTCTCAGGGGGAACCCTGCAGGCCTGGGACTCACCAGCTCCCCACACAGCCAATCCTGCCCTTTTCCTGGCTGGTTCCAGACTGACTACAAACTGGCTTCTCCCTGGGAGGGCCTCTCACTCCCTAGTGGTTGCTGGGCGGACTCTGAGTCTGCCTTGGCTCCCCCTCCCTACCAGAGGCAGTGTGCCTCTCCCTGAGCTGCCAGCAGCCAGAGTCCCAGGAATCTAGGTAATCTCCTTGGGGGTTACAATAAGGATATGGGGCCAAAAAGTAAGATGTGGAAAAGAAATTTGCTTACACAAATTTCTACAGCCCTTACTCATGATGAGTGAAGCTTGAATGGGAAATACTAACATATGCACTGACGTCCATGTGATTGCTTGTGTAGGTGTTAGCATGAGAATATTGCCAGATTTCATCCTCTGAGAGGGTTTAACAAATGGTATACCTTACTGGGCACAATAGAAGTAGTTAGTTGGAAACCGTACAAGTAGGCAACTATTTGGAAAATAACAAAGAGCTAAATCTGGAGGTTTTGTCTTAGGGTCACACTTTGGTTGGCCACTGCATGTACATGGGTGTGCAAGACCCTCCTTGTCTCCTTGTGCAGCTGCCCATCAACCTCCCACAATTGCAATCCCTGAATAGTCTCTGACCCTGTGAAACATGATGCCAACAAAGAAGCAAGGGGAGGAGGCTCTTGCTAAAGTCAATGACAAATTTTACCTGAGAAAGAAATGGCTAAATACGGCCCAAATATTTTTAACTTCAACCTGGTAACTCAAACAGAAGGAATATGGAATGAAATCCTAGCCCCAGTGAAGCCAATGGAAGTTTTGCCATTGTCTGTAATGAAGACCTTAGATTACCACACATAAAAAGGTATTTGGGGCATCTTCTTTAGAGTGTTCAATAATTGGGAAACCACCAGCATAACGTGTAAATGACCCGTTAGCATGGAATAGGATTAAATAGGTTTCCTGGATTGTCAACTCATGTTCAGTTCAACTGCTTAATTTTGTAACTGTGAATACAAAGCTAATTAAAATGAAAAGATTTTATTCCATCTTAAAACTTTCTATTTTCTTCCGCTTCGATTGAAGTTTTATATTCAGTCCCCACCGCAACCGAAGAGCTGACCATTTTAATTAGTTTGGCTAGATACACAGGCATTTTGATAAGGAAACCATGAAAAGGCGAAGCAATAACCTGAAATAAATAGATATTACAGTAACTGGGAAACCATTTACACTAATGGAGTTTGTTATTAACCGAACTTCAGAAAGCAATTACTATTCATATCTGAATGACTGAATCAGTGACACTCTTTTATGGGAGCTGTTGGCAGTCACTTTTCCTGAATTTAGGGAGAAATGAGAAATTAATAAGTGCAAATTAGTTTCAATGTTTAAATAAATGGGCCTGCACGCATTAGTTTGGTGAGCAGGGTTTGTCTATAACTCAGTAAATAACCCTCACTAACCCCAATGGCCAGTGGCAAAAGCAAAAGCACTTCTTGTAGTCACCCTACTTTGCTGCAGCTTTTAGCAGCAGACACACAATTTTCTTACTGAAGGAATTTGCAGTAGCAGCAGGGGTATTGGTATTGTCAAGAAAGAGAGAGAGTCATCAGCAGTCATCCAGTCTGGCTCAACGATATGACCACACAAAGAAAACACAGAAACAGATAGATCCACGTGCTCTTTGGGCCAGAAGAAAGATTCAGAGCCCTCTGCTGATCGCTAAGCCATTTTAGACATGCCTTGCTGTATGTATTTAGAACTATAATCGTCAGCCTGGCCTTACATGTGCCTCCTTGTTTAGAAACGCAATTTTGGGTAGTAGCATTTAGAGTGGATAGATGTCTGTATTCCTGACTTTGCCGGAAAATCAGGCACTTAGTGCACAGTGCTCTAAGGCCTTGTCTACGCTGGCAAGTTTGCACGCAGTAAAGCAGCTTTGAGCGCTGTAGCACCCGAGGTGCACACGCGGCCAAGCCACTTAGTGCACAGAAACTGCGCAGTTGCAGCGCTTTAAAGAAAACCAAAACACCCTGACGAGAGGCGTCGAGCTTTCTGCACCGGGACTACAGCACTGCAGTGCCAGTGTAGACACCTGGTCGATTACAGCGCTGTGACTGGCCTCTGGGAGGTGCCCCACAATGCCTGTTCTCACCTCTCTGGCCATCAGTTTGAACTCTACTGCCCTGCCCTCAGGTGACCAACCGTCATCTCCATTCCTTAAATTCCCTGGGAATTTTGAAAGTCTCCTTCCTGTTTGCTCGGTGATGCGAACAGTGGTCTCAGCCCATCTTTGCAGGTGGCCATGCCTGCTCTACACATGAGGCAATCCCCCTCTAGGAGCAATGCTGAGCTGCTGGACCTCATCAATATTTGGAGAGAGGAGGCTGTCCAGTCCCAGCTGCGCTCCAGCCATAGACATTTTGATACCTACGGACAGATTTCACAATGCATGACAGAAAGGGGCCTGGACCGGGACACACTGCAGTGCAGAGTCAAAGTGAAGGAGCTGCGGGACACCTACCACAAGGCGCGGGAGGCAAACCACCACTCCAGTGTTGCGCCCACGAGCTGCCGTTTCTACAAAGAGCTGGAAGCGATACTTGGTGGTGACCCCACCTCCATTGCAAAGGCCACTGTGGATACTTTGGTGGCTCGCGTGCCAGTCAAGAGTGGACTGAGCCAGGAGGAGGAAATCTTGGATGAGGATGTGGAGGGGGTCAGAGATGCATGCAGCCCAGAGTTCTTCTCTACCCTGGAGGAGGCTAGCCAGGCACAGCTGTTGGATCTTGGCAAAGTGCAAACAGGAGAGGAGGCCCCTGGTAAGTGGCTTTGAATTTGGGAATCTCTAAAGCGAGTTTTTGGGGGCAGGAGGGTTGCAGAAAGCAGGCTTGTGTCTTTATGATGTACGTATCACCACATGCCTAGTCTGAGCAGTGGAACAGGTGTTGATTGACTCCCTGACTGAATCTGCCTCAGAGATCTCCAGGAAACTCTCATGGAGATACTGGACAATCCGCTGCCACAGGTTCTTTGGCAGAGCTGCTTTGTTTCTTACCCCATTAAGGATAACTTTCCCGCGCCACTCTGCCGTCACTGGGGTGGGGACCGTTGCTGCACACAGGCGAGCTGCATAAGGGCCAGAGCAGAAGCCACAGTCTTGGAGAAGACCCTCCCTTGATTCTCTGCTCACCCTCAGCAGTGAGATATCTTCCATAATGAACACAGCCTGTGGAAAATGTGTGGACAGGAATAATTATAAGCCTACAGTGCTAGCTGTTCCCAAGAGTCACGTGCCCAGTGTGCAGTATAATCTTGGAACACCCATTTCCACTGCCCCTAAGGTTACTCACCATTTTGGGGGTCCTGTGGCTCATGTGTGCTTGCCTGGGGTCAGCCAGTTAGTGACAGGTATGTGAATAGTGGCTGTGTTTTAAATCAGTGGCCTGTATGTTGCAAACAATACTGCTTCTGTATAATTTTGCACTTTGGCTTCACAGATATGATCTTGGGAGCCCAGCCTCCCTGTTCGTTATCGCCGGCTGAACAGCTGCACAGAATTAGAAAGCTGCCACAAAGAACTAAAGAAGACTTTCTACGTGATGTAATGCTGCACTCCATGGTTGAAAAACAAGAATTGAAGGAGTGGAGGGACAGCGAGTAGAGGGACTGAAAGGAGAACACAGCATGCTAAAACGAAGCCACAGACTGTCTCTTAAACTTTGTGGAGCGCCAAGTGGACACGCTCCAGGCTAACACTGCAAACCGAGCAGCTCCACACCTGCCCTCCCCTGCAGCTGCTGTCACAAAATTCTTTCCCATGTGCCACCCCAGACACCACCAACACACTCTTATCAACCTCCTGTCTCCAGCTGCATTCCATTCCCTCCCCATCGCAGTCCAGCCCTGCGGACTCCCAATACCCACTGCACTCAACACCCGTCCCTCTGCGGTTTAGCCTTGCTCAAGTACAGTACCCGCTGCACTGTACGCCAACGGAGAAGGTTGGATATGACACCTGGGCATACACAAATCTTTAACCTACCTCCTCCTGGGACCCTCCCTTCCCCCCTCCTCCTCAGTGCTGATGTGTTTTTTGTTTGTTGTTGTTTTTCAATAAAATAACTGTTTTGGTTTGTGCTATTAATGGAAAGCAAACAGAGCCCTACAAAGCAACAGGCAACTTCCTTACACCTTCACAGGGCATCGTCTGCCCCAATCACAGTCACCTCCTCGCATGACAAGCACTGCACTCCCGAGCACTGCAACAAACATTAGTGGCTTTCAGCTTCCAATTGCTGCCTCAAGGCATCCCTGATCCTTATGGCCCCGTGCTGCGCTCCTCTAATAGCCCTGATCTCTGGCTGTTCAAATTCAGCCTCCAGGTGCTAAGCCTTAGCGGTCCAGCCCTGAGTGAAGCTTTCACCCTTCCCTTCACAAATATTATGGAGCGTACAGCATGCGGCTATAAGCATAGGAATATTGTCATCGGCCAGGTCTAGCCTTCAATATAGGCAGCGCCAGTGGGCCTTTAAATGGCCAAAAGCACACTCAACAGCCATTCTGCCCTTGCTCAGCCTGTTGTTGAACCACTCCTTGCTGCTGTCAAGGTGCCCTGGGTAGAGATTCATAAGCCACAGCATTAAGGGGTAGGCGGCGTCTCCCAGAATCACAATGGGCATTTTGACTTCCCCTATGGTGATCTTCTAGTCCGGGAAGAAAGTCCCTGCTTGCAGCTTCCTGAACAGGCCAGTGTTCCGAAAGATGCGTGCATCATGCACCTTTCCAGACCAGCCTGCATTAATGCCTGTGAAATGCCCATGGTGATCCACAAGTGCCTGGAGAACCATTGAGAAATACCCCTTCCAATTAATGTACTTGGTGGCTAGATGGTCTGGTGCCAGAATTGGAATGTGTGCCATCTATTGCCCCTCTGCAGTTAGGGAAGCCCATTTGTGCAAAGCCATCCACAATGTCACACACATTGCCCAGAGTCACAGTCTTTCAGAGCAGGATGTGATTAATGGCCCTGCACACTTCCGTCAACACGAGTCCAATGGTCGACTTTCCCACTCTGAACTGGTTAGCGACCTATCGGTAGCAGTCTGGAGTAGCCAGCTTCCACAGTGCAATCACCACGTGCTTCTCCAATGACAGAGCAGCTGTCAGTCTTGTGTCCTTGTGCCGCAGGGCTGGGGAGAGCTCATCGCACAGTCCCATGAAGGTGGCTTTCCTCATCTGAAAGTTCTGCAGCCACTGCTCATCATCCCAGACGTGCATCACAGTGTGATCCCACCACTCAGAGCTTGTTTCCCCAGCCCAAAAGTGACGTTCCACTGTGGTCAGCACCTCCTGAATGCCACAAGCAATCTCGTGCTGTAGCTACTATGCCTGGCAAGATCAGTGTCGCGCTCCTATTGCCTTTGTAGTTTAAGGAGTAACTCCACTGCCACTCGTTATGTGTTAGTCAGAGCGAGCAGCATACTGGTCAACAGTGCAGGATCCATTCCTGCAGCCCAAAGAGGCAGGCCGCGCAGTGCACAAACCATTGAAAGATGGCGCCAAATGTGGATGGAAGCACAGGGATTGCTGAGATGTGAAGCAGTGCATCACAGGGCAGTGGGACAGGACCCAGGATGCCCTGCAACCCCCTCTGCCTTCCTACAACTTTTAGTGGCAAAAGAGAAAGTGATGCTCTGTGGGATAGCTGCCCAGAGTGCACCGCTCCGAATACCACTGCAAGTGCCACAAGTGTGAACATGCTATTGCACAGGCAGCTGACAGTGTGAACACACAACAGCGGTTTCCCTTCAGCGCTTTCTGAGCGGCTCTGTAACTCTGCCAGTGTAGAAAGACCCTACGATGTCTGGGTTCCTGAAATGCAGGTGGAGGATACCTTCCCCTGGAATTTGATCTCTTTGATGGTCCTCTAGAGCCAGACTGTAGCACAATCCATGAGTGTTGCCTTCTGTTTAGTGGTATTGTTGTAAATCATGTCCTAGAAAGAAACCTTAGTTACAAGTGGAGAAGGCTGGAGATCTGTCTTTACATTTCAAAGGAGCATGGTTTGTGACTGACACCCATGTGAAAGTAATGTCTTAGCTGAGCTCTCACAATCTGCACACAGTATCTAACGTACTTATCAGACCCCTCCCCCCTTTACTTCTCTGCAGTTGCCGGCCTAGACAGTTTTGGGGTCAGGCACACGTGCCTCATTTACCCACACTTAGCAGAAGCTGAGACTCAAGATAGCACTTACTTCAACAGCAGCTGCTACCAGGCAGGACTGAATTCATCACTCGTGTTATGCTACATTCATTTTATGTTATTCCGTTGATGTTCAAGGATTCAGCTCCGCAGGTAGGATGAGGGAGCAAAGCGAATGATCTCCTCTGCCAGGAATGTACAGGTAATAGACGGGAGTCATTATTTTTGATACCCTGTAAAGGGGCTAGCTGGGGCTCAACCCTCTCCGGGGCGGCAGGGAGCCACACCGGCTCGCTACACACAGTTGACTTTGGGGAATTTGTCCGGCCACCGGAGTCTCCCTCGGCAGCCCTTGTGGTAACTGGAATGAGCACTGTACGCCCCGGGCCCTGAGTCAGGGCAAGACACCAAATACTCAGTAGCTTGGGCCCTCAAGCAGGGCGTGAGCAAACATTTCAGTGGTAACAGGCCCAGGCCCTGGGTCAGGGCGGGGCAACAAACAGTCAGTAGCTCACAGCATATGCGAATTAGCCCAGGCCTCCAAGGACCTGGAAGAGGGGGAGACTGCCACCCACGAGTTGGGTGGCAGGGGGGACGCAGGTCCTCCCACTCCACTACATCCCAGCCCGGGGCCCTAGCAGCGGCAAACGACTGGCGCTGCTGGGTCAGCGGGGATCCTGACCGCAACACACTGACATGGGTTCTGGCAGAGTTACAGCCAGCCTAGGGTCGGCTGCCCCCGGGCTACTTCCTAACTCCCCTCCTTCTGGTACCTGGGTCACGGCGGTGTTCTCCGGGGGGTCCAGCACCATGGGTTCCTCGGGGTAGTGGGCAAGCGGCAGGCCCGGTAACTCCTCTATGTAGCGGGCACAGGGCAGGTCTGGTAACTCCCCTGGATAGCGGGTGCAGGGCAGGTCAGGCCAGTCTTGGGGTGGACCTGGGGCCGTGGGGTTTTCCCAGTCGCGGGCTAGGCTGGCGTGTCTGGCCTCCCTGGTGGCTGGTCCTCTAGTGAGCTCTGAGGGCGAGCCCTTATACTTCCGAGTCACGCCTTTCTAATTCCGGGTCGCCGTCTGTCCCTCTGAGGGGCGGGCTCAGAGCTTCCTGGCTCCGCCCACTCTGGTGTCTGGAGGGGCTCGACCCTCTCTGGGGTGGCCCAGAACTGCACCGCCTCACTGTATACCCCCTCTTTTTATTAGAAAGTGTTCCAAGAAAACTCCCTTTTGAGAAGCTGCATATTCACTGGAACCTTCGTTGCCCGGATCAGAGTGAGAAGAGAGCTGGCACGGTGACTTCAGCAACTGCAAAAGGCACATTTCTGTTTGGATGATCTAAATGTCAACTTTAATCAAGCATCGTTTGTATCACCCTCAGGTAGATTCTTCAGTCATTTAATTTCCTGGAAATCACTGAATGATTTAACAAAGCTGCCCGCACAGTCCTAAGCTAATGGAACAGGGTGTGCAGCAATGGAAACATGATGACCTGGCCCTAGTCACTATAGCCACGATTCTCAAAAGTGATTCATGATTTGGGTACCTCAGTTTTGTGCTGCCCAGTAGTTTGAATTTCAGAAAGTGTTGAACCCCCCCCAGAAATCAGGCTCCATTAAAGTGCCCACTTCACTTGGGCAGTTGAGGTACTCAAAATCACCTGTCAGTTTTGAAAAGCTTGGCCTGTGTTCACAACTTGCTTTCCCGTGTTTGGAAAGGGTAAAATGCTGCACTGACTTTTAGCTCACATGAAACCCTCTTCAACAGAGGCAACATCTTATTCAAACTCATCCCTTGTCCCCATAACGCCATTGCACCTTGAATTTCGGAATTAGTGTCTTAAAATTGTTTGATGAATAATTTATGCAAACATTTCAACCTGTCAGTTAGTTTTAAACTATTCACCCACAGCTATGGCTTTGGGTATTTGCAATTTGCCGCTCACCTGTGTTTTAGTCATTGAAGTCACATTGTTCTTATGCTCTGAAAGTATTGCTCTAAAATCCACAAAAATCTTCAAAGATGACTGTGTTAACATTCCTGGTCCATGCTCATTCACACAGGTGTTCACTATACTTTCTATCTCTATGAATATGCTGGACTAACATTTTCCTGAATTGCATGGACTACGAGTATCATCTTAAATACAGGAACAAATACACTTTTTGGAGAACTCTTTTTTTACCTAGCTTTCTACACATGAAGTCAGTGGGGGCTAATGTTGTGGAAGTCAGCCTGGAATTTGTCGCAAAAGACATTCTGCATGGGTGTATAAACAGTGGAATATGTTACACAAGTGGAAACTGATCAGAAAAATGGATGTAAGTGATGGGCAGTGTAACCTACCTACATTAAATGGCTGCTCAAAATAGACCCAATTCACTAATGTGTAACATCTGTTTTATGATGGTGTAGTTCCATTGATCTAAGTTACTTTGGCATAAAACTGTGTTAACAAAGTGGTGAATCAGACCCAATGCGTGTAATTTACAGACTCAAGGGATGGAAGATGGAAAAGTAAAAGAAGCAAATACCATTTACATTAGTGCAAGTTATGCTGGTGCCTGGGTTCCTATAACATATATATATATATATAGGACAGGCTTGGGGATCTGGCCATGCTTCTGTTTTCTGACATACGTACTTCACACAAAGAAAAGGAGTACTTGTGGCACCTTAGAGACTAACCTATTTATTTGAGCATGAGCTTTCGTGAGCTACAGCTCACTTCATCCAATGCATACTTCACACAGCTACTTATATCACTGCTCAAGGCACGCTGACTTACCCCAGGTTGAATCTGGCAAGCTTACACCATTTTAAAAATCTGTGAATACGTGCAGCAGCAAACACTTTGTGCCAAATCACTGTGTATAACATAGTGGGCCAGATTCTGTTTTCAGCTACACCCAGTGTAAATCTGGAATAATTCTGCTGATTTAAATGAAGTTACTATACTTGGGTAGCAACTCCATTTAACTCAGTAGAATTACTCCAGATTTACACTTGGTGTAGCACAGAGTATCATAGAATCATAGAATATCAGGGTTGGAAGGGACCTCAGGAGGTCATCTAATCCAACCCCCTGCTCAAAAGCAGGACCCATCCCCAATTAAATCATCCCAGCCAGGGCTTTGTCAAGCCTGACCTTAAAAACTTCTAAGGAAGGAAGGAAGGAATCTGATCCATTCAATTTACCAAAAAGATAAATGTTTAGAAAAAATGTATAATGCAGATTTCTTTAGCTGGGCAACACAACTCATATGTTCCACAATGGGTGTGTCATTTTATTTCTTGTCGGCTAGCATGACCAACTGCCATGAGCTGAAGAAATATCACCCAGAGCGTTACTGTTTTTATAGGGAATTGGGCCTTAATCCTCAGTTAGTGTAAATTGGGGTAACTCCATTGATTTACACTAGCTGAAGAACTGGTCTAGTTAAATTCTTACACTCATTTTCATGGGAATAACTACTATTGCTTGCAATGGTTGTTGTAACTGCATATTACAAGACACAATTTCTTCCTTGTGTTTTATTTTACCTTTTTTTAGACAAAGTAACTATGACTCAGTGGCTATTTTCTTGCCATCAGTAGAGTGCATTATTGAGTAGGAGATGCTCCACTAATGATATGTCTGTAATGGAAAGTGAAATCTTAAGAGCTTCTTTTAATGATACACACCAGAAATCAATTGTTCTTTTAACAGAACAAGGAAGAAAATCGCTACTGGGCTGTCAGTGTAGCCATTTAGTGTTAGGGGGTTCCAGCAGGTAGCCAGCAGTTTGAATCCCAGCCATTTCTTTTCTTTTAGCCCATTAAAAGGCCAGTCTCTTGCGTTGTGATTTGTCAGGCAGTCACCACAGCTGGAAACAGTAGAATGTGCTGCCATTTTACAGTTCACTGAAAGTGTGAAGGCTGATTTTCTACTACTTACGGCAGCTGCCACTACTGTCTGTGAAACACTGGCTTGTGTGCTGTTGCTGATCTTTAAGAGCTGTCTAATAAATGCTCCCTCCATTAATTCAGAACAGAAGTACATGGGCTGTGTATTCACCCATACCGGTCGGTAGTGTGGATAAATACAGAACAAACATAAAGGGCACACGTAGAGTCCTGACTTATAATGAGTCTCATAAATCATGCCAGTCACATCCCTACCCATTTTAATTTCGCTTCCAGATGTATTGATATTCGCATCCATAGTTATCAATGTCTGCTCTCAGAACTTCATTACAAACTCAGCCCCTGTACACTGAAAGGGTAATCTGAGTCAACTTGGGTTGAGTTTAGAATGAAAGAGGTCCTAGGTTCAGGTAAACGTGGATTGATTTATGATTTTAATTTCCAAACTGTCTGAAATTCACGGTTTCCCTTTCAATGCAAATTCAGATGCAGTTGGTTTAGCCGAGTTTGGCTTTAAGTTTTGGGATCTTTTGGAACTTGAAACTCAGGGGTGTGGGAATCTTTGTGGAGCAGACAAAGATTTGGTTTGCACCTAGTCAATAAACTGCTGAGTTTCACGCATAGTTCTGAGTGAATGATCAGTATTTTGGCTTGGTGGCTAAATTGAAAAGTTAAAAAAATAGTTCATTTCAAACAGAAACTGAACTTTTTTGTTAGGGTCAAACCAAATGTTCTGAACGTCCATTTGAATTGACATCTCTGAAATGGTTTCACATTTCTCTGTTGTTGTTGTTCAGGTTTTTTTTTTCTCTGAAATTATTCACTGAATTGACTTGAATTTCTGAATAGTGTTGATGCCCCTTCTCCTCCCTCCGCCCAATGAAGCTTTTGGTAAATTTATTATTCGCAGAACAAAAAATTGCTTGGTTCTATTCACATAGCTTCACTAAAAATGCAAACTGGACAGATGTCAGCTGTTCCTTTGAGGCCCTGGAAGGTCCTGGAGGTAGGAGAATTGGGTGGAGTCGGGTGGGTTCTGATAGACAGGGAGTAGATTTGAGGACCATGCACAGGAATCCTGCACTTCCTACATCATGTGAAGACCAGTTGCATGGAGGCTTCCTACTCATCCCAGTTCAGCAGAGCTTGGGGACTGGATGGGGGATAGGAAAGGATCTTATCAGGTGCAGTGGTCCACTGCTATATAGACCCTCCAGCCTGTACAACATGGGTTTAAGTGCACTGCAATGCATATTATGCAGGGACGTTTTCAATGTGCCCTGACCACTGACTAATGTGTACTCAGTCAAAAAAATCTACTGACTAACGAATGGAACACTAAAAACACACTTGATGCCCACTGGAAATTATTCTCTTTCTTGCCATCTCTACCTTTCTCCTGTGACTATACTACAGCCTGAAGTGCAGAGACAAAGCCCATGTTTGTTACCTGCACTCTTCATGGGCCTGAGCTGCTGTTTGTGTCTAGATTAGGATCTGATTCTGAGTTTCACCATAGCTGAGGTGGTTTGGGTACAATGTACCACTGTGCATAGCCAAAACCCTGTGAAAGAAAGTTCAGTGGGATTTGTGCATGATATCTGTGGGCAGAATTAGGCTGAAAGAGGGTGACCTGTACTAATAAATAGAAAATTATTTGTATGTTTTTAAGGAACCACATCACAGATGGATGCTAGCTAGTCTGGGAACCAATGAGGTACAATTATTGTGTCTAAACATATAGTGTCTTCCTAATACAGATGAACTGTAATCCTTGCTAATAGGTTTCCTAGAATATTAGACCTTGACAATTAGATGAAATTGTATTGGAGTGTACCTGGGTTGGGTCACTAGACAGACTACCCTTGCTTCTCCCTAAGGCCCTGATCCAGAAAAGTACTTAAATATATGCATAACCACATGAGTAGTCCCAATGAAATCAGTGAGACTAACTCACATGCTCAAATATATACTTAAGGGCTTTGCTGAACTGGGGTCTTTGTGAAAGAATCCTGCAGGGGGGAAATGAATGTGTGTACTCATGACATTTATATTATTATCCTGACAGAAGAGATTATACTTCTTTTTTCCTGCTGGTGCAATCATATTTATGATTAGATTTATTCTACTATCCAAAAGAAAGAAGATTGTAAATGATGAATGACTGTTTCTTACTGGGTAGGTAGTAGTGTATTTATTAAAGTTCTTATAGAAGATGACAGTGTCCCTCACACTGAAGGGTGACCGTGGAGTGCTTAGTAACAACAATTTGGAAACAAAACAAAAAAGCCAGTAGAAAGAAACTTTTGATATGATTGAGAGCTCTCTGTAACCTCAGCAAATGGTGGGCCAGTCCTTAGCTGGTGTAATTAGGTTTGTTCCATTGACCTCAGTGGTGTCATACCAACTTACATATCAACTTACAGGCGGAGGCTGTTGATGGCTTTGAAACCATGTATATGGGTCAAGTTAATTTCATTTCCACCCCATTAACAAAGGAAAGAAAACCTGACTATGCAGTCACAGTATAAAGATAAGAGACATGAACATGTTATGAAAAACAACCTATTCAACTTGAATGTGTATAGGGATATTTAATGAGAGCTGCTATAAATATGAATTTAGCAAAATAATAGTGGAAGAAAGGGGCAGTATTTTCTAGGGAACTATAGCTCTGTTTTAACGTAGTAATGTAGCATATTCATAACCGAAATGATATCCTCAAGAGGCTTAGCTATATTTTTAAAGGGTAAGAGATTCTCTAAGTATATTTTACAATCAATGATCAGAATAATATATTGTAATCCATTCCAAATGGGAATAGAGATCATTAATAGGACTTAAAGCTGCCAAATTTTCAAATGTTGACATCCTGTTCTCGGCACAGCATCATGGAAAATTTTGGCACTTAAAAATGTTACAAGGAAGGACAAATCAGCATAGGCGCGGGAAGTAGGGATGCGGGGGGCGGGGTGCTGCAGCACCACCAGGTTTTTTGCAGGGTCCCAGCTGCACACTCAGGATCCCAGCTGCCGGCCCTGCTCCGTGCGGGGTTCCAGCGGCCGGCCTCGCTCCTTGCCATGTAGGTGGGGGTCCTGCATCCCCGCTACTGGCCCCGTGCCTGGGGGTCCCAGCTGCTGGCCCTGCTCCTGGCCGCGCATGTGGGGTCTCAGTTGCCAGTTCCACATGCAGGGCTCCACTACTGGCCTGCGCCTGCCCCCAGCCTCGGCCCCCTTATTCCTGTCCTTGTCCCCCTCTCCTGAAGACACGGCCCTGCTCCCAGACTCAGCTCGGGTTTGGGGGGGAATGAGGTAAAAAGTTTGGGGATAGTTTTTCTGGCTTTCAGCACCCCCACTATAAAAAGCGTTCCAGCACCACTGCAAATCAGTACTTCAAAGGAAAGCCTTGTAAGCTGTTAGGATTCTGGCTGAGTTCAGTACCTGTTTTTGGAGGTATTTATTGAAGTACATTGGACACTTTAATGGTAAGATAGTGGGAACTATATGTCTGAGGCAATTATTCCATTTGCTATAAAAACTGATTGACTCTGATTTGGAGAACATGTAACTGTTTATTTGAGGGAAATACAGGCAGATTCTTAAACATAATACAAAATAAAGACTACTGTTTCTTAGGCAAAAACATGGCTCTTTTATTGTTATCATAGAATCATAGAATATCAGGTTTGGAAGGGACCTCAGGAGGTCATCTAGACCAACCCCCTGCTCAAAGCAGATCTCATCTTCCCCCTCCTATTCTCATTTATCTGTTTCATCCATCCACTGTCTCTTGTCATAAGAATATAAGAATGGCCATACTTGGTCAGACTAATGATCCATTTAGCCCAGTATCCTGTCTTCCAACAGTGGCCAATGCCAGGTGCTTCAGAGGGCAATCATTGAGTGATTCATCCCCATGCCCAGCTTCCTGCAATCAGAGGCTAGGGACACCCAGAGCATGGAGTTGCATCCCTGACCACCTTGGCTAATAGCCATTGATGGATCTACCCTCCATGAACTTATCTAATTCTTTTTTGAACCCCACTATAGTTTTAGCCTTCAGAACATCCTCTGGCAACGAGTTCCACAGGCCAACTGTGCGTTGTGTGAAGAAGTACTTCCTTTTGTTTGTTTAAACCTGCTGCCTATTAATTTCATTGGGTGACCCCTGGTTCTTGTGCTATGTGAAGAAGTAAATAACACTTACTTTCTCCACAACATTCACAATCTTATAGACCTCTGTCATATCCTCTTTTAGTAGTCTCTTTTCCAAAGTGAAAAGTTCCAGTCTTTTTAAGCTCTCCTCATATGGAAGCTGTTCCATACCCTCAGTCATTTTTGTTGTCCTTCTCTGTACCTTTTCCAATTCTAATGTATCCTCTTTTTTTAAGATGGGGTGATCAGAACTGCACACAGTATTCAAGATGTGAGTGTATCATGGATTTATATAATGGCATAATGATTAAGGCTGCATGATTAAGATTCCATGACTTTCTGTGACCTCTGTGACTTCTGCAGTGGCTGGTGCTGGCTTAGGGGCTGCCCAAGCCAGGCAACCCCTGGGCCAGCAGCAGCAGTTTGGGAGTGTGCGAGGGGGCTCGGGGCTGGGACAGGGGTTGGGCTGCGGGGGCGGTGCTTACCTGGGGGGGGGGGGGCTCTCTGGCTCCCACCAGCAAGTCCCTGCAGCTCCTATGCTGAGGGGGCTCCAGTACCAGCAGGGGTCCCAGGCTGCAGGCCACCACCCTGCCTCCCTCCCAGCACCCACAGGGCTCCCGGTCCATCCCCCCAGAGCACCCGCGGTCCCCCAGTCCAAGTTTTAGTTAGGAGTATATAGTAAAAACCATGGACAGGTCACGGTAAGATAATTTTTGCTTACTGCCCAGGACCTGTTGATGACTTTTACTAAAAATATTGTGACTAAAATGTAGCCTTAATTATGATATTTACTATCTTCTTATCTATCCCTTTCCTAACGATTCCTAACATACTGTTAGCTTTTTTTGACTGCTGCTGCACATGGAGCAGATGTTTTCAGCAGCAGATGTTTTCAGAGAACTATTCACAATGGCACTAAGATCTCTCTTGGGATCTAAATTATCTGTTACGTGTTACCACTCATCATTTTGTATGTATAGTTGAGATTATGCTTTCCAATGTGCCTTACTTTGCATTTATCAACATTGAATTTCATCTGCCATTTTGTCACCCAGTCTTCTGAGGCTCCTTTGTAACTCTTCTCAGTCTGCCTCGGACTTAACTATCTTGAGTAATTTTGTAACATCTGCAAATTTTGCCACCTCACTGTTTACCCCTTTTTCCAGATCATTTATGAATATGTTGAAAAGTATTGGTCCCAGTACAGATCCCTGGGGGACACGACTATTTACCTCTCTCCTTTCTGAAAATGAACCATTTATTCCTCTCCTTTCTTTCCTATCTTTTAACCAGTTGTCAATCCATGAGCGGACCTTCCCTTTCATGACGCCCTACTTTTCTTAAGAGCCTTTGGTGAGAGACTGTGTCAAAGGCTTTCTGAAAATCTAAATACACTATATCCACTGGATCACCCTTGTCCACGTGTGTTTGACCCCCTCAAAGACTTCTAATAGATTTGTGAGGCATGATTCCTTTTACAAAAGCAGTGTTGATATTCCCTAACAAACCGTGTTCATCTATGGGTCTCATAATTCTGTTCTTTATTATAGTTTGAACGAATTTGCCTGGTACTGAAGTCAGGCTTACTAGCTTGTAATTGCCAGGATCGCCTCTGGAGCCTTTTTTAAAAATTGGCATCACATTAGCTATCCTTCAGTCATCTTGTACAGAAGCTGATTTAAATGATAGTTAGTAGATAGATAGATAGTAGTACACTACAGTTAGTAGTTCTGCAATTTCACATTTGAGTTCCTTCAGTATTCTTGGGTGAATACCATCTGGTCCTGGTGACTTATTACTGTTTAATTTATCAATTTGTTCCAAAACTTCTGCTACTGACACTTCAATCTGGGACAGTTCCTCAGATTTGTCACATAAAAAGAATGGCTCACCTCGATTGTCCGATGGCCCCACTGATTGTATGGCAGGCTTCCTGCTTCTGATTTTTTTTTTTAAAATTGGTGTTAATTTTTGAGTCTTTGGCTAATTGCTCTTCATATTCTTTTTTGGCCTGCCTAATTATACTTTTACACTTGACTTGCCAGAGTGTATATTCCTTTCTATTTTCTCAGTAGGATTTAACTTCCAACTTTTAAAGGATGCCTTTTTTTTTCCACTAGCCACTTCTTTTATTTTGTTCTTTAGCCATAGTGGCACTTTTTCCCCTCTTACTATGTTTTTTAATTTGGGGTGTACATTTAATTTGAGCCTCTGTTATGGTGTTTTTTAAAAAGTTTCCATTCAGCTTGCAGGCATTTCACTTTTGTGACTGTATCCTTTCATTTCCATTTAACTTGCTTGATCATTTTTGTGTAGTTTCCCCTTTCCAAAGTTAAATGCTACTGTGGTGGGCTTCTTTGGCATCCCCCCCGCTCCGCCCCCCAGGATGTTACATTTAATTATATTATGATTGATATTACTAAGCTGTTTAGCTATATTCACCTCTTGAGTCATAGACCTGCAGCTGACTTTACGCCAGTAGACCTGTACTGAAGCCACTGTTCTGTTCTTGTTGCAAAATTAGAGCCTAAGCTTATGATAAATTGTGACAGTTGAAGAATGGTATTATAACATCGGGGTGTCCTAAGGAATAAAGTGAGACCACGTAATTGAAGCTTGGCAGAATTCAATGTTTATTTTTAAAATTACTTCCCTGGATAAAATCAGTGTTTATTTTATCTTTGCTTTGACTTTTCTTGATTTAAATTTCACGGACGTGCAAAGTTATGGGGTTTATGTACTTTTTTATTTAAAAAAAATCTATTTAAAATTACACAGTTGTGGGAAATTATGGGGAAGGGTTAGAGAGTGGTGGGGTCAGACAATCATTATTTCATAACAGAAGACATTGAGATTCAAAAAGTTAAATCTTTTTACCTGTTAAAACATAAATTGTCAAAAGATACAAAGTAAATAGCCTTAAATCAAACTCTAATAAGTTCTTAAATTACATTTTTCTTACTTTGTCTATCTGTACGTTTCAATTATCTTTAGAAATATTTTTTCATTGATTCTTGTGTGTACAGTGAAATTGACATTTATCAACATTTATCAATAAAAATACAATCCTTTGAAACCCAATGTTCAAAAATCCAACATACTTTAATGCATCTAGAATCCCCCACAGCAGCTCCTGCCTCCCTCGGAGCCAGCAATAGGTAGTGGCACCCACCATAAGAATATCTTGTTTCAATTCCCATTCCCCCAGCCTCTCTCTCAAACCACATCCTCCTGCAACCCAGCCAGTGGGGGAGGGGAGCCAATTACAATATAGACAAGTAGAGATGGTTGGAATGGTAAAAAGGATCATATTTGCGCATGCCAGGCAGTCGTCTGCTCTTTGTTCTTTTAATAGGCTGTCCTTATTCCCCACTCAGCAAACAGAAGAGCTAATTGCAGGATTAAGGCACTAGATTCTTCTCTGTATGAAAGTGACACCAACTTAGACTGTTTGAAAAATTTTCCCTCAGAACTGCTTTTTAAAGGAAAATTGTTTTTTTTTTAACAAACCAGAAGTTTTTGCTGTCTCCTTTCTTCAGAAAACTTAGATTCTTTTAACTGAAAAAATTTAAACTCTCTAAAACGGAAAAATCTCTACTTGGAAATGCCCTCATGGTGCCTCATGCTCCCAAAAGGCAACACTGGTGTATCGTGGAAGATGCAGTCCAGCCAGGGAATCAGCCCATGCAGAAGAATGTGGCCTTTGGGCACCTGAACTATAGCTCCCACGATGCACTGTGATATTTCCTAACTGATGTTTTGGTTTTTCTCTATAAAAGTCCAATTTTTCCATGGAGAAGAGCAGCATTTTCTGACTGGCCCTGTTGTACACATCGTAGAATGGATGTAAATAGATCTAAGTGGAATCCAAGTTAGTGTAAGGGGTTTTTTACTTTTCCATGCACATTGCTTGTGAATTTGGTGGGTGATGTGTACAGAGGTGCCTGCAAGTTACATGTTGATACATGGGCAAGAGTCAAGTAATACACTAATGGAGATGCCCAGACTGACCAGTTTATTATATATTGTGTGGTTCCAGAAGAAGGTATACATCACACCTGCTAAGACTCCATTTAGAATTAGGGCTGATTTTCTGCTATTATACACCACTTTTAAGCAGTAGAGAAATAGCCCCCAAATCAGTTAAACCTACCTTTGTGTCTGTCCCACCAGCTTCTTTTCCCCCCTTTGAAATTAAATCTAGCCTGCCTGGTGAGTACTGGCAGGTATGATCATTCATCTGCATGAAGGTGAGAAATTAGCATAGTGACAAGAGGATCTTTTTACATTTTATATCGTGGTGGTTGATATTACAGTTTCCCGGTACATTCTCTTTATTAAGGGATTTGATTTTTCTAGCTGGTCTCTAGTTGGATATTGGCTCAGTCTTTCTGGAGGACCTTATAGTTCTCGAGATGAGCACATGGTAAAAGATTGTGGTACTGTCTCTTTAAAATTAGTCAAGCATAACAACCAGTGGGATCCCTCCTTTTGAGGGGTCTCTCACTTGATGCTGACACACTTAGGATCTGCATCCTCAGAGTCTGTAGGAGCCATTGTGTCATATAACGAATAAAGAGAGCTCTGGTTTAAACTTTATATCCTTGGTCTCGCTCAAGTTCCTGCAGCATATTCAAGAGGAAGATACTCTCGGCTGCTTGAGTGGGCTAGACAGCATGACACACATAGGGGACACGATGGGAGGATGTTGCATGTTGTACTTACCATGCACAGAACTGCAGGATTTAAAATTAAACCAGAAAATTGTCAACTGCTATTACAATGTGTGACATTATTGGGCCATGTTATATTTATCAGAAGGGGCAGCCACCGACCTTGCAGAAATAAAGTGCAAACTTGACCTAGCTAATCTGAGGAAGTTAAGTAGACTTCTCTCTTTGGGCTGTTGTTTTTTCAGATTGCTGAAAAGCGTTGCTGAAACTTCAGAAGCTCTTGCCCTGCATGGAGACGAGAAGGCAAAATTTTCAAACAGAATTGAGTGCAAATAATCTTTTAATAACTCCCCACAAGTGTCTCTGCAACCTTAATGCCCAGTTTTGGTACCAGTCCATCCCACATTGGAGAAATATTTTATATGGGTACCTGGAACAAATATTCCCTTATCTCCTGTTATTCAAACCTTAATGAAAGCAGGCAGAAGACATAAAAGAAACATTGCTAGACTCCATACAGTATGTGGTCATAAACACATTTGATATTACCAGTGCAGCTCTTATTAATAATTGAAAATCACCGACCACCCTATGCTTAACAACAACCTTCACAGAATTCGGCCAGCTGCTCAGCAGCCCGTCAGAGCAATTAGATATGTTTTATAAATGTGATATGCATTTAATAGGGAAACTTGAGGTAAAGGGTTCCCTTAATGACTTGGTTTAAAGTATGGTCTTTACAGAGAGGCATTTCTGTAGTGATCACCAGCACTGGAAAGCCATTTGGCACCAATTGAAAAGGCATTATTATGCAGGAATCACTGGGTGAAATTCTGGGGCCTATATTTTTCAGGAAGTCACAGCTGATGATCACGTTTCCTTTAATAGTGAAACAGTTTCCATTATAAGTTCAATTTCACCTCTGATCCCTGCTCCTAGAATCCACAAAAAAAAAAAGAGAGTAAAATTGGCCTCAAAATTGCCGGGAAACTAACTTCCCTTCTATGGGTCCTAGGAAATGTTCATTAAGAACCCCTTCCTGCAGACATTAGGAAGGTGGGAGGGGCATCCTCACCCTTCCCCAGGCTTATTTTCCTTCCCAAGCTCATCTTGTGACTATTTAAAAAAAAAAAAAAAGGAAATTTCTCCTTCCTCCCCCAACAATCACTGAGATTAAATGAAGGTTCAGTGGTGTGTCGCCTTTAAGAATATTAGAATTGAGAAAAAGAAGCACCAGACTTGAACCACCCAGAAAATGCAGAAGGCCAAAGAATGAATGGGGACGGAGAATGAATTACCTACTCCTCCCTCCAGAAGAGGTGGTCCCTCCAGGCAGGGCGAGGTTAAGGCACATTTGCAGGCCATTGTGAGGTAGCCTGCATGCTGATGCCTGTGCTGTATCTGTAGTTCTCAACCCAGGTGATACAAACAGGTGTCAGTGGGTCATGACCATCCTACTCTTCCCATGTCACTAAATGGCAGAGTCCCAGCTAGATCCTGTATAGATGGGAGAAGAACCCTGGAGGAAGACTATGGGAATAAAATGAATTTGGGGTCCCAGTATGGGAAACATTGAGACCCACTGAACAGGAGGACTTCCCTCTCCATGGCTGTCAGCCTAGCAATTTTCAGGAGTGTTAAATTCAGATGAAAAAATTAGAAACAAACTTTTAAAAGAAACAAATCTAAATATTTGAAATATGAAACATCTCTGGGTAGAACAGTCTTTTCTCACTAACTCCATCAACACAATAAGCACCCTAATCATCCCAACATCCTAATCAATAAAACCGTGTTTGTGGCAAATTGTTTGTTATGTGCAGCATTTGGGAACACACAATTTCAGGAGGCAGGGGGCTTTGATGACATTTTGTAGCGGCGAGTGGATCTCCTGTGGAGCAATCCAAAGCTGAGAAATTACTGAGGTGACCTCTCAAACTGCTGTGCATCGGCAATATCTCACCCACTGAGTCTCATTTTCCTCTATTATTTGCTCAAGAATAGTTTTTTTTTATTTTTTGGTTGTTTCTTTAATTGTCTGTATTGCTGCATGTTTGCAGAGAGGCTGACACTTTGTCCATTACTTCCTCAGGTCACGTGTCCTCTTATTTATCACTGTCAGTTACTGTATGTGACCCTTCTGCCAGGCTTTGACAACAGAAAAAAGGGCTGGGTTCAATTTTCCTTAAAGACTTAGTTAACACTGGCTCGAGCCCCAACCCAGAAACCTAGGAAACTATATCTACCATCCTGGTTGCCTTTGAAGGGCAATGCTTCCCCACTCGCAAGCACTGAATCCAGGGGTTTAAAATGAAGAACTTCATTAAGGGGTGGGAGGGAACAACCAAAAAGACTCGGGAAAACCAGCAATTAATAAATCAACAAGTCTATGAGGTAAGACTCCCACCGCTGTCCTGGGCTGGAGAAGTCCAAGGCCCGTGCTGCTCTGGGGTCTTTATCCCCTAATCTAGATGGAGTGATTTCAGCTTTAATTGCTGGGTAGGGTGGCTCACACCAGAGTCTGTTAGGTAGGCTGCTGCTTCAGCCCAAGCTGCCTCAGCTTTGCTCCAGCTGCCGCTTGGCACCGTCCATCACCTCAGAGCTGCCAGCACCACTCTGTGCCATCCATCGCTTTGAAGCTGCCCCCCCTCAGCTCTCCACTGTCCACTGTTTCTTAGCAGTCTCATCTCTTTAGAAAGGAATAAGTGGAATCTAGGACCCTTTACAGGGTCCTCACCACTAGAAAGGCATGGTTAGCAGAAGACAAGAGCCTTTTTACCTCCTTACTCCCTTCCAGGCTCCCTTACCCAATGGTGCATACAGGTGCATTTGATATCAATGTCTTGTCCTTGTACTTCCCAACAAGGCTGGTAGCACTTTATTCCCCCTTCCCCCCAAACCCCTCCCCCGCTAAATTTAACTGTATTTTAAACAAAACTCATCAAAATGTCTTATAACACCAATGCAAATCAGGCATGGCCCATTTAGTCAGTTCCCCTTGCTCTCCAACTGATGCCAGCAGAGAGCTCCCTCACCAGTGGAGCCCTGCACCACCTGCAGTTCTGAAGCAGTTTGGAGCTGCTCTTCTCCGATTTTGCCAGCAAGTAACAAGAGAGAACTCTTCACTCTCTCTAAGGCTTCAGGCCACAGGACTGGCTCTGTGGATGAGGGGAAAGCAGTGGACGTGTTGTTCCTTGACTTTAGCGAAGCTTTTGACACAGTTTCCCACAGTATTCTTGCCAGCAAGTTAAAGAAGTATGGGCTGGATGAATGGACTATAAGGTGGGTAGAAAGCTGGCTAGATTGTCGGGCTCAACGGGTAGTGATCAATGGCTGCATGTCTAGTTGGCAGCCGGTATCAAGTGGAGTGCCCCAAAGGTCGGTCCTGGGGCCGGTTTTGTACAGTAGCTTCATTAATGATCTGGAGGATGGTGTGGATTGCACTCTCAGCAAATTTGAGGATGATACTAAACTGGGAAGAGAGGTAGATACACTGGAGGGCAGGGATAGGATACAAAGGGCCCTAGACAAATTGGAGGATTGGGCCAAAAGAAATCTGATGAGGTTCAACAAGGACAAGTGCAGAGTCCTGCACTTCGGACGGAAGAATCCCATGCACCGCTACAGACTAGGGACCGAATGGCGAGGCAGCAGTTCTGCAGAAAAGGACCTAGGGGTTACAGTGGACGAGAAGCTGGATATGAGTCAACAATGTGCCCTTGTTGCCAAGAAGGCCAATTGCATTTTGGGCTGTATAAGTAGGGGCATTGCCAGCAGATCAAGGGATGTGATCGTTCCCCTCTATTCGACATTGGTGAGGCCTCATCTGCAGTACTGTGTCCAGTTTTGGGCCCCACACTACAAGAAGGATGTGAAAAAATTGGAAAACATCCAGCGGAGGGCAACAAAAATGATTAGGGGACTGAAACACATGACTTATGAGGAGAGGCTGAGGGAACTGGGATTGTTAAGTCTGCGGAAGAGAAGAATGAGGGGGGATTTGATAGCTGCTTTCAACTACCTGAAAGGGGGTTCCAAAGAGGATGGATCTAGACTGTTCTCAGTGGGAGCAGATGACAGAATGAAGAGTAATGGTCTCAAGTTGCAGTGGGGGAGGTTTAGGTTGGATATTAGGAAAAAATTTTTCACTAGGAGGGTGGTGAAGCACTGGAATGTGTTACCTAGGGAGGTGGTGGGATCTCCTTCCTTTGAGGTTTTTAAGGTCAGACTTGACAAAGCCCTGTCTGGGGTGATTTAGTTGGGGATTGGTCCTGCTTTGAGCAGGGGGTTGGACTAGATGATCTCCTGAGGTCCCTTCCAACCCTGATATTCTATGATTCTATGACTTGCATGTATGTATATTGACAGCTAGATCAGAAGCTAGGTCCTGTATTGTTAGCCTTCGTAATGATCCTTAATTTCAAAGCTTTTTACAGAAGAGCTCAGACCCTCTGTTGGTGTAAATCAACAGACCTCCATTGATTCAGTTTACTTCATCCACTCACTGCAGTGATGCTGATTTACTCCAGCCAAAATTTGGCCCTGAATCTTTTTACGAGAAGGGCAGTCCTGTGCAGAAGTCCAGCACCTGTCTTTGGGGGATGGCAAAAATGGTGCTTATTTAAGCACATTCAGACTAGAAGAATAAAGAGGAAACAAGGAACCATATTTACTCCAGGGTCTGGCAGGCCCTGCCTCAGGATCCCTGGGGCAAAGACAGCATCAGGAGGGCTGTTGTGGCATCACAACCTCTCATTTGCTGGGTGTTCAAAAAGGCACTTAGCATAGGTCCTATCTTCCAAAAGCGGGCAGTACAGGTAAAATAAGTGTAGTATGCTGAAGGCTGGGTGAAACTTCACTGAAACAGTGTTCAGAATAAATGTAAAAAGCAATTAAGCTCCTTTGTGAAATAGATAGCTAAAACTATAGGCATCACATGCCAGCCTGGAATCAGGGATGCCAGAACGAGGGGGGGGGGCAGGGGCTACTTTTAAAAGTGATGGGGCCTCCCACTTTTTACTAGCTGTAAGGGCAAGCTATGGGAGGGAGGGGGCAGACAGGAGTGAGAGGGGGATGGGATCTTGGGGGGAAGAGGCGACATGGAGGGCAGGGCCACAGTTCGGACACCGGTGGGCCCCTGCACACTTTTAGGGACCTTCTGTTGTCCCAGGCTGGCATAAGAGTTGAGCAGTCTGAGGAATTTTACCCAGAGGTGGTGGTAAGTATTGACTTGTCCCATGACAATCTTATCGAGCCATAAAGTCTGAGAATGAATGTGGCAACTCTTACAGTGTCCTTTTGTCAGGGCTTGATCCAAGGTGTCAAATCAGAAGAGCAGCACTTACCTTACAATATTACATTCAGCAGTGTGGGCAGGTGCTAAAGCTTTTCCAGCACATCTTGCAGAGTGGATATATCTTGGCCCCAGCTCTGTTGATTTTCATTCCTGCAGGGTGCCCTGCCTGTACTCTCACAATAGTTGATTCTATTTTCTGAGCTGCTTTGAGATCAATCAGAGGATCTTTTATTTTTTTGACCATTTATTTCAGCTAATATTTTTCTTGCTAGGCAGTCAATTTCCTCAACCATTGTCACTCCAACCCAAGTTTCTGATCTTCCAACTTTGGCCAGATCATCAGCTACCTCACTCCATATACATGTGATGGAATCCATTGAAAAGTCAATTTATTGCCTCACTCTCCAAGTGTCCTTATGAATTACATTGATGATAGCCCTCTGGTTTCTTCATAAAGAACTGATGATCACATCCTGTGAGCCAACAAACATCACATCGTCCACCTTTATTTCTGCTCTGTTTATTGCTTGCAATACAGTGAGAATAGCTTTCATTTCAGCAATGTAATTTGAGCTAATATAGCCTGAGCTAATGCACTTTCTTGTATTCTCTAAGGGTATGTCTTCACTACCCCCCGGATCGGAGTGCAGCGATCGATCCAGCGGGGGTTGATTTATCACATCTAGTCTAGACGCGATAAATCAACCCCCAAGCACTCTCCCGTCGACTTCTGTACTCCAGCTCAGCGAGAGGCGCAGGCAGAGTCAACGGGGGAGCGGCAGCAGTCGACTCACCGCGGGGAAGACACCACAGTAAGTCGATCTAAGTATGTCGACTTCAGCTACGTTATTCACGTAGCTGAAGTTGCGTAACTTAAATCGATTCCCCCCCCCCCCCACCAGTGTGGACCAGGCCTAAGTAAATAGGTTCATGTGGAGGAATTACTGGACATGCAAGCTTCTTCATGCACACTACCCTCCTATCATCATCAAATCTGTCATTTCTTCAGGAGCCTTTACACATCTGTCAGAACAAGGTGATTGTTTCAACCTTGATTTGGTTTTCCAGTTTCTGAACAGATCCGAACAGTGGTGACATTCAGGTAGGGAATGGAGACCATTTCCATACTACATTTGCTGTTCTTTCCTATGATTCCTATGTGGTTGAACATCAGACTACTGTTCACAAATTGCTGTTGGAGTGGATCTTACAGCTCCAATTATCATGTGAAGTACAGGTGACTGCACAATGTTGATCTTGGCATGGTTACTGGAAGCAGTATGTGACCAGACAAGTGAGGCATATTCAAGTATTGGGCAAACTATTGAGCAGTATATTGTTTTCAGGGTCCTAACACATGAACCCCAGTGTGTGCTGGCAACACATTGTAGAAGATTGTCTGTTGTTGCTTTGGCTGCCATCTTTCTAACTTATGGTCCAAACCTTAGTTCTGTATCCCAGGTCACTCCAGATATACTGATTCCTCTCAATGTCAATATCTTCTCCACCCAGTGTGAATTTTGACCAGTAGTTGAATCTCTTATGATTTGTGGCAAAGCAGGCAGACTTGTTTTTGCTGCATTCAGCTGGAATATAATGTATATACAGAGGATTTCAAGTGGCCTGGTAGTCCAGAAAAGTATAACTGGAAAAGGAGAGGACTTAAAACTAAGCCCTTGAGAAACTCCCATTCTGAGTGGCCTTGTCTTAAAAAAAAATTAGCATTTAGTCTTACTGTTGTCCTCTACCATAGGAAATCTCTTATCCAGAGGTATGTTTTGCCACAGATTTCCATCTCACTGAGTTTCACTAAGAGCTGATCACACCAGACTGTCTCAAATGCCATACTGAGATCCAGAAAGATTCCTATTGATGACTATGGTGGCTTTTGTTGGAGTTTATTGATAACAAGCTGACAGAAGTCCATCAGTAGATTCATAATTGAGTTCAAGAGTCTGTATGCCTTTTGGGTAGGTTCTATCTTCCCTTCTTTTAGAAGCCACCATAGTAGCCTTGATTGTACCATTCTTTCCATTATTTTGTACAGGTGATTGGTTAAAGATACAGGCTGATAGCTGCCTAGAGAGGAGGGACCCTTGCCAGTCTCAAGAGGAACTATAACTGCTAACTTCCACTGATTAGGTAGCTTTCCTTTTATCCACTATTCATTTATGATGTTCAGCAAACTTGGATTTAGCCTTCTTCCCAAAGAGCTTTATCATATGACCATAGATGAAGTCTAACCCACGGGATTTGCTTTGTTCAAGCTTCTCTGTTGCATCTTCTAATCTAGCTCATGTATAAAAAGATTTTTCTGAAGCCCGGGTACTCAGTTGGATCTGTGTGCACATTCTTAGATTCTCTTTATCTTTCCATTTGAATGCTCCCAGGGATCTGAATGCAAATACAGGGGGGTGGATATTTTGTGTGTGTGTGTGTGAGAGAGAGAGAGAGATGCAGCAGAAACACCACACATGCTGATGGAGAAGGCTGCAAGGAAGCCTCAGAAACAGCCAGGGAAGTGTTACCTTGAGAAAAAGCTAAGAGAGAGCATTTGAGCAGAGTGCTGACTGGAAAGAGGCTTGGAACTGTGAACAAAGAAGCTATCCTGCTGTTTGATTCCTACCCCGTTCAGGGAAACAGGATTTTGTGTATGTTCTTTGTAAATAACAGAATTACATCAAGGAAATACCTAACTTCATCATCAGTTTTTCCTCCTAACAGAAACAACCCTGAATATTGGCTAACCACTCAGGTCAAAATAGGTAATAGGTGGGTGTTGAGGTGCTTAATACTCATTGTTAAAATAATTCTGTGCCAGGAAAAAAATGAAATGTTAATTTGTCAGTGGGATAAGTGTCGTGGGTTAAATGCCAAAGGGCCTGTTCCTCAGAAGCATTTACTGTAGGTAATTTCTGTTACTACCATTGGAAGTTAGAGGGGCTCAACACAGACTAAGCCCTGAGTATTCCACCTAAGTAAATAAGCACTGAATTCATTGTGCAGCTGCTGCTCGTGCTTGCCTCTCTTGCTACCAATTCCTCATGACTAGTGCCTGGATACCCTGCAACCAATAAACTATTCCACAATGCCTTCCATTCCTGATTGTGCAGGCCTCCTCCCATACCACTGACAATTGAAAAACATCTCAGGGGTAATTACAGCAGGGGCTTACATGGGAAAGTAATGTTAAGTAAGTATTTAATGCATGCTTAGCTTCTTTTGACACAGCAGCTGCAAACAAGGGGAAGGAGCAAGCACCAGCCATTTCTCAGCAGACCACCAGCTAGCACTCCATGAGCCACAATTTAAGAACCATTGGATCAGATGGCTAGAGGGTCCCCCCAGGAAATGGTTGTCCATGTTTTCTTTCTCTCTCTGAATATTCTATTTTTCCATGGAGTGGGCCAGATCTTCAGCTGGCATAAATTGACAGAGCTCCAGGGAGCTGAACAGAACTAGGCCGATTTGCAGCAGCTGACTCTGGTAGTTTTTGGTGGGTCACTTCTTGCATTTGAAAAGCAGTCTTGCATTCATGTCAATATTGATTCTAGTTCTGCCTGTATTCCCCCCACTCTGTCTCTCATTCTTTACAGCATCGAGTAGTAGATTTACAGCAGCAAGGAGAAGTGGGGACTAGAGGTGCATTCTCTCATGCCCAGTGCATGAGGGACAGCTGGGAAAACTTGGAGACTTTCTTTTGTAGGTGCTGCCACGGCTGGAGCAGTTGGACACCATGCTGGAAGTATTAATAAGCACCCTTCAACAGATTGGTGCACTTTCATATGAATTTTGCTTTTCTCAGCAAGACAGATCAAAAACTATTTTTGAAGATTTAAAATCTGAAAAGTGTCCTTTGTTTCCAGCAAAATACAACATTGCTTTTGCTTTTCCTGTTTTGTACCTTGCTATAAGCCTCTTTCACTACCTTAGAAGCGATCAAATTGTTTGTAGCATCTAGACTGGAGATCATTATTAAACCACAATTAAAATCAATAATGAAAAATGTTTGGTTTTCTCTGTGAAACTCTGCAATGTGCACTCTCTTCTTGCCCCAGTGATTTCTCCAGAGCTTTTATGTATGTGATGACAAATGGGTAAATGTACTATGTTATCATGTGCATCCTAGCTATGCTATTTATTCTCTTTCATAGTTTTTTTTCCTCCACTGGTGTTTAAAGGGAACTTTAAGTGAATTACTGAGAATAATAGAGATAGGAGACACAACCTTTTATTCTTCTCTATTTTTAGATTTAATCCACTGGAGAGGGAACATAATCAGAATAATTTTTGTGCTGTTTCTGCTGCTGGGCAAATCTTCCAAATGAAAACAAGAAAGAAGTAACCTTTCAGGTCCCAGCTCTTATAATGATCATTATTCTTGGAAATTACATCCAGTAATTAATTATACATTGGGAACCTTAACACCTACCACGAGTGTCTCTATGGAATTAGAGAGATCCTCCACCTGCCAAATTAAAAATGATCTAACACTGTTTTTAAAGTAGCAAAAGTACTAGGGGTTCAATAAGAGCCTGCTCCAAAGCCCACTGACGTCAATGGGACTTGGGAGATTTTAGCGATGTAAGCAGAAGAATGTACATGGAGCTTAATTTAAAGAGGCCCATAATATAAGGGGGCCCCAGTTACGCAGCCTTTGATTCACAGCCAGCAGAACTCTGTGGGTATGTCTACAGTGCATCTGGGAATAAGCCTCCCAGCCCGGGCCCACAGATTTGGGTTGGTGGGGCTTGCCCTAGTATGCTCCGAGTAATTTTGTAGCTATTGAGACTTGGGCTCCCAGCCTGGGAGAGGCTCACTCCCAGATGCAGTGTGGACGTACCCTAAAGCAGGGATGGGCAAACGTTTTGGCCCGAGGGCTACATCGGGGGCTGCAAAACGGTATGGAGGGCCAGGTAGGGAAGGCTGTGCCTCCCCAAACAGCCTGGCCCCCACCCCCTATCCGCCCCCTCCCACTTCCCGCCCCCGACTGCCGCCCTCAGAACCCCTGACCCATTCAACTCCCCCCGCTCCCCGTCTTCTGACCGCCTCCGCCCCATCCAACCACTCTCTGTCCCCTGACTGCCCTCCGGGACCTCCTGCTCCTTATCCAACCCCCCCGCCCCACTCTCCACCCCCTTACCATGCCGCTCGGAGCGGCTGGACTGGCTTATTGGAAAGCCCGGGAGGTGGGCGGGTGCAAGCTGCGCTGTGGCAGTGGGGAAGGAGGAACAGCAGGGGAGGGGCCAGGGCCTAGCCTTCCAGGCCGGAAGCTCAGGGGCTGGGCAGGACAGTCCCACGGGCCAAATGTGGCCCGCGGGCCATAGTTTGCCCACCTCTGCCCTAAAGCATTAACTGATTTTTGCCTAATATTTGGACTAGAATTTGCCAACTTTAGAGGATTCAGATTCACTGGTATAATAATGATGAAACCCAGCTGTAATATAGTGCTATAATAGGTCTCTAAGTGCTTTGCAAAGGAGGTAAGTGTCATATAATTTGAATAGATCATCAGATCAATAGATGAATATGATTTTCTTCTAATCTAGCTATATAATTTGTGTCAGTGAGGCCATAAGGCTATAGGCCATGTAGTTAGTTGTTGGCTGTGTGTATGTTCTCTCTGCATGCTGCACTGGCTCTGGCCAGATAGCCTGTACAGCAGGCTCCGATCATGCCCAATAAGATCACAAGACTTGGTTTAGTAGTGAAGGCACCCGGCCAGGTTTATTGTCGACCAAACACGGTAATAGTACCCGGCAGACTCTACAGGAAGACTAAGACATGTATGCCAGAAGCAACGGTATGTCCCTTCTCTGGTTCCTATACATAGGGGCAGTCAGGGCACTCTGCGCATTGCCCTCCGCCCCAAGTGCTGGCTCCACAGCTCCCATTGGCCAGGAAGTGCAGCCAATGGGAGCTGCAGGGGTGGTGCCTGCGGATGGGGCAGTGCGCAAAGATGCCTGGCTGTGCCTCTGCATAGGATTTGGAGGGGGGACATGCCGCTGCTTCTGGGAGCTGCTTGAGATAAGCACCACCTGGAGCCTGAAACCTGACCCCCTCCTGTGCCCCAACCCCCTGCCCCACCTGCTGAACCCCTCAGTCCCAGCCCACAGCACCCTCCTGCACCCCAAATCTTTCATCCCCAGCCCCACCGCAGAGCCCGCAGCTCCAGTTGGAGCCCTCACACCCCTCCGCACCCCAACCCTCTGCCCCAGACCAGAGTCCCCTCCCACACTCTGAATCCCTCAGCTTCAGCCCGGAGCCCGCTCCTGCGCCTCAAGTCCCAGCCCCACACCCCCAGCTGGAGCCCTCACCCCCCTGCACCCTAACCCCCTGCCCCAGCCCAGCGCAAACTCCCAAACCCTAAACCCCTTATTTCTGGCCTCACCCTGGAAACTGCACCCCCAGCCCAGAGCCTGTACCCCCTACAACACCCCAATACCCTGCCTCAGCCCAGAGCCCCCTCCCATATGCCAAATCCCTTAGCTTCACCCACCAGCCTGGAACCCCTCCTGCACCCCAAACCCCCTAATCCCTGGCCCTACCCCAGAGCCTGCACCCCCAGCCAGAGTCCTCACCCCCCTGCATTCCAACACCTCAGCCCCAGCCCAGAGCGCCCCCCTCCCCACCTTCAACACTTACCCATTTTCGGCTTTTGTAGTGATTGTTCACCATTTGGTCCATTCCTGTGCAACCACAAAGGCTTGACAGCCTGAGAGTCCAACATTGGAGGGGGTCTGCCTCTGGGCCACCTCCACTCCCCTGTTGGAGGAATTTTATCCTGGATGTTACAAGCCACCTGGAGAATGGCGTTTGCTGGAATGTCTTGTGGCATCCTTGTGACATATCTGAAAAGCGTAAAATGCCACCCATGGACAATGGCCCCAGTAGTCTGTAGACCCAAGTGACCATAAACATCTGGATTACAGATGAAGTCATTCCACTTTATACACAATATATGAAGTTGACCTTTTGTGTGGAAAGCCTCCAACTTTATGCAATCTGCATGGCGTCGTGTCTGTGTTTTGCGGCCGAACAACAGTATGGGAAGGATACAGCTCGAATAAATCCTGAACTTAGTTGTCATACTAAGATGATGTTGATTCCATATCCGTTATAAACAGCCCATGGCAGATGCTGCAATGACAATCTAATGGAAACCCTCCGTGTGAGATTTGGAGGAGCTGTTAAGTATAGAACCCAGATAGCAAAAGCTGGAAACTGGTATGAGTTTCATTGTTCAAAGAGATTGGAGTCACAGGTGGACCTGGTCCTAGATTTTGCAGTTTGTCTTTGACCATGAAACATGGAGACCAATCTTGGCTGACTTCTCCTTCATATGCTGGAGTATCTCACAAAACCTGTTGGGGCTCTGTACTAAAAGAACAATGTCATTAGTGTAGTCAAGGTCTGTGAGCGAGAGATCACCGATCTCAATGCCTATGGATCTGATGGAATGCTGCATTATGAAATCCATTGCCCGACAAAAGAGTGCAGGGGCCAAAACGCAACGCTGCTTAACACCAGATACTGATTTAAGAGGCGCTGACATCCGATTCCCCAGCTGAACACTGGCAGTGGTTCCATTATTCAGCTCTCTAATCAAGTCCAGCAGTGTGGTAGGGACACCTACCCCCTTTAAGGCCTTCCATAACATGACATGGTCTACTGAATCAAATGCAGCCTTAAGATTAACATACGCTACATGCAGAGGCTTCCTGAATTTGTGATGTATCTCTGACAACAAGCGAAGGGCCAAAATGGCATCTAATGTGGACCTGTTCCCTGTAAAGCCTGACTGTTGGGGACAAAGCTTCAGATGTAGCAAAGGCTCCAGGCATGCCAGCAAAACATGCGCAAACACCTTCCCTGGAACGGAGAACGAGGTGATCAGCTTGTAGCTCTTACATTCACTGCGTGGTCCCTTGCCCTTATAGAGTGAGATCACAATACCGTCCTTCCCAGCAGTTGGCAGGGTTCCAGTTCTCCACACCAGATGAAAGATGGCCAGAAGTGATTCTGCTACAGGATCAATAGCACATTTTAGCAGCTCTGAAGGGATGCCAAAAGCACCGTCTGCACGTCCGTTTTTCAGTTTAGAGATGTCACACTTCATTTCATCCAATGTTGGTGCATCAGTACAAATGTCTGGATCTGGAACCGCAATGACAAGTGGCAGCTGGAGGATGGTTCAGGACACTGTGATAATGTTCCACCCAGCGTGAGAGAATGTCAGCATCCAATTTAAATGGGTAGCCTTGGCTGTCGTTCAGGATGCCATTCGTAGTGACTACCACTTGACTGCTGAGGTTGTGAATGGTGTGGAATGCTGGCTTCAAGTCGCCCCTGGCTAAGCCAAATTCAACATCATCCTCCATATGGTTATAATATGCTTCACAATCACGGAGTGCCAGGGTGTTAAATTTTTGCTTCAGCTGATTACAAGTGTGGTTATCACCATACTGGCGGGCTGCGGCCTTCAATTTAATTATGTAGAAGGCCTTCTATGATAGCCATGGTCAGCGTGCTGGATGCCTATAGCTAATCATCTGCTTAGCAGATCAGTTGAGGATAGAAGTGAACAGGGACCAGGCAACCTCCACGTCGTCTGGCAGATTAGCTAGAGCCAAGAATCTGTTGCTGACATCCATACAAAACCTACTGGCTAAATCTGGCACATGGAGTGCGTTGATGTCAAACTTCTTCATCGTTGCAGAAGGCTTACCTGCTCGTTGGAGCATCAACACCATATGGGCAACCACTAGATGGTGATCTGTGTTCACCGTGCATTCTGCGCCATGATATACTCTACAGGAGGCAAAGAGATGCCTATCGTGTGTAATGATGAGGTCCAACTCCTTCTGAGTGACACCATCATGAGAGATCCATGACATCTTGTGTATGCGTTGCCACTTGAACCATGACCCAAGAATGGAAAGATTCTGTGAGGCACAGAATATGAGCAAGCGGTGAGAGTTATCATTGGGTGTGCCTGAACCATAATGACCAATGACCTGTTCAAACCCAGTTCTTAGGGAGCCAGTAACTGCATTTAGGTCACCCAGGATCATGAGATTATCATGTGGAGGGACTGTGCATACTAGAGGTTCCAATTGATCATAGAAATGATCTTTAACTGAGTCGACAGATTCCTCTGTCGGCGCATAGCCTACTATGGCAGTGAGGTAACCGTGCCGATGTTTAAGTTGTGCAAAAGGAAAAGAGGAAATGTGGGCATCCAGGTTGTCAGGGAGGACTTGGCCTCACCTTGCAGTAGTAGTGCTACTCTATATAAATGGTCGGGGCTGATAGAATACATCAGTAAAGAATCTTGCACCTCGTGACATCCATGATTATCAGCACCCCTCCTGCACCCCGAATCCCTCATCCCTGGCCCCAGCCCAGAACCCATACCCCCTCCCACACCGCAATCCCCTGCCTCAGCCCAGGTCCCCCTCCCATACTCTGAAAGCCTCGGCTCCACTGCTCCCCAGCCTGAAGCCCCCTCCTGCACCCCAAACACCTCATCCCCTGGCTCCACCCCCACCCCCTCCTACATCCCAACCCACTGCCTCAGTCCGGAGCCCCTTCCCGCACCCTGAACTCCATAATTTCTGGCCCCCCCTGGAGTCCGCAACCCCTCCAGCCAGAGCCCTCACTCCCTTCCACACCCCAATCCCCTGAGCTAGCATGGTGAAAATGAGCAAGTCAGTGAGGGTGGGGAGAGCAAGTGAGAGAGAGAGAGGGGGGATGGAATGAGCGGGGGTGGGACCCCATAGAAGGGGCGGGACAGAGGTGGGGCCTCAGAGGAGGAGCGGGGCAAGGGTGTTAGATTTCATGCACGTAGAAAGTTGGCAATCCTATTTCCAATATTTCAACTTGCCACTACTTGAATCTCGGTCTTTGTTCAATAAGCTTATACTTGATTTCACTGTAAACATATCTAAGTGCTATGTGTTAAGCCGAGCAGTGATCTGAAGGGGAACTGGTAAGCTGAGGGGTACTTTTTCTTTGGAAGCAGTGGATCAGTGAATACTGCAAGTGTCCAGAGGACCAGAGGCTCGACAGTCCAGGGGGAGACACTCGGAGGGCTTTCAGATTGGGGTGTGCCAATCACTAACCTGTAGAATGTAAGAATGGCCATACTGGGTCAGACCAAAGGTCCATCTAGCCCAGAATCCTGTCTTCTGACAGTGCCCAATACCAGGTGCCCCAGAGGGAATGAACAGAACAGGTAAATGTCAAGTGATCCATCCCCAGTTGCCCATTCCCAGAGTAACAGCAGGGCCTGTGAGGCCTAGGGGAAGTGATTGTGTTGCCTATGGTGGCTGAAGTTGGGGAGCTGACCTATGGCAGGCACAGAAAAAGCTTTCTCATGTTAATGGCAGGTGATATTGAGCTACCACACAACCCCAGGAAGCATAACACGTTCATCTCCTGGGACAGGAGGGTGGTATTAAGATGGGGGTGGGGGGAGGATCTGAAAGGAAACAGTGTTGGAGGGGGGAAACAGTGTGGGAGGGGGAGGGAATATTAATGCATTTAATTTGCACAAAACATCCACATGAAGCCACATAAGACTGGGCAGCTTTTGGAGTGATGTGGGGGTGGGGGGGGGATTTGTGTTGTAGAATGTTTGTATGATTTGCCCATGTTTGCCATGTGGAGTGAGGTCAAAGGGTGATTGGTTGGGGAGGTAGGACAGAAGTGGAAGCGTTGGAAAGCAAGGTATGATTGTGTGCAATGCTGGTTTCTCATGTTTAAGAAAGATAAATTCAAATGGCAACAGGTGCAGAGACAGGCTACTAGAACGATGACATGAATGGCAAACCTATTTTACAAGAAGAGAATTAAGGAGCTTTGCTTGTTTAGCCTAACAAAATGAAGGCTAAGGGGAGATATGGTTGCTCTCTATAAATACATCAAAGGGATAAACACCGGGGAGGGAAAGCAATTATTTAAGTTAAGGGCACAAGAATAAATGGTTATAAACTGGCCATCAATAAGTTTAGGCTCAAAAGTAGATGAAGGTTTCTAACCATGAGAGGAGTAAAGTTCTGGAATGAGCCTTCCAAGGGGAGTAGTGGGTGCAAAAAACCTAACTCGTTTTAAGACTGAGCTTGACAAATTTATGGAGGGGATGGTATGATGAGATTGCCTCCAAGCTGCAGTCTTCTATAATTTCTGAGAGATGACACAGAGACTAAATACTTGGGTGCTCTCTGGAGACCAAAAGAGCCTTTAAAAGATTTTGCTAAAAACAATGCCTTGATTCAAGGAATTTAGTTGATATTTTGTGGTGGGAAAGGATTAAACAACAATTCACAACTGTTTTAGTAATGTCTTCATAGTGTCTTGAGTAACTAGGCAACTCCGATGATTTGAAATGGAAGATGGAGATTTTCATTTCCAAGTTGCTGGCCTGAATCTAGTCCAGACTGGTAGTGACCAGAAGTGGATAAGTATTTAGTGGTACATGAAATGAACTACACGCTACCCCTTATCGGGAGTATTCCAGTTAAGGACTATGGCATACTTGGGTTCAGTGTAAGAAAGTTGCATTGCTTCTAACTGTGGTGTACTTCACTGTTCTCTAGTGGGAGGACTGTATTCACTAGGGCCTTACTGTCTGTTCCTCTGCCTAGTGCAGAAGTGGAGGAGTGGGGATGAGAGTGGCTTTAAGCTACATTTACATTCACTGTATTCTTGGACCGTTCAGGAACCTGTCTCTAGTGTAAGTTAGAGAAGCCCCAAGGTTGCTCTAACTTATGTTTTGCTTTACTCTGTGGTACCTGTAAAGCATTCAGACTCACCCCTGTGGCACCTCCTGCTGGTCCTTCTTGGGAATTAGCTTGTCCAGCCACCAGAGCGCCCTCTGCAGGGTGGTGATCTGCCTTACCACTGGCCCCCCATGTCCCTCCCAGACCCAGTGCTCTTGCCTTGGGAGCTTCCCCACTGGCAGTACCCCCACTCCCTGGGTCTCCCCATCCCAGGGAACACTCACCCACTATCCCCACAGCACCTCAGTCGTGGCTACTGCCAGTCACCGTCTAGCCCCACACCCTGGGGCGGACTGCAGTGTAAAAGCCAATCATCACAGGCAACAAGAGGTTTGGAGTGGCTGCCCTTACCCACCCTCAGGTTGCCCCTCTGCAACCCCAATACCTATATGGGGCTGGGACCAGGACCTGCAGCTTGGGGAGTTTCTGGCCTAAGGCTTCCCAGCTCCTAAGGCATTTCCCCAGCCCTGCCTTACTCTAGGTCCCCAGATAAGTTCCCCTGCAACCAGGGAGGGAGGGTGTGGGGGGGGGGTGTCGCCTGAGCTTCTGGCTCCCAGCCTTTATAAGGGCCAGCTGGGCCCTGATTGGGGCATGGCCTAGCTGCAGCTACTTCCCCAATCAGCCCAGCTTCTAGCCCCCAGCCCTCTCCTGGGCTGTTTTAAGCCCTGAAGGGCCAGAGCGGGTGACCACCCCGCTACAGTACCCCATAGGGAAGCAGGAGTGCACCACCATCTGACCATTTCCTTTCTGTCCCCTGGCACACCTCCTATGTTAAAGTCTGGGTGCAAGAAGCTGGTGTAGAGACATTACTGCAGCTCTGTACTTTCTGGGGAGGTCCACTATGTTGGTCATATTTCCTGGGGGACATCTCAATCAGCTTCCTATCTCCTTATGCTGATGCAGCACTGGAGAATCAAAACCTTGATCTCTCAATTCAGCATCTTTCAGGAACAATACTGAAATTTACTGCAAAGCATATAGAAAATATAAGAATCTAGAGCACCTTTCAGTCTTCTGACCAGCAGTAATGTGAGTTGAGCATCCAAATCATAGAATCATAGAAGATTAGGGTTGGAAGAGACCTCAGTAGGTCATCTAGTCCAATCCTTTGCTCAAACCAGGACCAACCCCAACTAAATCATTCCAGTCAGGGCTTTATCAAGCCGGGCCTTAAAAACCTCTAAGGATGGAGATTCCACCACCTCCCTAGGTAACCCATTCCAGTGCTTCACCACCCTCCTAGTGAAATAGTTTTTCCTAATATCCAACCTGGATCTGCTCCACTGCAACTTGAGACCATCACTCCTCATTCTGTCATCTGCAACCACTGAGAACAGCTTAGCTCCATCCTCTTTGGAATGTCCCTTCAGGTAGTTGAAGGCTGCTATCAAACCTCTCCTCTCTCTTCTCTTCTGCAGAAAAAATAAACCCAGTTCCCCCAGCCTCTCCTCATAAGTCATGTGTCCCAGCCCCCTAATAATTTTCATTGCCCTCCACTGGACTCTCTCCAATTTGTCCACATCCTCTCTGTAGTGGGGAGCCCAAAACTGGATGCAATACTCCAGATGTGGCCACACCAGTGCTGAATAGAGGGGAATAATCACTTCCCTTGATCTGCTGAAAATGCTCCTACTAAAGCAGCCTAATATGCTGTTAGCCTTCTTGGCAACAAGAGCACACTGTTGATTTATATCCAGTTTCTCATTCACTATAATCCACAGCTCCTTTTCTGAAGAACTGCCGCTTAGCCAGTCGGTCCCCAGCCTGTAGCAGTACATGGGATTCTTCTGTCCTAAGTGCAGGACTCTGAACTTCCCTTGTTGAACCTCATCAGATTTCATTTGGCTCAATCCTCCAATTTGTCTAGATCACTCTGGACTCTGTCCTTACCCTCCAGCATATCTACCTCTCCCCACAGCTTAGTGTCATCCGCGAACTTGCTGAAGGTGCAATCCATCCCATCATCCAGATCATTAATGAAGATGTTGAACAAAACTGGCCCCAGGACCGACCTCTAGGGCACTTGATACCAGTTGCCAACTAGACATCGAGCTGTTGATCACTACCTGTTGAGCATGATGATCTAGCCAGCTTTCTATCCACCTTATAGTCCATTCATCCAGCCCACACTTCTTTAACTTGCTGTCAAGAATACTGTGGGAGACGATATCAAAAGCTTTGCTAAAGTCAAGGTATAGCATGTCCACTGCTTTCCCCATACCCACAGAGCCAGTTATCTCATCATAGAAGGCAATCAGGTTGGTCAGGCACGACTTGTCCTTGGTGAATCCATGTTGACTATTCCTGATCACCTTCCTCTCCTCCAAGTGTTTCAAAATGGATTCCTTGAGGATCTGTTCCATGATTTGTCCAGGGATTGAGGTGAGGCTGACTGGTCTATATTTCCTCAGATTCTCTTTCTTTCCTTTTTAAAAGATGGGCAGTGTATTTGCCTTTTTCCAATTGCCTGGGACCTCCTCTGATCGCCACGAGTTTTCAGAGATAATGGCCAATGGCTCTGCAATCACATCAGCCAACTCCCTTAGCACACTTGGATACATTACAGCCGGCCTCATGGACTTGTGCTTTTCTAAATAGTCCTTAACCTGTTCTTTCACCACCGAGGGCTGCTCACCTCCTCCCCATACTGTACCGCCCAGTGCTGCAATCTGGCAGCTGACCTTGCCTGTGAAGACTGAGGCAAAAAAAGCATTGAGTACTTCAGCTTTTTCCACATCATCTGTCACTAGGTTGCCTCACCCATTCAGTAAGTGTCCCACACTTTCCCTGACCTTCTTCTTGTTGCTAACATACCTGTAGAAACCCTTCTTGTTACCCTTCACATTTCTTGCTAGCTGCAACTCTAGTTGTGCTTTGGCCTTGGATTACACCCCTGCATGCTCGAGCAATATTTTTATACCCCTCTCTAATCGTCTGTCAAAGTTTCCACTTCTTGTAAGCTTACTTTTTGTGTTTAAGCTCACTGAAGATTTCTCTGTTAGGCCAAGCTGGTTTCCTGCCATATTTGCTCTTCTTTCTGCACATCAGGATGCTTTGTTCCTGCGCCCTCAATAAGGCTTCTTTAAAAAACAGCCAGCTCTCCTGGACTCCTTTCCTCCTCATATTACCCTCCCAGGGGATTCCGCCCATCAGTTCCCTGAGGGAGTCAAATCCTTTAGACAGCTCTGACAATCTCAGCCATGAAGTACTAGTTGTTTAGTAACCTATCTAATATTTTCCTCCTTTTTATGGTTCTTGGACTATAAAAGCTCCTTCTCCCTCCTGTTTATCGCTACAAGCTAAACTGCCTTTTTCAGTAGAGCAGGGGAAAATGTTTCAACCAAAAATTTTTCAGCCAAAAATCCAGATTTGGGTAGACTGAAACATTCCACAAATCCATGTTGATTTTGCTGAATTGTTTTGGAAAAATACAAACAAGAAATCCCAAAATATCTACGCATTTCATTTTGGTATTTTTCAAACAAAGAATTTAGATCTTTTGATTCAAAATGACTTTGTTTTGCAACTTCCTTCAATATTAGGAAAAAAATAAAATCCTTTAAAAAAAAAAGAAAAGAAAAAAGTAAAGCTCAAAATTGAAACTAAACTTTTTTTTAATTTTTCTATTCACTGAAATTTTTATTTATTTTTGATTTTTTTGGATTTGCCAGTGGACCAAAAAATCAGTTATTCACACAGCTGTACTTTTCAATTCCAGCAACCACTTTCAATTTCCTTTCTATTAATAAAACGAGGGACATGCAGAGGTAAAAGTAAGCCAGTACGCCACAAGAAAAGGAGTACTTGTGGCACCTTAGAGACTAACCAATTTATTTGAGCATGAGCTTTCGTGAGCTACAGCTCACTTCATCGGATGCATACCGTGGAAACTGCAGCAGACTTTATATACACACAGAGATCATGAAACAATACCTCCTCCCACCCCACTGTCCTGCTGGTAATAGCTTATCTAAAGTGATCATCAAGTTGGGCCATTTCCAGCACAAATCCAGGTTATCTCACCCTCCACCCCCCCACACACAAACTCACTCTCCTGCTGGTAATAGCCCATCCAAAGTGACAACTCTCTACACAATGTGCATGATAATCAAGGTGGGCCATTTCAATCCAGGTTCTCTCACCCCCTCACCCCCCTCCAAAAACCACACACACAAACTCACTCTCCTGCTGGGAGTAGTACGCCACAGTACGGCATATCCGCAAGAGCCGGTGCACCGTACTGGGCCAGCCTGGCTTCCCCAGGGGACAATTTAAAGGGCCTGAGGCTCCCAGCAGTGGCTGGAGCCCCAGGCCCTTTAAATATCCTCCAGAGCCCCACTGCTGGAGCCCTGGCATAGTGGCTGCGGGGCTCCGGTGGCTATTTAAAGGACCAGGGTGGTAGAAGCAGGGGAGCCACAGGCCCTTTAAATAGCCCCCAGAGCCCTGGGGTAGCGGGGGCTCCAGGGGCTATTTAAAGGGCCGGGGCTTCAGCTGCCTCTGCCGCCCTGGTCCTTTAAATAGCCCCCGGAGCCCCGGGCTGCTGCTACTACCCCGGTGGAGGAGGGGAGGAGGGGGAGGAGAAGAAGAAGAAGGAGGGGAGAGGCGCTTACCTTACAGGATGGGCTGGGGCTGGCTCTGACCCCCTCAGCCCCGCCGCTTCCACCGTAGGCCCCGCCCCTTCAGGGGGCCAGAGCTGGCCCCAGCGTACCAGTAAGTCACTTGACTTACTTTCACCTCTGGGGACAAGATTCTGCAAACCTTACTCAACTCCTGTCAGGAATACTTACTCATGTCTGATCTAATTTTTCTTCATATTACACAACCATATTGAGTGGAATTTCCAAAAGTGCTGAGGTAATTGACAATCACTGGGACTTGTACACTTAAATCACTTGCGCTCTTTTGATAATCCCATCCATTGTCTTCAGATATCTCCACTTCCTTCAATATTTAGAGATGTAACTAACTGGCAATAATATAAACAGATTTATAATTCTTGGGACTATCTGTGTGTGAAAGAACTGCAGAATCTTCCTTTCAGTGTCTCCAGCCATACCTGGATTATTACAGGCAGAGTTGGTAGTAAAAGATATTGTTAGTTATCCTATGCTTCCCCCTACATGACTCTGTTTTCAGTTCCTTATAACTTTCCCAAATTATAATTGTTCTGGCTGAAATTTTGCATGCCAGGTGTCTGCCTCTGGATGATTTTTTCTGAAGGTCTCAGCAAATTGTTCAGTTATTTCCAAGAAAGAATTTAGGGGAAAATATTAAAAATATTCTTACAACCATATTTTGGAGCAGCTCTAATGTCTCCAAGCTTTGGAGCAGGGACTTGAAATATGGAAAGGAAAGGGCACCCTAATATCAGCCGAGTGCTTTTTGGCATCCCAATAAAAATCTGCCCAAATTTAGTTGAGAAATGAGCCTCTGAAAATCCCAGTTTGCACATGCTCCAAGGCTTGTTATTGTCTGGCAGCTAAATTCTCCAACGATTCTGTCTGCACTGAGCATTATTCACCCCCTCACAACTCCTAAATGCAACAGAACAGAGCATGCATCATCCCCACAGAGCTGCAGGACTGAGCAGGATTTTGCCTGCAAATATCCTTCCTGGCTGCTGCAGGTCATTGTGTTTCAGGCTATTGGAATTGAAAGCAGAGAGACTCAGGCTTTTACATGCTCCCCCTGCTGGCACCAGGCAGCATGAAGGAGAAGATGGAAGCAGCCTAACTAGAATGCAGAAGGGCAAGGGCCTGACTGAGTGTGGAGTCTTGGCAAGAGGAGACTCAGACAGGCTGGCCACAGAGAGTAGGAGTGGAAGCCAAGGGGAGAGACTGGGACTTGGCCGAGAAGCCCAAGGAGAAAGCCTAAGGAGTCTGAGTTGAGGGGATTTGGATGAAGAGCCTGGGGATGGGGTTAGACACTGGGACTGGGTGGTCAGGAGGCTGGGACAAGGAGGTGAGTCGGGGAGACATGGATGAGAAGCTCAGGTGGGGAGGGAGAAACGGGGCTGGGTTAGGGGGAAGCTGCAAGGGATAGGGGCAAAGGGGATAAGGAAGGGGTGGGTGGGCAGGAAATAACTTTATCCCAGAACTTTAGATGATCTTTTACTATACAGGGACCAAATCTTCGAGTGCCTTAAACATAAGGGTGGAGTCACTGAATTTGACATGATACTCTATGGAAATCTAGTGTAGTGGGGGGCAGGTTTGATGAGCTCATGGCAGCCTGGGCTGCTGAGGAGACAGATGCTAATAGAATTTACACTGTCTAAGGACCTTGCCCTTTATATTTGTTATATTTTTAAAAGCGAATTGGTGGTGTCCTTTTCAAAGCTGGACTCTAGGACTGACCCTTTGGCCATCACTCATGAGTGGAGGGCAGATTGTGTGCCACCTCAGATTTTCAGCACAGATTTTCAACGATTCTTACTTTGAATTTTAGTCACCCCCTTAACATTGCTTAAGCAAACACGTATACACACAGGGTTGAATAAAAGAGAAGCGTTTAAATGAGGTTTATGTAACCTTGTCATCGTCAGATAAGATATGTGGATATAACCTGTCAGACAGTCTAAAGCATGCCTTGGGCACACAAAGTCTAAAGACCATATGTGCACTAAATTATGTACAAGCTGAACAAAAAGTCAACTCACTATTGATGCACAACATTCTGCCAGAAGGGAGGAAGCATCATCCCAAGAGGTGTCTATCATGTCGCTAGGCTAATTATTTCTGTCAAGAATTTGTCCTTTCATTTTATAGGGAAAAGTCTGTGGTTTAATGTCTAGAATAAATTGTTTCTCATCAAAGTGACATGGCAGGTTTCTGACAGAATAATGAGTTATGTTGGGTGCCAGTCAGTTTGCCTGGACACCGTCTGATGCTATCTAATCACAGCAGAGCTCAGAAAATGTTGTGTATGCTGAACAGTGTAGCTATGAATACTTAGGACAGAAAGTGTGAAATGGAAGCAGCAAAATATTAAATGTACTGTACATGGCTGAGCCTTGCTTTAGCAACATAGCACACATCCGGAGCCAGTCATGGAAACACGGGTGCCAACAAAAGGTGATGACATTCACCCTTCAATGTCTAACAGCACATTATCTGGAAAATATGAAGTCTAACATCAATGTTATCAGCTATTCTTTGATGTAAGTCTCTCTTCTTCCCATTCTACAACTGGCATTTAGGACAGTTATTATGGAGTTTACAGGTTTTGTATATTATTTTTCTTTCATAATCATTATTAAACCAAGAACTTGAATCTTATGGCAGGTCTTTATATAATACCTCTATTTATACAGTGTTACTGGGCCCTCAACTCCTTTTACTTTCATATGAGGCTTTATCTCATGATGAGTGTGGTATGAGTTGTGAATGTTTAGAGCCACTGTTAGGGTGGATACTAGGGGGCATTTACTAAGGAGGTAAGAGCCTGTTGAAAACAGGAAATTAAGACAGTACTGGGCCGGGGGGGGGGGGTGACGGGAGGGAATGCTGTAGGAGCAACCAGGGAGTTGAGAGGAAATTCTGCAAGCTCATTTATGTGAGTGGTCCTTTGTACCTGTATGGAGCCTCCCCAGCGATCTGCGTGCAAAGATCCCAGTGTAGGATGAGGGCACGGGAGAGCACTGTACTTTAGAAAATCAGAGAGAATGATCACCCCTTTCAAAGGCTGAATGTAAGTGGAGACCAAGGAGGGGAGAGAAAAAGGCTATTCAGGTTGGGCAAATGAGGTCATTAGTAACGCTGATGAGAGCACAGTGCAGTGAAGAAGGCAACATAAAGTGAGGTGTGAGAGAGAGATGGAGGAAAGGCTTTCAAGAGTGCAGAAATAGTCCACTCAAGGAATGTGGAGGCAGGGGGTAGCAGGGAGATGGGATTTTGATTAGAGAGGCAGGTGAGGTCGAAGGATAGTTTCATCAAGAAGGGGGGTGTTTTGATGAGACTGCCCAAGGAAAGGGAGGGATTGTGTGAGCACGCAAGGGAAATCAAGGAGTGGGAGTGAATGAGATGAAACAAAGAGAGTCTGTGGACTTAGAGGTGCATTCCAAAAGAGAGAGAGAGAGATGGGAGTCCCATAGATGGGGAGAAGTATCATAGGGAAGAAGGAGGGGAGTAAGAGTTGATCCAGAAGGGAGGAAGGAAGAGAAAGAAGATAGTTTCTGCCAAGTGGTATTGACTTTACCCTTGAAGTCCATCTACTGAGCGGAGGAATAGAGAATTTGAGATAAATCTGGATCATACTGTCCATTGTTAACAAAATACTATCCTGCAGATTTCACAAAAGATTTTAGCACGAAATTTGACTATTCCTCATTAGTAAGTTAATGGCCAAACTGAGGCTTTAAGCCACCGGTCACACTGCTTGTGGTAAGAAAAGGAGTACTAGTGGCACCTTAGAGACAAACCAAGTTATTTGTGCATAAGCTTTTGTGAGCTACACCTCACTTCATCGGATGATGGAGCTGAGCTGCAGGAGTCTCTGGAGGGATTCTGGCTGATTCAGACATACTTCTCGAAATTGCATGCAAGAGGTGGAGTTCCAGCACTGGGTTCCGGTGTGCAGATTGGGTTTCTCAAGGCTGGCTCAATGCCATTAGCAAAGGGTGAAGTTGCCACACTCATGCCAACTCTTCCAGCCCAGGACAGGGGGAAGCTAGTACCTCTATTGGTGCCAGCCTAGCACAGTTCCTGTGCATCGCACTTGATTTCACCTGCATAGGAGAGGCAAGAAGCGGGAGAGATAATCCTTGCAGCAAAGCTCCTTGCTTCTTTTCAGTGACTAAGTAATGCACTTTGAAATCTTCCTCATTTGATACCATATAGCTACTGTCATTGGAATTGTCATTGTAAGAGAAGGAATCCCTGCCATTGGAGGATTTAAAAAATAGGGATAGACAAACACCTGCCAGGGATGGTCTAGGTACACTTGGCCCTGCCTGAGCACAGGAGGCTGGGCTTAATGACTTTTCACGACCCCTTCCAGCCCCACCTTTCTATGATTCTATGGTTGTATTATACATTGATAGAAAGATTGGTTAGACACATAAAATTCTGCTTTCAGTGATATGTGATTTCTAAGAGCCTCATCCTGCCCTTGTCCTTACCCACATTGAGTGTTTCCTTATTGTGCAAGTGGTCCCATTAATTTTAATAGGACAACTCCCGGAGACAGGTGCTACTACTCAGCATGATTAAATGTGGCAAAAATTAGCCCAGTGCTATGATCTATGAACAGTTCTATTTTAAAGAATGCTATAAATATATTGAGGCAAGTTCATCTTTATTGTAGTTAGTTTTCCATCCCAGTCACTGTGCGTAGTTTTTGATGCTTACAATCAGTGTGGCTCAGCCATACAGTAAGTGACCTTGAGCCTCCATTGCTAATTAAGTTGTTTCATTTTGAACTGAACTGATTTATTTTTTCAGAGCACAGAGTCATGTTGTGACCTATGTCAGGAGATTACATATTATTTTTTTCCAGGCCAATGGCTCTAGCATTTAGGGGCTGTCATAAATATAAAGGGAAGGGTAAACCCCTTTGAAATCCCTCCTGGCCAGGGGAAAGCTCCTCTCACCTGTAAAGGGTTAAGAAGCTAAAGGTAACCTCGCTGGCACCTGACCAAAATGACCAATGAGGAGACAAGATACTTTCAAAAGCTGGGAGGAGGGAGAGAAACAAAGGGTCTGTGTCTGTCTGTATGCTGGTCTTTGCCAGGGATAGACCAGGAATGGAGTCTTAGAACTTTTAGTAAGTAATCTAGCTAGGTATGTGTTAGATTATAATTTCTTTAAATGGCTGAGAAAAGAATTGTGCTGAATAGAATAACTATTTCTGTCTGTGTATCTTTTTTGTAACTTAAGGTTTTGCCTAGAGGGGTTCTCTATGTTTTTGAATCTAATTACCCTGTAAGATATCTACCATCCTGATTTTACAGGGGGGATTTCTTTATTTCTATTTACTTCTATTTTTATTAAAAGTCTTCTTGTAAGAAACTGAATGCTTTTTCATTGTTCTCAGAACCAAGGGTTTGGGTCTGTGGTCACCTATGCAAATTGGTGAGGCTTTTTATCCAACATTTCCCAGGAAAGGGGGGGTGCAAGTGTTGAGAGGATTGTTCATTGTTCTTAAGATCCAAGGGTCTGGGTCTGTAGTCACCTAGGCAAATTGGTGAGGCTTTTTACCAAACCTTGTCCAGGAAGTGGGGTGCAGGGTTTTGGGAAGTATTTTGGGGGGAAAGACGCGTCCAAACAGCTCTTCCCCAGTAACCAGTATTAGTTTGGTGGTGGTAGCGGCCAGTCCAAGGACAACGGGTGGAATATTTTGTACCTTGGGGAAGTTTTGACCTAAGCTGGTAAAGATAAGCTTAGGAGGTTTTTCATGCAGGTCCCCACATCTGTACCCTAGAGTTCAGAGTGGGGGAGGAACCTTGACAGGGGCATTTAGGAAAATTGACTGACTTACTTAAAAGAGGGGGGAACCACAGGATACTAGATTAGAATGATTTTCAGTGTTTAGATTAAAAGAAAAGATCTCATGTGGATGCATCTGTATGCCCCAAAATTTAAATGACTAAACTCAAAGATTGCTGCCCCATCCACAATATCTAAAAACAGCCCAACAGAAAATGCTAGAGCCATTGGCCTGGAATTTCCCAGAGTTTCAATGGGTTTAAACTGCCCCTTACCCATACTCACATTCTTCTCATAGAGACCTACTGCCTACCCTGTCTCCGGAATGCCAAGCAAGTCCGATAGTCAAGATCTTGAGGCTTGATGGTGGCTGGACTTATTATAGGGTTTGGTGGCTGCTGTGAACATTCATATAAATGCCTGGCCTCTTTTGTCCATAGCTGACTTCCTCACCCTAATAATGTCAGGGTGTCCTTATTCTATAGATTAATATATTATTAATCTAAATTTATCATATATGTAAACTTGTTGCCCAAGCAAGTTTGTGATTATGCATTTGTGGATGTTCTTATCCTAAAATATCCAAAGATGGCATCAGTTTGATTTCCTGCGGTAACCTGGTATCATTTTATACAAGCTTTTAGCAAAAATCATTTAAGCAAAATATTCCCAGAAGCTCTGGGTTACTACTGAGTAACTCATTTATGCTAAGAACATAAGAATGGCCATACTGGGTCAGACCAATAGTACATCCAGCCCAGTATCCTGTCTTCCAACAGTGGCCAATGCCAGGTGCTTTAGAGGGAATGAATAGAACAGGTAATCATCAAGTGATCCATCCCCTGTCGCCCATTCCCAGCAAACAGAGGCTAGCAACACTGTCCCTGTCCATCCTGGCAAATAGCCATTGATGGACCTATCCTCCTTATCTAGTTTTTTTTTTAACCCTGTTAATGTCTTGACCTTCATGACATCCTCTGGCAAGGAGTTCCACAGGTTGACTGTGAGTTGTGTGAAGAAATACTTCCTTTTGTTTGTTTTAAACCTGCTGCCTATTAATTTCATTTGGTGAGCCCTAGTTCTTGTGTTATGAGAAGGAGTAAATTACACTTCCTTATTTACTTTCTCCACACCAGTCATGATTTTATAGTCCTCTATCATATCCCCCCTTAGTCATCTCTTTTCCAAGCTGAAAAGTCCTAGTCTTATTAATCTCTACTCAGATGGAAGCTGTTCCATAACCCTAATAATTTTTGTTGCCCTTTTCTGTATCTTGTCCAATTCAATATATCTTTCTTGAGATGGGGTAGCCAGATCTGCACACGGTATTCAAGATATGGGTATACCATAGATTTATATAAAACCAATATGATATTTTCTATCTTATCTATACCTTTCCTAATGATTCCCGACATTCTGCTGCTACACATTGAGTGGATGTTTTCAGAGAACTATCCACAATGACTCCAAGATCTTTCTTGAGTTGTGCCAGCTAATTTAAACCTTTGTAACACTTTGCAGTCTGCTTTGGACTTAACTATCTTGAGTAGATTTGTGTCATCTGCAAATTTTGCCACCTCACTGTTTACCCCTTTTTCCAGATCATTTATGAGTATGTTGAACTGCACCGGTCCCAGTACAGACCCCTGGGGGACACTACTATTTACCTCTCTCTTTTCTGAAAACTGACCATTTATTCTTACCCTTTGTTTCCTATCTTTTAACCAGTTACTGATCCAGGAGAGGCCCTTCCCTCTTATCCCATGACTGCTTACTTTGATGAAGAGCCTTTGGTGAGGGACCTTGTGAAAAGCTTTCTGAAAATCTAAATACACTTATCTACCGGATCCTCTTTGTCTACATGCTTGTTGACCCCCTCAGAGAATTCTAGTAGATTGGTGAGGCATGATTTCCCTTTACAAAAACCATGTTGACTCTTCCTCAACAAATCATGTTCATCTATGTGTCTGATAAATCTGTTCTTTACTAAGGCTCATAGGCCTTAAAGCCTTATGCTAACTACTTAAGCTAATGTCTTACAACGTGTTGGCCTGTAGGTTTCTTGTGTTTCTGCTAAATTAAATACATTTAAACTAGCTTTATGAACTATAACCTTGGGCTGCAGATTGAAAAAAGCTGAATGCTGATATTAGACTCCTGAGAGCAGGAATCACAAGTATTAATGTGATCTGCCAGGATCTATATTATTTAAATGTACAACAGCATTCAAGGAGAGATCCAGGTTAAAGATTGATACGCTTGGGCTTCTGCCCTAATCCCTTCTCTTGTGCCCACTTCCACAGTAGGGGTAGTGAGTATAAAAATGACTCCTCTTCCTAAAGTAGTTGCTGCTGCTGCCCTCCAAAAATGGGAGCAAGAGCTTAGATCTGTAGGGCTCCCTTGAATGCTAATCTCTGACATTGCTTCCTGCCATGATCTGCATCTCCTCACCAACTCACCCTTGAGTATCAGTTGGCAAGGGGAGTTCACAATACCAAGGCTCTGTACACCATTTCTATGTCATACATCTGCCTTCCCCAGCATGTCCTTTCTGCTTGGGAGCAAGAATGAGCTTCAGAAATTGGATTGATCTTATATTGTTGAAGTCAGTGGGAGTTTTACCATTGATTTCAATGGATGCAGAATCAGATGCTGGAAAGGGGCCGGGATCTGACATTAGTAAATACAGTGGATTTAATGAATGTTATTGTGGTGTATTGAAAACTTTGTTAAAATTGTGATCTATCATTTTAACATCTCAGGGGTTTTCCTTGTCCTGCTTGCAGGCCAGTGGGCTCTCTAGGGAAGCATGCAATCAGTCAATTCAGGGGACAGACAGCTTAGAGTAAGGTGTGGTGAATTGTGTCTCTGTTTTGGGGAGCAGCCTGCTTTCTCTCTCTGATTTGTGTGTTATTGGTCTAAATTCTATGAAATAAACCTTCCAGGAAGAATATTTATGTTTTTATTCAACTTCTCTCTGTTTATGCTGTTAGGGAAAAAGGTTTCCCCTCCCGTCTAGGGTTAGGAGGGTAGCCTTCCCTGGACTTCTGTATTAGCCAAACAAAACACAGAGTCTTGGCTCTTTGATAAAGTGAGGCACTTTAATGCTAGCAAGTACGACAGCTGAAGGGCTCACCAATTCCTTTACAGAGGAAAATGGTGAAGCCCTGAACAAAGAACAGAGATGGGCTTTTATAGCCTGGTTCAACACACAGTGTGATATCTCTTCCAGTTCAAGCCGGTTAACCCAGTCCGTTTGAAGTTCTGGGGTAGGTATAAACATGGAGGCTTATCTGTATAAGGAATTCTTTCCCCAAAATAGGGAGTACAGGTTACACACAGTTCACATTCCTTCCACCCATAACCTTAGAGAGAAGACAGATAAGCATAGAAAAAAGACAGAGGCCTAGCTTTACATGATTATAGGGTTGTTTTCTGGTTCTTTTCTTTATCAATGCCATGACTATAACAGTTATGAATTTGGTTGTTTAAAAGTTGCCAGGGTTTTGTGTTGCGGTTCTGGACTGTTGCTCGAGTCGGGTATAAACAAGGCTTGACTTTTCTTTTTCTATCCAAGCTCCTGTTCTATCAGCTTTTTCACTTTGAGTTATGATGTCTGGGATGGTCCTTAAGGCTTGATTAGTTTAATTACTGGGCATAAAGTTTCAGTTATATTGGAATATTTGTGGCAGTTATGATGGGGTGCTGAAGGGAGCCCAAATAAGACAGAAGTAGGAGCAGGGAACTGTGGCACAGTCATTCCTGCCTGGCAACCTGGCACAGTGCTAAAAGGAGAGGCAATCACTAAGGAGATGCCTCACCTTCCCCACTGTAGGTCATTTTCAAAACCTGGGCTAGAAGAGGACTCTGTCTCTAGGTGTGACTGCAAGATGCAACTCTTGCAAGTTTCTCCTTGAAAGGCTACTTCAGACTATTAAAGCACTTGAGACTCTAAAAATAGCGACACTGGAATATAAACTAGGTACTCTAGCTCCTCATCTGAGTGCAACAGATTTTTTTAAAAAGTGCTCAAACGGCAAATAGAAATACTCCTGATACTGTTAATATTCATCAGTGTGAGATTGCCAGAACCTCTCTGCTGCCTTGATTAAGGATGGTGACTTGCTTTATAGGAAGGCTGAAGTCCTTGAAAACTTGATGAGAAAATACCTCCCTTAGGGCATAAGGCCTCCACAAAGAAGCTTTCCCGTATGGAGTTCATGTATACCCTTATGGGAAAAAGTGTTACTTCTTTGAGAGTTAATACAGGTTTTAAAAATTATAGTTCAACACAGAGTAAGAATCCTGTGTTTTTCTTTCAGGCGTATAATTGTTTAGGCCTGGGATATCTCTGGGGATATTGGGGGCCCTATTGTGCAAGGCAATGGATACCATACCGCTGAGAGGTGCTGAGCAGTTTAAACTTCTGTTAACTTCAGTGGGAGTTGAGAGCCCTTCAGGAGGCTCTGAAAACCTTGCAGGATTGGGCTCTAATTGTGTCTTGTGTTCTGCTTGAGACAGTGAATGTGACAAGGACTTGCTCCTGCTCCCATTGAAGTCAGTAGCGAAACTCCAATTAACTATCAATCCCTCAAAGGCAGAAGGATCAAGCCATAGATTTGGAGGATTGGGTCCAGAAAAAGGAGTGTGGAGATTTTTATCAGTGCTTACATGGACAAGAGTCACACATCCGACAGTAAATTGTCCATTGGGCCTGCCAACCCAACCTGACAACTCAGTGCAAAGGTGGACTCTTACTGTTATCTAGCCACACCTAACAGAAAGCAGCGGGGACAGCAGAGCAGCTCACAGCAGGAGTTTGCCTGGGAGTTCGCCTGGAGTGAGCCCAGTGAGGCTTACGTCTTGCAAACTGCTCTGAGGAAGCTCGTAGGAGGAAGGTGATATGGAAGGGGGGGGTTCTGCTGTTGTGACCTGCACTGGATGTGCCATGTTTGTCTTTCTTCCACAGGACAGAAGCGACTTTGTCTGTACAAAGTGCAAGCTGGTCTCCATATTGGAAGAGAAGATTGAAGGTCTGGAGCAACAGATAACGACCCTGCGTTGCATACGAGAAACTGAGGATTTTCTGGACAAAACTCAGGATAGGCTTCTAGGGGCACAAAGCTCTAAAGATATAGAGCAGGTTGCACAGAGGAGCCAAGAGGCCAGTGAAGAAGCTTGGCAACATGTGACCTCCAGAAGAGGTAAGCGGAATGTCCGGGTTCCAGTAACACAGACACAGGTAACTAACCGCTTTCATGTTCTCTCCGCAGGTACCGTTGCGGAGAGTGGACCAGATGATATGTCTGGGGCGAGAAAGCAGAAGGAGACTCCGCTGGTTGGAAGGCATGAGATGCAATGTCCTGAGGTTGGGGGTTCCACGACCACCACTCCCAAGAGGAGAAGGCGGGTGGTGGTGGTCGGGGACTCTCTCCTCCGGGGGACTGAGTCATCTATCTGCCGCCCTGACCGGGAAAACCGAGAAGTCTGCTGCTTGCCGGGGGCTAAGATTCGCGATGTGACAGAGAGACTGCCGAGACTCATCGAGCCCTCGGATCGCTACCCCTTCCTGCTTCTCCACGTGGGCACCAATGATACTGCCAAGAATGACCTTGAGCGGATCACTGCGGACTACGTGGCTCTGGGAAGAAGGATAAAGGAGTTTGAGGCACAAGTGGTGGTCTCGTCCATCCTCCCCGTGGAAGGAAAAGGCCTGGGTAGGGACCGTCGAATCGTGGAAGTCAACGAATGGCTACGCAGGTGGTGTCGGAGAGAAGGCTTTGGATTCTTTGACCATGGGATGGTGTTCCATGAAGGAGGAGTGCTGGGCAGAGACGGGCTCCATCTTACGAAGAGAGGGAAGAGCATCTTTGCCAGCAGGCTGGCTAACCTAGTGAGGAGGGCTTTAAACTAGGTTCACCGGGGGAAGGAGACCAAAGCCCTGAGGTAAGTGGGAAAGAGGGATACCGGGAGGAAGCACAGGCAGAAATGTCTGTGAGGGGAGGGCTCCTGCCTCATACTGGGAATGAGGGGCGATCAACAGGTTATCTCAAGTGCTTATATACGAATGCACAAAGCCTTGGAAACAAGCAGGGAGAACTGGAGGTCCTGGTGATTGGAATCAGAGACTTGATGGGATAACTCACATGACTGGAGTACTGTCGTGGATGGTTATAAACTGTTCAGGAAGGACAGGCAGGGCAGAAAAGGTGGGGGAGTAGCACTGTATGTAAGGGAGCAGTATGACTGCTCAGAGCTCCGGTACGAAACTGTAGAAAAACCTGAGTGTCTCTGGATTAAGTTTAGAAGTGTGTGCAACAAGAGTGATGTAGTGGTGGGAGTCTGCTATAGACCACCGGACCAGGGGGATAAGGTAGATGAGGCTTTCTTCCGGCAGCTCACGGAAGCTACTAGATCGCATGCCCTGATTCTCATGGGTGACTTTAATTTTCCTGATATCTGCTGGGAAAGCAATACTGCGGTGCATAGACAATCCAGGAAGTTTTTGGAAAGCATAGGGGACAATTTCCTGGTGCAAGTGCTAGAGGAGCCAACTAGGGGGGGCGCTTTTCTTGACCTGCTGCTCACAAACCGGGTAGAATTAGTGGGGGAAGCAAAAGTGGATGGGAATCTGGGAGGCAGTGACCATGAGTTGGTTGAGTTCAGGATCCTGACGCAGGGAAGAAAGGTAAGCAGCAGGATACGGACCCTGGACTTCAGGAAAGCAGACTTTGACTCCCTCAGGGAACGGATGGCCAGGATCCCCTGGGGGACTAACTTGAAGGGGAAAGGAGTCCAGGAGAGCTGGCTGTATTTCAAGGAATCCCTGTTGAGGTTACAGGGACAAACCATCCCGATGAGTCGAAAGAATAGTAAATATGGCAGGCGACCAGCTTGGCTTAACGGTGAAATCCTAGCGGATCTTAAACATAAAAAAGAAGCTTACAAGAAGTGGAAGGTTGGACATATGACCAGGGAAGAGTATAAAAATATTGCTCGGGCATGTAGGAATGAAATCAGGAGGGCCAAATCGCACCTGGAGCTGCAGCTAGCGAGAGATGTCAAGAGTAACAAGAAGGGTTTCTTCAGGTATGTTGGCAACAAGAAGAAAGCCAAGGAAAGTGTGGGCCCCTTACTGAATGAGGGAGGCAACCTAGTGACAGAGGATGTGGAAAAAGCTAATGTACTCAATGCTTTTTTTGCCTCTGTTTTCACTAACAAGGTCAGCTCCCAGGCTGCTACGCTAGGCATCACAAAATGGGGAAGAGATGGCCAGCCCTCTGTGGAGATAGAGGTGGTTAGAGACTATTTAGAAAAGCTGGACGTGCACAAGTCCATGGGGCCGGATGAGTTGCATCCGAGAGTGCTGAAGGAATTGGCGGCTGTGATTGCAGAGCCATTGGCCATTATCTTTGAAAACTCGTGGCGAACCGGGGAAGTCCCGGATGACTGGAAAAAGGCTAATGTAGTGCCAATCTTTAAAAAAGGGAAGAAGGAGGGTCCTGGGAACTACAGGCCAGTCAGCCTCACCTCAGTCCCTGGAAAAATCATGGAGCAGGTCCTCAAAGAATCAATCTTGAAGTACTTGCATGAGAGGAAAGTGATCAGGAACAGCCAGCATGGATTCACCAAGGGAACGTCATGCCTGACTAATCTAATCGCCTTTTATCATGAGATTACTGGTTCTGTGGATGAAGGGAAAGCAGTGGATGTATTGTTTCTTGACTTTAGCAAAGCTTTTGACACGGTCTCCCACAGTATTCTTGTCAGCAAGTTAAGGAAGTATGGGCTGGATGAATGCACTATAGGGTGGGTAGAAAGCTGGCTAGATTGTCGGGCTCAACGGGTAGTGATCAATGGCTCCATGTCTAGTTGGCAGCCGGTGTCAAGTGGAGTGCCCCAGGGGTCGGTCCTGGGGCCAGTTTTGTTCAATATCTTCATAAATGATCTGGAGGATGGTGTGGATTGCACTCTCAGCAAATTTGCGGACGATACTAAACTGGGAGGAGTGGTAGATACGCTGGAGGGGAGGGATAGGATACAGAAGGACCTAGACAAATTGGAGGATTGGGCCAAAAGAAATCTGATGAGGTTCAATAAGGATAAGTGCAGGGTCCTGCACTTAGGACGGAAGAATCCAATGCACCGCTACAGACTAGGGACCGAATGGCTAGGCAGCAGTCCTGCGGAAAAGGACCTAGGGGTGACAGTGGACGAGAAGCTGGATATGAGTCAGCAGTGTGCCCTTGTTGCCAAGAAGGCCAATGGCATTTTGGGATGTATAAGTAGGGGCATAGCGAGCAGATCGAGGGACGTGATCGTCCCCCTCTATTCGACATTGGTGAGGCCTCATCTGGAGTACTGTGTCCAGTTTTGGGCCCCACACTACAAGAAGGATGTGGATAAATTGGAGAGAGTCCAGCGAAGGGCAACAAAAATGATTAGGGGTCTAGAACACATGACTTATGAGGAGAGGCTGAGGGAGCTGGGATTGTTTAGTCTGCAGAAGAGAAGAATGAGGGGGGATTTGATAGCTGCTTTCAACTACCTGAAAGGGGGTTCCAAAGAGGATGGCTCTAGACTGTTCTCAATGGTAGCAGATGACAGAACGAGGAGTAATGGCCTCAAGTTGCAGTGGGGGAGGTTTAGATTGGATATTAGGAAAAACTTTTTCACTAAGAGGGTGGTGAAACACTGGAATGCGTTGCCTAGGGAGGTGGTGGAATCTCCTTCCTTGGAAGTTTTTAAGGTCAGGCTTGACAAAGCCCTGGCTGGGATGATTTAACTGGGAATTGGTCCTGCTTCGAGCAGGGGGTTGGACTAGATGACCTTCAGGGGTCCCTTCCAACCCTGATATTCTATGATTCTATGATTCTATGAAAGGGTGTCTTACATGGCAACACCTTTTCGGTAATATCTTTGCCATTCAGGTACTCAAAGACTTCTCTGGTAGTTTAGGGCCATCCAGCACAAAAACAAATACTACCCTGGTTTATCCTTGAACCCAAACAATGAACCTTGGTGTACACGTAATCCAGTTCTAGATCTGAGCACTGCTTTGTCAGTCCTGCCCTACTGTAAAAATGATTGGAATATTTGTGTTAATGTGTTTGAAAATTTTATTGTTTCTACCATTAGAGCAGAGTATTAATATTTGATTTAGGTCTAAATAGCGTGTAATTGGATGTAAAGCTTGGTGGCATTTGCGAAGATCCTTTTGCACTGAGATAGTTTAAGTTGAGGCAGCTGTAAAGAGGACAGATGCAAATGCTGCATGTACCAAGAACAGACTATTCTGAATGTAGTCAGACATCATTAATCTGTCCTTGGTTTATCCAGATGTCTGGGTATCTGGTAGACTTATAGTATGCATGAATTGTTGCCTGGTTGAAGGGACACTATGTCAAGGCTATTTTAGTCCCAGAGTTTAAACAATTTAACTTTTTTGTTCTTTCTTGTAAGGTTTAAGTTCCTTATTTTCTCTCTCTCATACACACACTTTTAACTAATCCTCCTAGTAGATCCAAAATTTTTGATGATCAATGTTGCACAGCTGCATTAGTGGTGACACAAGATGGTGAGAAAGAGAATCTGTCTTGTATTGGAGATTGTGTGGTCTAATCAGAACAATGAAGGCCCAATGGTATGATAGTATATTCCAGGGCCCCAGGAAGGTAGTCAGCATGATGGTGAGGTTGAGCTTAGTTTAAGGAAGTTCCCAAGGGACCACTCAAAACTGGAAGGTCAGAAAATGGTGGCAAACTCCCTGTACCAGGATTACCTAATCAAAACATATTGCAGGTGATCATAATTATAAACATTTCCTTCCATTTCTAAAATCCGTCAGCTCATTATTATGCCAATCTATGATCTTACCAGACCCCATATCAGTTATTTTATCTCAAATCCATCCAGTTTATACCATTCTTACTGCCACAAACTTTTGCTCATTTTATCAATAATTATATATAATAAGCTTTTGTTGCATTTCACCTACTTTGGACAACAGAATAAAATAGGCCACTGCACAACAGAGAGATCTGAGGGGAGTTGTGGGGGAAAAGTAGGTTTTTGAAGTGGGAGGGGGAAATGGCTGGAATGATAGACTTAAGTGGAGGAGACTTAGGTGAGTAAATGTGTGAGCGGGGCTGGACGTTGCGAGAGCGCTCTATAGATTTGTTGAATTAATACAGAATGTGCTGGTACACGGCACTCAATAGGTAACGTTCCAGGGTTTTATAGGACCAAACTTGTGCAATGGAAACGGTTTCCTTTGTGCAACTCTTTACATTTACTGTGGGAGGATGGGGAGAGTATGGAATGTGTGTGAGAAGGGTGTAGAGGTGAAGACAATATGAAGAGAACAGAACATTAGAACGTGACTGGAAGAAGGAAAAAAAAGGGAGATTCAAAGGGATGAATACTTCTTCTCCCACTCACCATTTTCTGAAGTGTCCTAGTTCTTCATTGTGGTGGGAGAGGGAAGAGGTGGTACCCTCCCTGTGATACCTCATTGATCGCCCCCAACCGATGTCCCAATTCTATCATTTTAAAATTTGGCCAATCCCCAGGGGAAGAATGGGGCGGGGGGAAGAGAGGGATGGGGGAAGGTTCCTGTAGCCCCACTGCTTCTTTTAGGACATCAGCTACCTCTGATTCAGTTGCTATGGAGGAAATATTTTTTCTTTCTAAGGGTCTCCACTGCAATCAGAGGTGTTACTGAAGCACCGGTAGACATACCTGAGCTACCTTTCATCTAGCTAGCTTGAATAACAATAAGCTGCAGCAGTTTGGGCTAGCCCCTTGAGGGTTCTAAGTGGGCTTGTACAGCCCGTGCTGCCTCGGCTTCGTTGCTATTGTTATTTGATCTAGCTCGATCAAAGGTAACGCAGGTACGTCTACACGGGCTGCAGTCACATCTCTACTGCAGTGGAGACGTACCCTACACTAAGACCTATGTCCCCAGATGATGTCATTAAATGATAGAGGCATTGAGATACTTTGCCACCAATGGTTATCCTTAGAAGCAGTGTTCAAAAGCTACAGCACTCTAACAAGTATTCAATTCAGATACGCACTCTTCTGTGCCATCATCTTCCCTACAATTGCACCAATGGGAGAGAGAATCATTGGATATTACAGTTATCTTAAATTATTACTTTCAGCTCACCCATCAGCATGACTGATCGTAAAGTGTTATACTAGGCACTTTTTTGCAGCGGGTACGGTAATAGAAAAATGTATTACAGGTATGGCAATGTAGATAAAAACAGTGACGTGAGATACTGGACAGCTGTACTTATTTGGCATGGATTGCTTTTTTACTTCCACCAAATAGAGATTTCCTTAGTGCATGTAGCATGAAGACACGAGATCCAATATTACATTGTAGAAATTCACAGCCTGGCTTCTCATGGAAAAAGCAATCAGAACTATCCTTTTAAAAATCGTCTGAGTAATTCAGTTCTATTCTGGCCTGTAGAGTGTTTTGTATACAAAGTATTGCTAGAAAAAACACCAACAATTTGAGCAGAGAAAGATATGATTGTCAGATTCTGTTCACATTTACACCATTGTAAATCAAGAGTACATCCGCTATAATAAAGGGAGTCACTACAGATTTACACCCAGTGTGAATTACAACCATATTACAACAGTGTTAGCTGTTTAAAGAGTTGAATGAAATAAAAGAGGCAGATGTTTGGCCAGTAGAACTTTCCAGATTTTGTGTGTCAGTGTAAATCAACATAACTTAAGCGTATGCAAAGTTTCCAGGCTGGATCTTCAAAGGGGCCTGTAGGAATAAGGCACCCAAATACCATTGACTTTCAAGAGGAGTTGAGTGCTTAATGCCTTTAAATGTAGAAGGTTGGAATGTTGTTACTTTGGTAACACTGTTCAGTGCGTCTGTCCTTGGAGCTCCAGTGTCCAGTGCAGCCTGCTAATTCAGCAGACCTCGCTGTTAATCAAAGAAAGACCACAGGCACAATTTGGTGACAAAGGCACTCAGCCAGGATTATTGCCTTCAAGGCATAGTCTTAGCATCCTGGCTCGGTGGTTACAGGTACACTAAACACGTATGCCCAGTGGTAAGGAGTGACTCGTTACCCCAACATGTAAAGAAGCCCTAAGTAATGAAATCAGTATACATTTGTTGTCAAGATAACTTTTTGGATCCCACACTGGAACCATTATGGGTTAAGAACTTACTCTGTCCTACAGTAACTACTCCACAGTAAAGGTTGAAGCTTTTGATGTAACCCAATTTTTCAGCTCCATCTGCTCCAATTTATGTTAGGGATTGGATACAGAATTTGGGAGTTGGCTTTTGTGTCCTCCCCCAGCCCTAACTGATTGAACTGCATCACTTGAATAACACCTTCAAGAGCCAGGACCAGAGATTCTAAATTACCCCTCCTATGATGTCTCCTCTTACCAGGGTAAGTATGGACACAGCTTGGATTTTCTGGAATGTTTCCAGTGCAAATATCCCAGAAAAGTGTCATTAGCAGTCTTGGTAGAAGGTTCCTGGAGCCCACTCGAAGGGGATGCACTCCTGCCAGAATTCACTGACGTTGTTGGGCCTAGTGTTCAGGTGCAGGGTGGTGCTGGTGGCCTGTGATATACAGGAGGTCAGACTAGATCAGTGATACTCAGACTGAGGCTTGTGAGCTTCAAACGGCTCTTTAATGTGTTTCCTGTGGCTCTTTGATGTGTTTCCTGTGGCTCTTTGCAGCACGTGCCATTAACACATGGTGTGATTTTAATTATTAACCAATCAGGATAATAATTATATTTGATCATTTTGCTCTGAGAATATTATATATATAAAATTCTAAATACTGCCCTTGTCATACTGTTTAAATATGAATGTATAGTACATGAACTATCCTTTTAAAAATCGTCTGAGTAATTCAGTGAATAGTGAATGAAACAATGAATTCACTCTACTGTAGCTCTTTTGGGTAATGTTGATCGCTAATTTGGTTCCTGAACCCATTGAGGTCTGAGTATCACTGGACTAGATGATCGGGTGGTTCCTTCTGGCCTTATAGTCGGATTCTATAAACATAATATGGTAGCCCTCAGGTTTTTAGTTAGTTAGTAAACAATCCCCAACTTTTCAGATTTCTATGCAGGTCTGTGAAATAAATGGATTTAATACATTTCTAAGCCATAAACTGTACTCTAAAAAGTGTGCTTAATAAGTTTTCATACTAAAAGCATGTGAACATGGCTGTAAGGCCCTCTATAGTACTCAGGCTTTAATACGTGCAGATAATTATAGGAGAATTTGAATACCTTGGGTATTTTTTGCCTTCCTCTGCAGCATGGCATGTGTCACTTGTCGGGATTATATGGGTGTCTTATTTTATCAATTCCTTGCCATTGCAGGGGCCTCAAGGATCTTGGCCCCTCCTATTCTCTCTATGGTACACAATAGTTTAGTCTCCTGTAGGCTGTAATACTTTGGTCTAATTTTGGTTGTTGGGTTTAGTATGTTGGTGCTAGGGAGCTTTGGTGGCCTGTGATAAAGGAAGTCAGATTAGATGGCCTTAAACCCTTCTGGCCTTAAACTCTCTATTCTATATTACTTCTATTAGACATACTTGTTCACATCTGTAATGGCATGGCACCCACCTCTTGCAAGTGTCCACTTCTGGTCAGGTGTGTCTCCACTTCTCTGTTTATGGTGACCCCTTCTAGCAGTTTCTCTGGTAGTTTCCACTGACTCAGCCCTCCGGCTGAGTGACTCACATTCTGTATGGAACACAATTCAAACAGACCCCTTCTGGGATATTAGTACAACAAGTCTTTAAGTGCTCCTGGCCCTGGTAGGAGGCCATGTCCCCAGGGCTTCCTCCAGGAGACTTTTTGCTCACTCTGGTCTGTTCTGGCCCCCCATCTCTCCAGCTGGTCCTCTTAACAGTTCAGATCCCTTTCTGGGGATTTATCATTCTCTAACTGGGGTGAGACCCAGGTCCACCTATTACTCTGGGTCCCAGCCTAGGGACCCTAAGAATAGCTGCCACGCACATTCAGATCCCTCTAACTCAGTGGTTTTCAACACGCAGTCTGCATGCCACTTGTGGCCCAATCACAGCTGTGGTCCATGTGATATCCTCAGGGCAATACAGGTAGTATATATATTCTGGGCCACATATGTAGCCCACAACTGCTTTCAGTTCCTTGGGCCACTACCCCATGACCCCTGCCTTCACCAATTCATCAGCCCTACCTCAGGACTCTTCTATGTTCACACCTAGCAGCCAGCCAGATCTTTCTTGCTCCCCCAGACCCTCCCAGCACTGAGCTATCTGTGGTGCTGCAGTTCTCTTTGGCCAGCATAGAGCACCATATCCAGTCCACTGACTCTGGTCTGCACTGCAGCTCCTTTTATACTATTCTGCAACCCTCTGATTGGCTAGCTCCTTGAAGCCTTCCCCAGACTGACTGACTGCTTCCTGTGCAGTCTGTCTAGGCAGCTTGGAGAACTTAGCTCAACTGCTCCTTTCTTGGGATGATTGTGGCAGGACCCTGAGACCTCCAGCAGTGGCCTCTGGGTCTGCTCCACCCCATCCCAGCACCACTGATCTTTGCTACCAAAATGGGATTATTGACATTTTAGTCCATTCTCTGATGTAAAAAAATTTGAGTATGAAAAGCAATTTTCGTAAAAATAATCTTGAATGCTGCTCAGATTCCTTCATTTATTGTTTTATTAAGTAACAGACATTTCTGTTCACTTTAAATTCACAAATAGACGAGGTATTTACAAAAGCAGTTTACTTCAAAGGGAGGCAGTATCAATCACGCAAAAATGACAAGCGTTCTGCAGCTCAGTAGAAAAGCCTTGATTTCAATACATGAAAATTCATGAAGTGTAATGACTGGAGCTTAAATGAATGTACTTCACTGACATTATCTGTATAATCACAGTTACTAATTAAAAGATACACCGATCCTTGTGCTGTACAAAAACTGAATGATAAAGATGGAATTAAAGAAGATCACACAGAATTCATCTGGACATGTTGCATGGTGCATGATTTTGCTACATTTACACAGATAACAAGTGACAGTCAAACAGCAAATCAGTGACGGGTTCATAGAGGGACAGATTCTATCTCCCTTACTCACAGTGGGTGAAATTCACCCTTTTGCAGAGGGCCAGCACAAGCCCTATACACTATATATGTCCCACTCAAACTCTATTTTAAGGGCATACATGGAATTTAAGGGATGGCTAGGCAATGTGCACAAGGGTGAATTTTAACCACTAAATAGCTCCTTACTCAGAAAGTAGCCCTATTGAAATGAATGGGCCTGCTCTTGGAGTATGATGGTCATAACATTGGTGAGGGTGACAGAATCTGGCCCTAAGCAGGTGAGGAAGAACTCCTCCATGCCAGTGGGAAAATGGAGCCATTCCATTTTCAGGTACACAAGAGCAAAGTAACATTCTGCATAAATGTACAAAGGGGGAGGAGATCAAAGTGTTCTATACAGGATGCCACAGTAAAGGACTCAGGCTCTTTGCTAGAGCAGGAAATGGTAGAAAACGGGCCTGGTGGCAGGAGGCTATGCTGTGGATCAGGAGGCTGTGTGGGGTTGAAATGACAGTGGGTTGCTAGGTGCTTGGGTACTTGAAGGAGCCTGGACATTTTGAGAGGATAAGGAGTACCATAAAGCCGTAAAGGCTTGCTTCCCACCTTAGCGAGGTGGAGAGGATATGTGTGGGGAAGGATGAGTGCCTTAAAGGCAAGGGTTATGGGCTGGAAGAGGTCAAAGGTCACACCCAGAGTTAAGGGGAAATGGAGGGAATTTTCAGCATCATTGCTAGGAGAGCCAGGGGAATTTCAGACCCAGACAATACAACCTTGTTCTTATATAGCACTTGCCATTCCTAAATCGCAAAGGGATTTACAAAAGAGAAGTGTCAGTGTTCCAGTTTTACAGATGGGGAAACTGAGGCAAAGAGCGTTGGGACAGAAGGTCACTGGCATAGTCAGGAATAGAGCCATGGTCTACTGACTCGTAGTCCAGTGTTCTCTCCATTAGTAGATAGCATCACAGAAAAAGAGAATTTTCTGAGGCAACCCCTCTCCCCCCACGGAATATATATGTCATGACAATAGAACCACAAGAAATTACTTTAATTTTATGCAGTCTACCTCTTCTGTGACAGGCATTGCACTAGTTTTAATGTCTAAATCTACACTCGATTTGCTGCTGTTATATGTAGATCTCCACCTAAGCAACATGATCTTCTTCAAATACTTCATGGTGTTATTCTTTACAGTTACAAAGCACATAGTGTTGATCATGCTGTTGCTCATGGCAATGCACTCAACTATGTAAAAGGCTGTAAGGTAATGCTTCTCTTTCACAAAGACTGTGGGGAAAAAGTCACGGACAATCGTGAATCCATAGAATGGGGCCCAGCAGAGGACATAGGCTGTTAAGATACACATAAGTACCATGACTGTTTTTCTTCTGCACCGGAGCCTCTTTCTGATCTGTTCTGTCTGGAACCCTGGGACAGTTTTAAACCAAAGCTCTCTGGAAATCTTGGCATAACACAAGGTCATTGTGATTACAGGTCCAACAAATTCAATGCCAAAGATGAAGAGGAAGTAGGATTTATAATACATTTGCTGGTCAACTGGCCAAATCTGGCCACAAAAAATTTTCTCCTGATTTTTTACTATGAATATTACAGTTTCAGTCGCAAAATATGCAGATGGTATCGCAATGAGTATGGAGACTATCCAGACCAAAGCAATTAGGAAAGTAGCTGTTTGATAATTCATTCGTGGTTTGAGTGGGTGGACAATGGCCAGATACCTACAAAAGATAAATAACATACTCAGAACAAAGTCAGGAAAGCTTATTATCTAAAGTACATTTCTGAATCCAAGCAGGGTAATTTACTGGGGAGGGGACAGAAATTTTCATTGTTTTAAAAATGGAGAACTTGATAGATATTTGCTTTCTTGAAGGAAAAAGAGACAAAAATAAGTAAAAAATGAAGCAGCCTAAACTTAGGCTCCCAAATCCATAAATAAGCATCTGCCTGAGTGACTGAACTTCCAGAAGTACTGGCCATCTTGTTATTGCTCAGCACTTTGAAAATCTGGCTGTCTATTTAGGTGCCTAAGTATGGATTTAGGAGCCTACATTTTAGGTTCCTGTTTTTGAAAAATCATGGCTTAACTTCCTACCAATATGGAAACATTCTTTCTTTAACCCTGATCCTGAGTTATGAGAGACAGGATGAAAAGAAGCTGTAAACATCTTTTAAGGGTTAGTCGGTGACACAGATACAATACACAGTGATTTATTTGTGTTGTTCTTAGATGGACTAGATGCACATATATCTGTGTGAGACTTGAAAGCACACAGTAATATATCCTTAGAGGACAAAGGAGGAAAATACATTCCTTGGCTGAGAAGTACTTGAATGTGTAGGATTAGGGAAGATACAGTTACTACCATTCAATCTCTGTGTAAAGATATTTAAAATAATGGAAACACAACTATTTTATACGGTAATAAAGGTTTGAATTGAAATCAGACCTACCGATACTTTTAAATATTTACATCTCAGGATGTTTTCATATAATTGATAGCGGGTTTTATATATAAATCCTGGCAGTTTACTCTAATGTGGATTTTTGTTTTGTGTGTAGCAAGAGACTATTGGTAATAGGAGCGTAAATTTTCTATGACCATTTAGCTGCCATATTACTTACCATGACGACAGCTGCTTGCACTCATTAATTATTAGAAGACTGCAATCAGTTTGCTGCTGCCATTCACCACGCAGCAGTTAACAAAAGCTAAGGAGAAAGCTTAATATTTTATATGCAAGATGAATCAATTGCTATTGACTCAATTAAGTTAAAAAGGCACAAGGGGCCATATTATAGCACCTGTTTTCACTCTGATCTTGGTGGGGAGTTCTGCTTAATTGGGGACACAATTTGGCACAAGAAGATTTGAACCATCTTTTCCACATAAAGAACATTTTGATCAAATGTATTCACAAAATGTGTCTACCCTCCCAAGCGATCTGTAGTTTTGTATTCCACATCAAGGTGTAATAACTGTTTAAAATAGTGCAATTTATCATTCATTAGAAGGATTTTATGCCTGTATATTATATATTATTGGATCACTAATTCATAAATAAATGAAATGTCAGTCAAGCTACTTGGGTGCCCCATCTGGGGTCAAATGCACACCTCAAAGATCTTCTTGGTACAGACAAGATCCCATGGAATGGCAAAAGAGGTCACCCCCAAAGCAGTGCAATGGAACAGACAACTGTATATATTTTTATTATTAACTGAGTGCTGCTTCTCTTTTCACCAAGTGAAAAGTCCCCCATTTTAAATAAATGCCAGTAAAACAGAAGAATACACCAGCCCAGCTTCTTAGTGCTGGCTGAGAAGTGCTTGGCAGAACTAAGGAGGCATAGGTACAAAGGTGACTTAAGCCACCTTCCTGTCCCCCTGATCCTGGGGCTTCTCCGCCCTAATACCATCTTCTTGCACATGGTAGAGCACTCTTCAGGCTGCTCTAAATTGCACTAAGTGATCGTGGCTGCCATTATGGAAGCTGGAGATTGTGCAGTTGCAAGAATGCTCTAGCCATTCCCCAGCCATATCCCCTGCACTGGCTGTGGCTGGGGAGCTAGTGGAACATAGGCGCAGCTGTGGCAGCTCTACATTACCTGAGGATCCTTCTGTGTTAGGGGGAATCTGCCAGTGGCCAGCTAAGTTGCCTTTAGGGCAGCATTGCACCAGTTGAGTTGCACGAAACTGCCCTGACATGTCTCAGCTCATCATAATATGTACGAATTATTCCCGTCTAGGGTGTCCCAGGGATGCAGGATGGGCTCAAAATGTTGGCCAGCAAAAATGGAGAGGTCAACATACTGTATTGCCATATCTCCAGAACTTTGTTCCAAAAATAGAGAATACTACGGATATGAATGTTTCTACTTTAGAGTATCTTACTGCAAAAATGTTTTCCTGAAATATCTTTTAAAATAGTGCATCTTAAGCTTGCTTATCACATAATTATCCAAGCTCTCAGATAAACAGAATGTTAGCAATTTCTTCTTCTTCAGTTAACCATTTTGAGCAAAAGAGATGTGAATGAATTATAGATCGACATTTGCCCGATCAAAGAAATAACCACAGGGGTTTTAATTGATTGCTATTGGGCAAAAGGAGCTTTCAACAATTTTTTTAAAAAAAGTCACCCTCTTACAAAAAGAGAGAACACTTAGGCTTTAAAATTGCATATGGATTTATATAAACTTTGTGGCTTGGTTTTGCAATAACTTTTTAAAAATACTTTTCCAGGATCATTTTAGTAGATGGACTGGGAGAGATGCTGGAAAATCTTCTTCATGCTTTTGGCAGGCACAAGGACTTGATGACAAGTACCTCCGACTGTCTGTTTGGGAACAACTTTGTGTGAGGTGGTGGGACAGAGGAGGTGACTGAACAGGTCTGTCCAAACCATTCGTTATGATCTAAGAACAATTAAATCAAATAGAAAACTGTAATAAGCTCAAAACAAAGACATAAAGCCAACTCCTGAACTGGTTCACACAGACTACACTGGAGCTATGTCAGTTTACACCAGCTGAAGAGCTGGCTCATAGGGGCTGGTTCTTCTCCTACTTAAGCCAGTGAAAAGGCTTGACCCAATTCCCACTGGAGCTAATGGAAAGACGCTCATTGATTTCAGTGGAGGCTGGATCAATAGTATCTACACAACAGTCAGTGGAGTTACATCAGTGTTAAATTGGTATGAGAGGAGAATCAGGCCCCCAAACGGAGTAACTGAGATTATAACTTAAAATGCATAGAAAGGAAACAGGATCAATTGCAAATATTAAGGAAAAAGACAATAATACTAATACCCTGAGCTGTTGTAAGTCTTCAGAGCTAGTCATGTGGCATTGTGGTGTAGGGAATGACTTGTGTTGTGTGATCTCTCTCTTTGGAAACAATCTTTTCTGACTTGCCTTCCACAGATCAATTGTGACAGACTTAATTTTGGTGTCAAGCAGGTATCTGAGTCAGTGGTGCACAGGACCAATAAAACAAAAAGTGGTAGGCAAGAGCAGTAGCCACCCGATGTGAAGTCAGTGGTTATACTTTAAAAATTCTTACAGGGAGAGAAACTCCATACAAAGGTCTCAGGGATGCAAAGTGAAGCAAATGGTGTGGCATCTGGGCATTGTGAGGCACCCATGATCTCAGAACCCAATTTGAAGAGGCTCCTTTAATGGAACTAGGGCTTAAACTAGGTGTCATTTTCATAACGGCTTGAAAAATGCAAGAGTCTCGGGTTTGATGCCCACATGGGTTCCTGTGGGACCTTGATATAGTCATTTGCCTGGGAAAATATTTGGTGCCAACCATGGAAATAAATAAATAGGAGAGGATAGTGAGTTATTGATGATTTAGACCCAGAGAGAAGATTTTTGGATGCCTAAAGCTTAGCACCTAATTCTATATTTAAATGTCCAGCTTAGTGCTGCCAAGTGCTTGATTGAATGGCAGGGGAGGGTTCTCAATAGGGCTGGCTGGAAAACAAGAATTCTGGTTCATAACATTTTTTGAAGTGCTGCCATTCATTTTATTTCCGCATCAGAATGAAAACTAGATGTTTCAAAATACTTTATAGGAGAGACCAATAGACCCAAATAGCCAATAGCCCAGTGATCACCAGGTGAGTACCCTAACCAGTGGACTACAGAGTAAGTCTCTCTCTGGCCCAATGAATATATAATTATGTATGAAAAGTGGAACAGCTTCAACAGAGGAGACTGAGAGATAGTGACTGTATAGTGCAGTGGCTTGGGCTCTCACCTTGGATATGGAAGATCCAGGTTTAAGTCCCTGCTTTAAATCAGGTAGAGCAGGGACTTGAACTTGGGTCTCTCACATAAGTGCCCTAAGGAGTAGGCTTTTGGCTATTCTGGGATGGTTCTCTTCTCCAAAATTCCATCCTGGGCCTGAGGAAGTTTTTCTCAAAACTGACAAAAAAAACCCCCAAAACAACCCCAACATATCATCAAAGAATTCCTGACCTCTGCTTAGCACCTCTCAGGATCAAGCTTTTAAGTGGCCTGATTTCTACAAATCTGCTGGACATCAGTAGGGCCCATAGGTGCTCAGCACCTCTAAACATTAAGCCACTTATTTAGGTGGCACCAACACTTGAAAATCTTGGCCGTTGAGAGGGACAGGGATCCCTGGTTTCCTCTCCCTGTATAAATTAAACCATCCATTTCCCCTGCTTACCTGTCTACGGCTATAGCCAGGAGAGCATTGGTAGAGACATACAGGGAGACGGTGCGTAGGTAATTGACAGAGGCACAGAGCACATGGCCGTGCTCCCAGGACAGCTGCCGCACAACGTAGTAGTCCATCTCAAAGGGACAGCAGACAATGGCCACGATGAAGTCGGAGATGGCTAGGTTGGCAATCAGCAGGTTGGTGAGGTTGCGCAGCTTCTTGTAGCGGGCCAGGGCAGCAATGAAGATAAAGTTGCCAATGCCACAGACCAGCATGATGCCGATGAGCGCCACCCCAATCACAATCTTGGCCGCGAAGAAGGTGCGGGTCTTGGTCACATCATCCTCACTGTCCAGGGGCAAGTCGTAATCGCTGTAACTAAAATTGAATGGGAAGGAGAAATTTCGGAAGGAGGGGAAGTCCCCACTGTGGAGGTTGTAGATGGCAGCTAAATTGATGGCAGTAGTGGAGGTGTTACGCTCTTCCTGCCCCATGGTGGTGTCTCCGCTCTTTCCACACAGGCAACTGTGCTGGGCCCTGGGATCTTGTTAATATCACCCAAAGAGTGGGAGAGGACGTGACAGGAGAGCTTGCCTGATGCTTTCCCCAAGGAGCAAGTCACCTTCTCCTCCTCCTCCTCATCGCTGTGAGGCTGAAGAGCAACAGCAACATTTGCCACCTTTTTATGGAGACAAAAAAGAAGGAAACGTATGTAGAGAACAAAAGGTGAAAAAATTGCTGAGCTGTAGGGAGGGCGTCTTCTCTTCATTAGCAATGCTCCCCTTTCCTCTGGTGATCTGCAGCTGCATGGACAGATCTGCAGGGGGAGACAGTGCCCTGGTATGGAAAGATTTCTTTGTGATTATTGTTAAATCCTGTGAACTCTGACCACACGTTGGATTTTGATCCTAATTCAGCAGCAGCGTTTCATTTACTAGGCAGTTGCATTTGCACAGACTGAAGTGACATGTGGCAGGACTGTGAAATTCATGTCCAACCTCCGCTAGCCTCTCTGCCCACAGGCTGTCATGTAGCTGAGTGAGTATGAGAAGTTAGGACATGGCACCTTAGTTTGCTGCGAAACACCTGATGTACCTTTGGATACAGAAGCTTTGTAGTCTGCCTAAGGGTCTCTGAAGGGCAGCACATTACAGGGCAGAAAAGAGGGAGAACTGCCTCATAGCATCTAAATACATTAGCTAATTAAATAAGAGCCTCCAGGGATACATGAGGGGTGGAGTAGCCAGGAAATTTCTTTTGGGCAACATTTAATTGAGTACATCGTGCCAAATCCTCAGCTAGTATAAATTGGTGCAGCTCTGCTGAAGTCATGAGCACCTCACCAATTTACACCAGCTGACGATATTGCTCGGTGGAGCTGATCAGAAAGGTCTAATACAGGGGTCCCCCATGCGGTACCCGCAGGCGCAGTTGTGTGCGCCTGCAGGACACTGCGCCACAGAAATGCCGCCGGTGAGCGCAGCCACCTGAGAACCACCCGCTCGCCAGAGTCTCTTGGGAATAGGAATGTGCTATGAGAAAGGTTGGGGACCACTGGTCTAATACATGGACAAATGTATCTCGAAGAGTGAGGACCCTCTTCAACAAAGAGGGACTTTATTTATATGAAAAGGAACATCTTTCTGACTTGGAGCACAAATGTTCAGAATTGTTGAAAGGGAGGGAAACCCCCTCCATCTCTTTTCTTGTCATTTCTACAAAAGATACCGAAGGAACTTCCAATAATTCTGTACATTTTGAAATGCGTCACATACAAACAACCCCCTCAGCTCTCATGCCCATGTGTGCTTTATGCACCAGAATGCTAACAGAGATGTCTCCTAGCATCCTCTTAACTGCCCGCTGGAAGTGATCCAGCCCTCCAGTTACTTATATTTAGAGGCTCAAAGCGGCACATAGTACTGGGATGAAATTGGCAGGAGTTGCTGCTTCATTGCATTAAAGCACCAAGTCCCCACAATGTCAGATGTCATCAAGTGGGTCCTACTTTGACTGCAGAGGACAATCTGCAGAGCGGAGCTGTCCTCCTGAGCTGCATTTTCCACAACACTGGCCACAGGCTGCGGGGCACTGATGCTGATGGGTTTGTGAGAGAAACTCTCATGCAAAACTTTCATTTCCAATTGCACTCGGGCTAAAAGAGTTGCAAAATGACACGCGCCGCCTAGAACAGCGAACAAACTAGATTATAATTTCAAACAGCCAACCACATCATACAATGCTGCACCCAGCCACTTGGCAGCTGTGCAAATTCAACCCCCCGACCCCCATACAAGAGACAATCCAGGTGCACTGGAACAACATGCTTTACAGAGAAAGTGATGATACATATTTCAAACAGTTTTCCTGCGAATAGCAGAGGAACTCCTAAAACAAGACAACACAGCAACAACTGACTACCTGTGACAGGGTTCATCTTCATCATGTTCTCTGATGCTCTGGGGGTCGCCTCCAGGGTCACTCCCTGTTGCAGTCACTGGAACTCAGGCAGGATCAGGAGGAACGCAGCTGAGCGAGTTAAATAAATGACACTTTATTGCCAGAGCTGGAATAGCGTGTCAGCCCCGGAGCTCGACAAGGAGCAGAACTCCTTTGTCTGTGTGCCTGCATCTAAAGCCTTTTCTCAGTGGGAGGCACCTTGATGCTGGCCGTGCATATGTAATTTTAAAGATGCAGTACACAATACCACATGACAGCCCCTATTTTACTTTAAGGCTTCCCTACGGAACTGAACACACTCAGTGTCCTTGTCACCAAGCTTGTAATAGGAATGTCCGCTGCCGTCCTGGTCACTGCATGCTGTTTGATCTTTGTTTGTATTCTCAGTGGTTACTTACCCAGGAGTGAATGAAGGGCTGGATTCAAGCCCTACGTTGGGAGGGGACCCTCGAAAGACCTATCAAAACTAAGACCTTCCTAACCAATTTCCTAGACATGGGACATGGTATTGAGTTGAGAGCTAAGCATTGCTGGGACACAGCAATAGCAGAATAGCTCCTTCAGCAGCTGTTCCCCCAGCTTGCAGTCAAGTAGCCCTGCAGCAGGAGTGTGCCCTTGTTATGAGTCAACAGTGTGCCCTTGTTGCCAAGAAGGCTAATGGCATATTGGGCTATATAAGCAGGAGTGGCTCCAGCCACCAGCATTCCAAGCAGGTGCTTGGGGCGGCAGTTCGAAAGGGGCGGCTGTTCTTCCGGCTGCTGCAGCAATTCGGCGGCAGCTTCTTGGTGTCTCCCGCTGCGGCAGCAAATCGGTGGCAGCTTCTCCCCTTTGCTGTCCACGGTGGCAGGTTTTTTCACGCTTGGGGCGGCCAAAACTGTAGAGCCGACCCTGTGTATAAGTAGGGGCGTTGCCAGCAGATCGAGGGACGTGATCGTTCCCCTCTATTCGACATTGGTGAGGCCTCATCTGGAGTACTGTGTCCAGTTTTGGGCCCCACACTACAAGAAGGATGTAGAAAAATTGGAAAGAGTCCAGCAGAGGGCAATGAAAATGATTAGGAGGCTAGAGCACATGACTTATGAGGAGAGGATGAGGGAACTGGGATTCTTTAGTCTGCAGAAGAGAAGAATGAGGGGGGATTTGATAGCTGCTTTCAACTACCTGAAAGGGAGTTCCAAAGAGGATGGATCTAGACTGTTCTCAGTGGTAGCAGATGACAGAACAAGGAGTAATGGTCTCAAGTTGCAGTGGGGGAAGTTTAGGTTGGATATTAGGAAAAACTTTTTCACTAGGAGTGTGGTGAAGCACTGGAATGTGTTACCTAGGGAGGTGGTGGAATCTCTTTCCTGTGAGGTTTTTAAGGTCAGGCTTGACAAAGCCCTGGCTGGGATGATTTAGTTGGGGATTGGTCCTGCTTTGAGCAGGGGGTTGGACTAAATGATCTCCTGAGGTCCCTTCCAACCCTGATATTCTATGATTCTATGGAAGCTGTTGAATAACTGAAAAGTATGAGGCAGCCTTCATGCAACTGGTGGCAGCCTTGATTCTCCTACGATTCTGCTGAGCCTTTCAAGTCCTCCATCACCAAGACACAGGAAAGGAAGAGAACTTGAGCTACTGTCTACCCATACCACATTGGGGGAGAGTAATAAATGGAAAAAGAAACTCCACTCCTTGGGTTTGAAAATGTGACTGTGACAAGGTGTTCATTAATGTGATAAGTTTGCGTTTTTGTGGAAAGTCAGCCAATTCACATGTGTGAAGGTATAAGGGATGCCATTCGACTGAGGCCAGAGGCCAGCAGCTGGCTGGCTGGGTGATTAGCCCCACCTGTTGCACCTGGGAAAAGACCTACAGCTTAGCCGTCTGACTCATAAAAGGAGGAGCAGGAAATAAAGAGGAGTAGCTCTAGTACCTGCCAGAGGCTGGAGCGACTGCTGGGAGGAACTGCTTCCACAAACAAAAATGGACAGAAAGGAGACTGTGGGGAAGTTCTATTATCAAAAGGCTCTGAGATAAGAACCAGGAACTTTGGGCTGAGGAACATATGGGGGAGTGAGGGAGAGCCTTGGGGAAGTTTTGATCCTGCTTGTTGAGGCGACTTGAAATAAAAGAAAAAGAAACCACAACAACTGACCCTGCTGGAAATTACCTTCCTGGACTCAGTGAGAAGGTTCCAGGTAGAATTCTCCCATGGAGGGCACTGGCTCAGTAAGAGCAAGTTGGGTTCCAGCCAGAAGAGGGCGCTATAAGACAGAGCCTAATCTCTTACAAGAAGTTACAGTTCAGGGCAACCGCACCTGTATTTCCCCTCTATGCTCCAGCAAGGGAACCCACTCTCGGCTCTCAGCACCTCAGCCATAACCTCTTTTGGGCAGAGACCTGTCTCTCTTCCCCTCCTAACTGGGGTTTTTCCAGGCTGTGCAGTTCCCTGCCTAAATTGTGTTATTCCCAGCAAGCCAAACTGTCTGAACAGGCTAGCACCTGTGCTTTGCTCTCTCTCCAAAGACTATCAACTGCACACTGAACAGCGGCTGTAAATTACCACCTAGCTCACAGCAAGCCCATTTATTCTTAAGGGGAAAGCATTACAGAGAAAACATATTAACAACAGTAAAAGAACCTTCACACCGGCTGAAAGCTTACCAGAGGTCACCCCAACTCCAACATCAGGCTCTGGCGGGTGTCAGTCCTTCCAACATTTCCCTAAGGATTAGGGTCCCTCATTCAACAGAAAGGCCTGTCTGTTTGCTAAAAGAAAAGGAGGACTTGTGGCACCTTAGAGACTAACCAATGAAGTGAGCTGTAGCTCACGAAAGCTTACGCTCAAATAAATTGGTTAGTCTCTAAGGTGCCACAAGTACTCCTTTTCTTTTTGAGCATACAGACTAACACGGCTGCTACTCTGAAACCTGTCTGTTTGCTGGCTCTGAAAGAAGATCCTGAATCAGTTTAACTGAGGATAGTTATCTCTAAGTCCTTTCGTTGTCTGTTGGTCCTGGAGAGTCCAGTTTGAACAAGTAGATACACATCATCTGGTGGTGCTACCTCTTGAGCAGTGTTAAATCTTGAGTGAATTTGCTTCATCACCCCTTCTGCACCTGTTCCTTGTTCCTGAAGGGCTGTGATCCCCCCAACCCCATGGAATTACATACAATCCCCATAGGTGCAGGTTTTATGCAGGGTGCCAGACGCCAGCCCCGCTCCGGGCTGTGGGCAGGGTCCCAGCTGCCAGCCCCGCTCCCGGCCACACACATAGGGTCCCACATCATGATTGCTGGCCCTGCACCTGGCCCTGCACACAGGGTCCTGGTTGCCAACCCCGCATGCGAGGTCCCGGCTGCTGGACCTGTAGGCAGGGCTCCACTACTGGCCCTGCGCCTGCTCCCAGCCTTGGCCCCCTTATCCCTGTCCTTGTCCCCCACTCCTGGAGACATGGCCCTACTCCCAACCTCAGCTCTAGGGCGGGGGGGGACAGATGAGGTAAAAAGTTTGGGAATAGTTTTGCTGGCTTTCAGCACCCCCCCTTATAAAAAGCATTCCAGTGCCACTGACGATCCCTGGTCCTCAATGATATATAAACATAAATACAATAAGATCTTCCAAAAGTATTGCAGGAATAATTTCCCCCCCTTTCTCTCTCTCTCTCTCACTCACACACACACACATTTATAATTTCAAGTAAAATATTTCACTGGGCCTAAATTATAATACTCAGTGTAATAAGTCAAAAGCCATAAGACAGTTTTCTGGTTGTCCTGAAAGCATGCAACCAAATAAGGCACAATGAAATTAGATACACTGTACTTTGCCATATTTTGCCACAAAACATTACAACTTTCTGTTGTCAAATGTCAACGCCATGTGTGTGAACAAATATAGGGAGAAATAAAGCAAAGTTATAATGTACAATGGAATAAGACATAAAACATCCTTACATAAAATAGTACACATGAACCTTAGTGAACTCAAAGAAAGATTAATTACTGCACAAGGAACTGTTTGGAGCTTTATATTAGAGAGGTCATTCTTCTGATTAATTCTTTGCTTTAATCTCTTAAATAAAATTATATAGGATCTCAAATCTAGGCAGGATCCAAATATTTATTTTCCTTTGGTCCAGATCCTCAGTTGGTGTAAATCTGTTTATCCCCAGTGACTAAAAACATTACCTCAATGGAGCTATGACAGTTTTTATCAGCTTAGGATCTGGCCCTTTTCTCTCTTGAGCTTACACTGATCTTCCTCTGTATACAGATTAACATTGCCAAGTCTAAGGAGGGGTGTGTGTAAAAGCTGAATCCTTTGAAACTGCCATATTACCTTATTTAGAATGCAGAAGAGGAGTTGAGCATTGCCAATATTAAGCAATATTTTGTTGCTCATTAGATAGCAACGTTATTGATGGTTTAAAAATCAAGCAGGAAAGTGAAAATCAAATGCTGGGTCTCATGCTTGGTCTACACTACAGAGTTAGGGCAACATAAAGCAGCTTACATTGACCTAACTGTGTAAGCTTCTACACTAAAATGTCACTTCCTCTGACATAACTCGCCCGCTAAGTGGACTTAACACCACCTCTGCGAGAAGTGTAGGGCTTAGGTTGATGCAGTGGCAGTGTAGACACTGTGTTACGTTGACTTTGCTGGTCTCCAGGAAATGTCCCACAATGCCCCACCTTGACCACTCTGGTCACTAGTTTGAACTCTGCTGCCCAGTGGCCAGGTACACACCTCTCCCTATTAAAGCCATGCAAATTTTCGAAGTTCCATTTTCTGTTTTCCCGACATGGGGAGCTCACCTAGCAACTTGCGAACATGTCTAGCAACTGCCCAGGTGGCCAAGCCGAGTACACGCTGCAGACACACTCTTGCCTGGAGTACACAGGAGGTATTGGATCTCCTGGGTCTGCTGAGGGAAGAGGATGTGCAGGTACAGCTCTGCTCCAGCTGTAGAAAAGTCAATATTTACGAGTAGATCGCTCGGGGCTTGGTGGAGAAGGGCTACAAGAAGGACACGCAGCAGTGCTGCGTGAAAGCCAAGGAGCTGAGGCAGGCATACCAGAAGGCAAGGCGGGCTAACAGCCACTCTGGTGTGGAGCCCCAGACATGCCGCTTTTACAAAGAGCTGCATACCATCCTTGGCAGAGACCCAACCCCCTCTCCCCAACAGCCTTGTGGATACTTTAGGGGAGCAGGAGTTACAGGGCCCTGCAGCGAACAATGATGAGGAGGAAGAGGAGTATGGGAGGCAAGCGACCAGAGGTTCCAGTGGTATGGCAAGCCAGGATCTGATTTTGACTCCTGGGCAGTCCAGCCAGTCCCTAAAGTCCAACTTACCAGGGGAAGGAACCTCTGGTAAATATGTAGGTTGCTTTGAATTGCAGGAACACATTTGTTGATTTACTCTTTTTTATTTATGCTAGAAAAGGTAGTGAAAAAACCAAGAGAGGTAGAGTTATCTGCTTCTCATTCACCTGTACAGTTAGGCAAAGGGGGTCCTGCAGAACAGTTTATTTATATGCACCAGGAAGTCCTGTGAATCCTCCATAGAGATCTCAAGGAAATTTTCCGGGAGGTAGTCTGACATCCTCTGCTGAAGATTTCTAGGGAGGGTTGCCTGATTTCTTCCACGTCAGTAGGATGTTTTCACATGCCATTCAGCAATTACTTCAGCAAGCACCATTGCAGATCACCGGCTAGCAGTATGCGGCCTCAGTCTGCAACTGAACACCTGCAGGAGCTGTTCCCTTTCAGCTTCTGTTACCCTCAGGAGTGACATGTTAGCTAAAATCACCATGGGCTGGAAAATGGTGCCAATTTTCAGTTCAATTGCCCTATACGCATATGCTCATGGCCGTGAGCTACCTCCCCCTTCTTATCGTTCCCCAACTTGCTCCCACACCATCGCTGGGACTGCCGCAATGCTCTCTCCATCCCAAGAAGAAGTGAGAATGTACTACTTGCAAATTGTGTGGCTCAGAGGGATGAGTTATGTACACCTAGTTTCCATTTATCTTGTGAATACACCCACAATGCACAGAGGTACTACGTATCTTTTGCGCTGGAAATGTGGCCTTGAGGGTCTCTCTGTCCACAGCAGCAGAGTTGCTCAGCCAGATAAGGAGGAGAAGGAAGAGGACATAGGATGATGTTCCAGGAGATCCTGCAAGCCTCTGCTCCTTTTTATACCAAAGACAGGGCTTGGAGGATTACCCTCACAGACAGCATGGCCAGGGATAGAGCAGAGAAGAGAAAGGTGCAGGTAAAGAAGAGAGACATGCAGCAGGAGATGCTAGCTCTTCTCAAGCAGCAAGCAGGCATGTTGGAGACTCCTGTTGATCTTCCAGTTCACACATCACTTCGCAGCCCATAGAGAACTGCATTCCAGGACCTCCCTACACTCCCACCCCTCCACATTCCACGGGGGGTCCGGAGCCGCTGCCCTAGCCCTACCACTCGACCCTGTGTGGGAGAGTACGGCGGTTCACAACTGCATATATACTACCTGTGAGAGACAGGGTCGGTGTATGTGTTTGTGGAATGGAAATGACTGTTCTTTCCTCTTCAGAGGTTCTTTCCCCTGTATTTATAAAGTTTCATTCAGTTATAAATGTGTCTGTTTGCCTGGGTTTGAACTAAAAGACCATTTATGGAAACTTAATTCATCTTTATTAGTTCACAACTTATGATGGCTGGGGCTGATATCATTCACAGAGAACAATAATAGGTGCAGTTGCAATGTTATATTAATACATACACGGCACTCCTTATAAGGTTCATACCAGGGTGCAAAAAAGCAATGCAAGACAGAGCACACATTAAAGCAACACATATTACTGTGGCTCACTATTAGAATTGTCTTCCAAAGCCTCTCTGAGCTGAATATCTCTGTATTGAGCTCTTCTTATAGCCCTGGTATCTGGCTTCTCAAAATCAGCAGACAGCCACTCCTCCTCCACCAAGGCAGAAACTTTTCCCCCTTTGCTTCACAGATATTATGGAGCACACAGCAGGCAGCGAAAGCCATTGAGATATTTTTTTCAATGAGGTCAAATCTCATGAGCAGACAGCACCAGCGGCCTTTCAAATGGCCAAAGGCACGTTCAGTTGTCATTCTGCACCTGTTGAGCCTGCAGTTGAAATGCTCCTTGCTGTGTTGAGGAGGCTGGTGTACAGCTTCATGAGTTAGGGGAAGGCTGTGTCTCCTAGGATCACTATTGGAATTTGAACATCCCCAGTGGTAAACTGCAAATACTGCAGGATCATGCGCCCCATGCTTACAACACTCATCACAATAGTGCAGAGCTGTGCAGGATTGATGTTTCTCACAGGGATAGTGGACGTGTGGGTTTGCAGAGCTTTTGAAAAGCGGTGCAAAACATTATGGGATAGAGAAAACTGCATTATGGGACATTGAAATCATGTTCCCAGTCACCCCTAAATGACTCGTTTGCCCCCCATAAGGCATTGCAAACCCTTCCCAAAACACCCTAGAAGGTGGCAAGTTGCACAGTGGGATAGCTACCCACAGTGCACTGCTCTCTGCATCAGTGCAGATGCTGGTAGTAAGCATGTACACCGCTGACATAAGAAGTTCAGTGTGGACACACAAAACCAATTTAATTACTGTGGTGGCTGTATGTCAATGTAACTTAGGTGGACATAATTTTGTAGTGTACACATACCCAAAGTCCTGATTGTTAATAGTTATGGGAGAGTGAGATCCTCCCTGCCACATACTGCACTAGTCTCTTTAAAGGGGCTGGAATGGTGTAAAGGAACTGTAAAAGACTCAGACTAGTTAGAGGAAGCATCTGTGGAAGATGCCCATCAGGCTGCCTCCTGAAGACCTCCTCTGGATGGCACTGAGGCACTTAGGTCAGCCTGGGGAGGCTACTGTAACTTAGACATGCCCCAGGGCAGTATGTTATGCCACGGGCTGTTGAGCAGCCCAGGAGCTGGGGGGCACAACGGTGGCTTAAAACCACTTAACCCATCCTCTCCCTGGGCTGTGAAGGCATAGGGCACAAAAGGCCTTCGCGCCTCTGAAATCCCACTGATGTTGTATTTGGGGAGCCAAAGTGGGACTTACAGAGTGCTGGCTCTGTGCAAAGGTCTGGGTTTCACACCCAGAACCTTCACTCTGTTACTGTGACGTTCCTTTCATTGCTCTGGTATTTTGAACAGGCACTTTCTGAGCTCCAGGTTACAGATTTGAACCCTTCACGCTGCCAAAAACAGTTTATTTTTAAACTTTCAAGTAAAGCTAAATAGGGCTCTGTGGAAGTCCAGGTAGAAGGTGGCTGCTGTAAAGTAGGAAGTGGTACTTCATAACTTTCAAATAAAGATATGCTGCCACTAACATTTACCTGGGAAACGGTATGGGATCTGCCCTTTTTCTTTTAAAGCTGTAAACTCAATCAGATTTTATCTAACTTTTGCTGTGTTGTATTAAGCTTTGGGCTACATATTTAACCATAAAGAACTTACAGTAAGTTCTCAGTAAAATCCCAGCTGTACTTTTTATTTCATCCTAGAAATTTTATAGAAAACTAATACAAAGCAGTGAGTAGAACAGGTATAAATATATTGCTGACTTTTCTAGAGGAAGCAATGGGGCTGCAAGTAGTGCCCAGAAGTCCCAATCAAGATTATGGTACCCTTGTGCTGTACATGCTCATAGAAGATTGACTGGCTTCAAAGAGCTTACACTCTAAGGGTATGTCTACACTACAATTAAACACATAAGGCTGTCCTCTGTCAGCTGGCTCAGGCTCAGGCTAAGGAGCTGTTCAATTGCAGTGTAGACATTTGGGGTCAGGCTGGAGCCTGGGCTCTGGGACCCCACAAGGGAAGAGTTCTAGAGCTTGGGTTCCAGCCCAAGCCCTAAAATCTATACCAGTTAAATCTACATCAGTTAAACAGCCCCTTAGCCTGAGCCCCGTGAGCCCAAGTCAGCTGACATGGGCCAGCCACGGGTGTTTAATTGCAGAGTAGACATACCGTAAGACCCAGATTTAGCAAAGTATTCATTGACTTCACTGAGCTGCAATAACTTCTGCTTAAAGTTAACTGTGAAATCTTGCAAAGAGAAAAGGAGTACTTGTGGCACCTTAGAGACTAACCAATTTATTTGAGCATAAGCTTTCATGAGCTACAGCTCACTTCATCGGATGCATACTGTGGAAAGTGTAGAAAATCTTTTTATATACACACAAAGCATGAAAAAATACCTCCTCCCACCCCACTCTCCTGCTGCTAATAGCTTATCTAAAGTGATCACTCTCCTTACAATGTGTATGATAATCAAGTAGGGCCATTTCCATCACAAATCCAGGTTTTCTCACCCCCCCCCCCCGCCACACAAACCCACTCTCCGGCTGGTAATAGCTTATCTAAAGTGACCACTCTCCTTACAATGTGTATGATAATCAAGGTGGGCCATTTCCAGCACAAATCCAGGGTTTAACAAGAATGTCTGAGGAAGCGGGGGGGGTAGGAAAAAACAAGGGCATATAGGTTACCTTGCATAATGACTTAGCCACTCCCAGTCTGTGGCGGTTCAATGACAAGACAGGACAAAGCTTTAAGCAAGCAAGCAAGCTGGTCTGCTAACGGGCTTCTGCCTGTCAGCTTTCCACCTTCCCTTTTATTTCTCCCCCTCCTGCGCATTACATACTCCGACCGCAAAAGTCATCAACAAAGGAAATAATATGACTTTGATTAATATTCTTATTTACCAGCCTCTATCTACTACCGTCCTTGCTCTCAGGCCTTGAGCCCAGTCCAAGGAAGCTTCCCACAGTTCATGTCCTCTGGGTGACTTCCCATGGTCCATGTCCTTGGACGGAGCAGTGTGTGCACTGCTCCTACACAACACTCAGGGTGTGCCCTGAATGTTTTCAGGTGCATGAACTTTACATGAACCCTTCATCCCCCCCTTTTTTGTTTATTTCGGCCATCTCATGGTAACCATCAATTTGCTTTTGCAAGCGATTTAACTCCCGGACAGACAAGGACATGACTCGGGGAGCCTGCCAGGGCGGGTCTCTACAAAGCCTTAACAAAGAGGGAATACATTGTACACAGCAGCAGCAAAAAATAAGCCCAACAATTACAAATACAGCATAACCGAAAAGTTGTCTCAGCCGTCCTAGAGAGGGCAGCCAACCTGTAAGCCAATTCCAAAAGCCCTCAAACCCCAGATCTTGGCGTATGTGTGCCGTGAGATTGGCCAATTCGGCCAGTCTAGTTTCTATGGAATGACTATTATCAGTTAAGTTAAAACAACACATATGCCGAAACGTGGAACAGCCTAGATGATGTTTCAAGAGCAGAAAATCAATGGCTGCTCTGTCATCCAAAATTGCATCCCTTAATTCGTGTTGCTCTGTATTAAGTAGGGCAATTGCCTGGGATGTAGTATTAATTGCCTTTGCCGCAAAACACACCAGGGCATTTAAAGTTCTTGCTGTATAAGTGGCAAGCCCGGGGACCCCAACAATAGAGGCCGCTAAGGTGGTATACTCAGAGCGTCTGAGAAGATTGACATCTGCGACACAATCTTCTGAAAGGGGTGAACTTCTTTTACTGTGCTTTTGGCCGGCAAAAGGCAAAATGAGTGTCATTCTACTGAGGCAACAAAGGGTGCCATCGCTTAAATTTGCGGGAATATAACTAAAGGAACGTGAGCCGCAGGTAAAAAACCACCCTGATAGTAGGATGATATGGCCATAATTGTACGAAACATTCATGGCGTAGGAACAATTTAAAAAAGGTTGAGAAATTTGCCGACAGCCTAAGGGCACCTTTGTACTAGTGCAATTGACCACACGCGCACAGGTAACATTGTTGGCCCCGGCCGGATACGGTGTGTGAAGGGATATGGCTGTTTGAGGCAAAGTATAGTTGGCTGGGCCCCAATTAGCCATGCCAGAGTACTGGGAAGAGAGATTCACTTAAGCAGTGAGCATCGTCTCATTCCCTATTTCCTCAGGGTGATGACATACTGGAATAAGGCAGGTACCTAACAATTCTCCGGCTGCTACAGAATCAGATAAACAAAAGTGGGTAACATTTGCTATTGAAGCCAATCTTTCCCATAGGTTATATGTCATTCGGGCCCGTAACGGAGGAAGCGCTCCCGAGCCAACCCCTACAGGAAATAGCAGGCACAAAAGGCACACAATCAATATAGAATTAGCAGTAATTTGGGCGAGAATTGCCACAAACAAAGTCTCAGGAGTCTCTGGCTGTTGGTTTGCTGCCAGTCTTCGTTGAGCCGCGGTGACCAATGCTTTTACTGCTCCCCATGTCACGGCCTCCTCCGTTTCCGTTCCGCCGTTGTCGACCCGGGAGGCACCGCGTTCTCCTCCAGGGTCAGCTGAAACTCCGGTATGGGGTTTGACAGCCCCTGGTGCCACGCCATGCTGTTTCAGTGCCGGTCGCACACACCGGGCCGGAACCCACAACGGTCCTGCAGGGAGAGACACAGCAGCATAACCCCGACCCCAAGTGATTAAAGGTACCGGGCCCAACCATTGCGGATCGGGCAGCTGACAGTAGTAGACACGCGGTCTTTCCAGTACCTCGGATTTGTGAAAATGCCGATCCGCGGGGGTCTGCTGATCTGCATTCAGCGTTAAATTATTTAAAGTGAACAAAAGGACATGCAATTGTTGCTGAATGTCTCCTGAGGTTCGGAGACGCAGCTCCCCTTGTTTTAATTGTTTGTCAAGCAAGGTTTTTAGCGTGTGATTTGCACGTTTAACAATGGCTTGGCCCGTGGAATTATAAGGGATCCCGTGTTTGAGACGGACGTCCCATTGGGCACAAACGGTGGAGAGGGCTGTGGAGCAATAGGCTGGGGCATTATCCGTTTTTATCTGGCTCGGGCGACCCATAACAGCAAAACAGGCTAGCAAGTGGTGAATAACTTTGGAAGTGGCTTCCCCACGCTGTGGGGTCGCCCAGAGGAATCCCGAATAGGTATCAATGGAAACATGTAAAAACAAATAGGGGCGGAATTGTGGCACGTGAGTGACATCCAGTTGCCACAGCTGATTCGCTGCGGTACCTCTGGGGTTAACGGCATAAGAAAAGGTAGGGGGCAGCAGTGGCACAGTGGGGGCAGGAACGAACAATAGAACGTGCATGATCAGCAGGAATGTGAAACTGTCGGGCCAAAACAGAGGCAGACTGATGAAAAAAGGAATGGCTTTCGATGGGGTCAGAAAAAAGGGAATTTACCTGACCACGTAACGTGCGATCGGCACGCGCATTGCCCTCAGTGAGTATCCCAGGCAGAGGGGTATGACTGCGAATATGAGCAACAAAATAAGGGAAATTACGAGTGGTGATGAGATACTGTAAGGACAAAAACAGGCGCAGAAGGTCCACATCGACCTGAGGGGTAATGAGGGCCAGGGGTAAATGATTAATCACCTGATAAACATAATGGGTGTCCACAATCAAATTAAAGGGACAATCAGCAAAAAGTTGAAAGGCCAAAATAACAGCAGCCAGTTCTGAGCGCTGCGTGCAACGCTGAGGCAGCGTAAAACAAGAATGCCAATGAGGGGGGTCACCTAATTGATAGGTGACAACACCTCAACATGGAGAGCCATCAGTAAAAAGAGTGACAGCTGAAACAATAGGTCAAGACCGGCTAAGACGATGTACAATTAGGGGCACCTTTTGGGTAATCACCAATCGGGGATCTTTTGGGGGATTATAAGAGATCTCTCCCACATAATCACGAAGAGCAACCTGCCAGGCCAAGGAGGTGTGGTACAAGGAATCAAATTCACTATGTGACAAGGGGAACACAGTGGCAACTAAATCAGTGCCCGTGAGTTGCACTGCACGGTGGTGGGCTTTTCGAACAAGATCGGACAGGGCGTCTAAATAAGGATAAATGTTCCAAGGAGGAGTGGATGACAAATATATCCACTCTATGATAGAGACAGCTGTGTCCGTACGAGGTACAAACACAGCCGCAGTGGGCGTATGAGGGGTGGCAAGGAGAACCAACCACAGGGGACGAACCTCAGTAAGTCTATCCACAAACTGATGACTCAACACTGCATTGATCTGTCGAATGCAGGCAATGTGCTCCTCAGTGATGGCAATAACTGCGCCTGATTCCCGAGCTCCACGTAGGAGCTCGAACAACGGCTGCAGCATCGATGTGGGGAGACGAAAGTAGGGTCGAATCCAATTTAAATGACCCAAAATCTGTTGTAATTTAACAAGGGTTAGGGGTTGGGGTAGGACCACCTCCGGGCGAACAGGGGCAGCATAGGTTTGTAAAACCTTATGCCCGAGGTACTGGTAGGGATAAGAGCGTTGGATTTTTTCTGGTGCCGCTAACAGGCCATTTTGGCCGAGCATCTGGGACAAATATTCAAGCTGTTGTGCCGTGACCTGGGGACCACTAAGCAAAATGTCATCCATATAATGGTAGACCTTTAGTGTGCGGTATCAGGCACGAAAAGGGGCGAGGGCCCGATCCACAAAAAGTTGACACAAGGTTGGACTATTTTGCATTCCCTGGGGCAAGACCTTCCACTGATACCTTTGAGAGGGTCGCTGATTATTATATTCTGGCACCGTAAACGCGAATTTTTCGCTATCTTGTGGGCAAAGGGAGATTGTGAAGAAACAATCTTTTAAATCTAACACACAATGCTGATCGGTTTGAGGAATTAAATTCGGGTTTGGCAACCCAAACTGCAAGGGGCCCATGGGCTGGATGCGTTTATTTATTTCCCTTGAATCATGTAACAGCCGCCATGCACCAGATTTTTTCTTGATAACGAACACCGGGGTGTTCCAAGGACTAGTGGAGCTCTCCAAGCGCTGTGCATGCAAATGTTGTTGCACAAGCGAATGAAGCGCTTTCAGCTTTTCTAGAGGGAGGGGCCACTGGTCAATCCATACGGGCTCTAAGGATTGCCATACCAATGGTAATGCAGAGGGCAAGGTGGGTGAGGGAGGGTTTTGGGCCATTATATATTAATATTGAGGGTGGTGTCCAGCTTTGTAAGTAAGTCGCGGCCCCAAATATTGAGGTGGACAGGGAGCACAAAAGGGCGGATCGTAGCAAGGGCACGGCCTCCTGGTTTAGAGACCGTGACCCAAGACAAACTTTGGCGCCCGGGTTTGCTACCCCCGATCCCCCACAACTCTTTAGAAGGAACTGTTGGCCAACTAACCGGCCACTCCGGATCATGAATCACCGTAACGTCAGCTCCAGTGTCCACCAGCCCTGTAAAAGGAACATTATTTAAGAGAAGTGTTAACTGAGGTTTCGAGGGGCGGACCGACATTGTTAGAGCAACAAGTGGAGAGGAGGTGTTGTGAGACGGCAACTGAGACAGCATTGATCCAAAGCCGCCTCCGTCCTGGGCTCCATCCTCTGCGGCTGGCACCTGATAGGGGACTAAAATCAATTGTGCAATTGACCGTCCATGCGGGAGTGACTGCGGAAGATGGATCCATACCTGAACCTTAATAACGTCGGTGTAATCGGCGTCAATGGCCCCTGGGATGACAAAAAAACCCTGTTTCCCAGCGTGTGAGCGAGGGAGAACCAGACACACAAATCCGGCAGGGAGAGGTCCCGTCACCTGTGTAGGTATGGCGCAAACCTCCCCCGGCAACCGAAAATCAGCGTCCTCCTGCATAATCAAATCAAGCCCTGCACTTCAGGCAGTCGCCGCCCTCATGGAGTCTATGGATTTTAAGGCAGAGGGACAGTTGTCTGAGTGGGAAACGCCCCCGTTTGGCCCTGGGTTCGAGGGGGACCTGTCGTGCGGTTTCCCGACCCGCTACGACACTGATTAGCCCAGTGATAGCCCTTCCGACACTTGGGGCACTTCTTTGAGGGGCGAGCGGGCGCCGTCGAGGAGCGGCACTCCCGCTGAAAGTGACCCTCCTTACCACAGCGGTAACAACGCTTCCCCTCCTTCCTGCTTTTCCGCAGGGCGGCGGCCAGAACCCCAGCTTTGTGTGCTTGGGTTCCGATGTTTTGGCACGCCCGCAGCATGTTTGACAGCTCTAGAATTCCAGAGGCTTGTGCTGCCTGGAGAGCACGGCGGCAGTCCTCGTTCGCATTTTCAACCGCCTTTTTAACAGGATCTCCTGAGCTGCTGCAGGGCTATCCACCTGTTGGAGGATAGTCTCCTGCAATCTGTTGGTAAAATCCATAAAGGACTCGGATGCACCCTGACGGATACTGGCAAAGCTTTTAGTAGGCCTGCCTGAATCCGGGACCTTCTGGAAGGCATGCTGGGCGCAGGTGGAAATAATGGGGAAGACGCCCTGAGGGAGTTGAGACTGCATCTGAACGGTAGCAAACTGGCCCTCCCCTGCCAAGTGCTCATAAATGACACCTTGCTCTCTATATACCTGGGTTTGGCGTTCCGCAATTTGCCGATACTCACTAAGCCAAATAACATACTGACTGGGTGTCAGCATCATGCGCAACAGCACTTTCCAGTCTTCAGGGACCAGGGTGTACCCAGTACCTAACCCTTCAATGAGACCACCTACATACGTGCTAGTCAGGCCGAACTCGTGAATCGCTTTCTTTACCTCTCGGATCACCGAGTAAGGCAAACTGACCCAGTTTGCAACCTGGTTGCCCTGGCCATCATCCTGCCAGGTCACCGGACAAACTGAGACCAGATCAGCCAGCTCCTCTGCTGTAATATCTGAGCGAGTCTTCGCTGCGTGAACCATTTGTTGCACCAGCGAAAGCCCCTGAGCAAACACGGACGACCCCCCGGGGGGCCCCGGAGCATGGGGCCCCATGAGGGGATGGCGATCACACACCGGCTCTGGTGGGGAAGGCAAGGGAGGCGATGGTAATTTAGGCACTGGGGGCGAAGCAGGGGGAGGGATGGCTGCAGGAGCGGACGGGGGTGGCGAGATCGGCAGCCCCTCTGTTGGCGCAGGAGAGGGCCTTTCCAAGGAGACACGCTGTGTCGCATCGCCAGGAGGGGGGATGGCTGCAGGTGGCGAGATCACCAGCCCCGCGAGGGAGGGCCTTTCTGAGGCGACACGCTGTATCGCGTCGCGGCAGAGGTGCCAGGCATGTAGAGCCTGCACAGGCGCCCAAGGCTCTTTGTGCAATGTCTGGCCCAACAGCTCCCAGTCCTCTAGCTTAAGGGTTCCGGCTTCAGGGTACCACGGGCATTGGGCACTCACCTCCTGTAGCAGGAGAGTGAGTTCTCGAGTGGGGCAATCATGCTGAGCCTTACACAGCAAATATTGTAACTCATTACGGTGTTGCACTTGCAAAGCAGAGAGGGAGCTTTCCATACTTACCACAATGAAAAATACTCACCGGGATCCGCGAAGCTGAGGAGTGACGCGTCTGAAACCCTTGCCGGACGAGGTGAGTGCTGAGGGCGCCACGTTGGGCACCAGTTGTGGCAGTTCAGTGACAAGACAGGACAAAGCTTTAAGCAAGCAAGCAAGCTGGTCTGCTAACGGGTTTCTGCCTGTCAGCTTTCCACCTTCCCTTTTATTTCTCCCCCTCCTGCGCATTACATACTCCGACCGCAAAAGTCATCAACAAAGGAAATAATATGACTTTGATTAATATTCTTATTTACCAGCCTCTATCTACTACCGTCCTTGCTCTCAGGCCTTGAGCCCAGTCCAAGGAAGCTTCCCACAGTTCATGTCCTCTGGGTGACTTCCCATGGTCCATGTCCTTGCACGGAGCAGTCTGTGCACTGCTCCTACACAACACTCAGGGTGTGCCCTGAATGTTTCCAGGTGCATGAACTCTACATGAACCCTTCACCAGTCTCTATTCAAGCCTAAGTTAATTGTATCAAATTTGCAAATGAATTCCAATTCAACAGTTTCTTGCTGGAGTCTGGATTTGAAGTTTTTTGTTGTAATATCACAACTTTCATGTCTGTAATCGCGTGACCAGAGAGATTGAAGTGTTCTCCGACTGGTTTATGAATGTTATAATTCTTGACATCTGATTTGTGTCCATTGATTCTTTTACGTAGAGACTGTCCAGTTTGACCAATGTACATGGCAGAGGGGCATTGCTGGCACATCATGGCATATATCACATTGGTGGATGTGCAGGTGAACGAGCCTCTGATAATGTGGCTGATGTTATTAGGCCCTGTGATGGTGTCCCCTGAATAGATATGTGGGCACAGCTGGCAACGGGCTTTGTTGCAACGATAGGTTCCTGGGTTAGTGGTTCTGTTGTGTGGTATGTGGTTGCTGGTGAGTATTTGCTTCAGGTTGGGGGGCTGTCTATAGGCAAGGACTGGCCTGTCTCCCAAGATTTGTGAGAGTGTTGTGTCATCCTTCAGGATAGGTTGTAAGATCCTTAATAATGCGTTGGAGGGCTTTTAGTTGGGGGCTGAAGGTGACAGCTAGTGGCATTCTGTTATTATCTTTATTAGGCCTACTTTGTTCTCCTACTACAGGACAGGCCTAACAAAGAAAATAACAGAACGCCACTAGCCGTCACCCTCAGCCCCCAACTAAAACCCCTCCAACGCATTATTAAGGATCTACAACCTATCCTGAAGGATGACACAACACTCTCACAAATCTTGGGAGACAGGCCAGTCCTTGCCTACAGACAGCCCCCCAACCTGAAGCAAATACTCACCAGCAACCACATACCACACAACAGAACCACTAACCCAGGAACCTATCGTTGCAACAAAGCCCGTTGCCAACTGTGCCCACATATCTATTCAGGGGACACCATCACAGGGCCTAATAACATCAGCCACACTATCAGAGGCTCGTTCACCTGCACATCCACCAATGTGATATATGCCATCGTGTGCCAGCAATGCCCCTCTGCCATGTACATTGGTCAAACTGGACAGTCTCTACGTAAAAGAATCAATGGACACAAATCAGATGTCAAGAATTATAACATTCATAAACCAGTCGGAGAACACTTCAATCTCTCTGGTCTCACGATTACAGACATGAAAGTTGTGATATTACAACAAAAAAACTTCAAATCCAGACTCCAGCGAGAATCTGTTGAATTGGAATTCATTTGCAAATTTGATACAATTAACTTAGGCTTGAATAGAGACTGGGAGTGGCTAAGTCATTATGCGAGATAACCTATTTCCCCTTGTTTTTTCCTCCCCCCCCCCAAGACATTCTTGTTAAACCCTGGATTTGTGCTGGAAATGGCCCACCTTGATTATCATACACATTGTAAGGAGAGTGGTCACTTTAGATAAGCTATTACCAGCAGGAGAGTGGGTTTGTGTGGGGGCGGGGGGGTGAGAAAACCTGGATTTGTGCTGGAAATGGCCCTACTTGATTATCATACACATTGTAAGGAGAGTGATCACTTTAGATAAGCTATTAGCAGCAGGAGAGTGGGGTGGGAGGAGATATTTTTTCATGCTTTGTGTGTATATAAAAAGATCTTCTACACTTTCCACAGTACGCATCTGATGAAGTGAGCTGTAGCTCATGAAAGCTTATGCTCAAATAAATTGGTTAGTCTCTAAGGTGCCACAAGTACTCCTTTTCTCTTTGCGAATACAGACTAACATGGCTGTTACTCTGAAATCTGTGAAATCTTGATCCCAGTGAAGACAATGGCAAAACTAACTCTCACCGGGGGTCTGGATTTCACCCAGTCTCTTGAACTTTGCTTATGTAGTTTGCTGAATCTGGGCCATTGTTACTATTAGCAGTGTACAAAAGAACACACTGCTTACATACTGTTTATTAAAACAGGGCTATAGCTGTATAATAGGTGATGATACACCATACTGCTCCTGTGTGCAAGTCTGCAGAACTGTGGCCTACGTAGATCACTTACGACACAGTTCTGTAGACACTTGCACATAGGAATAGTCCCACTGAATTCAGCGAGACTTACTAACATGCAGACAGTTTCCAGGAGCAGGCCTTACTTTTTTTAACCCTCCTGGGGTTAAAAGAGCATGGCCCCTTTAAAACCTTGTCCTGAGGCAGAGGAAGTGCTGATTGTTCCAGGGGCAAAGAGAGAGGAAGAGCGACAGGGCACGTGTGTCTGGCGCTACAGACAGGAGGGCTACAGCAAGCAGGCCCTCACACAGTGAAGAATCTAAGAACTTGCCCTAAGATCAGGAAGGACAGAGTAGCTGACAAGGAACGCCCCAGGACAGAAGCCAGGAGGAGCACTGTGCCAGGGAGGGATCACCTGGAAGGACAAACCGGTGCTGGACCTAGTATCCCTGCTGCCCAGAGTTGTATGGGGCCGTTAGTACTGGTGCTTGTGACCTTGCACTGGGAATAAGGAGGGAGTCTGTAGCTAGCTAAGTAGGGAATTGTCGCTTTGTATGGCTTTGCAGCAAGTGGCAGAAGCGGGCACCGGAGGGGTCTTTTGGGGAAAGTTTACTGACACTGAAGACGACCAGGAGCATCTAAGACTCACTCGGGACTCCTGAACCCTGAATGTAGACACATTGCTCGGTGTCTGCCCTTTTATATTGTGGTACCGCTGGGCCTGTGAGGCATTTACATCACATCCACTTACCGATGGGTCATACATACCACTGTTTGACTGCTTCTGAATGGGGACTGGAGCATCTAAGGGTGAGGTAGGTCAATAACAGCAGAGTGGCACACAGTGAGGATTGCTGACATCACTGGTTAGAGAAAAATGGCAATAAGTATTACAACATCATTAGCTCTTGTGCATTCAACCTTTCTGAGGTTTATAACTGGACAACAAAGCATGGGGAGATGAACTGAGCTGCACTGTATAAAGATGAGAAGGTCAAGGTGACCGAAAATAATTTAATAACCTGCCACAGAGCATTTTCTTCCAAATTCTTTTCTTCTGTTTCCTATTTTCTTCCTCCTCATTCATCATTTCAGGGTCACACAAGAAAATTGCACTCACTTTGCTCAACCTAGCAGTTGTGAATGAGAAGCACTTCTCACAAACAATGGACTATGAAATCAATTGGACAAAGAAGTTTGAGACTGCAACTGAGATTAGCCTTCTAGAGCTGCTCATCTTGCTAAAATCATCATGTATGGCACTGCTGGGGGAAGACCCTTCTACAGGACTATCGACCAGTTTTGAGCCTGCTTTAATACACCATAAAAGTCAGTTTAGTTTTTTAAACAAAATGTTTATTGTTTAGAATTAAAGATTAAAGGTTTTCTTCTGACTGGGCTAGGAACTGGTTCATATTTTGTTACCTAGGGATCCCACAGAGCAATGTCTTCTTTCACAATTTGTTCTCCAGGGTTGAAATTCACCCCTAAGGAGTGAATCATCACAAGCCATGAGCCCTATTTTGTAGGAGTTAAGTGGCGCCTAGGTCTTGTAGAGGCTCTCCCCATGGGGGTGGAGGAAGTGATCATCACATCACAGTGTGTTGCACTGGCCTCAGAACTGATTTTGACATTACCAGCCACATGGCTTCACTTGTTACACACCTCCTAGCAGAACAGGACTGCAGCAGAAAGTTCCCACTCCATTCTCATAATGTGGGGGGGTGTAGGGGTAGCCCTGGCAAGGGGATGCCCACTAGTGCACCTTCACTAGGCTGTTCATTCTCTGTTGAGATAACTGCTAGTTAGTGTCACCTGCGGGTAATGGTTTCTGGTACTCTGTGATTTTGGACCATGACTGCCAAACTCATATCCTATAGATTGCTTAACAGCTGTGCCACAGCATATATTTTCAGTTACTATTGATCTAAGCTAGACTGAGACTGGGGATATAGAGGCAAAAGGTGCTGAATTCTATTGCAAATGCCCCATGTCAGCCAATTTACCTAGTCCCCACTTTTACATAGTTGTCTTTGTATGGTTTTCTACCTCAAGTTCCTGAATTATTGTTCTTTTCCTCTGATGTACCTTCCCCATCTTCATATTTAATCAAAACACACAAAAAGAAGGAAATTAGAATTGAGCAAAACACTCTCAACCCCTTCCTTAGAATAGTTTCTGTTCATCTGGAATAGGAGTATATTTTTTCTTCCCCATACCCTTACACAGTGGCACCGTAGAGCAGATTCTATTCTCCGGTCTTTTATACAAAGGTAGAGTAGAGTATTAATTAGAGTTCAACACTTCAGAATTTAGTTCTTTCCCCCGCATTTTAGCTCCATTTCTAAGCATTATCCAATGTTAAATCTGTTGGAACAATCTACAACTCTCCTGTCAAACTACTAAATATCATTCAATTTTACTTTAAATAAATTTATATGGCCCTGTTTCAAAATTCAGATCCAAGCACCCTGATCCAGATCTGACATTTACATTTGATCCTTTCTCTATAGTTAGCTTTCCAAAATCCCAGATCCAAACACCTGATTTTGGAGACCTAGAATGATAGAACTGGAAGGGACCTCGAGAGGTCATCTAGTCCAGTCCCCTGCACTCAAGGCTAGACTAACTATTATCTTGACAGGTGTTTGTCCAACCTGCTCTTAAAAATCCCCAGTGATGGAGATTCCACAACCTCCCTAGGTAATGTATTCCAGTGCTTAACCACTCTGACAGTTAGGAAGTTTTTCCTAATGTCCAACCTAAACCACCTTCGCTGCAATTTAAACTCATTACTTCTTGTCCTATCCTCAGAGGTTAAGAAGAACAATTTTTCTCCCTCCTCCTTGTAACAACCTTTTATGTACTTGAAAACTGTTCTCATGTTCCCTCTCAGTCTTCTCTTCTCCAGACTAACCATTTTTTTCAATCTTCCCTTATAGGTAATTTTTTCTAGACCTTTAATCATTGTTGTTGCTCTTCTCTGGACTTTCTCCAATTTGTCCACATCTTTCCTGAAATGTGGTGCCCAGAACTGGACACAATACTCCAGTTGAGGCCTAATCAGCATGGAGTAGAGTGGAAGAATTACTTCTCGTGTCTTGCTTACAATACTCCTGCTAATGCATCCCCGGATCTCTTTCCGCAGTACTCCTTCTTAGGCAGTCATTTTCCATTTTGTATGTGTGCAACTGATTGTTCCTTTCTAAGTGGAGCACTTTGCATTTATCCTTATTGACTTTCATCCTATTTACTTCAGACCATTTCTCCAGTTTTTCCAGATCATTTTGAATTTTAATCCTATCCTCCAAAGCACTTGCAACCCCCCCCCCCAGTTTGGTATCATCCTCAAACTTGATAAGTGGACTCTCTATGCCATTATCTAAATCATTGATGAAGATATTGAACAGAACCAGACCCAGAACCGATCCTTGTGGGACCCCACTCATTATGCCCTTCCAGCATGACTGTGAACCGCTGATAACTACTCTCTGTGAATAATTTTCCAACCAGTTATGCACCCACCTTACAGTAGCTCCATCTAGGTTGTATTTCTCTAGTTTGTTTATGAGAAAGTCATGCAAGACAGTAGCAAAAGCCTTACTAAAATCAAGATATACCACATCTACCGCTTCCCCCCCCGTCCACAAGGCTTGTTACCCTGTCAAAGAAAGCTATCAGGTTGGTTTGATATGATTTGTTCTTGAAAAAGCCACGCTGACTGCAATTTATCACCTTATTATCTTTTACGTATTTGCAAATTGCTTGCTTAATTATTTGCTCCATTATCTTTCCGGGTACAGAAGTTAAGCAGACTGGACGTAATTCCCCAGGTTGTCCTTATTTCCCTTTTTATAGATGGGCACTATATTTGCCTTTTCCAGTCTTCTGGAATGTCTCCCATCTTCCATGACTTTTCAAAGATAATTGCTAATGGCTCAGATATCTCCTCAGTCAGCTCCTTAATTATTCTAGGCTGCATTTCATGAGGCCCTGGTGATTTGAAGACATCTAACTTGTCTAAGTAATTTTTAACTTGTTCTTTCCCTATTTTAGACTCTGATCCTACTTCATTTTCACTGGCATTCACTAAGTGAGACATCCAATCGCCACCAACCTTCTTGGTGAAAACCAAAACAAAGAAGTCATTAAGCACTGCTGCCATTTCCACATTTTCTGTTATTGTCTTTCCCCCCTCATTGAGTAACCGACCTACTCTGGGTCTTGATCTGAATAATACGATTAAGGTGTATCTCTCCCTCTATATAGGGACAAATTTTAGGAGCCTAATTGAAATGGCCAGATTTTCAGATATGCTCAGAATCTAGCATTTGGAAAAATGACCACTTTAAGTGCCAAAGTAGGAGATACAACCTTTTGAAAATCTGGCTACTTATTTGGATGTTTAAATGGCAATGGTTGGGTGCAAAGCTCATTTGAAAATGTGGTCCTTACACTTTGCAATTTAAGTATAATCCCATATTATGCTTAACTTTGTCAATGTTTCCCATTACTCTAAGGGTTCCAGCCCTTTTTTATTTGTATTCTCTCTTCAACTTCTTATTTTATCGGCCTCTGTTATTCAATTTGTAGCAAATTCAGTTACCTACTTATTACTTTTTGTTGTTATCCATTATTCGGAGTACTGGCTCTCTTGGAGTCAGTGGGAGTTTTGCCATTGATTTTAATGGGGCCAGGATTTTACCCTGTAGTTTTATCTCAGCCATAATTCTTCGAACAACTCCCTTCTCTGCAATTTCCAGACCAACATTTATACATAAATGGCACATCTTCCTTTTCTTATTTGTATCTTTTCTAACCCATTCATAACATAGATTTATATAATGCAACTTATCTTTACGAAACACCTTTCACAATGCAAAGAGCAGACAGCAGTCAAGAAAATAGGATTGTCCAATAGCCAGAACCAACTTGCTGCATTATTTTGAAATTTAACAGTACAATCTTCTATGGAATATAAATAGCAGCTTCTGTTCAGTAACAATGTAAGAAAGGGATTAATTTACTGTGAAAGCCCTATTGCAAGTAAAGGTTCAAGCTAATATTTCTGTATGTGCTTGAAACAGATCCAACAGAACTCTGTCTCATAACAATCTCATTTGAAAGTCATCAAAGCATGGAACCTCAATCATGGTAACAGCATGAATCAAGAAAACCTAACAAAATTTTACCTCTTTTCTGAGATGAGAAGCTTCACCGCCCCTTTGATATGGCATCCAAAATATACAGCTACGTCAACCCTCTCTTCACAGTAGTTTTAGATACGTGAAGCTGGAACAGTTGAAGTCACTGTGAAAACCTGCCCTGAAGAAGACTGAGCAAATGAACAGATTCAGTTTTGTGAATTAATTGTGTGGATGACCAGAATAATTCTTCCGCTTAAAGGTCAGTGGAGGGGCTGGGGGGGGGAAGATGTGGGGCAGGGCAATGCATTCTTTTCAGCAATGTTCTTTGAAGTAAATTTGGATTTAAATGAGTCTGAAAGTATAAATCCAAAGCACTATAAGCAGCAATACTTCATTTAAACCAAGCTGGCCTTTGATGAAATTATTTGTTAACTAATTTTTTTTGCCGTTAAACATCAAGAGTATCAATTGTTCAGATCTCTCTTGAACCTGTAGAATCGTCTCGTTCTTTCAGCCCTGCTAGTTATTTGTTTTTGCTGCACGGAATTCATTTTTTTTAAGTGAGGGAGGCGACATACAGAGATCAACCAAATGTTTGAACATCAGACAGTGGGTTTCTTCATCTCACCCACCCCCCTTTTTTAAAACTTTCTAACCTTCTCCCATTTGGGCATCATATGGCAGATTCTCTTCCAGTTAGCATCTGGAACACATGGTGTAACTTGAAACTGCTAGCAATGCATCTTCATAGACTAAATACACTATACTTTTGGCCCAGGCTGCTCTAACTTGCACTAGGAGATGGTTCAATCCCTGTCCAAACCCAGGATTGGCGGACTTAGTTGTAGAAAGATGGTGGAAAGCCACCTATGCCCCTCCCTACCACACTCCTCAGGTGAGCTGAGTGGAGCACCTGGAATCTGCCCCTAGAGGTTTAGGAGCATCATCCGAACAGGTACAGCACAAAGTGCTGTTACCAAGATATGTGTCTTCAGCAACAGTGGGGCCCAAGCCTGCAGTCTTTACTCAGACAAAGCTCTCATTGAAGAATCATGGGGATTACTGGGTTAAAAAGGACGACAGGGTTGGGCCCAGAGTTGCCAGTGAGTAACAGCCTTTTGCAGAGTTGTATGGATCACCTGGGCGTCACACACTGGTTTCCTGTCTAGAGGGTTGCTTGTTGTCACTGGTTAGGTTTTCTGTTTTAGTTTTCAAATGCAGACTGGCCCACCAGAGAATTTACTCCTGAGCTTCAAACCACCTGAGATGGATCAGGGAGGGGACACACAAGTGGGCTAATTCCCTGGCTGTATGTGTGCAGGCGTGTGTGTGCATCTGATCATGTCACTCTCTAGTAGGTGACCCTCAGATGGAATAAAGGACCTACTAGTGCTGCCAGTTAAGGAAGATTTTTCTTTACCTCAAATTGTGTTTCTGGAACTGAACGACCAGAGTTCTCCAGAATATAGTAATGGCCTATTGTCTAAAGCACATGGACTTGTAACAGTGGGTCTTGGCATCTTTCCTTTCTGCCCCCCCAATCTTCCTGAAGAGATTGTCATGAAGTGAAGCAGTCCACATAAGCTAGATAGAGATTTAACTGTACGGCCTGCTCTGATCGGTGGTTGCTCTTCAGATGCAGTTCTACCAGCTATACAAGAATTTGTGGCTATGTCTGACATTTCTGCCTCCATGTTAGTGCAATCAACACAGAAGAGAAGACTGAGGGGGTGAATCTTCAGTTGTTCCACAGTCAGGCTCTAAACCACTTTTCCGCTCCCCCAATCCTAGGGCTGAAACAGGGTGGGAGTGGAGCAGTTGGTTACACCAGCTTTATGCCATTCAAGGATTCTCTGATGTAGGGAAATCCTCAGCTTCCCCTTTACAGCTACTTTGCACTTCTGAACACGAGCTGATGCTCTGCTCCTACAGCTTCAAACCAAGAATCTAAAACATATGCAGGTTGCTAGCTGTCTTTGGTGAGACCAACACTTCACTTGACCATAAAGTTGAGATACTGGAAAAGATTAGTAAGCAATGTAATACTGACCTCATAGGAGCACCTCCATTTATCAAAGGAGGTAATCCACTCAGGAATTCATCCACAGTATTTAATACTATATTTGAAACTAAATCTGAGCCTTCTTTTGTCTATAAGATCTGTCAAATTCTGTCAAAGCAAGTGATCAAATCCCTGCACTTTTAGAAAATGACTGTGACTTTTAAATTAAAAGGGAGTTTTATCCTTTAATCAGCAAAAATGCCATATTGTATTTCAAGGATGATGCCAACATGCTCTCCTTGATATTGTCTGATCTACTCAAGCATGAAGAAAACACTTAACTTCTTTAAAATCAGAATTTTGCAATACTGGACTGCATATTTCTGTGTATCAGCTCTAATGAGCAAATTGTAATTTTTAGAATGAAGATACTTATCAGCTCCTGACAGCTGATTTGAATGAACAAAAAAGAGCTGATGTAATTGGGATTGAGAACTCATCAGGTTCTAATATGAACTGTTTAGAAATGTAATCGCCCCAGGATTCTAATGAAATTCTCAGAATATTGATTTCAATATTCATTTTTTCTGAGGAGCAATGCTCTTTCTCTTTTTCTTTTTTCCCCTTGAGACCAGTGCAAAATAACAGACCTTGGGAAAAATCCTGCAGTCCTTTATTCAGGTTAAGATTCCAGGCTGAGATTTTGAAAAGCAACTAATTATTTTGAGAGCCTCCATTTTTGGATCCTCAGTGTGAGATACCTCAAAGAGCCCTGATGTTCAGAGAGTGGTTCTGCACTAAAGATCAGGTGCTTTTTAACTTGGGAGCCTGCAAACTGAGACACTCAAAATTACAAGTCCCTTTTGAAAATCTTGGCCCTATTATCTTCAGTAGGACTTTTGACTTCAGTGCAGAGTGCTGTACTTGGCCCTATGACTGGAGATGGGTATGAGGACTCTGAATCATGCTTTCCTGCTCTATGGTATTAAATCTGTTGATGAAGTGATAAGTGGGAAGGCAGCTTTAGTGTGCAAATGGTACCACAATTTTATACATCCTTCTTCCTGGATAATTAACTTCCCCTCCCCTCATGGCTTGAGAATCTTGATGTGGATTCCCGTGCTCTGGACACATACCACAGGAGGGAGCGAACGGTAAGAAAAGATCTTTGAGGTTCCCCTCACAAAGTTGACTCCAAGTCATGCCATGGAGGGGATGGGGTTTGCCCTCCATGTTGATTCTGCCCCCAAACCACAGATCAAGAAGAGTCTTGGAGCTACAAAGTCCCCTTGTAAGGAAGCCTCTGTTCACACAGTGTAGCTGTGGGAGCCCAGTACTCATTTCCTGATCACGGGCAGGGTAACAACATTGACTTTAACTTAATTACTCTGGATTTCTAGCAGTGTAAATGAGAGTAGAATTTGACCCTACAGAGCTGCATATACAGGTTGTTAAATATTCTTTTGACTCTAATCTTGGAACTAACATGATGTTTGCTACCATCACATTGTTCACTCTGTTTGTATGTTCTATCTCTTCCCCCACACGGTCTCTGTCTTGTCTATTTAGGTGGCAAGTTCTTCAGGGTATAGACCATCTTTTTGTTCTGTTTCTACAGTGCCTAGCACAATAGGGTCCTGGTCCATGACTATGGCTCCTAGGTGATACTGCCGTACTACTAATAATTAATAATCTAAATGTCTGTGTTTTTCACCCATAATTAACAAACATGGAATTAGAGAGACAAAATGGGTGAGGTGATACCTTTCATTGGACCAACTTCTGCTGGTGAGAGAGACCAGCTTTTGAGCTACACAGAGCTCTTCCCCAGGTCTGGGAAAGGTACTCACAGTGTCACAGCTAAATACAAGATCAATCAACAGATAGTTTAGCATAAGTAGTTAGGACATATTGTAAAGGACCATTCAAAGTTAAGGAGCCACTTCACATGTAATGCAACATGCTGAGCTGCATTAAACCTTGAAAGAGCGATGGATTACTTGTATTGCAGAGAACCTCACAAAGGGCTTGTCTTTACTACAGGAGGAGATCTACGCTGCTGCCGATGCAGCGGGTGTCAATTTAGCGGGTCTAGTGAAGACTAACTAAATCAACGGCAGAGTGCTCTCTGGTTGACCCCGGTACTCCAGCTCTCTGAGAAGAGAAAGGGAAGTCAACTGGAGAGTGCCTCCCATTGATGCAGTGTAGTGAAGACACCGGGGTAAGTTGATCTAAGCTAAGTCAACTCCAGTTACTTTATTCACGCAGCTGGAGTAGCATAACTTAGGTCAACTTACCCTGGTAGTGAAGACAAGCCCTGAGTAAACTTTCTTAGGCTGGCTTTCACATTTCTGCTTGAGAGATCACACCCACATACACCAGCATCCACAACTAGCAAACATCTGTACATCCTTAGATAATCCTCAGCTGTTTAACACCTGAACCCACAATAAATGTGAAAACTAATATACTTATGGAGGTGCTTGTGTTAATATACTTATGGAGGTCTATGGAACAGGTAGGGATTTTTAAACTCATGCAGGTGTAGAATAACACAGGACTTTTGCACATACCAAGTGTTAAAATACAACGGGATTCAGTTTTAGGGCCAAATTCTGATGTTAGGGCCAAACCCTTTCTCATGTTGAATAGTACCTTACTCTATAGACTGTCCCATTGACTTCATTTTGCATGAACTATAAGGCTAGTTAAGCACTGGAATAGGCTTCTGAGAAAATCCCCATCAATGGAAACTGTTAAGAACAGCTTGGACAAACACCTGTCAGGGACGGTATAGGTATACTTGGTCCTGCCTCGGGGCTTGTGGAGAACTAGATGATATCTCAAGGTCCCTCCCAGCCCTACATTTCTATGAAGTTAGGTACCATGCAGCATAAGAAAGGGTATTGGAGTCTGGCCCTTAGTGATCTTTGCTTACCGTTATCACTAGAATGGAACACAGATTAATTATCCAAAGCCACTTCCTGTCAGTGCTGCTGTGTTTGTCACTGATCAGGAACCTTTGGGTTGTAAGGCTGAGAATTGTATGTCAATTATTTGTGTGATTTTCCTTTGAAGACTTTCACATCTTTTCAGTGGCATTGGACAGCAGGTGGAGAATGTTAGCACTGGGAAGAATTCCAGTTAGAAACAGTTATAACAAGTATTACCTGCATTAGCCATTTGCACTAAAATGCCAAGTACAGTACCTTCAGTCCTTGTAAAATGGAGATATTGGGACTCGTAGGCTCCAGCTGCCTTGTGTCATTGAAGCAACGCAAAAGAGCTGTACATTTGGATAAATTGGCCAGTTATGTCAGGTTTACAGCTCCTTTCATTCAAAAAAAAATCTTGATCAGTTCTAAATTTCATCAGTACAGTGCATAGTATAGAGCACGGGTGTAATATGATTTTACCTGTCTGACCTGCTCACTCGGCAAGTGGATGTGTTTTTCATTTGGTGAAGTTTCTGGGTCGGCTCCAAGGATGACATGTTGCAGCAGCCTATCTTGGAGCTAATGGAGACATGAATAATCATAATGAGGTCTGCATCATAGAAGCCAGGATTCAATTAAGGGATTATATCTTTGGACTAGGATACAGGAGACCCAGGTTCAATTCAGTTTCCAGGTCCTCTGTGCAGGGCTGCTGGAACAGCGGGGTCAGGGGGCCGTGGCCCCACCTCTTTTTACCAGATATAAAGAGGAATGATCGGGTGAGGGCAGGGCCCTGGAGGAAGAGGTGGTGTGGGGGAGGGACCTTGGTGGGGGAGGGATGGTGAGCGAGTGGGGCCTTGGGGGGAAGGGCAGTGCAAGGGTGGGGACGTGGGGGTGGGGCCATAGTTTGGGTGCCAGTATGTCCCCCCCCACACACTGCTCGGAAGCTTCTGCTGCCCCTGCCTCTATATGACCTTGGACAACCTTTCATTTAGTCTCTCTGTGCCATAGCTGCCCATCTGTAAAATGGAGATAATAATACTACCCTTTCCTCTGGTAGCGAAATAGGGTCCTGCCAACAATCAGAGGAAGTATTTACAGTCACCCTTGCTATCTGGGGATCCAGGAGCAGAGAAGAGTCTAGAAACATCCACAAATTGGAAATCTCTTTGATAACAGGAAAGCAGACAACCTCAAATGAGGGAGTGGTCACAAACTTGAGCAAAGGGGATCATTAACTGGCAACCATCAGACCCTCCTACTCTAATCTGCCCTGAGCCAAAGTCAGCCAGCTGTTTTCCAGGCTCATAATTCATCATGAGAGCAAGGAGATCGCTCCATGCCAGATCCAGTAAAAAGGAGATGCAGAGCAGCTGCTGCTGCTCATGCTGTATCATGACTCCTCAGACTCAAGGAAATGTTGAATAAGAAGAGGCTTGACACGATTAATCTTTGGAGCCCTCAGGGAGGAAGAAGAGCTGCTCTGTACCACCCTCTCTGCTTAAATATTTAGCGCTGTTCAAAGGAAATGTGTGTCATCACTTCAAAGTTACTCCATCCAGATTCCACACTCGGTAATAGCTCAAGATCAATGGTTATACTGCTTGAGCCAAAGCTTACGTAAGCCTGGGAGTCTTTCCATTGACTTCAATGAACTTTAGATCAAGCCCTATGAGAACACTGATAGATCTAAAAGCCTGGACATCTGGCGTCTGTTCCTTGCCCTTGGCCAGCCACTTGATTTATGCATCAATACACAGAGTTGTATATTTTTGGAAACTTTCTCCTCTTTGTCAAACAGACTTTTAATTCAATCTGGGCTGTATTTCTGCCTCTTTGCACAATCACATGACAGACTATGACAGCATCAAGTAAGAGTCTACCACAGGAATCACTAACCCCCTCCTACACCCCAAACCCCTCATCCCCAGCCCACCCCAGAGCCCACACCCCCAGATGGAACCCTCACTCCCCCACACCCGAACCCCTGCCTCAACCCGCAGCCCCTTCCTCCACCCTGAACCCCTAATTTCTGGCCCTACCACACAGCCTGCACCCCCAGTTAGAGCCCTCACCCCCTCCTGCACCCCAACCCCCTGCCCCAGCCCAGGGAAAGTGGGTGAGAGTAGGAGAGAGCGAGCCACCAAGGGAGGGGAATGTAGTGAGTAGGGGGCAGGGCCTCGCGGAAAGGGTAGGGGCATGACCTCGGGGAAGGGGCAGAGCTAAGGTGTTTGGTTTTGTGCAATTAACAAGTTGGCAACCCTAGGAGACATGTGGGGCGGTTACATGTCCTCCCCTTTAGATTGTGCCCCCCCCCCCGCCTGGTATGAGGAGGCACCAGTCGTCTATGCTTAATTATAGTGGCACTCCAACACCACTATAATAACTGCTCTAGGTTACAGAAGAATTAGGGTCCCGTGTACCTAGGTTATTCCACAATACACTGTAGAAGAACGGGTTGCATTAACTTCTATTTATAGTATATATTTAGATTATGGGGACTGTCTTTTTTTATTGTTTGTGCGTGCTGGGCCTAGCATAATGGGGACCTCCAATGGGGCTTGATTCCTAAGGGGGGGGCCTCCTGCTGTTGCAATAATGATAATAATTAATTTCTGAGCAAAATAGATTTTCATATATTAAGTCATGAAAAGGAAGTAAGATCACAGGAGGAATTTGACCAGGGCTGTAAGTGTCACGGAATTCAAGCAATCTTTGAACGTTCTCTGTCTTTTTAATCATTTGTCCAAGGTGCAACTGGTCGGGTAGCTATCTTTATTATCCCTAAGGCAAGACAAGTCTACCTGTAAGGTAGTGACTTATTGTGTGACATACCATAGTTCAGTCTTGACAATACCGTAATATAAGTGTTAATCAAATAAATTGTTTGGGACTGTTAAGACATAAAAATAAAGGAATGAGTGCTGGACAATCGCTGAACAATCAATATAACAGTGATCTGTATGTGTGTGTCTGTATCAGCCTGTAAATTCTTAGCTCGTCAAATGCAGGATTGCACTGAGAGCTAATCTTTAAATTGATGGGTCATTTCCTTTCTATGGGTTTGCTAACACAGCAGCCAGAAATAGCTCATTATTTCTCTTCTAGATTTATTTTTCTACGATATTATTTTACCCTTAGTATTCAATCCTTGTGTCATAATATGCCTGTGTGAATTGCTTTTTTCTTTTAAAAATCAGCCACTCAGCAAGTGCTGTGCTGTGGCTGGTTTTACAAGCAGCAACAGTTCATATTCCTGAGATTAGGGCAAGAATGAGTCAACTGAAGTTTGGCAAAATAGCATCATAGTAATTTCCTTACCAAGAAATTTCTTAACATATGTGACCATAATCTTGGGAAATCATCGTAAAGAGGTTATAAAATAATGAACAAAGAGCTGATAAATGAAACTTCCTGACATAGTTCAACATCTGGTAGCATACTGAGACGAGCAGGGCAGTGAGAGTTTTCGAAATTATTTCCCATCCCCAAAAGGCACAAAAAGTTTCAGTCTTGAACATGTTCATGAACCAATAATCCAAAAACTTTTTTGGATCAGGTCAGTTGACATGTTTCATTTTGACAGAGTAGCAGCCGTGTTAGTCTGTAACTGCAAAAAGAAAAGGAGTACTTGTGGCACCTTAGAGACTAACAAATTTATTTATTTATTTATTTATTAATTACTCGTCTGGCTCTGTCAATCTGTTTCTTCACTTCAGGAGGTGGGTACTGTAGTTGTAAGAATGCTTGATCGAGATCTTGTAGGTGTTGGTCTCTGTCTGAGGGGTTGGAGCAAATGAGGTTGTATCGTAGAGCTTGGCTGTAGACAATGGATTGTGTGGTGTGGTCTGGATGAAAGCTGGAGGCATGTAATAAGCACAGCGGTCAGTAGGTTTCCGGTATAGGGTGGTGTTTATGTGACCATCGCTTATTAGCACCGTAGTGTTGAGGAAGTGGATCTCATGTGTGGACTGGTCCAGGCTGAGGTTGATGGTGGGATGGTGGAATTCCTCAAAGGCTCCTTTTTCATGGGTCCTGATGATGAAGATGTCATCAATGTAGCGCAAGTAGGGTAAGGGCATTAGGGGACAAGAGCTGAGGAAGCGTTGTTCTAAGTCAGCCATAAAAATGTTGGCATACTGTGGGGCCATGCGGGTACCCATAGCAGTGCTGCTGATTTGAAGGTATACATTGTCCCCAAATGTGAAATAGTTATGGATGAGGACAAAGTCACAAAGTTCAGCCACCAGGTTTGCCGTGACATTAGGGATACTGTTCCTGACAGCTTGTAGTCCATCTTTGTGTGAAATGTTGGTGTAGAGGACTTCTACATGCATAGTGGCTAGGATGGTGTTCCCAGGAAGATCACCGATGGATTGTAGTTTCCTCAGGAAGTCAGTGGTGTCTTGAAGATAGCTGGCAGTGCTGGTAGCATAGGGCCTGAGGAGGGCGTCTACATAGCCAGACAATCCTGCTGTCAGGGTGCCTGAGGTGATGGGGCATCCAGGATTTCCAGGTTTATGGATCTTGGGTAGCAGATAGAATACCCCTGGTCGGGGTTCAAGGGGTGTGTCTGTGTGGATTGACAGAGCCAGAAGAGCACCCAGAAGTTACCTACTACAGGACAGGCCCAACAAAGAAAATAACAGAACGTCACTATCCATCAACTTCAGCCCCAACTAAAACCTCTCCAACGCATCATCAAGGATCTACAACCTATCCTGAAGGACGACCCATCACTCTCACAGATCCTGGGAGACAGGCCAGTCCTTGCTTACAGACAGCCCCCCAACCTGAAGCAAATACTCACCAGCAACCACACACCACACAACAAAAACACTAACCCAGGAACCTATCCTTGCAACAAAGCCCATTGCCACCTGTGTCCACATATCTATTCAGGGGACACCATCATAGGGCCTAATCACATCAGCCACACCACATCAGAGGCTCGTTCACCTGCACATCTACCAATGTGATATATGCCATCATGTGCCAGCAATGCCCCTGTGCCATGTACATTAACTGGACAGTCTCTATGTAAAAGAATAAATGGACACAAATCAGGCGTCAAGAATTATAGCATTCAAAAACCAGTCGGAGAACACTTCAATCTCTTTGGTCACTCGGTTACAGACCTAAAAGTGGCAATTCTTCAACAAAAAAACTTCAAAAACAGACTCCAACGAGAGACTGCTGAATTGGAATTAATTTGCAAACTGGATACAATTAACTTAGGCTTGAACAAAGACTGGGAGTGGATGTGTCATTACACAAAGAAAACTATTTCCCCATGTTTATTTCCCTCCCCCCCACACACACACACGCTGTTCCTCACACGTTCTTGTCAACTGCTGGAAATGGCCCACCTTGATTAACACTACAAAAGGTTCCCCCTCCCCCCCCCGCTCTCTTGCTGGTAATAGCTCATCTTACCTGATCACTCTTGTTACAGTGTGTATGGTCACACCCACTGTTTCATGTTCTCTGTGTATATAAATCTCCCCACTGTATTTTCCACTGGATGTATCCGATGAAGTGAGCTGTAGCTCACGAAAGCTTATGCTCAAATAAATAAGTTTCATTTTGATATTTTCAAAATGTTTTGTTTTGATTTTTATCTATTAATTTTTTTCGTATAAATTAACTAAAAATTCTAAACAAAATAAAACACCTGAAACTTTTTGTTTTGAAAATGTCAGCACAGGACAATTGTAAAACTTTTTTTTTTCTTAAAAAAACCCGTCAAATAGGGAGATGTCAAAACTGACTTTTTCCTGTTTACTGTTTTCGTTTCGACAAGTCAACATTTGCTAACCAAAAAAAGCCGGAGAATTCCTGACTAGCTCTGATAGTGCATGGCGGACATGCTTGAAAAGTTGGTGCAACTGCGAGGCTAGGGATCTTGTAATTTATTGGATGAAGGTATTGAACAAAGCAGCTAAGATTACCAAAAGGCAAGTTGGAATGTGCAATGAGATTGCCTACTGATCCAAAACAATGTTGCTATATATGCGAATGCTGATGTCATGGCCGTGGGGGTCATGTTGAAAACAATGCCATTGGTCAGTGATTGACTATATGCTTTCAAGTGAATATATTATCCCATTGATGCATAATGTGAGGGTGATATTCTCTTTCACAATGTACGTGTGTTGGGATGCAATTGGAAATTGGATTTAATTGCAAGATGTAGTTTTTGAAATAACAATAAAGGACAAAGTGGAATGATTATCATTTGTGAATGGGAAATAGGAATTCACACACTGGGTCAGATTCTGCTCTGAGTTACAGGGATGTAAATTCAAAGTAACTCTCTTGAGATACACCACAGAAGCAGCCCATCCTCAGGAGCACCTTACTGGATGGTTTCTAGTCCTCACTAAACCTCTCCATTGCAAGGTTTTCCCCCTGAATCAACAAAATTAGAAACTTTCTTTCCAGCATAACTTTCTGAGGCTGGTCCTTTAAATTTTTCAGAGCCAAGCCCTAGAGCAGCCATTTTGTAACTTGCTGCAGATTGCTGCATTTCCCTCTCTCCCAGCTGGTAAGTAGTCAACTCCTGATATGTTTTCCTCCAGTTTTCCTTTCTTTATTGTTGAAGAGAATAGCATATTCGTACTCTCTTTATACTGGTGTAAAGAAGAATAACATTTGATCCAATGTATAAATAGTACTTAATTGTGTAACACCCATGGAGCAGTAATATAGGGCTGGGACATTTTTATAATCACAGTGAACTAGAATGGTTCTCTCAAGATGTGGGTTTAATTCCCGCCTCTGCCACAAACTTCTTGAGTGACTTTGGCTAATATATTGGATTTCGCTGTCCCTACATTTCTACTCTTCTATTTGTTTAATGTGTCCCTTTCTCCTAGTCTTGGCTATTTAGAATATAAGCTATTTGGTGCAGGGATTGCTTCTCAGGATTGGCATTTACAAGTATTTAGAGCTGGTCAAAATATTGGTTTTTTTCATGAAAAATTTCAAAAGAAAATTAACATTTTATTTTGTTTGCAGTTTCCCACTTTTTTATCATTGTTTACCACAAACATTTGAAATTATATTTTTCTAAATGAGTGGAAATTTTTGTTTTTAAAATGTCATTTAAAAATGTTAGATGTTTTCTAGGGCTGTCGAGGGATTAAAAAGATTACTCGCAATTAATTGCATGATTAAAAAAAATAATCACAATTAATTGCACTGTTAAACAATAATAGAATACAATTTATTTAAATATTTTGGGATGTTTTTAAATCACAGTTAATTTTTTTGAGTTAATCGTGTGAGTTAGCTGCGATTAATCGACAGCCTTAGTGTTTTCCCTTTATTAATTACAATAAACTAAAAACATGAAAGTGAGTAACACACTCTCACTTTTAATTTCTTTTAAAAAACACTTTTCCTGGTGGAAAAAAAATTGAAGAAATGCAAGAGAGTGATTTTTCCACCCCATCTCTCACCTTTTTTACTCCCCCCGTCCACTTTTTCCAGTGTGAAAAACCTGTTGTGAGTTTAAAAACAAAACAAAACTCTGGGAGGAAGTTGGAATTTGACAATTTCTGACCAAGCAAACTTGAAATTTTTTTTTGAAAAAACAAACAAACATTTTTTGCAATAAATTTTGTTTATTTAAATCCCGTTTTTCTTGAGGAAAACTTTTTTCATCAAAAGATATTTAACCAGCTCTAAAAGCAACTAACACAAGTGGGCCCTGATGTTGACTGGCAACTTTACACACTCCTGTAATACAAATAAAATAATAATAGAACAGGGTGACAATTAAATGGAAATTGAACTCCAGTCAAGTGGTCAGAAAAGACTGAGCACATGAAAAATCTATTATCATCTACTTTTTGTGATACTGAAATATACATGATAATCTCTTTTCTGAAGGATTTTACTAAAGATGATTTTGTTTGTAAAATAGCAATTAGTTTTTTTAAAAAAACAAATCCACAAAACATAAAGAAACCTTCAACCTGAGTACTACAGGTTGACTGTTAATAATTTCATGAATTTGACCCAGTGGTCATCAAACTTCTCTATCTGCAACTCGCTATATCAAAGTGATTCTCTGGCAGGGCTCTCTACATCACATCCCTCCTTCAGCATCCTCTGTCACTTCTGGTGGTCTCTGGACCAGGCTTTGATAACCTCTGCTTTGGGCTTACTCCATGGCTGAATTCTCATTGATGATAATGAGAATAGCATACACAGACTGAAAGTAGTGAGTGTCCTAATCTATAGAGGCTACAGTTTCAGTGCTGCCCTGAGGCAGTGTCAAGAAAGGTTTGGAGACCCCATGTAAACAGAATGAGCTCAGTGTGTCTTTTAGAAGCCATTCTACCAATACAGAGAAAAGTCTATAGAGGATTTGAAAGGAGATTGCAGTGGGGGAAGACTTACTTTAAATAAAATTGTCAGTTACACAGATACATATTATTTAAATTAAACCAATTTTTAGTACTGGTGAAAAATACATGGGTGATATCCCTGGAGAGTAGAGATCTCTATGCACAGAACTTCTTCATTATTATAAACAAATTTGCTAAACACAAACAATGTGTTTTGTGCTGTACAAGACCTAAATACAGTCTTTCCCTTCCACAAGGAGTTTACAATCTAGACAAAGATAGACATATATGGATCAGATTTTAAATCCCTGTGGTATTTAGATGCTATTAGAACAGGGAGCACTGGCTGTTGGGAGTCCAAAAGGACAGGAAACAGGAAGGAGGGGAGAAGTTGAGGAGGCAGAGTGAGCGCTACCGAGGGTGCAGAAGCAGCTTGGTAAAGAGGTTTCCAATTTAAAAATAAAGTCCTGTTGAAGTTTATTAGTACCTTGCCTGGTTGCTACAACATTTTGGTGACGAGGATGGATCTTCTGCCTCTGAACCCACCTGCACCCTTTCTGCAAAGCCCAGGTGAGCCTCCAATTGCTTTTACTGCTGGAATCCATATGTTTGAGACTTATCTGCTTGCAATCAGTGCTACAGAGATTTCTGAAGTAAGAAAGCGTGCTCTGCTAATCCACTGCCTTGGAGCAGAAGGGCAGCATATATTTTACACTTTTCCCCTTGCAGATGATAAATATGAGACTGCACTCACTGCATTAATGAACTTTCTTGTGCCAAAAGTGAATGTAGTAGCTAATCACTACAGATTTCGCCAACATGAGCAGAAAACGGGAGACTATAATGAAGTATATTGCTTCCCTGAGGAGTCTGATCATAACTTGTGACTTTGGGAATATGGCAGATGAGATGATTAGAGACCAGCTCATTGAGAAAACAACCATGCTTCATGTAAGAGAACGCTTACTTCTAGAACCACAACTTACACTAGAAAAAGCAATAACTATTGCTACTCAGATTGAGTTAGCCACAGCTGAAGCCAAAATAATGAGCATGGATACAGGAGACACAGTCCAAGCTGTGACTCCTTTGAAGAAAAATTCACTATCACTGCAGACAAATGATTACAAGAGGGAAATTAATGGAAAACCACTGAATCAGCAAATTCAAAATACAGTAAAAGCATGCTTTCACTGTGAATCCCCACAACACCTTGCAAGCTACATAGGATGTCTGGCAAAAGTAGCTCTGTGCAATCATTGCCAAAAGTATGTCGCAGCAGCCAGTTCTATCAACAGGTGCATGCAGTTACAATACCAGATGTTACTGTGCTGAGCGTGGACAAAATCACTACTGAACATACTCCAGAACAAATAAAGTGCACTGTAAACGTCTCCACCATACCCTCAGGCAAATCACACTCTATTCAGCTAATGTTGGACACTGACTCAGCAGTATCTATACTACCTGATTCCATCTATTTGCATTACTTTAAAGATGTGCCTCTTACTGAACCCAAACTTCACTTGGTGTGCTATTTGAAAAATCATATTCCAGTAGATAGCTGCCTGCCAGCAATAGTTACTTTTGGTGATTGCTGTGTAACTGCAGAGTTCTACACTGTCCACAAAGGGACTCCTATCCTTGGCAGAGATTTATTGGCTGCTTTAAACTCTCAGGGTAGTTAATGGACAAATTGATCTTCCTCAGCAAAGCACTCTTTTGCGGTACACAGACCAGTTTCAGCTGGGACCCAACACCAAGTTGAGGAGAAACTCGGCTGTGCTTATGGGTTTCTGCATAAAGTTAAAATGTGGAATAATGTGATGCCTGTACGTCAGAAGTTACGGTGCTTACCATTTGCAGTCAGGGAAGCTGTTTCAGAGGAACTTAGAAAACTTGTTCAAAAGGACATTACTGAAGAGATTGACTCCTCGGAATGGGTTTCACTTATAGCAGTGACGCAGAAGAAGGGTGGAGGCATTCGCCTTTATGTGGACTTAAGGGAGCCAAATAAAGCTACTGTGATTGACAGCCATCCTCTTCCTCACATAGAAGAAGTATTTGCAGAACTCCTTGGAGCAAAGATGTTTTCTACTTTTGATTTGCAGACTGCATACTACCAGATTATGTTGCATGAAGATAGCAGAGACCTCACAGCATTTATTACACATGAGGGACTATTCCGTTTTAAATGTATTCCATACCGTCTCGCATCTGCCCCAAGTGCCTTCTAAAAAATGATGTAATTGATTCTGAAGAATCAACATGGAGTTCAGTGCTATCTGGATGATATTATCGTGTTTGGAAATACTTCTGAGGAGCATGACAATAACCTGCAGTCTGTACTAAACTGCATCAGCAAAGCAGGCCTCAAGCTCAATAGGTCCAAATGCAAATTTAGACAAACTGAACTCTCCTTTCTGGGGCATACAATTTCACAGGCTGGACTAAAACCTGATCCAGCTCATATCCTGGCAATTTCAAATGCTCCTCCTCCAACAGATTTGCAAACCTTACGTTCCTTTTGGGTCTTACCTCCTGGTATGCAAAATTCATTCCCAATTATGCTTCTGTCATTGAACCATTACGAGAATTACTACAGAGAAGTTCAACCTTAGTGTGGACAACTGATGCACAAGCAAAATGGTGAAAGACTTGATTGTACATAGTCCTATTCACTCCTATTCACTCCTATTCATAGAACTATTCACTCCTGCATTGCCCACAATTGTAACTACTGATGCTTCTGATTATGGACTTGGGGCTGTCCTCACACAACTTCATGAGGACAACACAGAGAGGACTGTTGCATTTGCTTCAAGGACACTAAGTAATGCTGAGAGAAAATATTCTACAGACGAAAAAGAAGCACTTGCTTGTGTCTGGGCTACTGAAAAATGGAGAACGTACCTGTGGGGCCGCATGTTCAAGTTGTGCACAGACTACAGTCCTTTGATGATGTTGCTCACCACGAAAGGACTAGGAAGAATATCGTATTGCTAGATGGTCTGCAAGACTACTCTTTCAATTATGAACTGGAATATAAGCCTGGAAACCAAAATGTGGTAGCTAATTGCCTTTCTCGCCTGCCTTTGCCTTCACCAGATGGTCCACCAGAGGATGAGGACGTAGTAGTTGCAGTTATTACAAGCACTCTTACTACAGTTACAAAAGAACAATTTCAAGCTGCTTGTTCAGCATGTCCAATTCAACAAAAACTATGGGAATTTCTGACAAAGAGATGGCCCAGTAACCCTAAAAACCTTGACCCAGTTTTGCTGTCTTATTTTAGAGTTCGGGATGAACTTTCCTTGCTTGATGGCTGTGTGCTACGACGTACACACCGGCTACTTGTGCCAGAAGAATTACAGTCAAAACTCATACACCTGGCACACGATACTCATCAAAGAATTGTCAGAACCAAACAACGACTATGGGATCTGTATTGGTGGCCAGGGATGGACTCTCAAACTGAAGCACTCATAAAATCCTGTGTCACTTGCCAAATGCATGATAAGACAGCAGTGACATGTACCCCTCCATTACAGCCTGTTCCTCTTCCTGAATCTGCATGGGAAAAAGTGGCAATTGACATTGTAGGACCCTTTGATACTGCTCCAATTGACTGTCGTTATGCTATCACCTTAATAGACTATTTCAGTAAATGGCCTGAGGAAGTGTTTACATTGCAAATCTCTTCTGCTACAGTAATTAAGTTCCTCTCTTCAGTTTTTAGCAGGGAAGGTAACCCCAAAGAACTGGTTTCAGATAATGGTAGTCAATTTACTTCCCTGGAGTTTGAAAATTTTCTAGCAGAGAGGAACATTTTACACAGAAGGTCATCCCTATACTACTCTCAAGCCAATGGGGAAATCGAACGGTTTAACAGAAGTTTGAAAGAGAGTTTGCAAATGGCTGAACTGGAAGGGTGATTGTGGATAACCTTCACTACTGATTTCTTGCAAGCATACCGGGCTACACAACATGCCAGAACTCAAAGATTACCTGCAGAATTACTGCATGGGAAACAGATGAATACTAAACTGAACATTGCTGGATTGTTAAAGGCACAACCTGATGCCCCAACTCAGGATAATGTGAAAAAAACAGTTGAACAGCACCAAGCAAATTATAAGGCTTTCACAGACAAGCAGCGGGGTGCTAAGGAACCCTTTGAGTGTGGTTTCTTTGTTAGAATATGAAAACCTGGAATTTTACACAAAGGGGACCATAAATTCACAGCTCCTCTTAAAATTACAGAGAAGAAGGGACCTTACACCTATCAACTTTCTGATGGGTGGGTATGGAATGCTTCTTATCTTGCATCTGCCTATGCACCAAGAGGAGATTATGCCAACACCCAGTCTGCATTGGATGATTTCACCATAGTATCAACGCAACAAGACATTGCACTGGAACCGGGGCTTGAGAGATGGCCTGTCAGACCCAGAAGACCACCGGTCTGGACTAGAGACTGTTATGTAGTGTCTACAGTGTTTTCAGTGTAATATTTCTGCCAACAGTATAATGTCTTGTTTCATATTTGTTCCTGTTGTTAGAACAACAATGTTTATTGCAATTGGGAGAGTTTCTTAAGAGAGGAGGGAATGTGGTGTTTAGATGCTGCTTGTAATTATTAGAACTGGGAGCACTGGCTGTTGGGAGTCTGAAAGGACAGGAAACAGGAAGGATGGGGGGAAGCTGAGGAGGCAGAGTGAGAACTACCAAGGGTGCAGCAGCAACTTGGTAAAGAGGTTTCCGCTGTAAAAATAAAGTCCTGTTGAAGTTTGTTAGTACCTTCCCTGGTTGCTACAACAATCCCTAAATCACCATGACTCCCCTGATGTTATACCTATTTGCACCAGCCAAGGACCCAGCCCATATGGCCTGATTCTTCAGAGCTGCTGACTACCCCTCTCTTTGTTTGAAGTGGATGGGAGCTACAGATGACCAGCTCCTTTGAAAATCAGTCCAGAAGAATAAAATGTATTAACAAGCCTGGAAGAACGTATCAGTCCTTGCCTCACTAGAGTTTAGTTCAGTCTCCATATCTATTCCAGGAAGGGTGTCACCTAGGACGGGACTGACTGCCCCAAACCACATACGCCACTAAACAGCAATCACATATTAGCAGATAGTCATTTTAAAATGTTGGTTTAAAGGTGCAACGAGTTGAAGAAAGCTGGCTGATATCATATCTTGTCCAAAAGCTCTACTCTGGACAATACAAGTGAAAATCAAGGACCAGGGCCATATAGAAAGGATAGACACGAAGTGTCATTTGCAAAAGTTGACTTGACAACAAATGCAATATAGTGCCGGTAAATGTTGAATACTGGGCCGGAGCATAGCCTGGAGAGGAGAAAACAATACAGTATGTGCTAAACAATCAAAACAGACTGAGGCATGCTATCCACAGAAGATATTTTCAAATTTGCATAGATTAGAATGTACAGCGTGCTGCACCAGCACCATTAGACATGGCATACAGAATAGAGGTTTTAGTGCGATCTAAGGTACTGTGGTGATCTCATTTACAATAACCAGTAATATATTAGGAACAATATAATGTCATTGCTCTTGAGATTTGTGGTATAGAACCAATGCTGTAATAGCTTTGATCTTAGTCAAGTGGCCCCTAGAACTCCAAATGTCAGGAAAACAACATTGCAGGCCTTTCGCTCTAGAACCTGACCTTTTATGCTGGTTTTCCTATGCTGCCCACTGTGTATCATCCTGGCACTCTCACACATGCCAAGAGTGCAGAATAGAAAGTCTAGGGGCCTATTTTTCCACTTGTGCACAAATTAATTCACAGAGTTGCATTTCTACCATTAGGGCTTCAGTCTCGGCAGCTCTGCATTATTCCCACCTGCATCTGACCAGGAAGCTGTGACCTTTTCTCTTGGGTAAGGACTTAGAGTAGTCATTTACACCTGTGTACTGTGGCTATGAAATGCTACCGGATCAGACCGTTAGCATTTTGCACTCAGATTGTACTCATTTTTATCAGGCATAAATAACCACACAAGGTAAAGGCACTCAGGACGCTTTCTCCATAGGCCATAAACTCATCTCTATGAATTAATTTGCGAGGCTTGCCAGGAATGTTTACAGCACCATGCTAGCACCCTGGAGAGCAAATAAATCCACACTGTGATGTCATAATATTAAAGCAAGTTACACTCAAGACAGTGGAAAAAAGGTTAAGTAATACTGCCTTTGGGAGTGAGATGGTAGTTACAGGGGTGCTATTTAAAATCTCATCAGTTGTCTAAAATAACTAAGGTTTGGAGTTAGCTAATCTCAGTATTTACAGTATTCTAGGTGAAGCACAAAAGAATATTGCAGATACTCAGATAGCCGTATCTGTTTATCTTAGGAAGATCCGGTAAGTTTTTCAATAAAACCATTGAGTCCTTGGCCTCTGAAATATGCCAATGTTAATTATTGTCAGTAATCGTGGTGGTTCTGGGAACGTGGCTGCCTGTGTCTTGGGGCTGGATTGACACCACCAGTTCACACTGTCAAACGGCTATGAGACGGTAATAGCTTTTGGTGGCTACTGAGTATGGTTGTATTGGAATGAACCCCTTGTCCCATAGCCTGGAACCAGCAAAGCTGATACCTGTTTTTCAGCCTTAATTTAGTGAGTTAGTTTAACCTCCATCCCCACTCAAAGTGCGATGTGCAAACCCAAGCCCCTGGTGAAAAGGCTGTTTGACTTTCCCTTTGCCTAGCCATTGTGACTTACTGTCCTGCGTTTGCACCTTTACAAGAGTGACATTTAACATTTTGTGCTTTGCAGTTTCTAAATCCCTGAAAAAGATGCTGTACTTTGACAGAATTAGTCAAAGCATTAACTGGTTGAACTTCTAATTCCCTGAAATCTTTTGCATGGGCTATTTTAAACCCTATTTACCAGATTATTTGGCCAGTCTGGAGAAACAGTGCATTTCCATTCTAATGGCCCTGATCCTGTCAACTCAGACTCTCATGAACAGTCGCTGTTCACATGAACAGTCCCATTGAGTGCTCATATCAGAAGTAAGGATGCCCCACAAGAACACAGCTTGGCAGGATCTAATGTATTCCAATTACACAATCTAGAAATATAAAACAAAATTATTGTAACAGTTCTTCAACTCAGCGACTGAATTCACACAGTACCTAGCTTTGGTTTGACATTGAGAAACACTGAGTTGCTGTCTATAGTAAATTTATATTGTGATTGTGAGTTTAATTTTGGGTGCCAAAAATATCTTCAGTAATATTAAAGCAGTAAAATTAACTTGCAAATACAGAGTTCCTTCAGTGACAAAACAGAATAATATTAGTGCATTGTTCCTTTATTAATCCATAGTTCAGTGCACTTTAACTCCCCCTGCTAATTTTTAAAACAGTTAATGAGGGAAAACATATTGCTTTGGTTTTTGCTTTAAGGATTGGATCTATTTCGTGTCTCCGTGATGTCCTGTAAGATTATTGAACGGTTAATCAGAGCAGGAGCTAAGCATTTCAGCTCCAGATGTTTGCAGCAGAAAATGCTAGAGGGTCATCAAAAGTACTCAGCCTAGATAAATGATCCTTAAAGTGATTCTCTTTGATTGTTGAGAAAACAGTTCTCATTTGTCAGAGTTTATTTTGCGTTTATAGCCATCATTCCTTACACCCTGGAGGTGGTGAAGAGCTGCACTGCACCCCGCAATCTGCTCCACAGATAACATGTAATTTAATAGACACAACAAGAAATGTTCTTATACATCTGAATATGAGGGCCAGAACTTCAAGTGGTGTAAATCAGCATAGTTTCATTGACTAAAGAGGAGCTATGTTGATGTACTGCAATGGAGGACCTACCCCTGGGTATATGCACAACCCTAAGCATAATGATGTAGTTTTATATCCCTTTTTTTTACCATTTTTATCCATTCTTTTTTACCTCATCATAGTGCTTTCATCTCTCCTGTGGCTTTGGTGTAATTTCCAGAAGTACAAACTGTAGAAGGTATGACCCTGATTAGTTCACAACTCCCACTGGATGTTCACTTGAACATTTGCTGCCGCTTTCCAGATATAACTCTTGCTGGAGGTGAAAGTTTCAGCATATTAGTAGGTTACTGACAAGGAAATGATGATACAGGGTAATTCAATACTTGCTCATTTCTAATCTTTGAGGAAGCTAAGGTTCAGATATGTGACATTATTCCCCAACATTACAATGTTAAGGTCCGCTAGAACAGGACCTCTGTCACCCAACCATCCCCCCAAAGAATTCCACATTGGCTGCTGAAAAAAATTGAAATGAGAACTGATTTTTTGCAATACTTTTCACATTTTTATGGGTTTGCCCTATCTTTTTGTTGACCACTCACTCCATGTTCCCACTGACCACAATAGTTTTGAATAGATCAAAGGAACAAAGTAGCATGGGGTGAAAACCATAAATATTGGACCAATTAGTTTGTAGGTTTTATCAGGCATGTAATTACATATTATTTAACACTATTTAACACTCCAAATTAATTTTTTGTGAGAATTTGGATGATGGGTTCCCTGATAAGGCATTTGTGAAACTTAAAGTCCTTTAGCAGATCAACTTGCTCCAAGAAAAATGACGGGCTTAGCTTGATTTAAAAATGGTGGTTAGGATGCTAGGTAAAGAACTATACTTTACTGTGAGGATTTTACTCAATGATGTACATATAGTACTGTGTCAGTATCCATGTGATATTGACAGAACAATTGTTAGGATTCTTCAGAGTATTTATCAGACGACTTCCAAAACTTACAGTTGTCCCCTGTCAAGGTTCCTTCCCCACTCTGAACTCTAGGGTACAGATGTGGGGACCTGCATGAAAGACCCTCCCTAAGCTTATTCTTACCAGCTTAGGTTAAAAAGTTCCTCAAGGTACAAACTTTGCCTTGTCCTTGAACCGTATGTTGCCACCACCAAGCATTTTAAACAAAGAACAGGGAAAGAGCCCACTTGGAGACGTCTTCCCCCAAAATATTCCCCCAAGCCCTACACCCCCTTTCCTGGGGAAGGCTTGATAAGAATCCTCACCAAATTGTACAGGTGAACACAGACCCAAACCCTTGCATCTTAAGAACAATGACAAATCAATCAGGTTCTTAAAAGAAGAATTTTAATAAAAGAAAAGGTAAAAGAATCACCTCTGTAAAATCAGGATGGTAAATACCTTACTGGGTAATCAGATTCAAAACATAGAGAATCCTGCTAGGCAAAACCTTAAGTTACAAAAAGACACAAAAGCAGGAATATACATTCCATTCAGCACAGCTTATTTTACCAGCCATTAAACAAAAGGAAATCTGACACATTTCTAACTAGATTACTTACTAACTTTACAGGAGTTGTAAGGCTGCATTCCTGATCTGTTCCCGGCAAAAGCATCACACAGACAGACTAAACCCTTTGTTTCCCCTATCCAGATTTGAAAGAATCTTGTCCCCTCATTGGCCATTTGGGGTCAGGTGCCAATGGGTTTACCTTAGCTTCTTAACCCTTTACAGGTGAAAGGGTTTTGCCTCTGCCCAGGATGGATTTTATAGCACTGTATACAGAAAGGTGGTTACCCTTCCCTTTATATTTATGACATCCCCATTTGGCTATCAACAGTTGCCACAAAGAGATCTCCTTTGTACTTTACAATTGGAAATAACTGTGGTACCTCAGATATGAATACTTGGCAACTGTTGGTTTTCAATGGAAACCATTTTAGGTGTTCTGTCCCTCACAGCAAGGATGTCTATTTTGCATTATGTTCGCACTCCTCTGATTTTGTTTGGCATGGCCATCTTGTTTTTCATAAATTCTGGAAATTGATTCAAAATCACTTTAGCGATAATATTACAGCATTGGATGGCTTAGATTTCTTGTTGTTGAGATCATAGAATCATAGAATATCAGGGTTGGAAGGGACCCCTGAAGGTCATCTAGTCCAACCCCCTGCTCGAAGCAGGACCAATTCCCAGTTAAATCATCCCAGCCAGGGCTTTGTCAAGCCTGACCTTAAAAACTTCCAAGGAAGGAGATTCCACCACCTCCCTAGGCAACGCATTCCAGTGTTTCACCACCCTCTTAGTGAAAAAGTTTTTCCTAATATCCAATCTAAACCTCCCCCACTGCAACTTGAGGCCATTACTCCTCGTTCTGTCATCTGCTACCATTGAGAACAGTCTAGAGCCATCCTCTTTGGAACCCCCTTTCAGGTAGTTGAAAGCAGCTATCAAATCCCCCCTCATTCTTCTCTTCTGCAGGCTAAACAATCCCAGCTCCCTCAGCCTCTCCTCATAAGTCATGTGTTCTAGACCCCTAATCATTTTTGTTGCCCTTCGCTGGACTCTCTCCAATTTATCCACATCCTTCTTGTAGTGTGGGGCCCAAAACTGGACACAGTACTCCAGATGAGGCCTCACCAATGTCGAATAGAGGGGGACGATCACGTCCCTCGATCTGCTCGCTATGCCCCTACGTATACATCCCAAAATGCCATTGGCCTTCTTGGCAACAAGGGCACACTGCTGACTCATATCCAGCTTCTCGTCCACTGTCACCCCTAGGTCCTTTTCCGCAGAACTGCTGCCTAGCCATTCGGTCCCTAGTCTGTAGCGGTGCATTGGATTCTTCCGTCCTAAGTGCAGGACCCTGCACTTATCCTTATTGAACCTCATCAGATTTCTTTTGGCCCAATCCTCCAATTTGTCTAGGTCCTTCTGTATCCTATCCCTCCCCTCCAGCGTATCTACCACTCCTCCCAGTTTAGTATCGTCCGCAAATTTGCTGAGAGTGCAATCCACACCATCCTCCAGATCATTTATGAAGATATTGAACAAAACCGGCCCCAGGACCGACCCCTGGGGCACTCCACTTGACGCCGGCTGCCAACTAGACATGGAGCCATTGATCACTACCCGTTGAGCCCGACAATCTAGCCAGCTTTCTACCCACCCTATAGTGCATTCATCCAGCCCATACTTCCTTAACTTGCTGACAAGAATACTGTGGGAGACCGTGTCAAAAGCTTTGCTAAAGTCAAGAAACAATACATCCACTGCTTTCCCTTAATAATAAGATAATCCTTAATAAAGTACCATCTATTAGTGATGGCATTTCATTAACAGATATTAAAAACATAGTGACTGCCTGTTAGTTCAGTGGAATTTGCAAATATTCTTAGGTACCCTGAGTGTTCCTGCTGTCACGTAGGCATTTGGATACTCACATAACTCTAATTTTATATTCATTTTCTACTAACATTGGAGATAATTTCATATAAATACCTAGCACGTGCTTTGAAATGAAATTGTATTTCCTATCATGTTTACAAATTCTTCACTATTAAAAACCTGTTTATGGCTCCTCCGCCTTTGAGTTTTTCTCTTTAATTATGGATGAAAATTAGCTTGTGAGAGGAAGCAGTAATTTAAGAACATCTTAGGTCCCTGAGAGAGGAGGTAGCAATTAGTGAGATGTGGTTATTAAGCTCTCGGAGCGCCTGTATTTGCAAAGATTTCATTTGCTGAAGTTCGGTGAATTGTAAATTATTTAAAAACTACAGAAAGCGCCATTAAGAATACAATTTGAATTAAAAAAAAAAAAGTAGGTGATATGTTTTTCATTCAGTTTTTGTGTTTGAATTGTGGTGCATATTTTAACCCTCATTAAAATTGAAAGACATAATAAGTCGCACAGGAACAGAGTAAGCCATGGCTGTGGTTCAGGGTGGCGTGGCATTGTTCATTACCTGTAAGAAAAAGAAAAATAGCACCAAGGCAGAAATACCACTTCATTTGATAGACAGCAATGTGAGAGTTGTGAACCCTGGGAGACGGGTGGATTTTGCCCCAGAAGGGTTTGTGTAACCATTTACATCTCTTTTGAACTATGCAGGTTTGCAGCTCTGGAGTGCAGGGTTGAGCATACCCAAATCTCAACTGAAACTGATGAATGTCATGCCTCAACCATGGGAAGCTGCAAATATTAAGTAATTGCATTTAGAGATGTGCCACTTTATTAATCTATAGTTATGTGCATCTGATCCTTGGTCCTCAGGGCTGCTGTTAGCTTGGCAAGCTACAACAACGCCAAAGGGGTCAGTCAGACACCTGGAGACCCTCAGAGTGCAGCTCCCACCATACTATCTTCTCACTGGCAAAAGCTCCTATATAGCAAGCTTTAAGTTTGCTTTGTATTACCAGAGCTCTGCAAAGCCGACTTAACAGTGCTGAGGATCTTGGCCCATGGTCTATTGAGAGGACATGGGGAGGGGTAGGAATGGTACTGGAGTATTGTGTTACAGAGTTGGAGCCATAGGGTGCTCCCAAAAATTCAGATATTTTGTTTATCTCTGCACCTTTTGATGTTCACCCATTGCTGATTAACATCAGGATTTCAGTCTGTCTTTCACCTGAAATAGAATGTTGGGTTTCTATTTCACAGACTCAAAGGCCAGAAGGAACCAGTTTCATCTTCTCATCCCACTCTCTGCATAACACAGGCCATAGAATTTCACCTAGTAATTCTTGCATTTAACCCAATAACTTGTCATTGAGCTAAAGGATATTTTTTAGAAAGACATAATCTTGACTCGAAGACTCCAAGTGATGGAGAATCTACCGCATCCTTTGATAAAATTGTTCAATGGTTAATTATCCTTACTGTTAAAAATTTGAGTCTTATTTTAAGTTTGAATTTTTCTGACCAGCCACTGGCTCTTCATATGCCTTTGCCTGCTAGATTAAAGAGCTCTCTGTTATAAGATGTCTTCTCTCTGTGTGGGTACTCATACAGAAAACATATCACTTCTTAAACTTCTCTTTGACAAGCAAAATAGACTGAGCTCTTTACCAGTGGCCATCTCATTTTGCATGAAATATGGAGATTGTAAGGTATGTTTTACAACTCAGAATCTCAGTTATTATTTTGGGGCTAGGTTATTCCTAGGTTATACCTTTTCTAGGGAAAAAAGTGCCATAATTTATGTTTAAAAATGTGTTGTTCTTTAACTTTTGGGCTTTTCATTAGACCTCTGTTGTTGGTGTGAGATGCTTTTTTGGTTTCTTATGTTTTCACAGTAGGTCCTCCTTTGTCATGCTTGCTGTTTTCCTGCTTTCTAAAAATAGAACTTAAATATGTAGATTTGAAGAGTCTAGTGTTTGAACAATTAATTGGAAAGTATGTCATAACAGTGAGTTTGTCCAAGTCCACTCACTGTCCTCCTAGAATGCTGAGAGAATGGGAGTCTAAAATCAGCAATGGCGCAAACCTTGCCAAAAGGAGCAAGGGTGATTGGGATGGGGGCAGGCTATGGTCTGACTTCCCTCTCTCTGCACTGGCCACCTGAACTGGGTCAGCACAATGTAGAGTGCACACACTGCCTACTGCACAAGGGTGAAGTAGGAGCTGCTTCCTTCCAGTGTCTTTGTGTGTAGCTGTTGGTAGACAGTTCTCATTCACTCCCTCTTTCATCACATTGACGGTTGTTTAGAGCCATCACACAGTTAGTAATCAAAGGACAGGGCAGCCCATAGGAGGAGATGAGCTGAAAAGGCATTGGCAGTTCTTCCCCTGATGAATCCAGGGTTGTGACGTAGGATGAAGCAGGGATGAACTAGGGGAAAGCCACTCTGAGGCATCTCCCACCCTGAATTCATATGTATCACCAGAAGGCATTTAGATACCATAGCCACTCATGAAAGGACAGAGTGCTCAACCCTGTATCTCTGTGATAGCCTCTTGAGTCCATGACTCCTGACCTTGACATAAGGGTCAAACTCCACACCCTTCTGAGTGTGTAGCTCATCAGTAAATGTGTAGCTCATGGAGATTTTCCCAGAGTTTCTAGCTGTCTCCATGCATTTTTTTGCATGGAGGGTATGACATGATCATCTGCTTTTTAAAATAAGAACATAAGAACGGCCATACTGGGTCAGACCAAAGGTCAGTCTAGCCCAATATCCTGTCTTCCGACAGTGGCCAATGCCAGATGCCCCAGAGGGCATGAACAGAACAGGTAATCATCAAGTGATCCATCCCCTGTCGCCCTTCCCAGCTTCTGGCAAACAGAGTCTAGGGACATCATCCCTGGCCATCCTGGCTAATAGCTATTGATGGACCTATCCTCCATGAACTTATCTAATTCTTTTTTTGAAAACTGTTATAGTCTTGGACTTCACAACATTCTCTGGCAAGGAGTTTCACAGGTCGACTGTGTGTTGTATGAAAAATAATTCCTTTTGTTTGTTTTAAACCTGCTGCATATTAATTTCCTTTAGTGACCCCTCATTCTTGTGTTATGAGAGGGAGTAAATAACACTTCCTTATTTATTTTCTCCACACCAGTCATGCTTTTATAGACCTCTATCATATCTCCCCTTAGTTGTCTCTTTTCCAAGCTGAAAAGTCCCAGTCTTATTAATCTCTCCTCACACAGAAGCCGTTCCATGCCCCTAATAATTTTTGTTGCCCTTTTTTGAACCTTTTCCAATTCCAGTATATCTTTTTTGATATGGGGTGACCACATCTGCATGAAGTATTCAAGATGTGGGCATACCATGGATTTATCTAGAGGGAATATGATATTTTCTGTCTTATTATCTATCTCTTTCTTAAATATCAGGGGGTAGCCATGTTAGTCTGTATCCACAAAAACAACAAGGAGTCCAGTGGCACGTTAATGATTCCCAACATTCTTTTCATTGTTTTGACTGCCACTGTACATTGTGTGAATATTTTCAGAGAACTATCCATAATGACACCAAGATCCTTCTTGAATGGTAATAGCTAATTTAGACCCCATCATTTTATATGTATAGTTGGGATTATGTTTTCCAATCTGCATTACTTTGCATTTATCAACATTGAATTTCATGTGCCATTTTGTTGCCCAGTCACCCAGTTTTGTGAGATCCCTTTTTAACTCTTTGCAGTCTGCCTGTGACTAACTATCTTGAGTAGTTTTGTATCATCTGCAAATTTTGCCACGTCACTGTTTACCCCTTTTTCCAAATCATTTATGAATATGTTGAATAGGACTGGTCCCAGTACCAGAGCCCTGGGGGATACCACTATTTATCTCTCTCCATTCTGAAAACTGACCACTTATTTCTACCCTTTGTTTCCTATCTTTTAACCAGTTACTGATCCAGGAGAGGACCTTCCCTCTTATCCCATGAGTGCTTACTTTGCTTAAGAGCCTTTGGTGAGGGACCTTGTCAAAGGCTTTCTGAAAATCTAAGTACACTATGTCCACTCGATCCCCCTTGTCCACATGCTTGTTGACCACATCAAAGAATTCTAGTAGATTGGTGAGGCATGATTTCCCTTTAAGAAAACCATGTTGACTTTTCTCCAACAAATTATGTTCATCTATGTGTCTGACAATTTTGTTCTTTACAATAGTTTCAACCAGTTTGCCCGGTACTGAAGTCAGGTTTACTGGCCTGTAATTGCTGGGATCACCCTTTTCAAAAATTGGCATCATATTAGCTATGCTCCAGTCATTTGGTACAGAAGCTGATTTAAATGATAGGTTACAAACTACAGTTAGTAGTTCTGCAATTTCACATTTGAATTCCTTCAGAACTCTTGGGTGAATACCATCTGGTCCTGGTAACTTATTACTGTTTAGTTTATCAATTTGTTCCCAAACCTCATCTAATGACACTTCAACCTGGGACAGTTTCTCAGATTTGTCACATAAAAAGAACGGCTCAGGTTTCGGAATCTCCCTTACATCCTCAGCCATGAGGACAGATGAAAAGAATTCATTTAGTTTCTCTGCAATGGCCTTATCATCCTTGAGTGCTCCTTTAGCATCTCGATCATCCAGTGGCCCAGCTGGTTGTTTAGCAGGCTTCCTGCTTCTGATGTACTTAAAAAGTTTTTGGCTATTACTTTTTGAGTTTTTGGCTAGCTGTTCTTCAAATTCTTTTTTGGCCTTCCTAATTATATTTTTACACTTAATTTGCCAGAGTTTATGCTCCTTTCTATTTTCCTTACTAGGATTTAACTTCCACCTTTTAAAGAATGGTTTTTTGTCTCTCACTGCTTCTTTTACTTTGTCGTTTAGCCCCGGTGGCACTTTTTTGGTTCTCTTACTATGGTTTCTAATTTGGAGTATACATTTAAGTTGAGCCTCTATTATGGTGTCTTTAAAAAGTTTCCATGCAGCTTGCAAGGATTTCATTGTTGGCACAGTGCCTTTTAATTTCTGTTTAACTAACTTCCTCATTTTTGTATAGTCCCCCTTTCTGAAATTAAATGTTAAAGTGTTGGGCTGCTATGGTGTCCCCCTCCCCGCCCCCAGCGATGTTAAATTTAATTATATTATGGTCACTATTACCAAGTAGTCCAGCTATAATCACTTCTTGGACCAGATCCTATGCTCCACTTAGGCCTAAGCAAAAATTGCTTCTCCTCTTGTGGGTTCCAGGACTAGCTGCTCTGAGAAGCAGTCATTTAAGGTGTCCAGAAACTTTATCTCTGCATCCCATTCTGAAGTGACATGTACCCACTCAATAAAGGGATAGTTAAAATCCCCCATTATTATTGAGTTTTTTATTTTTACAGCCTCTCTAATATCCCTGAGGATTTCATAGTCACTATCACTATCCTGGTCTGGTGGTCAGTAATATATCCCTACTGCTATATTCTTATTAGAGCATGGAATTACTATCCATAGAGAATCTATGGTACAGTTTGGTTCATTTAAGATTTTTACTTTATTTGATTCTACGCTTTCTTTCACATATAGTGCCACTCAGAGGTGAAAGTAAGCCGGTCCAGTCCGGCGTACCAGCAAGAGCCAGTACGCTGGACCAGACCAGACCAGCTTCCCCAGGCTGGTGCTTTAAAGGGCCCGGGGCTCCAGCCACTGCGGTGAGCCCCGGGTCCTTTAAAGCGCCCCCTGAACCCTGCTGCCAGAACTCCTGGGATAGTGGCGACAGGGCTCCGACGGTGATTTAAAGGGCCCGGAGCTCTGCTGCGGTAGTGGCTGCTGGAGCCCGGGGCCCTTTAAATTGCCCCTGAGCCCCGGGGCTCCCAGCTGCCTGTGCAGCTGGTAGCTCCAGGGGTGATTTAAAGGTCCAGGGGCTCCCAGCCGCAGCCGGAGCCCTGAGGCCTTTAAATCTGATTTAAAGGGCCCAGGTATTTAAAGGCCCCACCTGCTCAGGACTCTGGATTACCGGTAAATCCTTTAAATTACTTTCACCCCTGGTGCCACTCCCCCACGAGCATGACCTGTTCTGCCCTTCCAATATATTTTGTACTCTGGTATTACTGTGTCCCATTGATTATCCTCATTCCACCAAGTTTCTGTGAAGCCTATTATATCAATATCCTCATTTAATATGAGGCATTCTAGTTCACCCACCTTATTATTTAGACTTCTAGCATTTGTATATAAGCACTTTAAAAACTTGTCACTTTTGAGCTGTCTGCCATTACACGATGTAATTGAATGGACCTCTTTTTCATTTGACTGTTTCTCAATCAGATCCTACCCATATTTTATCGTCTTCTATCCTCTCCTCCTTACTAGGACATAGAGAATCTCCCTTAATAGATCCTCCCTTAAGAGAGGTCTCTGACTGAACCACGTGCTCCTCTGCACCTTTCAGCTTTCCCCCAGCCCTTGATTTAAAAACTGCTCTACGACCTTTTTAATTTTAAGTGCCAACAATCTGGTTCCATTCTGGTTTAGGTGGAGCCCATCCTCCTGTATAGGCTCCCCCTGCCCCCAAAATTTCCTGAGTTCCTAATAAATCTAAACCCCTACCTGTCTAACTGGCCCTGCACATGGAACTGGGTGCATTTCAGAGAATGCTACCATGGAGATCCTGGACTTCAATCTCTTACCTAGCAGCCTAAATCTGGCCTCCAGGACCTCTCTCCTATCCTTCCCTTTGTCACTGGTACCTACATACACCATTACCACTGGCTCCTCCCCTTCATGACACAAAAGTCTATCTAGATGTCTTGAGAGATCCGCAACCTTTGCACCAGGCAGGCAAGTCACCATGAGGTTCTCCCAGTCATCGCAAACCCAGCTATCTATGTTTCTAATGATCGAATTCCCCATAACTATTACCTGTCTCTTCCTAATAAGTCCCCCTCCCCCCGAGAGGTATCCTCAGTGTGAGAGGATACCATAACAGCATCTGGAAGGAGGGTCCCAACTCTGGATCGTTTCCCTCTGCTCCAGGTTGATGCTCTCCTTCCCTGAGACTTTCATCCTCCTGAACAGCACAGAGGCCTGAACAGCACAGAGGTGGGACTGTTCTACTGTGTCCCAGAAAGTCTCATCTATGTACCTCTCTGTCTCCCTTATCTCCTCCAGTTCAGCCACTCTGGTCTCCAAAGCCCATACACGGTCTCTGAGGGCCAGGAGCTCCCTGCACCGAATGCACACATACGCCACCTGCCCATAGGGCAGGTAATCATACATGCTGCATCGGGCGCAATAAACTGGATAGCCCCCACCCTCTTCCTGGACTTCTGCCTGCATTTTCTATTTACTCTTGCAGCTCGTTCTTTTGTTGATGTTTTGTTGTTATCAGAGGGTAATTTTGGCTTTAAGTTGAAAGAATATTAAGTGTATCTAGCCTCCGGTCATGCTCACTCTGTAAACTCCCTCGCAAAACTCCCGTTAGCCGCTCCTGTTTACTAGCTCCTCTGGTCGCTTAGGAGCAGGCTTTTTAAAGCCCTCGTCTTCCTGAATAGCCCTGCCCCTGGTTAAGGGTTGACGGGTGCTAAAGGGCTTAAGGATCAAAGCCTTGTTAAGAAGGATCTCAGCCTTGCATGGCAGGCCGCTAGGCTCAGCACACAATCCCCCAAACAAACAGACCACACGGTATATTTCAGTCAAGCAGGAAGCACACCACAAACACAGACAACAAACTTACCCAAAGGATCATGTAATCGCTTCTCCTTCAACTGGAGAACCCCCTCGCAAAACTCCCCTGTTAGCCTCTCCTGTTCGCTAGCAAATATGCAGTGATTTACTCTTTTGAAAAATATGATTGTCCCTAGAAGCACTCACTTCTTTGGATTATATGTATCCTTCCCTAATCTGTTCATGTTCTCTTGTAGCAGCCATCAACATATGTCAATTTTGGGAAAATATATAAATCATTGGAGCCATTTGGCTTGTTTTTATATTTTAATTGTAAACTCAGTTTCCGTTTGTTCTGATTCACTGCAGATTACAAATTGTTTGACTATAAAATGACTCAGTACCTCTACTAATTTGAATCCGCTTATTGCTTTTGACATATGCTTGCAACTCTGCGCTGAGAATTTTTCTTTTAAGCCTTTTAGGCATAGTGGATTTGGTGGAGAATTAAATTGAGTTATCCAATTGAGATTGAAGCTTGTTGGCTTAAAATGACAAATTTTCTTCCATTCCTTTGTTTCCATTTTTGATATATTAGTCTTGACACATTCCAGGCATTAGTCTTATACTGCCTGAAGAGGAGGTTGCTGTGACAGACAGTTGTGGACTAATCAAATCAGAATTATTATACATGATCTCTATTTTATTTGGGCAAAGTTATCTGAAATCATCATATAAAAACAACTTTTCATATTGTGATTCTTTTACATATTCTTTACAACATTCAGATGGCAGAAGCCAACTTTGTCTGCCATCCTCTATATATCTGTCTAGGAAGTTTCATGGTTCCTGTCATGCTATAGAGCAGTGGTTCTCAACCTGCGGTCCACAGGCCACTTGTGGCCCAATCAGCACACAGCTGGCACATGTGCCAGTCCAGTGTTAGAATCATAGAATATCAGGGTGGGAAGGGACCTCAGGAAGTCATCTAGTCCAACCCCCTGCTCAAAGAAGGACCAATCCCCAATTTTTGCCCCGGATCCCTGAATGGCCCCCTCAAGGATTGAACTCACAACCCTGAATTTAGCAGGCCAATGCTCAAACCACTGAGCTATCCCTCCCCCCAAACATCATATCACTGCATTGGCTGTGAATCGAACCCAGGTCAACTGCTTGGAAGGCTGCTATGCTCACCACTATACCACCAATGCATGTTGGGGAGGTCTGGATACTGCGGGGACAGTCCCATGGGGATTGGATGATGGGGGGGGCAGCCCCTGGTTGGGGGGGCGCCCTGCACCAGGCAGGGCCCCCCATCTTTACAGACAGGCTCAGCAGCCCCGCTCTCTGGGTGCTCAGCCCTGCCACACCACCAGCAGCAGAGCGGAAGTGAGGGTGACAATACACCATGCCATGCCACTCTTACAGTAAATTAATTAATTTTAACAGTTGATGTTTTGACTTATTTTGCTAATTTAAAATGCTCTTGGCAGACATTTGCCAGTGTTGAAATGAAAGGTGCTGTAGCGATTTGAATTGTATTGCTGTCCTAACAAATACTAAACTTTTTATTTTTTTGTAGATGTACAGCTAGTGTATAGATTGTTGGACGTGGCCCACATAGCACTTAGAGAGCTGCATATGTGCCCCACAATGGTAAACAGGTTGAGAACCACTGCTATGGAGACTCACGGGGTGTTTTAAACTGGAGATGTTTATTTAAGAACACTACTAGGACAACAGGAATCCAGACGATCAAGTTCTAGCTTTGTAATAAGGGACCACACCCTATCTGGAACTCTTTATAGCACAGCCACATCTAGTGGTGGAATAAGGTACTACAAGGAAATACATCATTACAGGTCCCAATACTATGGTGTCTGATTGCCTATTTAACAAGAATATATACAAGCACTGTGCTTGGAGCTGTTTTTGATGATTAATTAGCAAAAGCATAAGCTTCCATGCATGTTTTTTATTAACCATTTTATTAGTGACCCTCTTTAATCTGTTTTAGGTTGTGTTAAAGATGGGTCTGCCCGTAGGCACCAACTTCCCCTCTTCCTCACGAGTGCTTGACTTCCCCCCGGCCCCTGGCCTTGCCCCCACTCCACCCCTTCCATGAGGCCCAGCCCCTGCCCTGCCCCATCCCAACCCCTTCCCCAAAGTCCCTGCCCCCACTCCACCCCCTCCCTGCCCCTATTCCAACCCCTTCCCCAAAACCCCGCCCCGCCTCTTCCCTGCCTCCTCCCCTGAGCACTATGTTCCCACTCCTCTGCCTCCCCCCACCCCCTGGAGCTTGCTAACGGTGGTGGCCGGGCAGGAAATGCTGGGAGGTAGGCAAAGGAGCGGAGATGCGGCACACTCGGGGAGGAGGTGGGGCAGGCAGGGAGGGGAGCTTGGCTGCCAGTGGGTGCAAAGTACCCACTAATTTTTCCCTGCGGGTGCTCCAGCACCAGAGCACCCACGGAGTCGGCGCCTATTGGTCTGCCATTATCTAAAAGCTTTACGCTCTGCATGTTGAAATCTCACTGACAGCAATAAACAAAAATCAAGTTAAATTTCTGACCGCAGTAGAAGAAAATGAGTATCATGTCCCACAAGTGTGCTTATTTAGTATTAGAGCACATGAGCAATTGTCATAAATATAAAGGGAAGGGTAAACCCCTTTAAAATCCCTCCTGGCCAGAGGAAAAATCCTCTCACCTGTAAAGGGTTAAGAAGTTAAAGGTAACCTCGCTGGCACCTGACCAAAATGACCAATGAGGAGACAAGATACTTTCAAAAGCTGGGAAGAGGGGGAAAAACAAAGGGTCTGTGTCTGTCTCTATGTTGCTTTTGCCGGGGATAGACGAGGAATGGAGTCTTAGAACTTTTAGTAAGTAATCTAGCTAGGTATGTGTTAGATTATGATTTCTTTAAATGGCTGAGAAAAGAATTGTGCTGAATAGAATGACTATTTCTGTCTGTGTGTCTTTTTTGTAACTTTAGGTTTTGCCTAGAGGGATTCTCTATGTTTTGAATCTAATTACCCTGAAAGGTATCTACCATCCTGATTTTACAGAGGTGATTCCTTTACTTCTATTTACTTCTATTTTTATTAAAAGTCTTCTTGTAAGAAAACGGAATGCTTGTTCATTGTTCTCAGATCCAAGGGTTTGGGTCTGTGGTCACCTATGCAAATTGGTGAGGATTTTTACCAAACCTTTCCCAGGAAGTGGGGTGCAAGGGTTGGGAGGATTTTGGGGGGAAAGACGTGTCCAAACTATGTTTCTCAGTAAACCCAGTTAGAGTTTGGTGGTGGCAGTGGATATTCCAAGGACAAAGGATAAAATTAATTTGTACCTTGGGGAAGTTTTAACCTAAGCTGGTAAAAGTAAGCTTAGGAGGTTTTCATGCAGGTCCCCACATCTGTACCCTAGAGTTCAGAGTGGGGGAGGAAACTTGACAGCTTGGGATGTGAACACTTGGGTGTTGTGAGAAATTTTCAGAATGCATAGAACTAACTAAGAAATAAATGCAAAACCGTATGGATTTGATTCTATCCCTCACTTCAATGACTAGATCTTATAGAAGTTTCTCTAAGGGCTTGTCTACATGGGGAAATAGCCTGGAATAGCTCTTCCACATCAGCACCCTGTCTGGATACTCTTATTGCACCCTCTGGGTATGTCTATACAGGAGCTAGAGGTGTAATTTCTAGCATGGGCAGATATACCCATGCTGGCTTTGATTAAGCTAGCGCACTAAAAATAGCAGAGTAGCTGTGGCTATGTGTGTGGTGGGATGGCTCTAGCCACTCTGAATATGTATTTAGGGTTTCAGCTGCGATTGCACTTGTGTAGCTAGCCCGTCCCACCACCCATGAAGCTGCGGAACTGCACAAAAGCACTCATAAGGTATGTCATACTGGAGTGCAGGGATAATCAAACCTAGCGTGGGTTTGTCTACCTGAGCTGGAAATTATCCCTCCACCTCCAGTATAGACATATACCTTATGTGTGCTTTTGTGCAGTTCAGTTTAATCCACATTGGAACCTGAACTGAACAAAGACAATCTTAGTGAGAAATAAGAGAGTGAGAGCAGAATAGCTATTGTGCTTTAAATTCACACCCCAACTTATTTCACCAGAGTTCCCTGTGTAGACAGGTCATAAGAAAATTATCCTTTGATAAAAAGACGTAAACAGTCTGTAGCCAGGGCAGTAAGTTACAGTCAGGTCCTGAGAACACCAAGAAGTTTGCAGTTTGGTCTATTCTCCAGTGCAGTTATTTCAGGAAGTCCTTAAATGGATCAGTGGCTACAGATGACTTGTCTCACCTGCCATCCAGATAGCAGTTTTGGGTCCTTGCATTGGATGGTGCCTTTGGAAAACTGATAACCATTCGTGATTTAAAATAGAATCCAAGAGGTTAGCTATGATTACAGAAATAAAGGGGCCCCAATCTTCCTTATTCTACATTTTATACAGAAGGCCTAGGAGAAGAGTGAGACTGAGAGGGCATTATAGCTCTCCAACCTCCAATAACATCTTCCTGGACAGGAGCTGCAGGAGGTTCTACAAGTGTAAAAATGCTACATCTTAGTAAGATGTGGACATGCTGCAATCTGCAGGCAAAGAGGCTCACAGGCAAATTGCCTACTCGATGGTTATGTATGGTAGCACCCACTATGCGCGTAACTTCTTTTTCCTGTGAGGATTCTTTTAATGGGCTATTTGGTGGGTGTGATTGGAACCCACACACCTTCTGGGCGTGGTGTTCTGTCCCATCTAGTGGCACTGAGACCACTTAGAGAGAGAGAGAAAATGAGTCTGCTCTACAGCCTTAGCTAAGAGCCAGTTGGCTTTAGCTCATGCAGTAGAGGCTCATGCACAGAGGTCCCAGGTTTGATCCCGCCTGCCGACGATGGGTCTTTCGGCGTTACATGATGTCTTAGCTGGAGCTAGGAATAGAACAGTACATTAAACCCAATGCCTTGCCAATGTGCAGGGTACAAGGAGTTTTCTCCCAATTTGTGTGCCCCTGTGCTGGTGCCAGACATAGTTTATGTCTACATAACAGTTTAAGCCTGGGTCTGAGCCTGGGCTCAAGCCAACCCCGCTCCCCCTTGTGTCCACAATGCAAATGTGCTAACCTAGGTCTCAGACCCAGGGTCCCAACACTCTGAAGGGCTGGAGGGTCCAAGCCTGTGTTAAGCTGGGACCTAGAGTTTGAGACCTATTACTTTCCTCTGTGCAGGTGGCCCCGGCTTGACTTGGGTCCTGGAAGCCCCTCTGGATGTATCCCAGAGTTCCCGGCAGCAGATGAGCAGCACTGCAGGCAGCCAGCACAGCAGCCAAAAGTGCCTTTACAGCCTTTATACAGCACATTCCCCCTTCCTGCTCCTCCTGTGATGGCAGCAGTGACTCCGGCTCCCTCTTCTCGCTGCTGCATGGAGCTTGCCCAGAGCAGGAAGCAAAGCTGACAGGCGCAAAGCTCCTGGCTGCCAGGATGTTGGGGGTCATCCCTCCCTCGGCCAGGCTAAGCCAGGAGCCCTGCCTCTCACCCTCCCTGCATGGCAGCAACTTGGTCGCTCTCTGTTCCTAGTATCTGCTCCCGCCCCCACTGTCCCTGGGGCTGCATGTGCAGGGGCGCCCAGACAGTGTGCTCTGTTAGGGCTGTGAGTGGGAGCCAGCCCCCAAGCTTCCCAACAGCATCCCGGGGATCTCTCATTCGTGCCTCCCTGGGGATGCACTTCACTGCTCCGCAGCTGGTAGCCAGGCATGGTGTGTGTGTGTGTTTTTCCTCTGTAACCTACATTTTAGGTCAAAACAGACAAAAATAAATAAAAACAACCAAACAAAAGCACCTTCACTGAACATCCCGTTTTCAAAATTAAGAATTACAAAGTTTCATTTTAACAGCTTGACAGCCATGGAACCAATGTCCTAATTATCCTCAGAACAGGAGCACATGGGCATTTTCTTGCCAATGTGACTCATCCTAGAGGTGGAGAGCTCAATTCTCAGATTAGATCAGTGGTCCCCAAACTTTTTCTGTCAGCCCCCTCTTGCCCGTAATGAAATCTGGAGCCATGGTTGGGAGCTGGGTCGGGAGGAGAGCCGCGGTCCAGGCTGGGGCCAGGGCTGCAGCCCGGAGCAGAGCTGGGAGCCGGGGCTGGGAGCGGGGCTGTGGCTAGGTCCTGAGACCTGGAGCTGGGGGCTGAGGCAAGGGCCAGTGATGCAGCTGGGGCTGGGGCTGGGAGCAGAGCCACGACTTGGTCCTGAGGCAGGGAGGTGGGAGCTGAGGCCAGGGCCAGAGATGCAGCTGGGGCTGGGGCTGGGAGCAGGACTGCAGCTAGGTCATGAGGCAAGGAGCTGGGGGCTGAGCTGTAAATAGGACAGCACCTGGGGCCAAGGCTGGGAGCTGAGGCCGGACCCAGAGCTGCAGCTGGGTCTGCAGCTGGGAGCAGAGCCACAGTCGAAGCCAGGGACCATGGCCAAGGCCCGAGGGTGGGGGCTGACGCTGGAGCCAGAAGGGGGCTGAGGCTGGAGCGGAGCTCGGGGGCACTTCCTCCCCGTCCCCCATGGCGCTGACCCAGACCATGCTGCACCCCCTGAACATTCCTCCCGCCCCACAGTTTGGGGGCCATTGAATTAGATGGTAGTTCAGTATAAAGCCTTCTCAGACTGCAGTCATTCTACTGAGACAGCCACCACAGAGCTAATTATACCGTTTATGTACTCGTGTGCTCCTTATGGGCACCTGAGTCCCATCAATGGCACATCCACAGTTAGGAAACAGGGTGGGCAGTAGAGTTTTTTCCCACAATGCACCATGTTCCCAGGGCTAGAGTGCTGACAGTGGGGCTGAGGGGCTAGGCACTTTGGGATATGTTGACTTTGACTTGGGTCTGTGCTCTGCAGCGTGGGCACCAGAGCCCTAGATTCGAGCACAGGTCAGAAAATTCTTAACCTAGGGTTAAAATGCAGTGTAGTTGCTCAAGCCCAGGGTTCTCTGACACAGGTCAGCTGACGCGAGTCCCACTAACTCTAGGCTTATATTGCTGTTGTAGTTAGTCCCTGCGCATTTATGCAGGCAGGGACTGCTCCCTGCTAATGCCCTCTGGGGTGGGACACAGACAAGCAAAGCTGGATGGCCAAGGAGAGAAGTGAATTGTGCACCCCATAAGAGATGATGCAGCTGGTCTACTTCTCTGCACCACCCTCACAGAGGGCAGTGCCTGTGCATACTAGGCACAGTTTGCCCCTAACCCTAGGCCCTCTTTGTTACATCTCTATTCTGTAGATCAGTCATTAGGGTTTTCCCCACTTTCCTTACTCAGAGCTTGTAGTGAAATAACAAAGCTCCTGCTATATCTGTCCTCTTTAGAATCTAGGAACCCTTGGATTCGGATGGTGCTGTTACTGCAGCCCTCCCTCCTGCTTCTTCAGTGATTCTTCCATGAGAATCTCTTTCTTGGTCTCATGCAGCTGGGGCCCAGTTCTTCTCCCCCTCAGGACACAAGCAGCTTGCACTGATCTCAGTGATAGTAACTCGTATCCTGCAGGGGAGGAACAGGCCCTGGGAAGAGCAAAAATAATTGATGATTTTGGGCTGACAAAAATGCTCAGTTTTGCTGCAAAAATTACATGAAAAAGAGAGCATTTATGGCCCCACTGTCTATATTTTATGATGTCTGAGTCCAAGTGTTTATTTCCATTGTACTCATTAGTCATCAGACCCATGGTTTCATATTAGAGCTAACCTTTGAGACGGAAGGTACCAGATTATTCATGCCTTTGGGTGTGGGATGCCTTGTAAATATATGTTGTTGTTAACAAATAGGGTTTGACATAGGAAGCATAAATTAGTCTGCAGCAAAAACCTCCAATGGCAGTTTCAGAAATGTAATGCCAAAAGGTATTTGAGGCACGGGTACTCTTTACTCCCTTCAGCAACCCCGACTTCCTGAAGAAACTTGGTTATTTCATCTGTAGCTAAACTAAGGTCCTGAGCCTGCATTAAGATTCACTCAGACAGAAGCCAGTGCCAGCTCTCAACCCCACTGACTCAGTGGTGCTCCATGCAGCTCCAGGCTTCTGCTCATGTGTGCTGGGTTGCAGGATTGGGGCCAAAGCATTTAAATGACTTTAGAGAATTGGCCTGTGCAGCGGGAGAAGTGGCTATAAGAGGTAGAAAGCTGGCCCGCAGTGCACTTTAAAAGCCCCACAAAACTTCTCTGAATGTATAGGTTTCAGAGGAACAGCCGTGTTAGTCTGTATTCGCAAAAAGAAAAGGAGTACTTGTGGCACCTTAGAGACTAACCAATTTATTTACTTTGGATGGGCTATCACCAGCAGGAGAGTGAATTTGTGTGGGGGGGTGGAGGGTGAGAAAACCTGGATTTGTGCTGGAAATGGCCCAACCTGATGATCACTTTAGATAAGCTATTACCAGCAGGACAGTGGGGTGGGAGGAGGTATTGTTTCATATTCTCTGTGTATATATAAAGTCTGCTGCAGTTTCCACGGTATGCATCCGATGAAGTGAGCTGTAGCTCACGAAAGCTTATGCTCAAATAAATTGGTTAGTCTCTAAGGTGCCACAAGTATTCCTTTTCTTTTTTCTGAATGTATAGTTGATTGACTGTTGCTAGTGATACGTTTAAGAAACATTAGTAGTGGAAATCTGGCAGTTCAGAATGCAGCAAACTTTCTGAGAACCAGACTACAACCACACTGGGTAGATTCTCAACTGGTAAATTATATACATTCCACATACTTTAGGAAGTAGCTTCTCCAGTAGTTAGCCTCAGCTGTGGCATTTTTAGATCGATTAGATTTCTGACTACTACAAAAATACATGCTTTGAGTTAATTCTGAAACATCCTTTATTAATGACTGTCTCACCTTAAAATAAGAGGTTTTGAGCTTGGCAAATTGAAGCCACTGAGTTCAGTTTGCTACCCACACACATTCTCTTTGGCAAATGGAAACTAACTTCAGAACTGCAGGAATGTACATTTTTGTGCCAACCTTCCTGCAATATTATCTGTTTTGGTTATGTTATCTTTCCAAGCAGCAGATGCTTTTCAAGCAAAGGGTGCTAAGTGCACTCTACACATCTATGCTATCATAAATAACTAGGTAAACATAAACTGAATTCTGCTCCTGTGTTAAAAACTGGGCACTGTGTATAAGAAAGCTAATTTCCAGTAATGGGTTCCGGTGACATCTAAAATTATGCAAGCAAAGCTTAAGTGGTTCATAATGTTACACAGAGACAAATGGAAACAACTCTATGGGTACATTAATATGAGAGATTTAAAAAAAATAACTTCAACAAGGAAAACTGCATCAAAATGAAAACCCTGATATTGTGATTCACTGTAGCTTTTAAGAAACACATTGCATTGTTCAGATTCTAACACAGGCTATGATGATTGTATAGTAGTTTCATGCACTTAGTTGTATTCTACCTTTTGCATTAGAGAAGTTGGTTGAAGCTGTGCTTGAAAATCAAAACAAATGTACTCTACATAATTTATTTCATTGTGCCACCTATTTTCCCTGACAGGGTCTATGATCTGAAGAGCATCAAATGTAGTGTACCTAAAGTATCTAAAAATGCTTTACTTACTCTGTTTCATACATTTGCCATTCTTCTTACCTGCTAAGGAGCCTGGGAGGAGGCAACCTGATATCTAACAATTGCTCTTTAATCAATTTTTATATTTTATATTGCCTGTGGGATTCTCTTAAGGTGGTTTCTTCTTATTCAGGGATCATTCAAAGCAAATGGGCCATTCTTCTTACTCAAGCTAATATCAAGTGGGTGGCAGGAGACGTTTCTTTAACCTCATCACTTCAGTGTTCCTGCACTCTGACTTATCTGTGACCACAGAAGTACAATCAACTCCCAAGCATTTCAGTTAGTCTTATCTATAGCACAACTCAGAGGTAGACAGCTGATGTACTGTGCTTTTACTGCCTTCGAGAACTGAAGAGTTAGCTTTTTGCCATGCTAATATTCTGCCATGGCAGATAAACACTCCAGATATGATCTTATGAACTAGGTATGGTTTACTCCTGTACTGATCCTGAATCTGGGCCAACATTCCACTTTGCATACTCCAGCTACTTACTGCACTTCCACTTAGCTTCCTGGTTGCTACTATGGACTGTAACCAGGAGCGCTGAAAGCACCCCACAAGTAGAGAAGCCACTGGTTCCTGAACTATGGCTCTGTTCCTGTTCTGCCCCTTCCCCTAAGGCCCTGCCCTCGCTCCACCCCTTCCCCATGGCTCCGCCTACCCTTCCCCCAAGGGCCTGCCATTGCTCCGCCTCTTTCCCCAACACCCTGCCTCCTTTTAAAAGTGATGAGGCAATGGCCCATGCCCCCCCATTCTGATGCCCCTGACTGTAACTACCTAGTAGAGGAATTTCAGAATTGTATTGAATTATTAAAATTAAGGGTGAGATTTTCCGAGCTGCCTATGGATGTGGATGCCTAATTCTCATTTATTTTAATTATTTACATTACTAATTAATTGAAAAACCTTGGCCTATATTTTTGCCTGAAAAAACAAATACTATTCACCTTCCCCTCAAAAGCAGGTATACATACTGCTATTCGGATTGTGAAAAGAGGAGCCTATAGCTTTAAGATTAGGTGATTCACCTTCAAATAAATCCACGAGAGTTTGCAGTTAGTACTAGTTTGCAGGTAGGTTTGAGGAATTTACCCCTTACTCCCGTGACTCATGAAGCCTTACACTGGAAACCTGGACAGCAGCAAGGAGCGCTTCAACAATAGGCTGAGCAGGTGCAGAATGACCATGAAATGTATGTTTGGCTGATTAAAGGGTCACTGGTGTTGCCTTTTTGGCAGGCTAGACCTCAGTGAGGAAAATATTCCCATGGTCATAGCAGCCTGCTGTGCTCTGCATAATATTTGTGAAGCTAAATGGGAAAAGTTTCCCCGGGGTGGAACGTTGAGGCTGATTTTGAGCAGACATACACCAGGGCTATTAGAGGAGCTCAATGGGGAGCTATTCGAATCAGGGAGGCTTTGAAGCCACATTTTGCCAGTGAGTCCCAGTAATGTGCTTTTCTGTAATGCATTCAGCTAGGCATTGTTTACTTGCCATCTTGAATGACCCTTGTAATGATTGCTGCCTGAGTGTTAATTGTAGTCTGCAAATGTGCTGATTGCCACTGTGTATGCATTTCTGCGGCAACCACCCTTGTGTAGGGCACAAATAAAGAATAATTGTATTTCTAAGACTAATTTTTTTATTAAACAGCAGTATACAGATTTCCATTTCTCTACAAGGGACATGACATTGAGCAGCACTCTCTCAAATGAGGCTCTCACAGCTGTGTGTAAATCCAGCTGTCATTATGGAACGTGTCCCTAGGGGTGGAATGCAAGGGGTACTGACATGGGCTGGGAACATGAGAGGAATGTGTGTGGGGAGTTTGGGGAGGGCATGGAACACAGTTCTGTATGGGCTGCAGGGGCAGTTGAGCATGGATGTGTTGTGACTGCAGCACAATCAGAAACCTCAGCATCTCTGTTTGGTCCTCTATCTGCTTTATCATCCGCTCCTGCCCCTGTCTCCTCTCCTGCCTATCCATTCTGAGTTTTTCATGTACTGTCTCTTTCCATGCTCTATGCCTGCTATCTGCATGATCAGATGATTGCAGCACTTCTCTAAACACGTCCTCCTTACTTCTCCTCATTCACCTCCTGGAACTGAAGCTGGGGCCCAGTTCTTCTTACCGGCACTCCCTGCTCCTGCTGAAGTACTCCCAGAGCTGGAGTACTGGGACTGGCTAGACCCCTCTGGGGTCAAAAAGAGGTCCTGGCTCACCATGCCACCAGACAACCCTATCGCCTGTCCCAAATCCTCCTGCAACTCGACCTCCCTGTCCACCACTTCATCCTTGGAGTTGATTCAGCCAGCTGCTGCCTCCAGACCCCTGAGTATCCACGGGGCTTTGGGCAGTGGAGGTGGGGGTCACCGCCGAGGATAGCATACAACTCCTAGTGGAAGCAACATGTCTACGGCACCGCACCAGAGCAATGGCTGGCCTCCCTTGCCTTCTGTTAAACTTGCCTCAGCTCCTTGATCTTAGCACAGAACTACTACTGTTTGTTCCTTTTGTTCCCCTTCTCATCCAGTTATCAAAGTTCCTATGACTGGATCGGAGCTGCGACTGCACAGTCTCCTCTCCCCACAGACCCAACAGAGCCAACAACTCTGGACTACTCCAGGTGGGAGTGCATTTGCTGAGTAAAGCTGGCATGGTCATCTGGAAAGATGCTATGTGAACTCTCCACAGCAAGCAAACAGGAAGTGGAGTTTCAAAAATTCCTGGAACTTTAAAGGGGGAGGAGTGCATGGGGGAGGATTATCTGGCTGCAGGGCAGTGGAGCTGAAACTGCTGACCAGAGCGCTTATAATGGGCATTGTGGGACACCTCCTGGAGGCCACTTAGGGCAACATAAGCAAGTGCAGTGTCTACACTGACACTGTGTTGCTCTAACTTCTTTGCAAAAAGCTGTATGCCTCTCATCAAGGTGGTTGTATTATGTTGGCATAGTCAGAGAGCTGACTTTTGTTGACAAAACTGTAGTGTAGACAAGGCCTCAATCACTTTCACTTGATAAACCCCGAAAAAGGATTGAACTGTACTAATTAAAATGCTGGCAAGTCACTAGGATCTCACTTTATACCACATCCTCGCCCTGATCCTACAAACTGCTGAGTTCCACTGGTGAGGTGCTGTGCACCCTAAAATCACACTGAAGTCATTGGGAAATGAGAGTGCTCAGTACCTTGCAGAATTGGTCCCATGGTTGGAACAGAAATTTCTGGTCTTGCCTGTTCAAAAATTCTGACTTCAGGGCGTTCTAAACAGCACAGGCCACTGGGCTTCAAATTTCTCATTAAAAACATTTTTGTTGTTGTTAGAAAATAAGATGAGAACTTAGAAAAAAACAAAACTTGAAACAAGGCAAGTTTGCTAGGAGCTCTTCTCTGGAGCACAAAGATAATTTAAAGTGGCACAATTTAACGGCTGACAGTGTTTTTAATTATTAACAAAAGTTTGATTTAAAAAAGTAAACAGGATTCCTTGGTGCTACAGGTCTGTTTTTTGTATCCCTAGAAATCTCTTTCTTCCCAGAATATAGATCTGTGAGTTGCCTAGCTTTCTTCTAGGTTTTGCAATATGCTTAGCTGGGTTTTCTAGAACCTGCTGTTCTGAAATGACTTGCAGGACTTAACTGGGAATTTCTGTACACACTATTACAGCAATCATGCCCTTTCAGCGAATCCGAGCCTTGATGTCCTTTTATATTAATAAGGTAGATGAGCTTTCTTTGCTTATTACTTGCATGTCTTTTATTATAAGAATAAACAGTTCCTTTTGAATAATTTTAAGAGTATTTATGTCATTCATTTCTCTTTGTCATCCCTCCAGTCCCTGCTATTCAACACACCTATAATACAGAATACTACTGTCTAGTTGCTGTTTAGATATACAAAGTAAGTGGATTTTATTTCTCTGTCCTGATGACATTTCTAGTTAAAAGATAGATACAAATAAACCTGTGAAACGAGATTAGGTTACAGTTTTTATCATTAATATCTTGAGGATTTTTTGACACCTTGGAATCCTATGTATAGGAAGATCTTAAGTAAAATTAAACATGATATTGTTTGTCTGTGAAACCTTATTGTTATTTTAAGGTGTCCTTTTGTGTTGTCTACAATGCTGCAAAAATATAAATTGAGTATTGATAAGGCGAAAAAGATACTAGTCAAGTTTGAATTTCATTGGAGTTGTATAGGTACTCCACTTCCCTGAAAGGTGGTGGCTATGTCAATGGGAGAAGCCCTCTTGTTGACATAGTACTGTCTACATGGCGGGGGTTAGGTCGATATAACTATTTCATTCTCTCAGGGGATGGGGGGGGATTTTCCACATCCTTGAGAGACATAGTTACACCAACCTAAGTCTGTAGTGTTGACCAAATCTTAAACTGCAAGTGATGGAGAATCCATCCCATCCCTATGTAAGTTGTTCCAATACTTAATTACCCTCACTTAAAATTTTATGTTAACTTAAATAAAAATAATTGGAGTTTGGATTCATAAGCTTTTCTTAAAGGTTTTATTTACTTAAACAATAAATGAATTAAACCAATTTTTATGCAATTTGAGGATTCAAAAAACAAACCAGAAACTAATCAGGATGATTAGCTGTTTAGCAGTTAATCAGAATCACTAGCTGAGATCCCCATCATTCATTCAGCAAATATGAAGTACCCAAAGATTGAGCTGAAGGGAGATTATTCTCCTTCTGGGAAATTTGAATTTGTGCAAGCTTCTGAAAACTTGGTCCCAAGTAACCACTAGAAGCCTCAGGTTCATGATTCTTTCCAAAGGTAGGCTATTATAATTGTAAATGTAAAGTCTATCAAAGCAATGTTCACAAAATGCATAAATAATATATTTTCTTGGTTTTAAAGGAAACAAGCCACCAGTTGATACTTGAACAAGTGAAAGAGCTGACATGTAAATCATTTCTTTTCATAGACAAGTGGTTGGCTGTTTCAACTGGTTAAGCAATTTCACAGGTAAGGTAGTATAGTCAGCAATCCATTCCATGATATCTTATTCCAAGCTAGGATTTAGGCAGCTCCTGTGTGGTGAGACTGGGGGCTTCTCTTCACTACCAGGGTAAGATGACCTAAGTTACGCTGCTCCAGCTATGTGAATAACGTAGCTGGAGTTGACGTAGCTTAGGTCGACTTACCCCAGTGCTCTCCGGTTGACTTCCCTTACTCTTCTGTGGGAGTTGGAATACCAGAATCGACTGGAGAGTGCTCTGCCTTCAATTTAGCGGGTCTTCACTAGACCCGCTAAATCGACACCTGCTGCATCGGTTGCAGCAGCATCAATCTCCCAGGTAGTGAAGACAAGCCATGGGTATGTCTACACTTTGAGCTGGGAGCATGATTCCCATCTTGAGGAGAGATACTCGAGCATGGGCAGCGGGTAGGTGAGGCTTTGCGAGGCTGTGCCCCCCCAAAAAGCCAGGCGTGGCCCCGCCCACACTTTGCCACCAGGGCCCTGCTTTGGCAGTGCTGCTGGGCTCCAGGGGCTGGGGCCATGCCGCCTGCCTTCCCGGGGCTGGGGGCGCTGCAGCAGTGCCACAGCTCTCCCTCCTGGCACTCCGGGGCTGGGGAGGCTGTGGGCGCTAGCCAGCCTGCGGCGGGGGCTGGCAGCCGCAGTTGGGGGCTCTGGGTTCTGGGGTGCTCAGAAGTGGTGGGGCCTTGAGTGGAAGGGGCGGGGCTGGGGGCTAGCCTCCCCCAGACAGCGGTTCACGCGCCACCCATGTACTCGAGCTAGTTCTGATCAAACTAGCATGGTAAAAATAGAGTGTAGTCTTAGTGGCGACCCGGTTAGCCCACCTGAGTATGTGCCTATGGTATTGGGTGGGTTACGTATTTGGCAGCTGGGTCCTGCAGCTGCTTGCTCAATGAGCGCTAATGCCAGTATGTCTCCTCAGAATGGGAATTATACCCCAGGCTTGAAGTGTAGCCATGTCTACTGTGCAGCACAGGCTTGGTCTACAGTACTCTACAGACTTATGCTGGTATAACTATGTAACTATATCAGCCGGGGTTTGGAAAATCTGTTTTATTTAGGTGCCTAAATATGGATGTAGAACCTTTGGGCCCGCATTTGTTTAAACAATTGGCCACATTTTTAAAAATTATGTTCACAAAGTTCTCTTGTAAGCTGGGCAAATAGCAAATTTCAGTTCAGGCACAGTGTCAACTCTGCAATCCCTATCATCTGGTCTAGTAGTTTTTACATCTCCCTTCTTCAATGAGCTGCATGTGCATCAGCACTAAAATATACTTCACGGTCCTATGGTTACATATTGTGAGGTGCCAGTTACTTGATTTGAAATCTGTCTGTTGCATAAACATTTTTCTAAAGTACAGACTGATCATAGACTTAATGTTTCTCAATAATCTCTCTAATGTCTAACGGTTACACTGCAATCCACCCATTCTGTATTCCTGTTGTGTCACTACATTTCCTGTAGCAGACAAGCCATCATTTTAAAATTAGCTCCCTGAAATATGTCCCTACTCCCACCCCTTTTGTATGGAAAGGTACTGACAAGAGTAATGAAGTCGGTGCCCTGGAAGGCTCCTTTAAAATCAATATCTAATGTTAAGCATGCCAACTGGCAAGCCTGTTACTCAACAATATAAAAACATCCTTTCACAATTTAAAAAAAATACTTTATCTTAATGTATTTAATAAAGATCATAAAAGTCACCTATTGACTACACTTTACTAATGATTCATTGATTGCTTTCTGGAATCATTAAGTTATTTAAATGTGTGCCAGTGACTAGTTCAAATCTATTTCCTAATGACAAATGATAACTGTCACAGCTTTGTTATGGGCTCGGTTAAAATTTATTGTTATTGGTCGGCTCTCAGGATAAATATGAAGATGCAGTTGCAGTCTGGTGGCTGAAGCAGTTAAGCGACCTCTGCTCCAAATGCAGGCCCATGTCTGGCTAACCTTAAGGCAGGTCCAAGACCACTCAAGAATCTGAACAATGTGGGCTAGGCCTCCACTGGGTAAGGGTGCATGTGCATGTGTGAGTGAGGAGTAGGACATCGAGACAAAAGCAGCAAGAAAGCTAATCAGACTTTAACAGAAGTGGTGGTAATGTGACCTTGAGAGAAAGCTAAGAAAGAATGCTTTTTTGGGCATAGATCGCTGGCTGGAAAGGCAGGTTTGGAACAGCAAGTAAAGGAATTGTCTTGTGCTGTTTGATTCTTACTTTGTTCAAGTAAACAAGACTTTGAAAAAAACCAAGTTTGCATCAAAGAAATATCTGACTTCATCACCAGTTTCTCCTCCTAACTGGAATAATCTAAAATAGTGGTTCTCTACCTTTTTGGGCTCCGGATCCATTTGAAAAAGTTTATTGCCTGTCACAACGCAGTAAATAGTCTGGGGGTGGAGGCCCTCAGGTGGTTTTGGTTGGATCCTGCCCGGCACTCACCCTACAGTGGCAGCTCCTGGGCTGTGGGGCTGGCTCCCTGCTCCAGGCATTGTAACCTCCGGGATTGCAGCGCTGCTCAGGTATGGCCCCGCCCCGACTGGACCAAATTTGTGTGAGGGGAATTGTGATCTGGCTCATGGTACATGGACTCCTGTCATCATGTTATTTTAGTAGTTTACATTTAACACAATACTGTGCTTTTTTTTTTTTTTTTTTTTTCGGTCTCTGCTGCCGCCTGATTGCATGCTTCTGGTTCCAAATGTGCTGTGTGGTTGGCCGGTCAGTTTGTAACTCTGAGGTTCTACTATATATCTTTTGGCTCCTGTTACCATAGTACCCGAGTGCCTGACAACACCCCTGTGAGGTAGAGCAATGCTATTATTCCCTTTTTTTCAGATGGGAAGCTGAGGCTAAGTCACACAGGCAGTCTATAGCAGATCAGGAACATAAACCCAGGTCTTCCAAGTCTTAGGTAAGTGCCTTAACCACTGAGAGAAAATAGGGAATGAAAGAGGCTCGGTGGATGGCTCAGGATACTCAGGAGAATATACTGTTGTCTTTGTGTGAGTGAGGATTTGGTATTTATTTGCGAAGCCCCTGTGAGCAGTGAGATGTAGAATGGAGGCTATGTAGAAAGCCACTAATTAAACCCAGCAAATAAAGTTTTAAGTCATAGATTTTAAGACCAGAAGGGACTATTATGATCATCTAGTCAGTCTGATCTTGTGCATAACATGGGTCACAGAATTTCTCTCAGTGACTTCTGCATCTAGTCCAATCATTCATGGTAGAACAAGAACATACAATTTAGGAAGACATCCAGTCTTGGGTTGTGGAGTTCAGCCTGACCTGTAAATGTAACAGGTACACATTTGAATTTGTGCATCTTGGAGCAGAAGCTCAGCTGCTGTAATAAATCAGGAGAGCTCTTTTAATGTCCAAGGAGCTACACTGATTCATACCAACTGAGATTCCAGTTCCTTATCTTCACTAGGCTGCACAAATTAGGGAGGCAGTTGTGCGAGAGCCCCAGGTTAGGTATATAAATGTAGGAGCACAAATCTGATTTATTGCACCCACAATGTGGGTGTGGAAAACTGCACACGAAAGAGCAATGAGCATGCAAATTAGGTACGCCAGCATTCTTGTTTTAGAGCTCTCTTGAGAATTTGATTTCATGTGTCTCTCTACACTTGAGAAATGGCGCTAACCTCGGTGTATCTACACAACTCTTCCCGATGCCCATTACTCTTCTGTCCTATCTTGCCTCTTTCCATGCTACCTCCTATGCCTGGAATGCCCTCCTAATGATAGCTTGCCAACCAACCACCCTGTCTGCTTCAAAGTCCTTCCAAGAATTTATTCCTGCTCTGATGCCCAAGGTGGGAGTGGGACACATAACTCAGTTAATCCTTCCTCTGGGTTTCCCAGAGCTTCTTGTCTTCAGTTTCATCTATTAGATTGTAAGCTCTTCAGAGCAGGAACTGCCTTCATTTTGAGGCTTTCACAGAAGCATGTTGGTTCTTCCTGACAATGATAAAAGCAAAGAAATCCAGAGAATAAAGATGCCTCATTACTGTACCTATTGCTTTGCACCCAGACACCTCCTTTTTAGTGTGTTTCATGTCAGTGTACTGCGGATGCTTTAAGATATGCTAAAGAGATGATGTGGAGCAGCTCGATGTTTATTTGAACCATCATGGCATATATTAAAACACTAACCAAAGCAGACTTTAGCAGCTGTTTCATCACTTGAATGAGTGGGTAGTACTTTCTGTTTTGGCCTCACAGAAAGATTGTTTTCCACAGGAACAATGCCTTGCTGGGCCTAGTCCAACTCTGATTTTAGTCAATGAGAGACCTGCTATTGACTTTAATGGAGTTAACATATTAAGGAGCCGGGTGGGCTTTGTTCTTAATCCTACTATGCTACATACTTCCAGTAGAATAAGAGTTGTTCTTAAGGGTGTATGAATGAAAGAAAACAAAAGCACTTCCAGAAATCAGATCGAAACATCAGACTATGTAATGAAAGAACAGGAAAGAACAATAGTGGGCTCGAGAATGATGGTTGACTAAGCTGTTCCACTCTTTTTCTAAGGAGATAAAAATGTGGGAAAAAAAAGACAAAAAATAAGTCTCTGCCCTTCTGTTCTGTTCTTTGGCAGAGTTTTTTTGGATCCTTTGCAGAGTGAACTTCCCTAATTAGTTTATTTTCTCTAGTTGGAATAGAAAGCCAAGTATTATTGAAGTTTTAACAAATTCTGCAGCAAGCTGAAAGCAAGCCGAGAGTTGGAAGTAGAGCTGATCCAATGGTGGAAAGAAATATTTAGGAATAATAAATAAATAGGAATTGGCAGACTGGATCAAATCAGTGGTTCATCTCGTCCAGTATCCTATCTCCAAAAATGGCCACCTTCAGAGGAAGCTGCAAGAGAACTCCAGAATAGATAAATATGGAATAATCTACCCCCCATGCAGGTCTAATCATGTGCCACACTAATTAGTCAAAGGCTTTTTCAAAGTCTGAAGCATAAGATTTTATCACTCTTCCCATACTCATTAATTATTAAAACTCTGAGTATTGTTGTTATCTATATAAAAGTGCAGTCCTTCTTTGAATCTTGCTAAGTTCCTGGCCTTTATGACATCATGTGGTAAATAATTCCACAGAGTAATTATACATTGTGTAAAAAGTATTTTTGTTAGTTCTGAATGTTCCGTAAATCTGATTTGTGATTAAATCTTACTCTGTTTATTTTTTCGTTGATTTTCCTCCATACATGAGTGCGACCTTTTATTGGCGTGAATGTTTGGAAAGGGGTGGTTCCTTGTACGAGTAACGGTGTGTGGGCGTGAATGTGTGTGAGGTGAACCGGTGTGTGATTGCCTGTCCATCCTGTAACACATACTTTATTTCTTAGAATCCAGAAATCTAACACACAACAACCAATTACAGAGAGAGAGGGAGGCAAGCTGCTCCCTAATGCAGAAATGCTCCTCTCAGCCCACTGTGGGCCAGTCTGGCTTTTTTGCAGATTGACTAAGACCAGATTACATGCTCCCTACAGAGCCCCTATGGCTGCAAGCAGGACCAGGAAACCCCTTCCAACTTAAAGTGGTAGCTTGTAATTTTGACACAGTCTTCAATACAGCACATACTCCATCAGATTCAGGGCTAGCGTCTAGTCTTATATTAGTAAGGAATGATTCGACTGAAGTCAATGGTGTTAAACCAGTGTAAGGCAAAGAGAGAACTGGCTGACATATATTGTTGGCCTTTGAAAAAGCCTTTGACTAGATCCCCCACAAGGGACTACTGTGGAAACGAATACCCCTGGAGTGAGAGGTTAGGTACTGCCTAGAAATGGAAGCCGGCTAAGAAACAGGAGACAAAGAGTAGGAAAAGGTTTGCAATATCACAAACGGTTAATAGTGAGGAGCCCCAAATTTCAGTATCTATTGTACTTATATGGTCCCCAATACTGTAATATCTGAGCACCTTACAATTAATGTATTTATCCTCTCAACAACCCGGTGAGGTAGGGCAGTGCTATTATCCCCATTTCACAGATGGGGAACTGAGGCAGACAGAGACTAAGGCCCAATTTTTTAAAAGTATTTAGGTGTTTATTTTTAAGGTACTTAAAGATATAAAGGTCCCATAGACTTATGAAAATGATATTTAGGTTCCTAAATCAGTGACATATTGCAATGCTGAGTGCAGGAAATCCCAAATAGGTTTAGGCTTAATATGAACACACCATATTTCTGTTTCAATTCAAACAAATGCATTCAAAATATAGTTACATAAAGAACACTTTTCCCTTCATAACTTAAAACCTGAATAATGAGAGGCTGCAGTTTCTGTAAACCAGTTAGAAGATAAATAATAGATCAGAATGCATTTGCTGTACTCTCAAGAAGAGACATGATTTTAACTTTAAAATTAGAGTTAGACATCTGTCTATTCAGGGGGAAAAAAGTAAACTGAAGCCCCTTTACATTAGACAGAAAGGCCAGACCTTTCACTGGTGTAATTTGTCATAGCTCCATTAACTTCAAGGAAGGTATTTCAATTTATACCAGTTGAGCAACTGGAATATTTTACTGCAGCTTTTAGCCCTGGCATATGCAGGAACCACCTCCATTGGCTTCAGTGAGCTAGTGGTTACACATGGGCTTGGGGGAGGCAGCGTGGCTAGCAAACTGGCCCTGGGACTCAGGAGAGCTGGGTTCTATGCCAGGCTCTCTTGCTAGCCACTTGGGCAAGTCACTTCTTTCTGTGCCTCATTTACCCCATGTGCTAAATGGAGATAATGATACTGATCTCCTTTGCAAAGTGTTTTGAGACCTATCGATAAAAAGCACAACATAAGAGATAGGTAATATTACCATTATTCAACAGGAGGGCCAAATTTGACCCTTAGACTTTCTAGGTGTATCTAGTGAGTCTTCCCTGGGTAGCTGTTCTCCCACATCACTCAGTTAGTCTTCCAATCTAGCTGTAACACCGGGTATGGCTGGAGGTTCGCTCTGTTGGGACTGGCAGGACTGTAAGTGAGGCTCTTTCGTGGGAAGGTATGAAAGCTGGGCATGTGATCCTTCTGGAAATGGAAGTAGTTCACTTTTTCTTAGAGAAACCCTCTTGCTGAGTCAAAACTGAACAATTCAAACTGAACAATAAATATAAATGCAAGTTATGATAGGTGCAACCCAAAACAACTTACAGTCTGCTACATGGATCAGTTAATCTGGAAATTGCCATGGGATTGGTTTAATTATGTCAAGTATGCTACTCTAATATAGTATGGTTGTTAAATGCCCAATATTAACAGAGGAATGAGATCAGTCTTTAAAAGTTATTGACTGAAAACAGCAATTCACTTTATGTCTTTGTACTTCTGGGAAGAGTTCTGCAAGTTCAGGTAAAAAACAACTGAATTTGTTTTCACCCCAGGACTTCAGATAAATTGCAGAAATAATAAACAAGCTTGAATCAGATGTGAGTAAACACAGACTAAACAAATGACTGCAGCTCATAGTTTAACAAGGCAGAAATCACTCCACCGTTTAATAATAATAATAAAATAAATAATAATAATAATAAATTAATTAATTAATAATAACCCCTGGTAGCCAACACAGATAAATCTGATCTGAGACATGGACTGATTTTATCATAAAGTTCCTCAGGTAGCTTGGGCCACATCTGTGGAGGGGTTTGACTGAAAAGGCACAACTTCATTAGAACTATTAGTGTGGGTCGATGCTAAGTAATGGATTCACAACGGTCCTTTGTATGGAACACGGCATGTTTATGGAAACCCAATGAACTAAAACAAGGGCCGATTACGAGTGTTTTTAATTGTATCTACCGTAGGTGCTTATCTGGTGCCCATTACCATACTACCTACTGACTCACAATCTTTAATGTTTTTATTCTCACAACATCTCTGTGAGGTTAGTGAAATGCTATTATCTCCTCTCATAGATTGGAAACTGAGGCACAGAGAGACTAAATTATGTGCTCAGGATCACACAGAAAGTCTGTGGCAGAGCAGGAGTTGGGTTTTCTGAGTCCCTGCTTAGTCTCCTACCCACTGGACCTCCATCCTTCCTTCCTTTCTTCCTTCCAATTTTACACTGAATAGTTTGCACAACTCTAAACTCAGTTCTGGTTTTACAGTTAAGAATGGCAAGGACTGGATGAATCATGGGTTGTTAATGATACCTGGAGTCACTGGTTCAAATTCTGTCCAGGTTAGTCATAAACAAAGGCTCTTGGCTTCCTTGTTATGGCAAGTCCATGATTAAATAAATTCATCTTTGTCCAGTTTCTAGTGGCAAGGTATCCAAATAAGAAGCTGCACAATTGACATCTGTCTTGTTGTCAATCTCAGGAGAAAGGCCAATGATTCAAAGGGCATGGAGAGTCAACTCTCCTTCTGGCGATTATCCATCCAGGACAGGGTTAAGACATAGTGTAGAGTTGAAATGAAGCTTTCACTGTTGTTGCCTATGCTTTCCTTGCTTTGTAGGCAGACTGATTATTTCAGTTTCTAGTGCTGACAATCCATCATTCATTTTATTATTTTGGGCGGGGGAGCAAAGAGACACTTTGGAAATAATTAAGAATCAAACAGGATAGGGCCCTATGTGCCAAGCTTCACTTTGGGGAGAAACTTGAAAATGAATTAATATGCTTTAAACCCTCTGAAAACAAAGATTTTAATGAAACACCTGGTATGTAATTATAGCAGCCTAGAGAAATTCTTTCAGGACAATGTGATCTGCAAACAGCCCCAGTATTGAGAGAATCCCATTTCACCTACTTCCCTTGACAATGGTAAGCCATCAGTTAAAAAATATAAATACCTAAAACCTACATGTTGCCAGTGCTTTAAGGAGACCTACATTTTGAGACCAAATGTCTCTGGAAAATCTACATGTTATCTCTGATTCAGATAAAAAAGACCATCCAAGTCTTTATCCAGATGGATAAAATTCACCATGTGAGAAGCATATAAATCAAGATGTTACTCTATCATTATTATTAACTATAAGATCTAGAATACACAAGATCTAAATCTCAACATCCAGATCCTAATTTGGCAGCTAGTAGAAGTGCCCCTGGAAATTTGTCACCCGGAATGCACAAATCCCACCACCCCTCTCCCAACCAGCTCCCCTGTGCGGGCACTCACTGAGGCTCCCCTCACTGTATTTGTAGCTGGTCTTGAGGCTATTGCTGAGTGAGTCCTACAGGCAGAGCAGAGGGGACATGGACTGCTGGAAGTGGGGTGAGGCTGGGCTGGCCCCCAGTTGGGAGCCCTAGTGCAGGAGCTTTCCCCACAGCTGCGGCAAGAAAGAGAAGTGCTGGCTGCCCCACTACTCACTCAGGTTTGGCCCAGCAGCCTCTCCATCATGGGGGGCAGCGGTAACAAAGCCAAAACTGAGTGTGTGGCGTTGCGACTTGGTGTACATGGGTCGCAGTGTCCCTCAGGTTTGGCCCTGCAGCCTCTCCGTCATGACAGGGGTGATGGGGCCAAACCTGATCAGGCAGTGGGGCAACCAGCACTCCCCCTCCTTGCTGCTGGCGTGGGGCTGGTTCCTGCACCAATACCTGAACTTGACCAGTTGCAGCCAGAGCTCAGCTTGTGGCTCCCCACCCCCATGAATTGGGCTTTGGCTGGGAGGGCCCAATGCTGATGACTTGGCAGCCCTGCCAATGGTATGTAACGTGTATGGCTGCAGGTGTCACTGGCAGCTCGAATCTGTCTCTAATCAAGGCACATTCGATAGCTGTTTCCTCTGAACATTTATGTCTCTCCTCGCTACGTCTGAAATGTCATCGCCTATTTCTGCAGCCACAAGCCTAGCATTTTCCATGTACGCAAAACCACAGGGACTGGAGCAACAAGCCTTAACTGTATAGAATTTAATTTGTATTCTCATTCCTGAAGCTTTGGTAACTCACATACAAGTAGTCATATCTCCTGTTCCATGGCATAGCTGCATTTGCTTACACTAAATAGAAAAAATAGAGGCCCGTGTGATTTTCTTTCCATGTAAAAGGTTTTGCACCCTTTCCCCCCTAACTACAATGCTCTTTTCTACCTATGATACTTACTGGCCCCATCACTGTAGTATCTGAATACCTCATAGTCTTTAACATATGTATCCTCACAACACTCCTCCCGTCCAAGCCCATGACCAGTGCTCTAACCACTGGACCAGCCTGGAGAAGCCAAACTGCTTTTCAGTTTCATCCCACTCTCCTATCTTGTTGCATTGTAGTTATTCTGTGTCTACCTTCAATACACATAAATATACTGGGTAGAATTAACTCTGGTATGGTAGGTTCACTACTACTGTAATTTCTGAGATTTCAGAGAAATCTGCCAGGCCATTTGCAGTGATATAATTTATTTCCAGGCCATGAAACCTGCCCCAACCCCAAAACAAAACAAAACAAAAAACAAAACAAAACCAGGCTGTCCCAGTGCACAGAACAGCAGTAATGAGGTGTAGTTGAATCTGGTACTGTAATTAGCAGCTAATCAAAAGTTCATTTCACTTAGTTTAAAATTCTCAGCCAGGCATCTTCCCACTACACAGCAATTGAATCATTAAAGAGACGCTTCCTTGGCAAAACATAAATAAATATTTCTTTGTGTAGTTCTCAGCAATTGCAGGCTGACAGTAAACAACATATGAAGTGGGTTTATTGGATGTGTAAACTATATTTCATGTTTAAGAGCACATGGTAAATTTTCCTTTCCATTAGTTATATGATATTTAGCTCTCATTTCTATGAGCGATGATGACTTTTTTGTATGCTACCATACAGTCTGAAGTAGCTTATTTTTAATTGAAATTGTTTTCATCTTCAACCTTTTACTAAATACCCTAAAATGCAGAAACCAGAAAGAGCCATATCCAGCAACGTCTGGCATATAAATCCTGCTTGTTTGTTCAGCAGCCAAAGGCTCTTCAATTGTAAACAGCATCTACCACTGCAAAAAGGCCAACCACTGTAATGGCAATTGCTTTCAGTTGCCACCTCTTATATAGTAGGATGGGAAAGCTTTTACAGCCATTCCCACTGAAGCTTAAAGGCAGGACTGATTGTTAAAATTTAGTGGCAAGTTTGCTGCTAACAAACCACTCATACAGATCCTTTATTTCTTTAGCACATTCCTGCTAATGGCCTGGTCATTTTTTTCACATTTCATAGACAAGATATCCCACCTGGTGATCTCAGTGCAAAGCTGTACCAAATAAAGTGCTTTAATGGCCTATTACCTCAGCTGAATGATACTGGCACAAAACGCTCAAAGGATGTAGATGAATGGAATTAGTCCTCAAAGTTGGACATAATGACATCTCCCACATGGGTTCTAAAAATATTTTGCACCCTGAATATTTGACTCCAGGTGTTGGGGAAAGCATGGTGCTTGGTGCTGGGGAAAGCATCAAATGGTCTCTTGTTTGCCTTGCAGTAGTGTGGAGCACACCAGAGGCTATTTTGGGCCATCTGCTTCACATGGTGGTTCAGGCAGGAGCTAGGAGCATGGACAGGGACATATGTGGCTGCAGCAGAGGTGAATGCTTTATGAGTCATAACCTGGAAGCAGCACAAGTAAGCCGCATTATTGCTGGGTGTAGGGAGACCTGCATTAGCTGTTTAAGTGCTTTCCAGCACATCATCCCTCTTGTAGCCTGAGAAACACCTGGGCCTAGTTTAGTTGATACTAAGGCCCTTTATGCAGCTCTGGCTTATGACCTTAAAGTGGGCATAAATTACATTTACACACACTCTATATTCCCTTTATACTGCCAGAGCCTGAGACTGTTTATAATCACAATTGCTGATGTACATTGATATTAAAAAAGCCCAATGAGATCTACACTTTTAATTCCAACTAAGAAAACAGGATAGCTGCCTGAACCTTGGAGCCTGCTGAAATGAATATTCTATCTCTGATCCATCCTGTTTCTCTTAATATTCTGTGCTTTGCTCTGCTCTGGAACTTCATTTTTGTCTTGTCTTTGACTCCAGCTTGGCCTTTCCTTCCTCCTTGACCTTAATCTTGCCCTTTACAAGGAATAAAGCCCTGGCCTCTTTCCTCCTCCTTAATGGTCATCTTTCTCTTTGCCTCTAGCTTTAGCCTTTTCGTCTCTCTTTGTCTTTATTTTATTTCTTTCTTTTCCTACCTTCCCTACATTTGCTAGTTCAGGCCCCACCTGAGGTGCTGGTTCACCGGTTAGAATTTCTTCACAAGAGTGACCACTTGGATCATTTTCTTCTACATCAGCCAGTCTACCAACAATACGATTTGTTGATAGCCACTGTAAAGCTTTTAGTACAGCTAGAACCTTGTATCATGCCGTGCTGGGATCTTTTGATAGGAAGCTCATTCTTGGCTTCATCGACAGTCTGTGAACCCTGCAGTGAGCTGTAGGGTTTAAATGCAGAGTGGCCATGCTCTTTGTTGGGAGACTCCACATTGTTGATGAGCTGACTTTGCAAACTTTTAATGCAAATTTCCCGCAGATTTTAAAGACCAAATGTAGGTGCCTCATTACATAGGTCCTACAAGTATATTAATCCCCCAATTTCATCAATTAATCTCGCACACTGAAGTCATGACACAGTTTTCTTGCCATTGTTAAACCTCTAACATGGTCACACAGACAAGTGTTCAGTTATGGCAAACAAGAGTAGAGAATAACCCTGTAGCCTGTGCGCTCTGGCTCCCAACAGTCGAGCATCTGCCATCCACTGCAGAGCAGCCCTGGACTGTATGGCATGACCTTCATTGACTCCACACTGGACTTGGCTAGTCTAGAGATGTGACGACCAAGTGGTGCTTCATTGCTGGCCCCAATACCTGTGACTGCAACAGAGAGCCTCAAAATATGAAGCATCTCCTGTAATGCCAGCAGTTTGAGCACAAATGCTCTTCCAGTGACCTGGTGGAGTGCAATGATTGGGTAATCACATGTGCACAGATGTGGTGGGAAGCAGTATGAGGACATGACAAGATGATCCCCCATATGTACATCAATCATCTGTGCATGTTACACCAATTGTCCCCACTGTACATTCTCTCTCCAACTCTAATCGCTTCATCTCCCCCATCCCATTTGATTAATTATCTCCCCTTGCAATTCTGCCCTTCCAACAGTCCATGATCCCTGTTCTATCAGTCCACCCCTATTCCATTAGTAGTCCTCTCCCTATCCCAGTACCTCAGGCTCACACAGACTGCGCTGCTTCTCCACAGCACTCTCCTTCTTCCTTCCCTTGGCTCCTCTCCTAACTCCCTTGGAGGAGATGAGAGGTGCTGAGGCTGGGGAAGACACTCTTTGGTTGACAAGGGAACAGATTTGCTTCACAGTGGTGAAGTCTCTGCGTTGCGGGTGAGGATGAGTTGGGAAGGAGGAAACAGTGGAAGAGGTGCGGTTGGTGAATCCACAGAGAGGGAGATCCCAGTTGCTGCTCAGCCCATGCATTGTTGGAGGAGCAATGGGACAACCTCTCCATCCCAATCCACCAGAATGAGGTGAGGATTCCTGTCCCATCCAAACTGTTTTAGAAGAGGTTAGCACGGTGTGTCCACAAACTTTTGTTACGTTTATCATATACAAACAGATAAAATAGATAATGTAAATACTCTTGTTGGAAGGTTGCAGTGTAACACTACTTCATTTCTTAAAATCCAACACCTTAGCAAACGAGAACCACAAGCAGAGAGGAAGAAAGCAGGATGCTTCCTAAGGCAGAGAGGCTCAACTCATCCACCTTGCTCTAGGCTGGCTTTTTGCAGACTGTCTGCTGATTGCTGAAAGACCCAGACTGCATGGTTCCCTATGGAGCCCCTTAGCCTGCAATCAGGACTTATAAGTTAAAGTGATAGCTTATCATTTTAACACAGTTTTCAATATACCACACTTTGTGCTGGAGGGGTGGGGATTTGGCCCTGAGCTAGCAATTTTGCTTATGAAGGAGCTGCTTTACCTATAGGCAAACTAGGCAACTGCCTAGGGCGATAGATTTCTGTGCACCAGGGTAGGGTGGCAGATCTAGCCTGACACCCCTCCGTCATGACAGAGGGGTGGCTGGGTCAAACTGAGTGGCATTCTGACCCTGTGCATCAGGTTGTACCACCATTCACTCAGATTTGGCCTGGTGGCCAGGCCAAATCTGCTGCTCTATGCCTATGAGGAAGGGCACACTGATGTTTTGCATAGGGTGGCAGATTGTTGTGAGTGGCCTCTGAATAGAGTACAACTTGCTCTACTGTGGCAAAATTGGCTCTGTGGTGGGGACAACAATACACATTTTTGTCAAATCCTAAACAGATAAAATTTGAATGAAAAACAGGGAGCAGGTTTGTTGTAGTAACAGGGAAGCAGCTGTAAAGTCATCCTACTGACTATAAAAGCCACATGGCAAGTTCTGTGAAAATCTAGCATACCAACCACCCAGAAATGTACCTCCCGGGGGAATAAAACAAGAGAGAGCTTCTAGAAGAAATGGGAATGTGGTGAGATTGCAGTGCCCTGCTGTTGGCATTCTTAGCACATTTCTATACCGAAAGAGGACGGGAGAAGTAAGCAAAGCATTTCTGAATATTATGTGTGTGTGTGTGTGTGTGTGTGTGTGTGTGTTCAACTGTGTAATGCACCTGGCAGAAACACAGTCAGGAGCAAATAAAAGCTTGACAGGGTTTGTGAGGTTGGCAAATATTGAGCTGTTTGCTGTTATATTGTAGAACGTAGTCTTGCAGTAGCTCTTCTGAATTAGTTGAGGCAGCTCTTTTTCCTGACAGTGGAATAAATATCATTTTATGTAGCTTTTCTGGCTTTATACTGTAGTGTACAATATTCCCTCATTAGGTCATTTGCATCAGAAGGCTTAATTATTTGTTGTTGCTTAGCAAAGTATCTGGGGTGGTGAATCAGGCTGGGATGCTACTTAAATGGTTGGCTTTCCTATGCAATAGCAAAACATGAGCCACTTTGGTTTTGGCTACTGTTATTGTGACTTTAGTTCTACCTAGTACTGGTGTACTGCCCCGGCCTCTAAATAAAAGCAGCCTTTCCAAACAAATAAATAGTGCACATAAATAATAGATCGGTAACTATTAAGATTCATCAGACATAGAACACAGAAGCAAAGTATAGTACATTTTTCACAATCATCATGTCCAATATTATTGGTAGGTTATTTTAACTAACATCAGAAAAAAATCTCAGTTTCAGATGGTTTCAGATTCCCTACTAGAAATATGTGAGCTGCTGGGGAGCCTGTGTGGGACAGGCAACATGAGGGATGAGCTAAGATTCTGTCGAAAACTGTCTTTAGGAAAGTGCCATTGGAGAGCTCTTGAGGAGGGATGTGATAGTGGGAGCAGAAAAGGAGGAAGCAAATTCCATTGGGGATCTCTGGAGTGGCTGGGAAGCCATTCATTAGGGACTACAAAGGGAAGGAACGTGACATTTGGAATAAGAGGCTCCAGGAGATCCAAAATGGAGGCGAAGGGAAGGCGAAGAGTGAGGAAGTGTAGTGGGAAGACACACCTTTAGGATTGTGAGCCTGATCCAAAGCTCACTGATGTCAGTGGGACTCTTTCCATTGACTTCAATGGTCAGTGTATCAAGCCTTACAATGATGGGGTAGAAAAGTACTATGGTGCTGAGAATGGATGAGTCAAGAAGCTGTCATGTGAGAGAAATGGCCACTGGAATCTCTGCGGTGAGAAAGTCTGACCTGCTGCACATTGCAGGCCGCAGAACCTCACCCACCCACTCCTGTAATAGACTCCTAATCTCTGGCTGGGGTACTGAAATCCTCAAATCATGATTTAAGGACTTCAAGTTACAGAGAATCCACCATTTTCACTAGTTTAAACCTGCAAGTGACCTGTGCCCCATGTTGCAGAGGAAGGCGAAAAAACCCCAGGGTCTCTGCCAATCTGACCTGAGGGAAAATTCCTTCCCAACTCCAATTAGACCCTGGGTATCCGTTAGAACCTGAGCATGTGGGCAAGACCCACCAGCCAGACATCTCTGAAAGAATTCTCTGTAGTAACTCAGAATGTCCCCCTTGTCCCCAGTCTAGTGTCCAAGCTCTGGCCATTGGAAATATTTGCTGCTAGCAGTCGCAGATCAGCTACATGCCATTGTCTGCAATCTCACCATACCATCCCTGCTATAAATTTATTAAGCTCAATCTTGAAGTCAGTTAGGTTTTTTGCCTCCACTACTGCCCTTAGAAGGCTGTTCCAGAACTTCACTCCTTTGATGGTTAGGAACCTTCATGTAATTTCAAGCCCAAACTTGTTGATGGCCAGTTTATATCCATTTGTTCTTATGTCCCCATTGGCACTTAACTTAAATAACTCCTCTCCCTCCTATTTATCCCTCTGATGTATTTATAGAGAGCAATCATATCTCCCCTTCTTTTGGTTACTCTAAATAAGCCAAACTCTTTTGAGTCTCCTCTCATACAGCAGGTTTTCCATTCCTCTGATCATCCTAGGAGCCCTTCTCTGCAGTATTCCAGAGAAGGTCTTACCAGTGCCTTGTATAATGCCAGTTAAACCAGTGCCTTGTATAACTAACACTTCCCTGTCTCCACTGGAAATACCTCTCCTGATGCATCCTAGCCTTTTTCATGGCTGCATCACATTGGCAGCTCATAGTCGTCCTGTGATCAACCAATACGTATAGGTCTTTCTCCTCCTCTGTCACTTCCAACTGATAAGTCCACAGCTAATAGCAAAAAAATCTTGTTGTTAGTCCCTAAGTGCATGACTTTGCACTTTGCACTATTAAATTTCATCCAATTTCTATTACTCCAGTTTTCAAGGTCATCCAGATCTTCCTGCATGATATTCCGGTCCTCCTCCATATTGGCAATACCTCCCAACTTTGTGTCATCCACAAATTTTATTAGCGCACTCCCACTTTTTGTGCCAAAAATGTTAAATAAGATTGGACCCAAGACTGATCTCTGAGGAACTCCATTAGTAACCTCCCTCCAGCCTGACAGTTCACCCCCCTTTCAGTATGACCCATTGTAGTCTCCCCTTTAACCAGTTCCTTATCCACCTTTCAATTCTCATATTAATCCCCATATTCTCCAATTAACTAATAATTTCTCATGCGGAACTGTATCAAATGACTTACTGAAATCCACGTAGATTAGATCTACTGCATTTTCTTTGCCTAAAAAGAGATCAAGTTGGTCTGACATAATCTACCTTTTGTAAAACCATTTTATATTTTATCCCAATTAGCATTTACCTCTATGTCCTTAACTACTTTCTCTTTCAAAATTAGTTCCAACATCCTGCATACAGGCCTCTAGTTCCCAGATCAGCTTTTTTCACTTTCTTAAAAATAGGTACTATTTTACCAATTCTCCAGTCATAGGGTATGGCCCCTGAATTTACAGATTCATTAAAAATCCTTGCTATTAAGCTTGTAATTTCATGTGCCAATTCCTTTAATATTCTTGGCTCGAGATTATCCGGGCCCTCTGATTTAGTCCCATTAAGACTTCAACCTCAGATGTGGTAATTTCTACTTATATATCCTCGTTCCCATTAGCCACTCTGCCAGTACCCCTAAACTCTTCATTTGCCTTATTAAAAACTGAGACAAAATATTTGTTTAGGTATTGGGACATGCCTGGGTTACCTTTAATCTCCACCCCATCCTCTAAGCTTAGTGGTCCCACTTCGTTCCTTGTTTACTCTTTCTTTTTATGTCTATAGAACCTTTCACTACTGGTTTTAATCTCCTTTACAACGTCCAAGTCTGCTTGGCTTTTGACAGTTCTCACTTTATCCCTACACTTTCTGACCTCCAAGAGGTAACTTTCCTCTGTCTCAAGAATTCAGTAAAAGACAGGCAATGATGGAGAACTGTCATGAGCTCTGTTGTGCTTGGTCATCCAGGAAAAATGAAATCAAAACCCGGATTGTGGTCTAAATGTTGAGATCTGGGCACAAGGATGAACCCTGGATCTGAATAACTCCAAATGACTGGATGGTCTAGCCCCAGAACAGCTGTTCTTAATCCCAACTGTTTTTATTTTAATAGGCTTCACTGGACTTGCAGCATGGATGGACAGAACAGCAGAAAACAAAATGTGATGGGCTCATTTTATTAATGCTTGCAGCACACTTACAATTAGTAACGCTTATTTTGTTGTGCCATTTTGTTAATTAAAAGTTTCTGACTGAGTGAATTTAGTATACGTCAGGGAGTTGTTAATAGCATTGGCTTGATCCTGAGACTGAGCACGTGAAAGCTTCTCCTGTCTGACTGTGCCAATGCAATTTGGTTTTAACCTGCAGCAACTCCCCCATCCTGGCCTCACTTGAGCAAAGCCTGCCAGTTGTACTGAGTCATGGGACACTTTTACTTAGTAGATTAGGGTGAAGCCACCAGATTCATTTTTATTTGTGACTTGAAGTAAAAGTTTAATGCTAATCTCCACTGGAAATGGATAGCATGCGCCTTCTCTAGAACATACCTTCTCAAGGAAATTTTGATGAACCCAAATGGCTTTCATCTGGCTATTGAGAAGTATGACCCCAAAACTGCATTTAGTTGCCTTTGACAATGTTTGTCATTATGTGTCTTAGAACCTTTTAGTTTAACTATAGTGAGAGCATTTTCAAATGTGTCGAGCAATTTTGTTTTTCCAGAATACCAGGTGCACTAAATCAGAATAATTATCCCCATTACATTTATGATTTAGGAAGTATAATTAGGGGTCTAAAGAATAATCTGACAGGAATTCAGTGAAGTGTAGTATCAAAATTCCAATTCTCATCTGTAGTGGAGAATAGCCAGCCTTTAACATCCTTAACATGAAAAGCACCTCTGGCTTCTCTTCACAGGCTGGCAGGCAAAATAACAATTTTCAAATCAATGTCTTGCATCTGCTGGGGTTTGTTACTGTCAGTGTGGCTGCAAAGAACTTGACAGGGATGTTAATCAAGAAAGGGAAAGGAAAAACTGTCAATTGTGATGCACAGTTTACATACAAAATTGAAAACTTGAGAGCATGTCACTTAATCTAGAGCCTATTGTAGTGAGCAGTAAAATCATGGAGATATAATGGTGTAGTCATGAACTGTGTGACTGCTATTCTCCCAGTACACTCAGACCCTCCTTTGAGACAGACCTGTTTTAATCAGTACAGTGATGGGAAGATGTGCATTTACTTCTCTGCTTTTTACCCCTGAATGTATTCAGTCATGTGTGCTGCAAACACTTTAATAAGGAGCACCTTAGAGATATTGCACCTCAGCTGGCAATGAATGTAACATTCCTTAGGTAAAGAACTCTATTCTCCCTCCACCATCAAAAATAAAACTCAGTCATTTCCATACTCTTTCCCCAGATCCCCAAATCCATCTATCTCTCTACCTTCTCTAGCACCCCGAGTATGGAATGGCTGGACTTTTTTTAGGATAAGAAAATATCATTCCTATATTGAATTCTGTGGTCCTGTGTTTTGTCTAACTTCAGTAGGAACACTAAGTTTATCTCTTCTAAATATAGATTTAAAATCATTTCATTTCAAAGGACCTTTTGCATGGCACATGAATGGTTTTAATTTTCTTTATGATTTTAATCTGTATCAACAGATTCTGTGCAGGTACCTAGACTATGGGAGATACTTACCTTTAAAATAACATTATTATTATTATTGACACTGATTATTTTTAATTTACCCAGCTCCAGCATTAAAATATGCAAGTGCTGCCTCAAAAATACATTAAACAACTTTGGTAGGTGAAAAGAATCAGATAGCATATGATACATTATTAACACTCTTCACAGACACAGGCTCTTCTGTTTGCTCCAAATTATTTACCCCATTTCTAAATGTATCTCTAATAAATAGATGTCTCTCTTATAGATAGTGGTGTTTTGATTGAGCAGTTCTAATGCCAAGGGTACATTGACTTATAAAATATTTCCAGTACTTTGGAGAGGTAGCTGTGGACGTGCTTGTGGAGGCATGGTGTATTTGGCTTTCAGTAGTAAACAGTTCTCTACACTTACTCAGCGTATGGCGTGGCAAATGGGCTCTAAAGAAGCCATCTACGTTCTCTAATTTCCCAGTCATCCAATGGTGGAACCTATGAGAGTGCTGTAATATCAGTCAGTTAGGACAGATTGTGCGAAATGAAACAATTGACAGCTTCGAATGAAAAGGTCTGTACATCCCTAGGACCTCTGAGCGTCTGCCACTAAAGTAACCGTCCAAACTTTATCTTAGCCAATTGCAATATAATTTTTCACTGTCAATATGTAAATTCACTTCTTACCAAGAGACAACTGCTATCTCAAACTGGATTGAATGGAAAGTGATTATAAGTATAACAAGGCTTTACCAACGCAGCGTAGGGTTTTACCACTGACTTCAATGGGATCAGTGTTAGGCCAATGCTGGGTGCTTTAGAAAACCCCACCCCAAATCCTGGAGGTATCAATTCAGAGAAGAGTTATTACAGTGGAGCAGTAGCATCACTATAATTAAGGCTGAGATTAGTTTACTGTTTAACAGCTGATTTTTCCGAGTGCTCTAAAAGCTACATGCTTACTCAGATTGTCTTGAAAATCGCTTTGTCTCATGGAATCTGGACTAGATTTAGTGATCCAAAGTTTGAGGATGTTTGAATAAGGGGTTCCCAAGATACAGCACCCCTAAAAATCATGTGACATACATTTTACTGTTCTTACAACTTTTTTGGAGGGAGTGGGGAGCGGGCTAAGACTATGGCACTGATCCTCCCCAAATGAATATCACCTGCTTGGGAATGATCTCAGCTAATATCCTACCTACTCCTATTGGGAAGCAATATTTCACATGCTATTCAGGGTAAGTTTGAAACTACAATGTGGCCAAGCTGATGAGCCACAGAAAGTCATTTACGCATGCACAGCAGCACTTTTTAGTTATTCATTAGCCCAGAGTATGTATTAATACCGGGGCGGGCGGGGGGGGGCAGCTGTGCATATCTCTCTATCAGTGTTATAGAGGGTAAACAATTCATGAGTTTACCTTGTATAAGCCTTATACAGCGTAAAACGGATTTATTTAGGGTTTGGACCCCATTGGGAGTTGGGCATCTGAGTGTTAAAGACAGGCACACTTCTGTAAGCTGCTCTCAGTTAAGCTTGCAGTTTGTGGGATGTGATTCAAACCTGGGTCTGGGTCTGCAGCAGGCTAGCGGGTCTGGCTCAAACCAGGCAGGGCACTGAAGTCCTAAGCTGACAGGGCAGGAAAGCAGGGGCAGAAGTAGTCTTGGCACATCAGGTGGCAACTCCCAGGGGGTTTCTGTGTTCCAGCCCATCGCAGTGGTGTAGTCGGCTATGCACAGCTGTTTGCACAGATATGCACAGCTGTTTTGGCCCCCCACCCCTGGTATTAATACATACTCTGGGCTAATTAATAAGTAGCAAGTGATTTTATTAAATACAGAAAGTAGGATTTAAGTGGTTCCAAGTAGTAACAGACAGAACAAAGTGAATTACCAAGCAAAATAAAATAAAACATGCACATCTAAGCCTAATACAATAACAAAACTGAATACAGATAAAATCTCACCCTCAGAGATGTTTCAATAAGTTTCTTTTACAGATCGGATGCCTTCCTAGTCTGGGCACAGTCCTTTCCCCTGGTACAGCCCTTGTTCCAGCTCAGGTGGTAGCTAGGGGATTTCTCATGATGGCTGCCTCCTGTTTGTTCTGTTCCACACACTTATATATCTTTTGCATAAGGCGGGAATCCTTTGTCTCTCTCTGTGTTCCCACCCCCTTCTTCTCAATGGAAAAGCACCAGGTGAAAGATGGATTCCAGTTCAGGTGACATGATCACATGTCACTGTAAGACTTCATTACCCACTTGCCAGCACACTCGTATACAGGAAGACTTACAAGTGAAACAGAGCCATCTACAGACAATTGGTTAATGGGAGCCATCAAGATTCCAAACCACCATTAATGGCCCCCACTTTGCATAATTACAAGAGGCCCTCAGAGTTATATTTTATATTTCTAGTTTCAGATACAAGAGTGATACATTTATACGAATAGGATGACCACACTCAGTAGATTATAAGCTTTGTAATGCTACCTTACAACAGACCTTTTGCATGAAGCATATTCCAGTCACATTATATTCACACTCATTAGCATATTTTTACAAAATCATATAGAGTGTCACACTTGCATGCTACAGTAGGATCAGAGATAGAGTTTGTGGTGCAAATTTGGGGTCATTTTATTAACAGATTACTTCTTTGCATCTCTCCCCCCTTATGACTCTGATTTGATGATCACAATGGTCCGTCCTGGCTATGGTGTCTGAGTTTCTTTTAATTTTCAAAATGTTGTAAAATTTTCATGGGTTCTGAGATTTCTTGAATATTGTTGTGCAACAACAGGAACAGGGGCATACTTCTTGGTGCAAATTTGGGGTCATTTGATCAAGAGGTTCCTTAGGTACAACTCTCCAAATGAGGAGCTGGTTTTAATATTCACATTGTTCTAAAACCCATGTGAGATTGTCTTGAAAACTGGTATGCTGTAACAGGAGTTCAGATAGAGGGAGAAGAAGCCCCACTGAGATGAATGGGTGGTTCACACCTCTTTGAGCTATTGTGTCAGGCTGCATTCATCTTCATTGGGTGTTCTGATTCACCTGAGAACATCAAATTTCAATGAATGGACCACTTCACACCTTTGCAATTTTCCAGTGCTGCAAAGGGTGTGCAGAGCTCCTCCCCCGTACACTAGTCGCAAAGTGGAAGATGAAGTCTGGGACTCCCTTTCCACTGTCCCTTGCTTCCTCCAGCTGGTAGTTATGCTTCTCACAGCCCATCAGTTATCACCTTCCTCCCTCCCTTCCTAGAATCCTTCCAGCACTGCTGAAGTCATGAAGGGGCCAGGAGGCTGGCATAAAAACGTAAGAATGGCCATACGGGGTCAGACCAAAGGTCCATCTAGCCCAGTATCCTGTCTTCCGACAGTGGCCAATGCCAGGTGCCCCAGAGGGAATGAACAGAATAGGAAATCATCAAGTGATCCATGCCCTGTCACTCATTCCTAGCTTCTGGCAAACAGAGGCTAGGGACGCCATTGATGGATCTATGCTCCATGAATGTATCTAGTTCTTTTTTGAACCCTGTTATAGTCTTGTCCTTCACAACATCCTCTGGCAAAGAGTTCCACCAGTTGACTGTGCGTTGTGTGAAGATATACTCCCTGTTTGTTTGTTTTAAACCTGCTGCATATTAATTTAATTTGGTGATCCTTAATTCTTGTGTTATGAGAAGGAGTAAAATAACTTGCTTATTTACTTTCTCCACACCAGTCATGATTTTATAGACTTCTATCATATCCCCCCTTAGTCATCTCTTTTCCAAGCTGAAACATCCTGGTTTTATTAATCTCTCCTCAGATGGCAGCCATTCCATACCCCTAATAATTTTTGTTGCACGCACCAGTGGATCAAAGCAAGTTCGATATAACGCGGTTTCACCTATAATGCGGTAAGATTTTTTGGCTCCCGAGGACACCGTTATATTGGAGTAGGGGTGTATCTTTTTTGAGATGGGGCAACCACATCTGCATGCAGTATTCAGGATGTGGGTGTACTATGGATTTATATAGAGGCAATACGATATTTTCTGTCTTATTATCAATCCCTTTCTTAATGATTCCCAACATTCTTTTCATTTTTTTGACTGCTGCTGCACATTGAGTGGATGTTTTCAGAGAATTATCCACAATGACATCAAGATCTCTTTCTTGAGTGGTAATGGCTAATTTGGACCCCATCATTTTATATGTATAGTTGGGATTATGTTTTCCAATTGTTAGAGAGCTTATTCCTTCACTCTCCCACTTCCCTGGTCCTTCTCACATGAACAGAGAGCAACAATACCCGAAGTCCGAAGGTGCAAACAATTTGATGTTTATTGGGGTGAACTTCCAGCAAGCTTAAATACAAGTTCCTTTTCCTTATTTCCGAATCCCAACTTACTTCCTGTTTGCCCCTAATTTATATAGTAATATTCTTAGCTATACCTTAACCAATCATTCTACTAAAATTTAACTAACCAATACTAACATATTGTAACATGATTATGTAACCAATTATATCCCACCACCTTAATTAGTTTACACCCAGCAAAATTAATTATACAGCAGACAGGAACAATCACAGAACCAGACAGAGATTATACAGACAAACAATAGCAAAGTGGGAACTATAATGGCAACACAATACAGAAGTGAGGATTTCACATCCCAGTATTGATAAGTGAGTTCTTGCCAGACAGGATGCTATCAAACTAAGTTTTCTTTTACATTTTCTAGGCACTTCCCTTTCTCTGGAGCTGATAGGCACTATCAGGACAGGATTGTATTCCTAACAGCCCAATAGCACCTTCTTTCCATGTGACTACTTTGGAATGTGAGGATGTGACCGGTCGCTTTCCAGCTTATGGCTGCCTCTGTCGCTTAGCCAAAGGCCTTAGCCTAAGAACAGGGCCCCAGACTGTCACAGTAAGAGAAGGACCTTACATTGGCAGACAGTGATTTTGATTCTTTCTTTTATACCTCTAACTAGCCAAGTGATAAAAATACGCCTACATTCTTAAAGTACAGGCCTTTACAGACAGGCCTGAATATCTATATCCTAACACTCCACCCCTTTTTTTCTTTTTCTTTTGGGATCCTCCTGCCCAGGTATCCCTGGAAAAGCATAGGACATATGGCGACACATTTCCTGATAGGGCCAGGCATCAAGGTGGAAGGTGTCGATGCTCCATCTGTCCCACTGCCCCTTGTGTAGTACCATGCCCTGCACCTTCTCTCGTACGGGCATACTACACCTATTCCAATTAGTGTTCCAGACTTCCCAGTATAGTGGGCCCGAGAAGGTTGGGTCCGGGTTGTCTAGTACACATAGGTGGGGGGGGAGGGGCTTACTACATTACTTATAGGTTATAATTAGTGGCTGTTCTCTAGGGGGTTGTGCCCCCCTTGATCGTTTCCATATGCAATGTAACACACATATAGTTAACAATACACTAGCTGCTATGATAATCCACAGCAACACCGAGAGTCCTGACCACTGCAGTATGGTCCAACATCCTGGCCACCACCAAAAACACTGCTTCTCCTCCTTTGATAAGGTTAAAATTTTGCAGCGCCATCCTGTAGCGTGTACTGTAAGTGTGTCCAATTGTTGGCGCTTGCAGCAAGTTGCTCTTGTAATCTTTGTGTACTTTTGTCCATATTGTGTGTCCATTGAATATCCACAGTGAAATTTGGTATTGTCCAAACCAATTCAACTACTTGGTACGGCATGGGGTAGTAGGTGCCGGTTCGATTGTTTACAACGATGAAGTCCACTGATCCATTGGTGCACCATAGTCCAGGTGGCAGTGTATAGAAGTTTATAATTTGGTCATACACTGGAAGGATTTTGCCTCCTAGTGTTATGTTGCAGGATTGCATACATTCCCAACAGAATACACCGTACCCCATATACATTACCCCTAATGCCCCCCTTTTGCAATAGGCCATTGATCCTGCTCCTCCATAGTCATAGGAGAGGGGCACATCCATATTCCTCCTCTGGATATACAACTGCTTAATGTGATGACAGTCCAATTTACACCATTCCAGCCCCCCCACCTATTCCCTAGTGGCTCCCAACGTGCTCCCCCTTCCCTACTAACTCCCATAGGGTTCAAGGGAACCACCTTATTTGCATTTCCTTCCCATGGTATCATAGTAACAATTACACAAGAACTGTCCCCACAGGTCGGGGATGTTATTTTCCAGGTAGATGGGTATGTTTTTGCAATTGTGGATAGATATGGGCTAGCCTCCCGATTTAATACTGAAGGCCATTGTTCTGACCAAGCATCTCTCATAATATCCATTAACATTATTAACTGAGCATTTTGAATACCTACGCACACTTCTCCCCATGTTAATCTTCTGAAGCCATCCTCTACCCATGTCAACAGGTCCCCTGCCCAATGAGTTAACTGCAAGTTTACCTCTACTGCTGTCCTCCACCCTGTGGCAACTGCTGATAGTTGCTGTGCCATTAATTCATTAATTTGTTGTTGAAATTTCACATTTTGGCTTACTAATTGTTTGGTTACCCACTCGTCCCCCAGATTCCATGTACCCAGCATAGTGTTCCCCGCTGCCCACAATCCCCTTTTCCGACGACGATTCCAGGTGTGTCCCCTCACCCATGCATTGAATTGTTGTTTCAATCCTTTTATGTACATACTACAATTAGGATGGATTTGGTCCACCCAACATTCCTTGGGGCGTACCACCCATGTAATGGAGTGAAAGGACACGTTAAAAAGTGCTGGCTGCACCTGCTCCGACAATGGCTCCCATACATTTGCTCATCGGGGAATATTCTTGGCTCCAGGCTGTGGCCACTTTAAATTTGGATTCTTCCAACTTGGCATCCATATCACCTGTAGGGTTACATTCTGTAAAATGGTTAACTCATCATACACCCAGCGTCCCAAAGGGGATTTTACGCCTAATGTAATATGTACATAACAATCACACCTTCGGGGATTATCTTCCATGGAAGTACCATTGTGGTTACATATGGTAACATCACACCCTAAATGTGGGGCCCTATTTTCCCAAGAGGGTTCATTTGCTCCAGGAGACCAGAGGGTTATATTCTTTGGACCCTCTGTAACAAACCACATAGCTGGGTAACTGTGTTTTCCACTATCGTTAATCATGGCAGCACCCAGGGAGTACCATGCGATATTTCCTGATAAATTTGATATTCTCCACCTGGTTGGGATTCCCCCATCTAATCCATAAACCATATACCGACACTGCCAAATTCCTGTTGGAGTATTAGTGGTACATCTTTCTATGGGGAGATTCTCATAGTCTTCATTAGCTTTATTACCACAGGTTGCATGTGTAGCCGTCCATGTGTTTCCTCCTTTTGACACTTCACATCGTGGGATCTGAATAGAATTTGTAAATGTGACAATTGTGATTAGCACTAGTAATTGTTCCATCCAGGGCCAGGGAATTTTCATCCTTTTCTCCTTTTTGAATTAACCTGTAATACACACATAACAAAATTTACACATCCCCTTTCCCAATCCCCTGTTTGTACCTTTTTATTTGTGTGCAGTGGACCCACTCCCGTCCTCCATTCTCTGTACCCAGTAATAGCAGACTGGGCCCTAATTGGTCAAGGACAAGATAGGGGCCCTTCCATTTAGGAGCTGGGAATGGATGGTGTTGACCTGGAATCTTGTACATCACTAGATCTCCCACCATGGGTAGATTACGCTCCCCAGGCAGGTCATACCATGCTTTAACTCTTGCTGCTCCTTGCTCGTCTCGCCAGGCCACCGCCTGCTGTACTTGTTTTACATGGTCAATTAAAGTTAAAATCCATTCTTGTGTTAAGCCATGTGTAGTGACTTCCCCAGGTACTGGGGTAAGTAGATTTTCCCACCGTTCCATAGGCCTTCCCATGAGAGCTTCATATGGAGAAAATCCTGTGCCCTTTGATTCTCGAGTCCTTATTCTCATTAAGACAAAGGGCAGTAACTGTGACCAGTTTTTTCCTCCGACTTCCACTCCCTTTCTTAGCTCACTTTTAATGGTGCGGTTCATGCGTTCCTCCTGCCCCTCAGCCTGGGAGTGATAAGCAATATGGAACAACTGTGTGATTCCAGTGAGGGCTGATAGCTCCCCTAACAGATCTGACCGAAAAGCAGCTCCTTGGTCTGAGTCAATCACCTTCGGAACCCCCCAGCGAGTGAATACCTCATTTACCAGTATTGCAGCAGTTACCTGGGCAGTTTGATACTTTGTGGGGAAAGCTTCCACCCACCGGCTGAAAGCATCCACTACCACCAACATGAATCGGTTTTTCCTGTGATCTGGTGGTAGGGGTCCTGTGTAATCAATTTGTATTCTTTCCCATGGTCCCCTTGGGGCTTGTCTCATTAATTCTCCCCTTAGCACCTTGTGAGGTGGGCTGTGCCTGGCAGAGTCCAAACAACGTTCCAGATGTGATTTTAAATCAGCTGCCATTCCTGGCCACCAGCACAACCTTTTTAAAGTTCCCAGTGCCTCCTCAAACCCGGGGTGTCCCCCTGCCAAGCTCCCATGCACCCAGCTTAAGAAAGCCGTCCGACTTCCCTGAGGGCACAACATTACCGGTCCCTCAGTTGTTAAGACACACCAAATCCCTTCCATTAGTTCCACCTTTGGCACATGCCTGTCCCCAAGTTTCATGATGCCTTCCAGTCCTGGGTCAGATTCCTGCAACTCTCGAATTCGCCCTCCCTGTTCTGTATCCACCCCGCTTCTTGTTAACACTGTGACAGGCACACTCTCTTCTGGCTCCCAGGGCCATGGGGGTGCCTCTGTTGCAGCCCGCTTGGCCTCTACATCGGCCAGATTATTCCCTTTGCTTAGGGGTCCTGTTTTCTTGTGTGCCTTTACCTTTACCACATTGATCCGTGTAAAACAGTGACTCAGCTCCTCCACTTGCTTCCACCAGGTAGCATGCTCGATTGTGGAGCCGTCTGTTGCCCTGAAATGATTATCTGCCCACCATCTCAGCATTAATGCGGCACCACGAAATACATAATCTGAATCTACCACCACCCAACATTCTGGCTCAAATTTGGGATCCACTTCATTTAAAGCTGTTAGCAAGGCTGCCAGTTCTGCCTCCTGAGCTGACTTCGCTTCTAATGAGAAGCCAATGGTGCTGACTGATTCATTGCCTCTGATTCCCACAACAGCTAAGCCTGCAGTTTTCCGTCCCCCTTGATACATACAACTTCCATCCAAAAACCATACCAGTGTCCCCTCCTTTACCTGATTGGGGTTAGCCGCCCGAAACACCTGATGTTGGGTTTTACCTGGGCTGGCTTCACATTGGTGTGGGGTGCCAGCCAGATGTAATCCAGCTACCCAGACTATGGGTTCCTTTAACACCTCTGCTTTAATGTTTTCTGCCTGTAGAGCCAGCAACCATTTAGCAATACGCTGCCCACTCACTTGTCCCTGTAAGATAGTGTGCATGTTTAACAGCCGCAGGGGGTCATGAGGAGATCGGACTATGACTTTCTGCATTCCCGTAAGGTATTTAAATTTCCCTACCCCCCAGTAGGAGCACAACAGCACCTTTTCACACCACCCATACTTCAATTCCACAGCACTCAAAAGTCGAGAGGCAAAGGCCACAGGTCGGTCCTTTGCTCCATACTCCTGTGTTAATGCACAACCAATGGTAGTGTCTGATACCAAAGGATACAGATAAAAGAATTTCTCCCCATCTGGGGAGGCCAGCACTGGAGCACTGGCCAGGTTTTCCTTTAGCACTCTCACTGCCTCAGTACACTCTTCTGACCACTCCCAAGTTGAGGCTCGGGTTAGGTCAAATAGAGGCTGGGCTATTTCTGCATAATTGGCCACAAAATCCCTGCAAAATCCAGTTAGACCCAGAAAACTTTGCAAGCTTGGCAAAGTAGGCAGTGGCAGGGACTGGATCAGTTGCACCCGTCCCTTATCGATTTCCCTTCCCATCTGAGACACTTCCACTCCTAAGTAGGTCACTCTTGTCTGTCCCATCTGAGCCTTTTTCCCATTGACCTTCAATCCTGCTCTTGCCAAAGCTTGCAGGACCTGCTTGGTTAGTTCCCTGTCTTCTTCCTCTGTCCCTGACATTAGCAACAGGTCGTCTACATATTGTATGCACCTTGCTGAATCCACCCCCTCCAGAGCCTGTCTTATGTATCTGTGAAAAATTGCAGGGGAGTCCCTATATCCCTGGGGTAGGACTGTCCAGCAGAACTGTCTGCCCTCCCATGTGAATGCAGTTTTATACTGACATGAGGTAGCTAGTGGCAGAGACTAAAACCCATTAGCTATGTCCAAAACAGTGAAAATTCGGAATTGGGGTCCAATACGGGCCAACATTTCAGGGTACGCTGCCACCACTGAGGCTGGTGAATTGGCCAGAGCATTTAGTGCCCTGTAATCCACAGTGAGACGCCAGGTACCGTTTGGCTTCCTCACGGGCCACACAGCAGCATTACAAGGGGATGCAACTGCCCGAATCAGCCCTCTCTGTTCCAACTCCCCAATAGTTGCCCCCATCTCTGCCAACGCCTCCCGAGGAATAGGGTACTGTTTCTGTGGGGGAGGGTCCCCTCCCTCCATCAGTACCTCCATGCTGCGCCTACCACAATCCAGGTTATCCTTCGCCCACACAGGGATGTGTTCCCACCCAGCCGGGGGTGGTGGGAGGGCATGTGCCGCCTTAATGGTCATAGTGGCTATCCCCATGGGAATGGTATAGCCCTGACCGTCCTGCGTTTGCCCCAGTAAACACACCCAATTGGCTAAATCCAGTACGAGTCCCAGTTTGTGTAAATCTCTTGCCCCCAACAGATTAAGCAGATCATTACAACCCCACATAATCTCCCCTTCCCCCAGATTCCTTTGATTTGTCCCCGCCTCAGGGTTAACTGTGTCTCCCCTCCCGTTGCCCCTACAATTGTCACAGTCCCTGCTGAGGGTCTCCCCTGCCCCCATGTGGTTAAACTGATGGCTGCTCCAGTGTCTATCAAAAAATCCCTCATGGGACTCCCTTCGATTGCCCCCTGGAGCGTAGGGCGACCAGACGCATCCCGTCCTAAACTGAGAACATGGACAGGACGCCTCCCAGGGCACCCCTAAGTTGCAGCACCCACCTCTGTCCCTCCCACTGGTTCATGAGGGGACCGGGGGTCCTGGCACCGAACGCATTCCTGTCTCCATGCAAAATTGTGTGTCTGGCATTTCAGGCAGTCCCAGTCCCTTGGCCTCCGGGACCACTTTCCCCCTGATCTGGTAAGATCGTGGGTAGTCAGTTTAGCCTGCAGTCTCTGGATCTGTTGCTCTATAGCTGCCCGCTCATCCCTGACTAGCCCCCCAAAGCCACGAACTCTCCCTCTACCTCCTCCTCTCCAGGCTGACCCACTCCTTTCCACCTTGTATTGATCCCCCGCAGTAATAGCATGGACTGGCTCTTCACCCTGATGCATCTGCCTCCACACATCTGCCTGTTCCAGAAACTGGGGTAGCTGATTGGGAGCAAGTTCAGGGTGCTGCAACCTTAAATGCCCCACGAACTGCGGATTGCTCAGCTCCAACCATTTCTCCAGCAATTCCACACCCCTACCCTGCTCCATACCCCCACCAGGTCCCGGTGCCCCTGCCTGTGGCAGCACCCATGGACCATCCAGGGGATCCACCCAGCACCGTGCCCATGCCTGTATGCGATTAAGTGTATCCCACCCTGTTTCCCCAGGGATTCGCTTCATCTTATTCATCCCTGCAGTACGAGAGTACACCCCAAACAAGTGTTTTGCCACCTGTCCGGGGATTAGAAATGGGTGTGCCACTCCTGCCACATCGATTCCCAAGGTACCTCGTCCCAAAAGACTACACCATAAGATCACCTGGTCCTCACGAGTTAGACCCTCCATCTCCCTGCCCACCTCCACTAGCCACAGCACAAACTGATCCCAATCATTCCGGGGTACCTTTCCCAAACGGCCCAGTACTGCCTCCCGGTCCTTCAGGGACAAGGGGCGGATTTCTGCCTGTTCTACTACTTGTGGGGCATGGTCCCCCCACCCTGCAACCGGGGCCACTATTCCTGCCTCCTGCAGTTCCTCCCGGGTAGCCTCTCTCGCAGGGGCTGTAACTGTGGATCGCCGGCTTACAACATCCACCGGCAGTGGTGGGTACAGTGTTTTTTCAGGGTAGGGTGGTGGAGGTGTCTCCTTCAGTTCCATTAGTGGGGCGGGTGGTTTGGGGTCCCTAAGTCCATTGCCCCCATGTTTACAATGATACAATTCCTCCTCTAAGTCTCCTACTCTCCCCAGCAGTTCATCCCTCTCTCTCCAGATTGCCTCACAAGACTCCTCTGTCTGTGCAGCATCCCTTGCCTTCAAATCCGCTACCTCTACTGCTAACACAGATTTTTCTGTTAAAATCCGTTGCTGATCCACAATCCCCTCCAAATCCTTAATGTGTTGGAGGAGATCAGCTTCCCTTTTTACCCAGTATGCCATCCCAGCACACAAACCTTGTAATACCATTCCCTTTTTCCTACACTCCTTTCCCTTGGAGTCTCCCAAAACCTCTCCCATCTCCTTCTCAATCTCATCCCAGGTGAGCCCCTGCACCTGGTATGGGCCCTGATTCTTCCTTATCCATTTGTTCAAAAAATCCATTACCCCAGCTTGCCAGAACCCGCAACTACCATCATGAGAGTTCGCCATACCCCCTCCAAGCAGCTGCGCGGACTGTTGGGGAGGGGGACTTACAGGCTGCCACTCACCTATCCAATGTGATGTATCCAAGTCCCGGCACCAAGATGTTAGAGAGCTTATTCCTTCACTCTCCCACTTCCCTGGTCCTTCTCACATGAACAGAGAGCAACAATACCCGAAGTCCGAAGGTGCAAACAATTCGATGTTTATTGGGGTGAACTTCCAGCAAGCTTAAATACAAGTTCCTTTTCCTTATTTCCGAATCCCAACTTACTTCCTGTTTGCCCCTAATTTATATAGTAATATTCTTAGCTATAACTTAACCAATCATTCTACTAAAATTTAACTAACCAATCCTAACATATTGTAACATGATTATGTAACCAATTATATCCCACCACCTTAATTAGTTTACACCCAGCAAAATTAATTATACAGCAGACAGGAACAATCACAGAACCAGACAGAGATTATACAGACAAACAATAGCAAAGTGGGAACTATAATGGCAAGACAATACAGAAGTGAGGATTTCACATCCCAGTATTGATAAGTGAGTTCTTGCCAGACAGGATGCTATCAAACTAAGTTTTCTTTTACATTTTCTAGGCACTTCCCTTTCTCTGGAGCTGATAGGCACTATCAGGACAGGATTGTATTCCTAACAGCCCAATAGCACCTTCTTTCCATGTGACTACTTTGGAATGTGAGGATGTGACCGGTCGCTTTCCAGCTTATGGCTGCCTCTGTCGCTTAGCCAAAGGCCTTAGCCTAAGAACAGGGCCCCAGACTGTCACAGTAAGAGAAGGACCTTACATTGGCAGACAGTGATTTTGATTCTTTCTTTTATACCTCTAACTAGCCAAGTGATAAAAATACGCCTACATTCTTAAAGTACAGGCCTTTACAGACTGGCCTGAATATCTATATCCTAACACCAATCTGCATTACTTTGCATTTATCAATATTGAATTTCATGTGCCATTTTGTTGCCCAGTCACTCAGTTTTGTGAGATCCCTTTTTAACTCTTTGCAGTCTGCCTGTGACTTAACTATCTCGAGTAGTTTTGTATCATCTGCAAATTTTGCCACGTCACTGTTTACCCCCTTTTTCAGATCATTTATGAATATGTTCTACAGCATTTGTCCCAGTACAGACCCCTGGGAGACAACACTATTTACCTGTCTCCTTTCTGAAAAAAGACCATTTATTCCTACCCTTTGTTTCCTATCTGTTAACCAGTTACTGATCCAGGACAGGACCTTCCCTCTTATCCCATGAGTGCTTACTTTGCTTAAGAGCCCTTGGTGAGGGACCTTGTCAAAGGCTTTCTGAAAATCAAAGTACACTATATCCATTGGATCCCCCTTGTCCACATGCTTCTTGACCCCCTCAAAGAATTATAGTAGATTAGTGAGGTATGATTTCCCTTTACAAAATCCATATTGACTCTTCCCCAACAAATTATGTTCATCTATGTGTCTGACAATGTTGTTGTTTATTATAGTTTCAATCAGTTTTCCTGGTACTGAAGTCAGGCTTACCGGCCTGTAATTGCTTGTATCACTTCTGGAGCCCTTTTCAAAAATTGCTGTCACATTAGCTATCCTCCTGTCATTTGGTACAGAAGCTGATTTAAATGATAGGTTACAAACTATACTGCAATTTCACATTTGAGTTCCTTCAGAACTCTCGGGTAAATACCATCTGATCCTGGTGATTTATTACAGTTTAGTTTATCAATTTGCATCAAACCTCCTCTAATGATACCTCAATCTGGGACAGTTCCTCAAATTTGTCACCTAAAAAGAATGGCTCAGGTTTGGGAATCTCCCTTACATCCTCAGCCATGAAGACCTATGCAAAGAATTCATTTAGTTTCTCTGCAATGGCCTTATCATCTTTGAGTGCTCCTTTAGCATCTCGATCATCCAGTGGCCCCAGAAGCAAGCTTCCTGCTTCTGATGTACTTAAACATTTTTTTACTATTACTTTTTGAGTCTTTGGCTAGTTGTTCTTCAAATTCTCTTTTGACCTTCCTAATTATATTTTTACACTTCATTTTCCAGAGTTTATGCTCCTTTCTATTTTCCCCACTGGAATTTAACTTCCACTTTTTAAAGGATGCCTTTTTGCATCTCACTGCTTCTTTTACTTTGTTGTTTAACCTCAGTGCTACTTTTTTTGTTCTTCTACTATGTTTTTTAATTTGGGGTATACATTTAAGCTGAGCCTCTATTATGGTGTCTTTAAAAAGTTTCCATGCAGCTTGCAGGGATTTCATTGTTGGCACAGTGCCTTTTAATTTCTGTTTAACTAACCTCCTCATTTTTGTGTAGTTCCCCTTTCTGAAATTAAATGTTACCGTTTGGGCAGCTGTGGTGTTTTCCCCACCACAGAGATGTTAAATTTAATTATATTATGGTCACTATTATTAAGTGGTCCAGCTATATTCACCTCTTGGACCAGATCCTGTGCTCCACTTAGGACTGAATCAAGAATTGCCTCTCCTCTTGTGGGTTCCAGGGCTAGCTGCTCCAAGAAGTGGTCATTTAAGGTGTCCAGAAACTTTCTCTCTTCATCCCATCCTGAGGTGACATGTACCCAGTCAATTTGAGGATAGTTGAAATCCCTCATTATTACTGAATTTTTTATTTTTATTGGCTCATGTGCCAGCAATGCCCTTCTGCCATGTACATTGGCCAAACTGGACAGTCTCTACATAAATATTATCAGATTATCACTACAAAAGATTTTTTTTCCTCTCCTGCTGGTAACAGCTCACCTTACCTGATCACTCTCGTTACAGTGTGTATGGTAACACCGATTGTTTCACGTTCTCTGTGTATATAAATCTCCTCACTGTATTTTCCACTGCATGCATCCGATGAAGTGAGCTGTAGCTCACGAAAGCTTATGCTCAAATAAATTTGTTAGTCTCTAAGGTGTCACAAGTACTCCTTTTCTTTTTGCGGATACAGACTAACACGGCTGCTACTCTTAAACCAGTTGACACACGCACTTACCCTCATGCCAATTTACCAACTCTGGGGCAGATATTCCACTTCATTAACTTCAATGGATCCATGCCAGTTTACACCAGCTGAGAATCTAGTCCATTTTAACTGACACCATCATTCACATCACCTCTGAATTTTCCCCTGCCACAAAGCAGGTAACATTTTGGAAGCTGGATTTCTTCCCTTCTAACTCTGATTTAAATTCTGAAAAGACTGTCCAATCAATAGAAAGATTTTTTTTTATTTGCCAGGGGAAACTTGACAAAAGTTATTACTTTTGTAGTTTTTTTCTAGTCTCCTTTATATAAAAAAATACTGCCTATTTTTTTGGGAGAACACATCAGCAATTCAGTATGGACCTGAGTGCTCACTGGCCTGCTCTTTGTTAACCAGGCAGCAGAGGGCACTGTTGCATGAAGCAATTTGCTTTCATCTCTTGCTCTGAAAGCTGAATCTATCCCTGTGAACCCAAGTACCAAAGGGCCATAATATCAAGGGCACTGACCTTACAGAAGTGTGTGCAAATACTATTACCATGGCCTTCCAAATACAAATAAATATTAATCTGAGAAAGAGGCATCTCTTTCTGTTGTGTTACTAAGTATTAGCATGTGAAGTGTATGCTCATCATCACAGATTTGTTCAGGGATGAAGAGTAGCTGAATGCCCTTTTTCAACATAGCCGAAAGGAGTGTTTGTTGATTGATGAACATTCCCAGGAATGTGGGGAGTACTTCAGAAGCTGCTTGGATCATCTCATGTCAGCTGTGAAAAGTTTTAGCTAATGCCTATTGATCTGTAGGGTCCCATGGTAAATCTCTCATATTCATGTACAAGGGGTAAAATTTTCAGAAGCACCTAAGTGACTTTAGGAGCTAGTCACTGACAATGAGTCTCCTGCTGGTTAAAATGCCAGACTAAATAAACTCATCCATCATTAGCCTACAGAGAAAGCGAGTGATTTGGTTTGAGCACCATCAGTGCTGAATTAGAGCTCAGGACTTTCCAGGTCCCATGTCTGTACTCCAGCCACTACTGTCGTCTCCACTCCATTGTAATTACCAGGCAGCTGCTAATCTTATTGTAAATAAGAGCTTGTCCACATGGGGAATGTAGCTTTACAAAGGCCACATTACATCTGAAGGAGAGCACCCACACAGGGCTTTAATGCACTTTAACTTACATTCATTAACTTCACACCTTTTGCTGATTTGTCTTAACTTCCCTGAGTGCCCCATTTAGACAAGGCCTGAGGAATGTTATAGCTGCAAAGTGATCACTGTCAGATGTTCATATGACAGAGTGTAATATAACAGGGAAAGTGCTTGTTAGGCTCGGGTGGCAGGATCACCAGTTTCTGTACCAGCATGAAGAGAAGCTATAGAAGTGACTGACCCAACACTAGTTTTCTAGATCAAAGCAAATCTTAGCTCCCGCACAATCAGTAATGCAAGTGGTATAACTTTTTGGCAATACAGCTGCATCTGGTACCAGTCTCAGACTTGTCGAGTGTAATTAAACACCTTTTAAGTGCCTATGTATTTCATGGACCTCTCTGTGTTGCCTCTGGCAGAACCAGTGCAATGCAACAGAGGTTGCAGACCCCAGTTTTGTGCAGCAACCTTAGTGACTGGGACTCAAGAGAAAGTGGTTTCAGTTCCTGGCTCTGCCAATCTTCCTCTGTGACCCTGGGCAAGTCATTTGGGGCCATATTCTTAAAGGTATTTAGGTGTTGCTCTGCTCAGTGTTAAAATGCCTAACTGATTTAGGAGCCTGATTTTCAAAAGAGATTTAGGCACTTCAGAGGCTAAATCCTATTGACAGTCACTAGGATTTTGGCTCCTAAGTGCCTAAATCTCTTTTGAAAACAAGATATAAGTGCCTACATCCATTAGGCATCCTGTTCGTGGAATAAAAATAACAATCGTTCCTTTCTCGTACTCTGTGTCTGGCCTGGGGATGGCTCATTTGATGATTACCTGTTCTGTTCATTCCTCTGAAGCACCTGGCATTGGCCACTGTCAGAAGACAGGATACTGGGCTAGATTGTCCATTGGTCTGACCCATTGTGGCCATTCTTATGTTCTTATGCTTGTCTATTTAGATTGTAGGTTCTTTTGGACAGGGACTGGCTCTTACTGTGTATATGTTCAGTGCCCAGTACAATGGAGCTTCAAACTCAATAGGAGCCTCTAAGTGCTACTAATAATAATCATATAACAAATTCCTGGAGCATTACAACATTTCCATACCAACACCTGCACTTTTATGGCCTTGTCAAATGCCTAAAATTCCAGCCTCCTTTGAAGTCAATGACAAAGCTCCCACTGACTTCAGTGAGGGAGGGTCAGGATTTTTCCTTTTGGTGAGTATCCACAATTCCCATTGAATTCTTTGCAAGGGCTCACCAGCTCTCAGGCTTTGGCCCAATGAAAGTGTTTCTCTTCTCAGGGGTTTTGGGTATGAAGAGAGAATGTCACAAGCAGTCTTATTTATAATGTGCTGAAAGCCACAACAGCAGGCAAACAAACAATACAGTCTGTATCAAGGGGAATGCATTTGCTGTGTGAAATAAACATACTGTTACTCCCCAAGTTGTCTCTCAAGCTACTGCAATTATTTATTAGGAAAACAGTATATCTTCCTACATAGCAACTTCTGTTCCTGTCCTTCCTAGCTTGGGGGGAACTTCTTTCATCATCAGTGTAAGTCACATAACCAGAAAGAGGAAAGCAAGTATTGGTCTTATGTAGACCTCTCTGCTTTGAGGGGCCCTGCCAGCACCACAGCAAGTGAGGGAGCAGGGCCACAGGACCCCACATGACCAGGTGTGCCTAGGGCCCAACAGATGGTCTTAGTCCCGCCCTGTGTGGGACCTTTCATACTAGTGAGGATGACCCAGTGGGAAAGAACCCAGCTGACTCTGAGCTCAGGCTGAGTTTGCTGGGCAGTTAGAGAAACATATTGTTATGCTTTCAAACTTGAGCCTGTTTGTTTTGGGGCTCCTTGAGAGAGGATAAACCTAGCATCCCCCAACTCCATTTGTGCGGAGTCACTTTTCAGAGCAGAACTCCACTTTAAACACTGTTCCCCTTGTCTATGGAAGTAGCTGAACTTGCCTTTGTGAAGTAGGGTTTTTTTAAGGTTGCAATAAATCCCTGGCTAATATAATCAGCAGGGCTGTTTCAAAGCCATCATTTTCCAATGGATATATTTTATTACAACTTTTTAAATACCTGCATTCCCCTCTTTCATTGTAAAAAGATGGTTGTTGTTAAAATGCTTTAGACATCAGTCTTTCTGCACCAATCAAAAGGCAGACCGAGGTTTTCTTGGGGGAGCAGTCACCAAATCTGTTAATTGTATTGGCTCACATTCTATTGGGCCTGAATCCATCAGAGCATTGAAGCATGTGCTTAACTTTAAGCATTTATGTAGTCCCGTTGACTTTAGTGGGGCTACTCACGTGCTTATGTAACCCACACACCTCCTGGGTGTGGTGTTCTATTCTATCTAGTGTGTGAGTGAGAGATTGATTAATGAGTTTGCTCTACAGCCTTAGCCAAAAGCCAAGTGGCTTTTAGCTCACATTGCAGAGGCACATGCACTGAGGTCCCAGGTTCAATCCCCCCTGCTGATGACCAGGGTCTGTGGTAGGGTGACCAGATGCCTCGATTTTATAGGGATAGTCCCAATTTTGGGGTCTTTTTCTTATATAGGCTCCTATTACCCCCTACCCCCTTTTTCACAATTGCTGTCTGGTCACCCCACTCTGTTGGCATTAAAAGTGGGGGCTCATCCGGGATTTCAGCTGGGAAGTCTCTGAAGCTTGGGACGTGCTTCCTCAGCTAGGGGAAGTATGTAACCCACCCACCTCCTGGGTGTGGTGTTCTGTCCCATCTAGCGGCACCGAGAGAGAGAGGTTGATGAGTTTGCTCTACAGCCTTCCCTAACAGCCAGCTGACTTTTAGCTTATGTGGTTGAGGCTCATGCACTAAACTCCAGAGGTCCCAGGTTCAATCCCACCCACCAACAACTGGGATCTGGTGGCGTTACAATTAAGCATGTGCTTCAGTGCTTGCTAGATCACAGCCTTGGTTTGCTTCATGTACTTCATCTGTGGTGCTGGTTCTGCACAATATGTGGTAATGGGGATAAGAGAGAGTTAGAAATTAGAAACCAGAGGGAAAGGGTTGGAGAAATGGGATGAAAGAACTCAATTGTGCCAAAGCTCCTACTGGCTTCAACAGAAGTTTTTTCCAAGTAAGGATTCCAGGATTGGGTACAGAGTGACCAGACTTGCCATAACTGACCTTTGACCCATTTCACCATATTCATAGGTATTTATACATGAATTGTTTCCATGAGGCATAGTGTGCAGGTAATTAACCTGAAACATTGCAGAACTCTGCACAGCAAGAATGAAATTAGTCGAGCCTTTTTCAGACTGAAGCCAGTCCTGAACCATGAAAGCTGCAGACAGCATTTTGAACAGGTGTCTGGGAAGACTGACCTGGAGGAGCAACAAAGAGAGCGCAGAGGTGCTGAATGGAGCAAGCACAGTGACGGTAAGTGAGGTAGGCAATACGAGTCACAAAGTGCAGTTTACAATCTCTGGCTGGATAAAGACTGTGTAAGCATGGTGTCGGGGCCACAGTGTGAAATGGTTTGACAGGGAAGGGACTGCAGCTCTCAGTGGGAAACTACATGTGTCAACACTAAATTAACTAGGGGAAAGACAACACTTGTCACCTCAGGGTCACTTTAAGTTTCCAGTGCAGTCTGCAGATGTGAACTAATCAGTCTTTGCGCACATCCCTATGAAATATGTTTGTTGCTATTAAAAAGTCAACATTTGGGAAGAGTAATCATAATTATTGCTGCATTTATTTCCTTTTCTGGGTAGAGGGAAATCCTCTGGTGGCAGGAATTGCTTTCTGCTTATCCCAAACTTCATCCATTTGTGATCATAAAAGCTGGGCTGAAAACGGTTTGACCATCCTTTGAATATTTTCAGGAGTTTCAAGATTTTGACTTTTCATTCAGATTTGAAGCATGAAAAAATGTCAAAGTATTTATGAACCTAAAAACCATTTTTTGTTGTTGATGCTCAGGGTCAATTGAGCCATTTTGTTTCAGGAATTTAGAAATGTTTTATTTTGATTTCAATCTTTTTTCCCCTCTAACTTTTTAGTCTAGTTAGCTTAAACTTCTAAATGAAAAGCCATTTTGAATTGGAAAATGGGATTTTTTTTGTCAAAATGAAATATTCCAACAATTTTGAAACTTATTTTTATTCAACTTTTTTTGAATTGAGAGATTTGTGGAAACTGACTCTGATTTGTAAACAGATTTAGATGTATTCGCATTTTTTGACAAAAAAAGTCTAATCTATACATTTCCAACTATCTTTAGTTATCATCCTGTGAATGAAGAGTAGGATTTTCAACAGCATTCAGTGTTTGTCTGTTCAGTGTTCAGCCAATGCCAAGTAGTTTTGCTAGATACAAAAAGGTTAAATAGGAGAAAGAAAAAACCGAAGACACCAGAGGCAGTATTGTCAACTCTCATAATACTATTAAGAGTCTTGTGATATTTGGTGCATTTCTTAAAGCCCCAGTTCCTGGAATCCTGTGATTAGATGAAAATATTAGCTTCCTTATTTGTTTAAAACAAAATGAAAGTTGCTGGCCCTTGTGGTTGCAGAGAAAAACCTAAAATCATGACTTGAATGCACCCTAAAGGTTCAAAAATCAGAAGGCAAATAAAAATAATGTCAAGTTTATAATTTAAAAATCACAAGCTTTTTAAGTCAATCTCATGATTGGGGCGGGGGGGCTGACTCATGACTTTTGAACATTTGAAGTTGGATGTGCTACATAAGGAAAGGGAGGATGAGGAAAAAAAGAGGTAGATATAACCAGGTGGAAGAGTGCCATCCATGAAATTCATAGATATCAAGGTCAGAAGGGACCATTATGACCATCTAATCTGACCTCCTGCACAATGCAGGCCACAGAATCTCACCCACCCACTCTTGCGAAAAACCTCTCACCTATGTCTGAGCTCTTGAAGTCCTCAAATTGTGGTTTAAAGACTTCAAGGAGCAAAGAATCCCCCAGCAAGTGTCGAAAAACCTCCAGGGCCTCTTCCAATCTGCCCTGGAGGAAAATTCCTTCCTGACCCCAAATATGGCGATCAGCTAAACCCTGAGCATATGGGCAAGATTCACCAGCCAGATACTACAGAGAATTCTTTCCTTTCCTGGGTAACTCAGATCCCACCCCATCTAACATCCCATCACAGGCCATTGGGCCTATTTACCATGAATATTTAAAGATCAATTAATTGCCAAAATCATGTTATCCCATCATACCATCTCCTCCATAAACTTATCGAGTTTAATCTTAAAGCCAGATAGGTCTTTTTCCCCCAAAGCTTCCTTTGGAAGGCTATTCCAAAACTTCACTCCTCTGATGGTTAGAAACCTTCGTCTAATTTCAAGTCTAAACTTCCCAATGACCAGTTTATATCCATTTTTCTTGTGTCCACATTGGTACTGAGCTTAAATAATTCCTCTCGCTCTCCGGTATTTATCCCTCTGATATATTTATAGGGAGCAATCGTATCTCCTCTCAACCTTCTTTTAGTTAGGCTAAACAAGCCAAGCTCCTTGAGTCTCCTTTCATAAGACAGGTTTTCCATTCCTCGGATCATCCTAGTAGCCCTTCACTGTACCTGTTCCAGTTTGAATTCATCCTTCTTAAAGATGGGAGACCAGAACTGCACACAGTATTCCAGGTGAAGTCTCACCAGTGCCTTGTATAAACAGTACTAAAACCTCCTTATCTGTACTGGAAATACCTCACCTGATGCATCCCAAGACCGCATTAGCTTTTTTCACAGCCATATCATATTGGCAGCTCATAGTCATCCTATGATCAACCAATACTCCAAGGTACTTCTCCTCCTCCATTACTTCTAATTGATGTGTCCCCAGCTTATAACTAAAATTCTTGTTATTAATCCCTAAATGCATAACCTTGCACTTCTCACTATTAAATTTCATCCTATTACTATTAGTCCAGTTTACAAGGTCATCCAGATCTTCCTGTATGATATCCCGGTCTCTCTCTAAATTGGCAATACCTCCCAGCTTTGTATCATCCGCAAACTTTTTATTAGCACACTCCCACTTTTTGTGCTGAGGTCAGTAATAAAAAGATTAAATAAGATTGGTCCCAAAACTGATCCTTGAGGAACTCCACTGGTAACCTCCCTCCAGCTTGACAGTTCACCTTTCATTAGGACCCACTGTAGTCTCCATGTTAACCATTTCCTTACCCACCTTTCAATTTTCATATTGATCCCCATTTTTTCCAATTTAACTAATAATTCCCCATGTGGCACCGTATCAAACGCCTTACTGAAATCTACGTAAATTAGATCCACTGCGTTTCCTTTGTCTAAAAAGATCTGTTACTTTCTCAAAGAAGAGGATCAGGCACGATCTACCTTTTGTAAAACCATGTTTTATTTTGTCCCATTTACCATTAACCTCAATGTCCTTAACTACTTTCTCCTTCAAAGTTTTTTCCAAGACCTTGCATACTACAGATGTCAAACTAACAGGCCTGTAGTTACCCGGATCACCTTTTTTCCCTTTCTTAAAAATAGGAACTATGTTAGCAATTCTCCAGTCATACGGTACAACCCCTGAGTTTACAGATTCATTAAAAATTCTTGCTAATGGGCTTGCAATTTCATGTGCCAATTCCTCTAATATTCTTGGATGAAGATTATCTGGGCCCCCCGATTTAGTCCCATTAAGCTCTTCAAGTTTCGCTTCTACCTCAGATATGGTAATATCTACCTCCATATCCTCATTCCCATTTGTCATGCTATCATTATCCCTAAGATCCTCTTTAGCCTTATTAAAGATGGAGGCAAAGTATTTGTTTAGATATTGGGCCATGCCTAGATTATCCTTGACCTCCACTCCATCCTCAGTGTTTAGCAGTCCCACTTCTTTCTTTGTTTTCTTCTTATTTATATGGCTATAGAACCTTTTACTATTGGTTTTAATTCCCTTTGCAAGGTTCAACTCTAACTGACTTTTAGCCTGTCTCACTTTATCCCTACATGTTCTGACCTCAATAAGGTAGCCTTGCTGATCCCTCCCATCTTCCACTCCCTGTATGCTTTCTGCTTTTTCTTAATCACCTCTCTGAGATGCTTGCTCATCCAGCTTGGTCTACAACTCCTGCCTATGAATTTTTTCCCCTTTCTTGGGATGCAGGCTTCCGATAGCTTCTGCAGCTTTGATTTAAAATAATCCCAGGCCTCCCCTGCCTTTAGATCCATAAATTCTTCAGTCCAATCCACTTCTCTAACTAATTTCCTTAATTTTTGAAAGTCAGCCCTTTTGAAATCAAAAACCCTAGTTGCAGATTTATTTTTGTTAAGCCTTCCATTCAGTTTGAACAGAATTAGCTCTTGATCACTTGAGCCAAGATTGTCCCATACAACCATTTCTTCTATGAGGTCCTCACTACTCACCAAAACCAAATCTAAAATGGCATCCCCTCTTGTTGGTTCAGCAACTACTTGGTGAAGGAGTCCATCAGCTATCGCATCCAGGAAAATCTGAGCCCTATTATTATTACTAGCACTCATCCTCCAGTCTATATCTGGAAAGTTAAAGTCTTCCATAATCATGCAGTTTCCATTAGTATTTACTTCATTAAAAACATTAAAGAGGGCTCTATCCATATCCAAATTATATCCCGGTGGTCTATAGCACACCCTAAGCACTATCCCAGGGGAGGCTCTAGTAGTTTTCTTCCCCAATGTAATTTTTGCCCAGACGGACTCTGTCTTATCCATCCCATCGCTTCTTATTTCTTTACATTCTATCTCATCACTGATATAGAATACTACTCCACCACCTTTACCTTTATTTCTGTCTTTCCTAAACAGCACATACCCTTCAATACCTATAGTCCAGTCATGACTACTATTCCACCATGTTTCTGTTATCCCTAATATCTAGTTTCACTTCCTGCACCAGTAGCTCTATTTTGTTATCTAGGCTCCTCGCATTGGTGTACAAACATCTTAATTTTTGCTGTTTGTCCTCGCTCACATTCTGTACCCAATTAGGCACGGTCATTCTACAGCCAGTATAACCTATTAGACTGGTATCCACCCTGCCCTTCCTCCTTATATGCATTCTCCCAGCCACGGCTGTATCCTTTCTCACTTAGTTTTCTTCCCTCTCAATGCTAAAATCCAGCGTGGAGATTACCTGGACATCTCCCAACCATCTCCCCCAAAGCTCTCTTAATCAGTTGTGCCAGCCTCCATCCTAGAAGTCTATTTCCTTCCCTACTCAGATGAAGTCCATCCCGAGAGAACTGTCCTCTGTCCATGAATGCCTCCCAGTGGCCATACATCCCAAAGCTCTCCTTATAGCACCACTGCCTAAGCCATCTGTTGATAGTCATAGTCTTGTCACACCTTTGTTGCCCTTCTCTAGGAAGAGACAGAATCCCACTAAGGATCACCTGAGCCTCGATTTCCTTAAGCGTCTTCCCCAGCCTAGCATAGTCTCTCTTAATACTTTCCAGCGAGAATCTAGCCGTATCATTTGTTCCCATGTGAAGGATAATTAGGGGATTCTTTCCCGATCCCTTTAGGATCCTTTTCAACCTCAGGTCTACATCCCGTATCTTAGCACCTGGAAGACAGCACACCCTTCTATTCTCTGGAACAGCTCTGGTTAAAGGCCTGTCTATTCTTCTCAGTAGAGAGTCCCCGATCACATAGACCTGCCTTTTCCTGGTGCTATTCTCCAGTCTATCCCCTGTTCCCTCTGGCTGCAAGTTCTTTCCATTCCTATTCTCCCTTATAATTCTCTTCAACCCATCCTGTATCCTCCTGGGGCTCATATTTACTATAGTCTCCATTGACTCTTCCCCTTTTTCTATAGGGCTAGCCGCTCTTCTTTTCTTCCTTGCCCTTCCACCTTCAGTAACTACCTGCTGAGCCCCTTCTTCATTTTCCAACTCTACAAACCTATTCTTGAGTTCTATTTCTCCTTCACTAGCCCATCTTTTCCTCTGCCTGGTTCTTTTAGTCACATGCTTCCACTGACCACTTTCCTCACCCAGCAGTCTCCCCTCAGAATTCCCCAGTCCTGCTTCCATCTGCAAGTCTGAGCTTTTCCCTTCAGCTGCCTCATGTCTTTGCTCCATGATCTGCTCAAACCCCTTTCTAAAAGCTCAACCAGACTTTCCACCTGCATCTCCAAACCTCAGATCTTTTCCTCCATAAGCTCTATCAGACAGCATTTCATGTAGACACAACTCTTACCAGGTACCCCCTCCAGGATCATGTACATACCACAGCTTCCACATCCAGTCATCTTCATTGCGTCTTCCGCTACATGGGTCACTCCCACTGCTGCTGCTGTATCTGTCATAGCCTTCCCACCTAAATCCTGTTCATCTGGGAAAGAAACACCACCCACCACAGCAAAAAAAACAAACCCCAAACAAGCATCACAATACAATACACACTCCCCTGTTTACAGCTCTGTTTGCTGGCTCCTGTGCCACTCAGCTGTCTTTGCCTCTGCCTGACTGCCTTTATAGGACCCCAGTCAGAGAAGCCCCGCCCCCTAATCAGGGCTCAGCTTCTCTCCCAGCACAAAGCCCCTACAAGCCTCTACACATACAAATACAAAACCAAATACTTTCTCCTCCAACAGAACTCCCACTCAAACTCCCCTGTTTACAGCTCTGTTTGCTAGCTCCTGAGCCGCTACAGCTGTCTGTGAGAGATGAATGAGAAACAATCTACAAATTTAAAGGGAAGTTTCTTGTTCACTCAAAATAGGCCCAAGCAATTACTCCACTGCCCAAATTAGGGCAAGTTCCAGATCTGACTTGATGAGGGAACTTCTTGCAATGTCTTTCAGAGTGAATACTTGGAATTATGAATCTGAAATTTGTTTCTGGTGAAAACATTCCCTATTTTGGTGTCTCTTCCTGCCAGCAAATACATCCACTAGGATATTTGCAAAGCTTACTGGGGTGTGAATGCAATCAAAGTTGATCGTCCAAACATTTGCATGAATAAGTACAGGACATTGTTTTTCAGTATTCACCCATCTGCACTTAAAAGGAGAGATGAAAAGAGCTACATCAGCTGGTGTAAACTGGAGGAGCTCTGCTGATTTACACCAGCTGAAGACCTGGCCCTGTACACCTTGGTGGGCAAAGCAGCAACTAAGTTGTGGACATGACACTATGAATATTTGAAAGGTGTTAAACACAAAGCATGGTGGGAAATTATTTATGGTTATATTGTGCCCTGCCCTTCTTGGCCATGCGGTGGGGCAAGGGAGTATGGATTCTTTCTCACCTCCCCCAACACTGTCAGAGATCTGAAGGCCAGAAGGGACTGCTGTGACCATGTAGTCTGATTTGTGCAGCCTGCACAAGGGGCACCGAGAATCATAGCCCCTGCACACGAGGCAGGGATGCACAGGAGAGCAGGCTGCATCTCCTATAGGGGTATAGTAAATTCCCCTTCCCTGCCTTGGTGGGCCATTTGTCTGGTTTTAAGGATTTTCTAAGGTTTTTCCCCTGTCTGGGACTGAGGCAGAAATGGACGTGGTTATGTCTGGTATTGGACAGAAGATGTCATTTTTAGAATGCCTTGCCCCTCGCCAGCGTGACCTTGCATGTGTTGGGGACACTGGGCATGGCCACTAGGTAACTCGAGGGGATGGAAGACCACGAGTGTCGATGAAGCCCCCTCGCACTAGGCCCAAGTGACCTTGGCCCCCCCGCCTGGAGGCACTCGCAGCAGTTATGCTGAGGATCTTGCAACAATATGTTGCAAGCGCAGATTGTCTGAAACTAAACAAGGCCAGACAGGCAAATATGGCAAAACAATGCTGAACAAAACAACTCTATATATGGTTTAACAGATGGTACAAAGAAAAAGGGCACTAGCTGGTATACCGGATTGGCTGGCTATATGGATACTTAGGGCAGCTTGCTATTGGATAAGTATGCTGAAGAAAGGATGTATAAAAACCTGTGTAACTTCCTGCTTGGTGTGCAGGATTTGAGATTAATGTCTCCCTGTACCACTTGAAGCTTCAAATAAACTTTTCTGCTTCTCCACCCCGTTGTGATTATTGGGCGACGCATACCGGGCAATGAACCCTGCTGTTGCTTGCCTCGGGCACTCTGTGCCGGTAACACAAGCACCGTGTGTACATGCGAGGTCACGCCTGCAGGGGCAGGGTCATGCAGGCAGGCCCACACCATTCCTGGAAGTACTGCAGCGTCCTGTGTGCTGGGAATGCACAAGTAGATGCCCTATTCCTGGGAACATCTGAGGCATGATGTCTCTGTGTACGGCCCTGCCCTCTATATGACCCTGATGCTGGGTTGTGTGTGTAATGCACAGCCTTGCCCTTAGAGACAGGGCTGTCCCTACCCATATGCAAAGTATGCAGCTGCGTAGGGCACCAGGAAATTTGGGAAATTTCCTGGTGCCCTGCGCAGCTGCGTGCTGCTCCAGCTCCTGCCCCATGGCCCCCACCCCTGCTCTGCCCCAGCCCCGACTCTTCCCACCCCTGCTCCGCCCCAGCCCTGCCCCCACTCCCCTGAGGACTGCAGCAGGGCTGGGCCTACACTCACCAGGGGGAAGTGCAGCAATCTAGCCCCAACCGTGCTGCCGGTGAGTGCTGGGGGGCAGTTCCCCCTGCCCCCCAAGCCAGCCCCACCCCCCCCGCAGAGGCCTGGGTCCCCCCCCCACACACACACACCCACGGGAAGGGGGGGAGCTGCATAGGTCCCCAGAATAGCTAGGGATTGCCCTGCTTAGAGACAAGCACGGGGGTAGCTCGGAGCAAGGGGATGAAATGAAAGCAAGGAGGAAATGTAGCTTCATACCAGGGAGATGGCATTCTGGCAATGAGAGCTATGAAGCTGTGTAGGAGTCTCCCAAGGAGCCCCACTTCTTGAAACCAGACTGGACAAACCTCTGGACAGCATATTGTGCAGAACAATCCTGCATTGGTAGGTAATAGTAGGAAAGCTTTGTATGATGGTAGCACCCAATGGGATTGTGGCTCCATTGTGCGGGACGTAAGCACAGAAGGGAAACCATCTCATCCTGAAGGGAGTGACTAGATGATCTATCAAGGCTTTTACACCTTTAGATGCTGTGATTCAAAAACAGACTCTGGCACGTGCTTACTCTGTTGTTTAGCCTTGTCTACGATCTCGCCATTATTATTATTTTTTTTTAATTCCTTTGTCTGGAATTCCTACTGGTCATGTTGTATGAAAGAGCCTGAATCAGTATACTAATGGGCACTCAAAGCTATTCAGCAATACTTGGATTAAACGCTGTTCCAGGGGATAAATTTATCTTGGACTCGAATCTGTAAAGATTAGTCTGGCACGGATGTAGGGCAAAATTGCTCATATTGTAGCTCATGGGTAGCCCTGAAGCAGTTTGTAAATCTACCTGACCCAAATTATCTTCCTTTTCTATCCCACCATTGCAGTATAGAAGTTGTGTGGCTGTTATTAGGACATCATCAAATAACTGTGTGGATTGTAATGATACTTTTTCAGCAGAAGTATTGATCAGCCCCAAATAAACAATAAGCTGCTATACTAGGAAATCAGTCTCAGTCTATCTTGTAGGGAACACACATAATTCTTCTACTCTAGATTCCTTTAAATAAAATGTCCTGTAATTACGATCAGCATTTATTTTCCTAAAATTCCAGTCTCCCATATCTGATGTCCTTTTGTGACCTGCAGTCTGGATTATTGCCACTCTAGGGACGAAGCCACACAACTGAGAATGCTCCAGCTGATACAAAACACAGCAGTTTTTCTGCTTAGCAACACAGATGGTTGGGAACACATTCCTCTCGTGTTCCACTCTACACTGGCTCCTCATTAAATGCAGAGTCTAGTTGAAAGATCTCACTCCACATAATCAGAGCCCTTCATGGCATTGGCCCAGGATACCTGAGAGGTTGGCTTTCCCTCTGCTACCATGACCTCCCCCAGAATGTGGAGGCTCATGAGTCATGACTGCTGGAGAGAGATTTTTTTCCAGGAGCTAGGTACACACTATGGAATTTTCCCCCTGCAAAAGACTAGAATGATCACCAACATCACAGCATTCAATGCAAAAGTCAGCTCAGCGTCCACTCATCTCTGTGTGGATGTTAGCTGTCCCAACGCGAAGCCTGCTGAGTCATTAGGAGGAGACGACAGATGGGTTTCCCAGCTAGATTATCTGCTGGGATGGTGTTGATGGGGTCCCCAGGAGCAGTAGGGTTCAGGATTAATAGCCCTGCTAGACGAATGGGGCAGCTCATGCCTCTCAGAGCTACTGCTTAGTCTCTCTGCAAACTTAGACAGACATTGCTCTATCTTGCTTCACATCTTGAAAGGATTTTTTGCAACTGTGACTCTGTAAACATACTTTTTTAGCATGAAAGCTGGAATCTAATGTCGCCACTCAACTCCAGGTGCTGGGGACATAGGCATGGACCTTTAATGTCTATGTATTTAGCCAGCTCTGCTGTTTTTTCCAAACCTGACAAGGATGGAAGGGAGTGTAATATTGTTCTTATTTTTCTACTTTTCATTGATTGTGAGGTGTTCAGATTCTACTGGTGATGGGGACTATCCATGTAACGATAAATGTGGATGGATAGGCATTCATCTAAAGAGGGTGTTAACTCAGAACCCTAATGACTAGTTAAAGGGCCACATTTCTAGCTAAGTACCTACCCAGATTCGCCTTGTGCACCTGCAAAATTGCACCCACTCCTACATACACTTGCACTTTGCATACACACCTGAGTGTGCACCAGTGCTAGAATTTTTACCTGCAAAACTCATTTGTCCAAATGTGTTTTGCAAGTCTAAAATCGTATACATTCATACACATAGATGTTAAAAATTTTGATGTGGGTGTGCAGGTATTTTTACCTGTATAATATAACCCCAGTGTACATGTGTGTGAGCAAGTTTGCATTTGCACAAATGTAGGTTTGCTAGAGGAATGGCTGGAATTTTGTTCCTTCCTCATGCATGGTGTAGTCTTCATTCCAAACTAGTCTGTGGCATCAGGAGTGCTGGTTTTGGTTTCCACTCTGTGGCTTACAGGAATTGGATTGAGAGCAGCACATTTTGAATTCTAGGGAATCAGACTTCAGCACACAGTCATCAGAAAGTAACTGATACATACCAACCTACCTAAGCAGTAACCTAGTAACCTACAGCCTAGTAACCAAGAGGCAAAAGGATCCATATCCTTAATCAATCCCTGCAGCCATCTAGTCCCTTTCAATTTACCTTTAACATCTAAGGTGATGAATTGTGAATCTTAGATTAGGAAGGGAAAATAAATCCTTCATCTTTTGAAGCTATCTCCTTTGGTAATTCTTTGTTCTTCTCATTCTGGGATGTTGTCCCACAATGTGCTTTATATTTGTGCCTTTGCAGAACAGTGCTATAGACTCAGAGGACACAGTGCTGGGTAATAGTGTGTACCAGTCTGGTATGAGCAAGTGTCTGCTGCTGGAAGCTTATTTTATTGTTTGGTTTCTGGTTTCTGTGCTGGATTCAGTGATGAAAAACACTGGAACTAGGGAGAGTTGATATACAATGATGTTAGAAAATCATGAGCAGAGTTCATATAGTCCATACTCTGTGTGGGTGCACGCACAAGTGCGGGGAAGCTCTTTTTTCTTCAGGAACTGATTAAAATTTAGAAAATATAAATAATATGTTTCAGTTTTGTTTTTCTCCTAAAATTTATCAGAATAGAAATCCTCGCCTGGTCCTAGTAAATCATATTGATTGATAGTTTAATACTTGGAACATACGGTAGTGTGACTGTCCTGCCCAGTTATAAAATCATTACTATATAACATTGAAGGTCAAGCGGCCATGTCATTTATTATCCTTCCTGTTAATGAGTAACACTGGTTTGCTGGTTGGCAGTGTGGCTTAATAAATAGTGCCCTAGCTTTGAACTCAGCACTCCTGGGTTCTAGTTCAGGCTCTGCCATGTACTGCTGGGGTAAATCACTTTCTGTTTCACTGTTTGTAAAATGAAGCTCATGATAGTGGCCTTCTTGGTACAGTGCTTTGAGATCCATGAATGAAAAGCACTATATAAGTGCAGGGTGTTTTTATTTAGGGCTAGTCCACACCAGAAGCTCTCCTGCGGCACAGCTGTAGTGATAGGGTGACCAGATGTCCTGATTTTATAGGGACTGTCCTGATATTTGGTGCCTTTTCTTATATAGTGGCCAATTTTCCCCCTGTCCCTATTTTTCACACTTGCTATCTGGTCACCCTGTGTAGTGAAGATGCATTATGCTGACAGGAGAGAGCCCTCTCGCCGGCATAATTACTCCACCTCTGTGAGAGATGGAAGATAGGTCGGCGGGAGAGCATCTCCCACCAACATAGTGCCCGGTGTGGACAGCGCTTAGGTCGCTGTAACTTGCATCACTTAGGGGGGTGGCTTTTTCACACACCTCAGTGACGTAAATTATATAAACTTAGACCTGCCCTATGACAGAACCTGTGAAGAATGAGAAGCAGTAATTAAATGGATATTGTAGAAGGGAAATTAACAATTATTTGTGTCTAGTCCACAGGGGCGGCGAGTTGTATGGGCCCGTGGTGCCCTGGCTCCAGCAATATTCAGGGCCCGAGGGCCTGGCTCCACCAATGTTTGGGGCCAGGTCTCTCACCCGGTCCCACCTGCCACCCCCCACACACCTCCCCCAAGTGTCCCCTGGCTCCCACTTGCTGCCCCTGCACACCTCCCCAGGGGCCGGAGCGACCCTGCCTCTCCCCTGCAGCTACATTCTGCCTCCGCTCTGCTGGCTCCCAGCATCAACTGCAGCTGCAGGGTCCTAGCGCCCCACATCCACTAGTGGCAGGGCAGGCTGCTCTTACCCTGCCCTTCCACCTCGGACCCTTCCCTTTTCTGGCGGGACCCTCCACCAGCACGGGGGGCCCCCCACCCGAAGTCACCGCTCCTGCCCCATGCTGGGCAAGGGGCAGCCCTATCCCTCACTGCCAGTGAGGCTACAGTGAGGGGCAGCAGCAGGGGAGGAGGTGCACATGTGATGGCAGCCCCTCCTCCCCCCCAGCACCCACCACAGGGGAAGTGTGGGGCCTTCTTGAACCTGAGAAGAACCCTAGGAGCACGTGCAGTGACAGTGGTGCAGGGTGAGTGTGGTGAGGAAGAAAGAGGGGCCCCTCCCCCAGAGCTTACTGCTGCTCATGGGGAGAAGGCTGGGGGGAGTCCTCCTCTCTGGCCCTAGCCCCGGGGCAGCCTGCCTGAACCCCAAACTCCTCATCCCCAGCCAGAGCCCTCACCCCCTGCACCCCAACCCTCTGCCCTAGTCCTGAGCTTCTCCAACCCCCCAAACCCCTCATCCCCAACCCCAGACTGAGCCCTCACCCCCCTGCACCCGTACCCCCTGCTCTAGCCCTGAGCCCCCTCCTGCATCATGAACCCCCACAGCCTCACCCCACAGCCCTCACCCCAACCCTCTGCCCTAGCCTGAGCCCCCTCCCATACCTCGAACCTCTCATCCCCAGCCCCACCCCACAGCCCTCACCCCTGCACGCCCTTCCTCCACACCTCCTCCCACCCCAACTCCCTCGCAGAGCTTACACCCCTCCCCCTCCCCACACACCCCCTCCCGCCCCCAAACTCCCTCCCAGAGCCTGCACCCCCTCCCTCTGCACCGCCTCCAATCTCCAAACTCCCTCCCAGAACCTGCATCCCTCACCCCCTCCTACACCCCCACCCTGAGAGCCTGGACCCAAACTCCATCCCAGAGCCTGCACCCCTCACTCCCTCCTGTACCCCCATCCCTTGCTCCAGCCCAGAGCCTACACCCAAACTCCATCCCAGAGCCTGCACCCCAGACCCCCTCCCCCACCCAAACTCGCTCCCAGAGCCCGATCTCTCACCCCTTTTGCACCCAAACTCCCTCCCAGAGCCTGCACCCCTCCTGCACCCCAATCCCCTGCCCCAGCCCAGGGCCTGCACCCCAGATGTCCTCCCCCCACCCAAACTCCCTCCCAGAGCCTTAGGCAGGTGGGGGGTGGAGTTTGGGTGGGTGGAGTTGGGGGGGCAGGTTCTGGGCACCACCAAAATTTCTACAAACCTGCCACCCCTACTTGTCCATATGAGTAAAATGAAATCAGACGAAAACACTCCCTGTGGGCTGACTTTACATGTGGAGGGAATTTCCAGTCCCATTAAGGTCAATGGGAATTTTGACATGAGTTTAATGGGTTCAGAAATTCACCCTGCTCTGAGGCTTGTTGCGAAGATTTGGGAATTACTACACTGTATGTTTAGGATTTTATGGCCAGAGAATTGTAGTGTGCCTCTGATTTACACTGGAAAATGGCAGGTTAGAGCGGCACCCACTTCTTTAATTTAATATGCAATTTTCTCTGAGGCCAGTGGCAATATGTTGTCACAGGAATGAACAATCATCCAAAGAGATCCAGAATCTGATGACTATAGGAGAGAAAAAATAAATGCTTTTAAATCTCTGGGCTTTCTTGTTTATTTCATTTCCAATACCTCTGTGTTTCAGTCTCTTGTGTCTAAGAAAAAAACTGCAAATTGCCTAATAATTTCTCTCATAAATTATCAAAATTGAGTATATAAATATACGTTGTAATTGCCCCCTCAGTTTTGTATTGGTAGGAAACAGAAACGAATGGTCTAGTGATGTCTAGGAAGCAATTATGGCATTTAAAGATGTGTGAGAAAGAAATGACTGAAAATAAAGAACCAATTTATCAAAATAAGCCAGGGTGATAAATCAGTTTCCATCCAAAGAATGTTGGGTAAAATGAAGGAAGCGAAAGTTAATAAGCCTGAGATGAAATGTCAGAGGCACATTGTAATGTCACCTCCTGATCTCCAGTGATCAATGTGAATAAATGATATTATACTGGCAGGGAGGAATAAAGGGTAAAATTACATTTACAACATTTGAAGCAAACCTGGTATAATTTATTGAAAGCCAGTCTTGACTGCTTTGCAGTTTCATTATATAATAGGACCCTTCAGCTCGCGCATGGTTGGTTATTTATCAATACAGGAAAGTGTGGCAAGGCAAATTCTTCCTGCTAAATTAATTTGTATTGATTTTTGGTTTGATTTGTCATCATTAGCAATTAGCTGTCTAGATAAATAGCTGCCACAAATCTCGTGTGCATAAAGCAACAAACAAGTGCACAATAGCTTTTGATTCTATTAAATTTGTTATCATTCTTTCATGAAATAAAGGAACCAAATAGGTCTGTAGGGAGCTGACAGTTTGATTGCACACACATTTGCTTTGGATGCTGTTAATTTACAGTGAAGATGTTCTAGGCATTTCAATATAATCGTATCCTAACACAGCACTGGTGACTTTCAGACAAGATTCTGAGGGGGACCTTATCCAAATCTTACTGAAATCACTGGGAGTCTTTCCATTATTTCCAATGGTAATTGCTTCAGGCCATTAATGGGCAGGCCTTTCAGGACCATAGAAACCAGGAATACCACTCACTTGATTTTTAGGAAGACACCAGGGATGAGATCCTGTTCCCACTGAAGTCAATAGGAGTTTTGCCATTGATTTCAAGCGTCCTTCCTAACATTTCATTTCTATTTCTATTTTCATTTCATTCAAGATCTGCTCCTGTCTCTTCCTCAGGGACCAGCAATTGAAGCCAGAGAAAAGTGCAGGCCTAACTACCATCTTACTTTTCGATTTGATAGGTATTTTCCTGTCTGTGATAAATGAAGGAGGGTGGGGGGTAGCTCCCTTTTATGGACACCCAGCCAGCCAGTAGCTATACAATCCCTCTTAGTAGCCGTTCTCTAATTACTTTACCTGTAGAGGATTAAAAAGTCTCACTGCTATGCATAGCTAAAAGGAAGTGAGTGGACACCTGGTCAAAAGAGCCAACGGGAAGGCTAGAGCTTTTTAAAATTGAAAAACAGCTCCCCTTTTGTCTGTGTGTGGTTGTTCTCCGGGAGAGACGGAAATGACAAAGTTATGTTGTAAGAAGCTTGGGCCAGGTATGAAAAGTCATCAGTATCATACCTTGAAACTACTCATCTAAAACCCAGATATGTAATTAGATCAGGAAATGTCTAGGAAAACGCGATTAGGTTTATCTCTTTTATTTCTTTATGGCTTGTGGACTCCTCTGTGCTAACCCCAAATGCTTTTGTTTTGCTTGTAACCTTTAAGCTGGACCTCAAGAAAGTTATTCTTGCTGCTTAATCCTTGTAGTTGCTCTTTTTTTAAAAAAATCTAGCAATAGCTTGAGTTCCCAGATGTATTTTCTTTTTTTTTTAATTAAAAAAATTTACCTTTTTTAAGAACAGAATTGATTTTTGTGTCTTAAGAGGTTTGTGCGCATGTTGTTTAATTAGCTGGTGGCAACAGCTGATTTCCTTTTTTTTCTTTCTCAGCTCTTCCCGGGAGGTGGGAGTGGAAGGACTTGAGGGTACCCCACAGGAAGGAATTCCCAAGTGCGCCTTCCTGGGCTCTCAAAGGGGTTCTGCATTTGGGTGGTGGCAGCATCTTCCGATCCAAGGTCAGAGAGAAGCTGTAACCTTGGGAGTTTAATACAAGCCCGGAGTGGCAAGTATTAATTTTTAGAGTCCTTGCGGGCCCCCACCTTCTGCACTCCAAGTGCCAGAGTGGGGAATCAGCCTTGACACTGTCGCTGGCCATTCCTCTCCCCTCACACTTACCTACTTTCTCTGTAAAATAAGGCTGTTAAATGTAGGTTGTGTCCCAAAAACCAGTGTCACCAACCTTCCTGCTAATCCCTTGGCTGATCCTGCAGAGTGAGGCAATCATAGTGACAGGAGTTAGTCATGCTGGGAGTGAGTTCAAACTGTTTCACAGAGCTGTGCAAAATGGCTGAGTGTGGCTATGAGTGTGTTGCCCCTTAAGAGGGGGCAGTTTGCATTCTCCACCATGGCTGGAGAGTAGTGCTGGCTAGTGCAGAAGAGGATGGATGGAGTCATGCCTGCCTCCTCCCCATTCTCTTGGGATAACTAATCTTTAGGAGCACTAGTCTCCCTCTTGTGCCAACAACTGCAGTTGTGCTCAGCCCCTGCATAGGTGTGCAAGGGGGGGAGGCTATTTTGTACACCTGTGTAGGGGTAGGGCACAGTGTAGGCCTTAACATCTCTCTCCCCACAGTAGGGCCTCATTCTTCAGACAGGTTTCAGAGTAGCAGCCATGTTAGTTCGCAAAAAGAAAAGGAGTACTAGTGGCACCTTAGAGACTAACCAGTTTATTTGAGCATAAGCTTTCGTGAGCTACAGCTCACTTCATCGGATGCATTCAGTGGAAAATACAGTGAGGAGATTTATATACACACAGAAATCTCCTCACTGTATTTTCCACTGAATGCATCCGATGAAGTGAGCTGTAGCTCACGAAAGCTTATGCTCAAATAAATTGGTTAGTCTCTAAGGTGCTACTAGTACTCCCATTCTTCAGAGAGTGGACCCTCCAGGGCAGGGATTGCCTCTTTCTGTGTTTGTACAGCACCCAGCATAGGGGGGTGGCAAGACTGATTGGGCCTTTTGAGCGCGACCATAATATAAATCAGCCCTGCATGCTAGTTACCCCCAAAAGGAATCTCACTGTTACAGGGCTAGCTACACCTCTGACTCCTCCTCTGATCTTTCTGAGTACACCCCACGCAAATGAAAGCCTCGTGCTTTCTACGCTCTTGGTTGGAATCATGCAATTCTCCTGCTCTGACTGGGTCCAGGACTACAATACCTTGTGTACTAATCATGATTGCTACACAGGTCCATCACATAGCTGCAGTTGTTCCCTTCAGAAGCTTGTGACCAATGGTTAATTATAGAATCATAGAAATGTAGGGCTGGAATTGACCTTGAGAAGTTATCAAGTCCAGCCCCCTGTACTGAGGCAGGACCAAGTAAACCTAGACCATTCCTGACAGGTGTTTGTCCAACCTGTTCTTAAAAAAAAACATCAGTGATAGGGATTCCACAACCTCCCTTGGAAGCCTGTTTCAGAACTTAACTACTTGTATAGGTGGAAAGATTTTTCTAGTATCTAACTTAAAATCTCCCTTATTGCAGATGAAGCCCATTACTTCTTGTCCAACCTCCAGTGGACATGGAGAACAATTGATCGCAGCCCTCTTTATAACAGCCCTTAACATATTTGAAGACTGATAGCTTGTCCCCCTCAGTCTTCTTCTTTCAAGACTAAACATGCCCAATTTTTGTAACTTTCCCTCATAGGTCAGGTTTTCTAAACCTTTAATCATTTTTGTTGCTCTTTTCTGGACTCTCTCCACTTTGTCCACATCTTTCCTAAAGGGTGGTGCTGAGAACTTGACTCAGTATTGCAGCTGAGGCCTCACCAGTGCCAAGTAGAGTGGGACAGCTACATCCTGTGCCTTACACACAACACTCCTGTTAATACACCCCAGAATATTAGCCTATTTAGCAACTGCATCACACTGATGACTCATATTCAATTTGTGATCCACTATAACCCCAGTATCTTTTTCAGCAGTACTACCAGCTATTCCCCATTCTGTAGTTGTGCATTTGATTTTTTCCTTCCTAAGTGTAGTACTTTGCACTGGTCTTTAATTATTTCATTTTCTTGATTTCAGACTAATTCTCAAGGTGACTGGACAGCTTTCTTAGACCAATCTTAATCTTAACAGCAGGAATAAAGTATAACATAAGAGAAAACCTTTTTTTAAACAATACAAAGTTTATGTGGATGTCTGTCTTACCTAAGGTTTACCACTCCACTGGAAGCTTAGAAAGGCCCAACTTTTCAAACCCTGTCTGCAAGAGCCAGTCTGTTCCCCTGCGAACAACTCGCTGACAGCTGCCCACATCCTTTGGCTGAATTTCTACCTGTTACAGTTCTTTTGATCTGTCCCCAGTCTTGGCAAACCAACTCCGGAACTTTGGCTGGAGCCTAGAAGTTGCATCTTCCCAGCAAATAGCTCAGGCAGTGTCACCCAAGGATCCTTCCTGTGTTACAGAAGGTTGATTATGAAGCTATTGTATTGTCTTCCTGCTTGTTTCCCAGCAGCTCTTCTATTCAGCTAATCCAACATATGCATATGGTAAACATCCTAATAAGCCACTGTAGCCATACAGTAACTATCCCAATAACCAGCTCAAACACAGTCTTCATACATTAGATCAGCCCTACATCCTTCACTGGCAGCGGGTCCTGAAACCCTTTGCAGTGGCCAATGGAGTGGATCAGGGCAGCCTGGTGATGGTGCATCCTATACACACTGGGGTGCTCTGGGAGACCGTGACTGAATCACCTCCCTTAGGCCAGGGCTATAAGGCACAACCTAGCCCATGGTATGATTAGGGTGTAACCTTGTGATTAATTTATGCGCTGGTTTCAAGTTTCAGATTTTTGAAAATGCCTTTAGTCTGGGCTGTTCAGGATAGTTAGCGCCAGGTGTTCAGCTGGTGTAAGTCAGCATAGCTCCGTGGATGCTAATGACAGTAACTTCAATGGAACTATGCTGATTTATACCAGTTGAGGATCTGGCCCTTAGTGTCCCAATATAGAAGAAAATCTCTACTGCCTAAATCAGCCATTGGTGCTTAAACTGCTCGCATCATTGATCGCTGGTGTCATGCTGCTCTGCTTACTGCCAGCAGGAGATCCAGATGGATTAATGTAATCACGACTCAGCATTTGGCTGGGCAGCAAGGGTCAGCTGTTGGTGGACAATGCATTAGCATTCAGGGCAGCCCCAGATTTAATCTCATCTACACCAGCCTAACAGTGCTCTCCATCCTCCCCCACACTGGCCATTTAACTTTCATAAAAACCTCCAATGGTCTGAGGAAAGCTTCAGGTCCAGTCTTTCTCCTCAGAGTTACTGGGAAAGAAACCTCCTTGAAACGAAGCATAGAAAAGCAATTCGTGCAGAGGGACTCTGGAGCAGTTCAGATGTAGTTCGTTTGTAACCCTTCCGCTGGGTTCAGTATCTAAGGGTTCCTTTTAACGGTACAAACCAGAACCGGCTCAAGCCCTCACCCCGTAATCTGGGAAAGATCACCCTCCCCCCCTGGGGTGCCTCTTAAGAGTCCCCTCTTGCAAGGACTAAGTCTGGGTAAAACAAAAGAAAACGTTTATTAAAAGGGAAAGGGAACCCAGTATTAATTTGGGAAAACACCACAACCAGGATTCAAAAGCATGTAACCATAAGCAAACACCCACCCCACAGTATACTGGACAGTGCCATCTGCCTCAGTTTCCCACCTTACGGAGTGAAAGTCCAGTGAACGAACATCCCTTTAACACGCCACTCACCTTTCCCTCCATTGCACCCCATCCACAGCTGGCTGTCTTTGGTCAGTGAAGACCCAGCGTTCAGAGATGCATTCACATGGGTTCACCTCCCATCCCTGGAAAAGGGGGGGCGGGTGTCAAGCAATGTCTCTACTGCTGCCACCGCCTCCGCAACTGGCTCGCTGCTGCTGCTGCTATCTCCGCCACTGCTGGCTGCTTGCTGCCACTTTGCCGCTGCTCAGCTCTGCTGCTCGCTGCGCAATGCCGCGGCCTGAGGTTCCACCACTTAGCCCAGCTGCTAGTGATTTCACTGGGTCATGGGAAATCTCACTGCTGCTGCTGCCTCTTTGCTGTCTGTCACTGCAACCCTGTCCCCACCCCAGGTCTGAGGCTTAGCCCCGAGACCTGCTCATCACTGATTTCAGCTGTAGTGATTACTTTCTCCATTGAGACCGCTCAGCTTTAAACACTGGAAGGGAGGGGAGAGGAGAGGAGAGGAAGAGAGCCGGAAGGTCAGGTTGGAGGTGTCAAATGGTGTCTAGGACTCTTTAAGCAGAGTCCACATCACCAGGTAGGAACTCCTGTATCCCCGCACTCTGACTTTCCCCGGGATTTGGCATCTGCACCCCTTGCTTAGCTAGCGAGGTTCAGCTTAGGGTGACCCCCTCAAACAGGGCATGCTAAGGACCGTTCTGCTGCCCTTTTCTCAGACAATAAGGGTAGCAACATCATTATCCCTGCATTCAGTTCAATGTGTACTTTAACTCAAAACAGCCACAACTGATCACTTGGGAAAAGCAGCTCTACCTGCTGAACTCTTAGGCAGAGTAGGTGTGTCCCTTCAGATATGGTCTGCTCTTGAAGTCCTTTTCTGCCACTTCATCACTAGATGTCAGGGGAGAACTCATTCAGACCCTGCTTACGTGTTTAAGAACCAACTGAGTGGGATGTTTGTCTGAAGCTTACTCAGCCCACTTGAGACTGCAAAATTTGGTTGGAAATCTCAGAAGAACAGGCTGAGACTGTTAAATTTTGGTCTAAAATCCTGTGTGGTCAGGTTTTCTCTGGCCTTCTGGAGACCAGGAGAAGAGCAGAGGTGCCCCAAATGAATAATAATAGGGAATTCCTATTACAATAATAGGGAATTCCACCCTCAGACACAGATGTGTGCACACACACACGCACACACAGAGTGTGTAATTGCTTCAGAAATATCAGAAAGCTGCTGAGTTCAGGACTGGAAGTTTGGAAGGTTTCTGGGTGGCTCTAATTTATTCTGATCCATTCTTAGTGATACAGCTACACACATAGGACTGCAGCCCAGGAGGGATTCAACCATGGGAAAGGGCAAATGGTGTTGGCCCCACCTCACTCCCTGGAGTTCTGCATGGGTTAGGCAACTTTAAGTCGCTTTGGGGGAATCTATAGCATGTTCAAGCTGCATGGAAGATGACTAGGCTAAATCAGCATGTTCTTTAGCTCATCCTGGCTAGTTCCTGACATTCAAAGTGGCATCAGTAAGACAATGGCCTCCAAACAGAGCAGGTGTTGCTAGTGTCTTGCGCATGCTGCCTGTCCCCTTCTGTAAGTGTGTGGACTCTTTGCTTGCATTAGAATTGATGCTGACATAGTGCTGAGTGAATCAAATCTAAGTAACTTGGATTGCCTTTGAATTTTATGGTCTATACTAAAGTTATATAGATAATAAAGTGTTCATTAAAAATACTCATTCTTTTCCACCAGGAAACAAAGGAGATAAATTCAAGTTCTATAATGCTATCAATTGAGAAAGTTCTTTAAACAGCAGAATATGGTACAACTTCACATTTATCTGAAGAATATAGATTTCCCTACTTGTGTGCCTTTTCATTTGACAGTTAAGAAACGATGGCTAGTTATGAATCAGAATAAAGGAAATGTACGAACTATCTTTGGGCTCGTTCCTGCTGTTATATACATGGGCGCAACTGTGCACTGATGCAAATAATGTAAAATCAGTTTCTCGCTGTTCATCCTTTAACTCTTGTTTGTAGTGCTTAGGGCAGGTACCAGGTTTGACAGTATGAGAGACAGAGCTCTTTTGATCCACAAAATGGGCACTGCAGCAGGGCTAAGTTTTCCCCACAGTACACTGCCAACATGCCTCAGTCCTGTTCTGGAGCCTTAAGAGTTACTGTGTGCCAGCTAGGGGCTGTGCTCCTCTTGACCTGCTGCTCACAAACAGGGAAGAATTGGTAGGGGAAGTAGAAGTGGTTGGCAACCTGGGCAGCAGTGACCATGAAATGGTTGAGTTCAGGATCCTGACAAAAGGAAGAAAGGAGAGCAGTAGAATACGGACCCTGGACTTCAGAAAAGCAGACTTTGACTCCCTCAGGGACCCAATGGGCAGAATCCCCTGGGAGGCTAATATGAGGGGGAAAGGAGTCCAGCAGAGCTGGCTGATTTTCAAAAAAGCCTTATCGAGGGTGCAGGAACAAACCATCCCAATGTGCAGAAAGAAGAGCAAATATGGCAGGTGACCAGCTTGGCTTAACAGAGAAATCTTCTCTTAAACACAAAAGGGAAGCTTACAAGAAGTGGAAATTTGGACAGATGACTAGGGAGGAGTATAAAAATATTGCTCAAGCATGCAGGGGTGTAATCAGGAAGGCCAAAACACAATTGGAGTTGCAGCTAGCAAGGGATGTGAAGGGTAACAAGAAGGGTTTCTACAGATATGTTAGCAACAAGAAGAAGGTCAGGGAAAGTGTCGGACCCTTACTGAATGGGTGAGGCACCCTAGTGACAGATGATGTGGAAAAAGCTGAAGTACTCAATGCTTTTTTTGCCTCAGTCTTCACAGACAAGGTCAGCTCCCACACTGCTGCACTGGGCAGCACAGTATGGGGAGGAGGTGAGCAGCCCTAAGTGGTGAAAGAACAGGTTAAGGACTATTTAGAAAAGCTGGATATGCACAAGTCCATGGGGCCTGATTTAATGCATCCAACGGTGCTGAGGGAGTTGGCTGATGTGGTTGGAGAGCCATTGGCCATTATCTTTTAAAACTCATGGCAATGGGGGAGGTCCTGGACAATTGGAAAAAGGAAAATATAGTGCCCATCTTTTAAAAAGGAAAGAAGGAGAATCTGGGGAACTACAGACCAGTCAGCCTCACCTCAGTCCCTGGAAAAATCATGGAGCAGGTCCTCAAGGAATCCATATTGAAGCACCTGGAGGAGAGGAAGGTGATCAGGAACAGTCAACATGGATTCACCAAGGGTAAGTCATGCCTGACCAACCTGCTTGCCTTCTATGATGAGATAACTGGCTCTGTGGATATGGGGAAAGCGGTGGCCGTGATATATCTTGATTTTAGCAAAGCTTCTGATATGGTCTCCCACGGTATTCTTGCCAGCAAGTTAAGAAAGTATGGATTGGATGAATGGACTATAAGGTGGATAGAAAGCTGGCTAGATCATTGGGCTCAATGGATAGTGATCAACGGCTCGATGTCTAGTTGGCCACCAGTATCAAGCAAAGTGCCTCAGGGGTCAGTCCTGGGGCCAGTTTTGTTCAACATCTTCATTAATGATCTGGATGATGATCTGGATTGCACCCTCCACAAGTTCGTGGATAACACTAAGCTCCGGGGGAGAGATAGATATGCTGGAGGGTACATATAAGGTCCAGAGTGACCTAGACATATTGGTGGATTGCGCTAAAAGAAATCTGATGAGGTTCAGCAAGGACAAGTGCAGAGATCCTGCACTTAGGATGGAACAATCCCATGCATTGCTACAGGTGGAGACCGACTGGCTAAGTGGCAGTTCTACAGAAAAGGACCTGGGAATTACAATGAATGAGAAGCTGGATATGTGCCCTTGTTGCCAAGAAGGCCAATGGCATATTGGGCTGCATTAGTAGGAGCATTGCCAGCAGATCAAGGGAAGTGATTATTCCCCTCTATTCAGCACTGGTGAGGCCACATCTGGAGTATTGCATCCAGTTTTGGACCCCCACTACAGAAAGGATGTGAACAAATTGGAGAGAGTCCAGCAGAGGGCAATTAAAATGATTAGGGGGCTGGGGCACATGACTTATGAGGAGAGGCTGAGGGAACTGGGCTTATTTAGTCTGCAGAAGAGAAGAGAAAGGGGGGATTTCATAGCAACTACCTGAAGGGGCGTTCCAAAGAGGAGCTCGGCTGTTCTCAGTGGTGGCAGATGACAGAACAAGAAGCAATTGTCTCAAGTTGCAGTGGGGGCGGTCTAGGTTGGATATTAGGAAAAACTATTTCACTAGGAGGGTGGTGAAGCACAGGAATGGGTTACCTAGGGAGGTGGTGGAATCTCCATCCTTAGAGGATTTTAAGGCCCTGCCTGACAAAGCCCTGGCTGGGACGATTTAGTTGGATGTTGGTCCTGCTTTGAGCAGGCGGTTGGACTAGATGACCTCCTGAGGTCTCTTCCAACCCTAATCTTCTATTATTCTATGATTTAATTCTTGCCCTTTACTCTGGCACTTTCAGCAAAGGTCCATTTGTGATGGTGGTTTTTATAATGTGGGCCTCTGTCCAGCTCATACCACTCAGGCCTCTGACCAGCTGTAAGATGGCAACAGCGATCTGTCCTGGATTTGCCCTCAACCAAAGAAGGAAAGCAATGTAGTTTTTACAAAGCCCACCTCTGCCCCCTCCCGCACACACCCACCCACCCTGAGCTATCCACTAGTCATCCTTTGAATGAATGAACTGGGGAAGTATCACTCAAGTTCCCTGTGTCTTCTTATCAGTATTAATTGAAATATCTGAATTTATGTTGCCGGCAGCAGTTCTCACCTCCCCAACACCGCTTTCATCTTGAGATGAAAACACTGTGTATTATGTATTTCTTCTCCAGGGTATTTGTGTCAGAGATCTTTTTTCCTCAGACAGCTTTAACACAAAATCTAGTGTGTGGGTGCCTCAGAAGCTGAATCATGGACAGAAATCATAAATAAGAGATGATAATCCTCAATAAACAGGAGAGGCAAAATGCTTGCGTGTTTGGCAGGGATCATGCAGGCAGAGTCTGATGGAGATTAGTGAATGGCTGTCGAAAGTCATCTGGATTCAGACAAATATACCTAATATGAAGTTACTATGTGAAGTTCTATGGCTTGTAGTTATACAAGAGGTCAGACTAGATGTTCATTATGATCCCTGATACGTTCACAGCATGCATCCAGAAAAGTGACATAAAAACCTAAGTAGTGCATTGCAACACTACTGCATTTCATAGATTTCAGAACAATAAGACACAAGAGCCAAAACCAAAGGGAGACAAAGCAGGCTACTTCAAAAACTAGAGATGCACAACTCACCCTGCTGCACTATAGGGTGGCTGGCTGCAGAATGACTGCTGCTCCCAGACACTTCACTGCAGAGTCTCTAGCCCTCAAGCAGGATGAGGGAACCCCTCCCCCACTCTTCAAATGATAGCTGGCAGTTCCAACACAGTTCTCAGTGTGCCACAATCCCTTCTCCCTCTAGAAGGTAATATGCCTGTGGGGTGTCCTCCTGGGGAATATTTGGTGTTGCATTTTTATGGTCCTCTGTGTTTCAGATTTAATGCAAGGTAATGTAGCATTTCATCCCATCCTGGCTTTTCCCTTGCTCTAGGTTATTTTGAGAAGGATCTCTGTGTATTAAGTGTCATCTTATTTATAGCTACTCTTTATTCTAGTGAAAAGTATGTTCAGAATTGCTATATGTGGTCAACAGGGCGAGCAGGTCAGAGTAATGATGATAATCACTAAGATCTCGCTCCTACTTTAATAGTTTTATTATTGCTCTTTGCAAGTAATTAACTTTACCATGGCATTTAAAGGAACAACATTAATCAGGCTTGTCACTCGGTATCTTTGAAACCTTTACTATTGTGATTGCAAGCCTTAACTTTACTTCAGCATTTGAGGCAGTAACGTTAATTAGGCAAAAGGCAACATTGATTAAACAATTAGTGGTAACCATCTGCTATATCTCTAACTTTCTGCATAGTGTATTTATGCTCCCATCACTGTTGGGCATGATCACCTAGCAAAATTAACAAACAGGTTTGGGTATTTATTGGGGTTTCTCTTCATAGAGTCATAGAATCATAGGGTTAGAAGGGACCGTGACGGTCATCTAGTCTAACTCCTTGCCAAGATACAGGATATGTTGCGTCTAAACCAAGACAGATGGCTATCCAGTCTCCCTTTAAAAACCTCCAGTGAAGGAGCTTCCATGACCTCCATAGGCAGTCTGTTCCATTGGCCTACTGTTCTTACAATTAGGAAGTTTTTCCTGAGATTTAATCTAAATCTGCTGTGCTGAAATTAGAAATCATTGCCTCTTGTCCTGCCCTCTTGTCCTGCAAAAGAGAACAACTTTTCCTCATCTTTTTAATGGCAGCCTTTTAAGTATCAGATCCCCCCTTAATCTCCTCTATTCTAACATAAACATACACAGTTCCTTCAGCCTTTACTCATATGGCTTGCATTCCATCCCTTTCATCATCTTTGTCACTCAACTTTGGATCCTTCCAGTTTCTCTACATCCTTTCTATGCATTGGTGACCAAATTTGGACACAATACTCTATCTGAGGCCTAACCCATGCTAAGTAGAGCGGTACTGTCACCTCTCATGACTTGCATGCTATACCTCTGTTAATGCAACCAAAAATTGCATTTGCTTTTTTTTGGAACAGCATCGCATTGCTGACTCATATTGAGGCTGTGATCCACCACAGCTCCCAGATCCTTCTCAGCAGTGCTGCTGCCAAGTCAGTTCCCCCCATTCTGTATTTGTGCATTTGATTTTTCTTCCCTAAGTGTAGCGCCTTACATTTGTCTTTGTTGAATTTTATTTTGTTGTCTATAGCTCCGTTCTCCAATTTATCAAGATTCCTTTGAATTTTATCTCTATCCTTCAAAGTATTTGCAGATCCCCATCCCCCAGCTTTGTCTCATCTGCAGATTTGACCACTATGCTCTCTATATTTACATCCAGGTCATTAATAAAGATGTTAAACAACACCAGAACCCAGAACAGATCCCTGTGTAACTCTTCTTGAGACCTCCTTCCAAGCTGACATCATTCCATAATAGTTACTCTTTGTTTGCGGTTGTTTAACCAATTATGTATCCACTTAATGGTAGTACTGTCAAACCTGCATTTCACCTGCTTACTTATCAAAATGCGATGTGGGACTGTGTCAAAAGCCTTGCTGAAGTCCAGTACATTATGTCCACTGCATCCCCCCTTGCTTCCTTGCTTCCGTGAGCATTAGAGCCATATTTTAAAGTTCAGCGAGAAAAGTAATTATCACTTGGTATTTTAATATTGCAGTCAATTTCCTAAAGCAGACAGCTGTCACCTACTTCCCTTACCTCACGTAAGTTGCCTGTTCCTCACTTTATTTCTTGCTCTTTGCCTTCACAAGAAGTTTTTTTCTTTTCTATTAGATTTTGAGTTATTTTCTTCAGTAAGTAACCTTTCATCCCCATATTTTGATCTTTTACTGTATATTTCTGTTTCACTATATTTGCCAGCTGCTCCCCTATCAATTTTCATTATTGTTGTTATTCCTCTGTATCATGTTATTTTCTTTTGCAGAAATCTACATGATATTCTATGCCATCTGCCAATACAACCAGTCTTGACGTCTAGCACCTTCATATTCGGCTGTCTCCCATACAGTCTGGATTGCACATCTTTCCTCACATATTATAACAGAAACACATATTTAATGCAGTTTCTTCTGATCCCAATTGAGATGATTGAATATTGTTTTGTATCTCAGATTTCCTCTGCTTTCTACTCTTATATGACATGAGGGTTATGTGATTCTTTCCTCTAGTCATAGTTGGACTAATTTATTATTATTATTAATTCAGTTATGTAATATTGTAAGTTTACACTGCACTCTCCAAACACAGAGTAAGACGGAAAATATTGACCAATAGTTCAGGTGAAAGAAGGTGTGAAGATTGTTTGGGAGGAAAACAAGGTGGAAGGATTACTCAAAGAATTGAATTTAAGCAGGTAGTTGAAAATGAAGAATATGATCATGTTAAATGTAGTGTGATTCTCTTCTTTGTTAATGGTTTGCCATTAAACCGTTGTCCTCTCAAAGCACTGCTTTCTATCTACGGTGTCTATATGCCCCCCAATTCTGAAGTATCTAAGCACTTCACAGTGCTTAATGTGTTTATCATCACAGCAACCCTGTGAGGTAGCAAAGTGCTATTATTGTATTTTTCAGATGGTGAACTGAAGCACAGAGAATAAGGCCCAGATCCTCAAAGGTTGTTCTTTTGGAAAAAATTACAAACAAGCAGACTACCGAGTCTTCAACTACCATTCATTTATTTCAGTCAGTAGGATCTACTATTTTATTTGGATGGTTGTTTCTATAACAAGGTTCTTTCCAGTCATTGAAATGGCCATGTGTTAGTTCCCATACTCTGTATTTTTATTGCTTCCCCATATACATACATTTTGCATTAGTTCTTTTCTTCTACTTCTCCTCTTGGGTTTTGTCTTGGCTAGGATAAAGTGGTCCAGTTTAGGTTGTGCTTCGCCTAACATAGGCTAACTTAAGTCTAACATAAACTCAAAATCTTCCTTAGTATGGATACGGTGTAACACCCTTTAGCTCAATTTAGCTGGTTGAGTGTTGGCCTGGGATTATGCACCACAGCACAAAGGGAATCTAAAGAGACTGGACACTAAGCTTGGAGAATCTCCTCTGTTTAGGGGGCATCTCCTCCATTGGAGAGCTGTCAGAGATGCCCTGGCCAACTTCCTACACTGGAAACACTCCCTAATCATAGAGGAGAGAGGTGGTGTATCAGGAAGGGGTGTAGAGGAACAAGGCCGTGGGGACATCAGTGGTGCCAGTTAAAAGTGCCTCCCTGTAGCTTTAAGTTACACCAGCGCTGGACATCTGAGAAACAGGGAACTGCACCAGTTTCCTCATAGCCTCCCCTCTTTACTGTGCTCGAGAGACTCATGTGCACAGTGCATAAACATCATGTTGTCATAGTTTGTAGCAAGGAAAGAATAAATTAAGTTAACCTTGCTCACTCCGCGCTGAGCATTGTATGGTGTATGGCAGGTAATATAGCCTGATGAAATCACCTTCTAAAGCAACACCATTTCACATTGTGGCAGAACTGGAGGTACAACTAGCTGCATATTAAAGAAAAGTTAAAAGTTGTCGATACAGGTGAGATGATGAGCTCAGGCTGGCAATGTGCTTTGGACTCTGCCAAAATAGTTCTGTAATAGTTGACAATGAGGAAACAGCCTCCCAGGACTTGTAAAAGTCCTTAGGTTATTGAAGTAGGTAGGAGATACATCCACCTGAACTCAGAAGTTCAGTCATGCCATTGTTCGCTGTCACGCATGCCTGACATTCAAGAGGAAACATTTTTAAACTTCCACTGAGAAGAAACAGCACAATTTTACAAACAGCTAAAGGGTTTGTAATTAAGCAATAAGCACTCCCAGTTATGTGTGATGATTTATTACGCTGAAATGGAGTTATCCTAGCCAATCAGAATCAGGAGTGTGATGTATGCAGAGGTGCAATTGTTCACTTCTTTTCCCCACTATTAATTTATTTGCTTTCTGGTTGTGGACCATGACTGCTGTGCTGTTCTTTCTCAGTAACTGTATGGTGTATACTCAAACCAATCTCCTCTGATTGACTGCTATAATCCCTCTGCTCTGATTGGCTTCTAATCCGATTTTTCAAGTCATTTGCAGGCGACAAAGAGGCTTCTCACACTCTTTATCTGAGAGAAAAGAAAAGAAAGCCATAAAGCAAAGAAAACAGGGCAACAAAACCCAAAGGGGGAAGGGCTGAAAGAAATGTTACCAAACCCTTTGACGCACAATAGAAAAAGACATAAAAACCACTACCTTTAAAGAACATTAAGGTTGCAAAGTCAAGCTCTCAAAAGTTAGGAAATGCCAGGCTTAAGTTTGGCCATGCAATCATACTTTGTTCCCCTTGTGTGTATGCATTATGATGCAGTCTTTAATTACATGATCTCAGACTATATTTTCCAGAAGACCCATGCTCCATTCAGTGCACTGTATAGACTGTCTTCTGGGGAAGAGTGGGGGTTTTGTAGTGTGACAGGGTCAGGCCAGATGGCTACAAGAGAGTGGTCGACGGTAGATACCTTAGTTCCAGGTTACGCAGGTCCTTTTCCCTGGGTAAGATAACAGGGACTATTCCAGAACACTCCGGAACTTTCTAGAACTAATTAAGGCAGGCAAGCTAATTAGGACACCTGGTGCCAAATGGGAAGCTGCTAGAATTAATTAAGGCTAATCAGGACACCTGTTTTAAAAAGACTGTCACTCCAGTTAGTGAGGTGTGCGTGTAAGGAGCTGGGAGTGAGAGGATGTGCTGTTGGAGGACTGAGGAGTACAAGTGTTAACAGGTATCAGGAGGAAGGTCCTGTGGGGAGGACAAAGAAGGTGTTGGGAGGAGGCTAAGGGGAAGTAGCCCAGGGAATTGTAGCTGTCATGCAACTGTTCCAGAAGGCATTCTAAACAGCTGCAGTCCACAGGGCCCTGGACTGGAACCCAGGGTTGAGGGCGGGCCCAGGTCCCCCCCAAAACCTCCCAACTCCTGACCCAACACAGGAGCTTCCACCAGAGGTGAAGGTCTCTGAGCTGGTCCCTGACCCACATGGTGGATCAGCAGAAACTGCGGGGATTGTTCCTACTCTTTTTTCCCCATGCTGGCCAGTGATGAGGTTATCTGAGTGAACGGCAGATTTGAGCCATGAAAGTGGCCAAACTGAGGGCTGCCATGAATCTCTGAGGCGAGCAAAATCCACCAATAAGCACAGGACCCACCAAAGTAGAGGAGGAACTTTGTCACAGTAGAGAATGAGAATGTTTTCTCTAGGGCCCCTGATTCATTTGTTTGAAGAAGTTGCAAAGTGTGTGGCAAATGAGGCAGGAATCTGCAGGCAGAGAAAGAACAGTCTCATGGTTAAAGCAGTTAAGTGCTTCCCTGGAGATCTGTCTGTGCTTAGGCAAGTCACTTCAACCAAAATTTGCCCAGGTAGCCTCTAGCTGAGTCAGTTCCTCATTTTCTGGATGCCCAACGTGAGAAACCTGGAACAAAATTTGCAAAAGTGTTGAGCACAATTGCACCAACTGCAATTGTAGTGCATTGAAGCTCAGCTTTGTCCATATAAAGTTCTAGAAAAGTGCAAAGTACTCTGAAAAATGAGGCACCCAAACTTAGTGGTGAGCAATGCCGATGAGGAAATTAATAATTTTGTATTCAGTGCAGGGTTTGGATGGTGTGTGTTAAATAAGGCCTGGGGCCCCACATTAAATGAGGAGGAGAATGGGGAATGGGACAGCTGTCCTGTGGAAAAAAAACCGTATCACAATGCAAACACATGTTATACTTAGAAAATGAAAACGAGCAGGATCTTATTCAGGGGATAAGGCAATATGCCGCATTTATTGTGAATACAGAAAGAATCAGAGTAAGCAATCGGTTATATCTATAACATTCCATTCACTCACACATTCATACACACACACACAAGTTCTGCAAGGTTGTTATTATAATTACCAGCCTAGGAATTGCTCGTGCCATGTCACTGGCCAGGTGGCCTAGACAGGAGGATGGAGCTGGGCCTTGTCAGATGCGCATCCGATGCTCCTGGAAGTTGGTTGCAGAACCAGACCCAGAGTCTTCAGTCTTTAGGGTCTGTCTTCATAGGGATCCATCCTCATCCTCAAAAGATCTTCTACACTTTCCACAGTATGCATCCAATGAAGTGAGCTGTAGTTCACGAAAGCTTATGCTCAAATAAATTGGTTAGTCTCTAAGGTGTCACAAGTACTCCTTTTCTTTTTGCGAATACAGACTAACATGGCTGTTACTCTGAAACCTGTCATTTAAGTTGAGCATCAGTGTGGACACAAGAACAAATGGATATAAACCGGCATTCAACAAGTTTAAGCTTGAAATTAGATTAAAGTTTCTAACCATCAGAGGAGTAAAGTTCTGGAACAGCCTTTCAAGGGGAGCAGTATGGGCAAAAACCTAACTGGCTTCAAGACTCATCTTGATAAATTTATGGAGGGGATGGTGTGACGAGTCTGCCTACAATGGCATATAGCCAATCTGCCACTGCTAGCAGCAAATATTTACAATGACTGATGATGAAACACTAGATGGGGTGGGCTCTGAGTTACCTCAGAGAACTCTTTCAGAGGTGTTTGGCTGGTGAGTCTTGCCCACATGCTCAGGGTCTAACTAATTGACATATTTGGGGTTGGGAAAAAATGTTCCCCAGGTCAGATTGGCAGAGACCCTGGAGTTTTTTTGCCTTCTCTCTACAGCATGGGGCATGGATCACTTGCAGGTTTAAACTAGTGTAAATGGTAGATTCTCTGTAACTTGAAGTCCTTAAATCATGATTTGAGGACTTCAATACCTCAGTCAGAGATTAGGGGTCTATTACAGGAGTGAGCGGGTGAGGTTCTGTGGTCTGCAATGTGCAGGAGGTCAGATGATCATGATAGGTCTCTTCTGAGTTTAAGGTCTATGAGTCTATGAGATACCCACCCTGTTAGAACAATATTGCTGGAATCCTTGGCCAATGGTTTTCAACTTGGAGGCCTAAATTTAGTCTAGATTTTCAGAAATGCTGAGCCACCCACAAATCGCAGTGAAATTCCCAATGGGAGGTGCAGGAGCACAGCACCTTTGAAAGTCAGCTTGTTTTTATTGAAGTGAATAGGTGTGGATTTAGTTGCCTAACTTTAGGCACCATAGTTAGATCATTTGAGCCATAGTTCAGCAAAAGCATTTAAGCACCTGCTTAAGTCTATCCCTAGTCAGCAAAGCATATAACCACATGCTTAACATTAATGTGCTTAACTCCCATTGATAACTTAAGCATGTGCTTAAATGTGTTGCTGTGGGCCCTAAATCCATACTTAGCACCTAAAAGAGTGGCTTGATGTTCACAGGTGCAGAGTACCCACAGTTCCCATTGAACTCTAGCTGAATACCCTAATTTATGCTTTGGTTTCCTTCATAAACTCTCCTTGGAAAAAGCCTAAAACTTTCTTTCAAATTCTCTTACAACTTTCATTTTGATTAAGATGAAAGCTGATTTATTTTAATTTATTAATTTTTTGTAGAGGAACATTCTCTTCTAATTAATATTTCAGTTGTTAGCCTTGTTGATGAAGTGGCCTCTGGGCAGTGCTCCACATAGCTCTTCACCCAGTTTCCCCTCTTGGATCTCCAAATAAACTCCACAGAGAGTTTTTCCAATCCAATGATAACAGCCCTCCTGAGGGTCTGATTTATTCAGAACTAAACACTAAAGTCTTTCTTCCAGCCGGGTACAGCCCAAACTGCCCTGGATGGGTCAGAGTCCTTCCTTCCTGCCTTACCAGGCTATTCGCAGCCTTTCCTGGGTGGAGCAATTCCCCTGGTCTCAGGGTCTTCCCTGCAGGAGCCTCTCTCACTCTGCAGTCTCACTACAGTCTCCTGAGCTGCCTCCTTACTGCAGCCACCTGCTCTTTATAAGAAATTGCCAGATTCCCCTCAGGTGGGGCTCGTTCTGTAGTCAGGGTTGGCTTGGACCCATGCTCTGCAGCCCAAGGACAAGCCACTGTATTACAACCTCGTTTCGTTCATTCACAGCTATAAAATATAATTAGCCATTTTTCATAAAAATAAAAGGCAGTTTCATTGTGGGTTTTTACACCATGCCCGTTGGCTGTCTGCTTAATAGACAGCTACAGGTATATTGCATCCCTAAATTGTGCTTATTATTTTATATATTTCTAACTGAAATATTCATATAGTACGTCTGAACAATTCTAGAAGGCATCCATTATAGATACAGGTTCTGGTTTACGTTCAGTGCATATGCTTGGTTTATTGCCTACAGTGGGCTTTAGAGTATACACAGGATCTCTTTATCTGTGTCTACCGTTCTCATTGCTCCTTTGCGCTAGCAAATTTTCCTGCAGCACTTGATGTGTCAAATAACCCTGATTGATTGTAGCTGTAGATTTTTTGTAAAGAGAGGGACTTACCATCCAAACCACACATTAGGAAAAGTTAAACTTTTGCAATACTCCAACTAGTGCTTAGATGGAGGCCTTGACATTATAGGAACATAGGCATTGCCATACTGCATCAGACAAATAGTCCAGTTAGGCTAGGATCCTGTCTCTAGAAGTGACCAGAGGAAAACACGCTGCAGCTGGCAGCTAAGGGAAAGGCTATCCCCAGAGAGAGTTCCTTCCTAACAGTCAATAGCAAGATGTTGGCTTATACCTCAAAGCTTGAGGCTTTATCTGTTCCAAAGCAAATCTGGCCACCTTACTGCTCACTTGTCTAGATTGCTAATGAATATTTATAGCAATAGGTTAATAACATTAAGTGGAATGTACAAGGGTTGATTGTGAAAACTGCTCATGTCCCATAATAAAGGATGGTGCCGAATGCCACCCAGGACATGGCTGTGCCTTCTCCCTATTTTTTCTGTCTCCCTTTGGGGTGCTAAAGAAGAGCAGGGAGAGCGCAACCTTTCATCTCCCTTGAGTGTAAGAACTGGAATTCTGCCCAGCTTTTATGTGAGTCACGCAAGGAAGAGAGGCTCCTTGCTTGCACACCCTCATAAGGAGCAGGAACAATCTGGCCTTCAATTAACGCTTCTCCTTTCTGCAGTGTTATTTGCTTGGTGAGTCATAGGGTTTAAGGCCAGAAGGGACTGCCAGATAGTGTGACCAGATAGCAAGTGTAAAAACTCGGGACGGGGGCGGGGGTAAAAAGCCCCCAAAATCAGAACTGTCCCTACTGCCAGATCATCTGGCCCAACGTTTCTCAATGCGGCCACCAGGGGCTTTTTGCGTGGCCACAACAGCCTCCTGGGCAGTGATGGGGGGCAGAAAAGCATCAGCCCCTCTCCCTCCCTCTTTGTTGCTCCTGGATGCGCTGCCCTGTACTGCCTCTGGAGAGAGGTGGGGCACAATGCTGCAGGAGCAAGGCGAGTTCTTGACCCACCTTGGGGGGGAGGGGGGTTGAGCGGCAGGCTCCAGTGGCGGGACTTGAGGAACCTGGCCATGCGGCCCTGGCCTCCAGCTGCGGGGCTCCAGCCCCTGGTTCCAGCTGCGTGACAGAAGGTGCTGGCTCCCAGCTCTAGTCCCAGGCTCCAGCCAGACAGTGGCAGGCACTGGCCACAGGTGCTGACCCCCAACCCAGCCGCACGGCCATGGGCTCCAAGCACGAGGCTTTGGGCGCCAACCCCTGGCTCTGGCTGCAAGGCAGCAGGTGCTGACCCCTGGCTGAGGAGCTTCAGTTCCGGCCAGGTAGTGGTGGGTGCTGGCCCCAGTCTCCAGCCATGCGGCCCTAGCCCCGGCTGCAGCAGCAGGCGCCGACCCACAGCTCTGTTCCCAGACTCTGGCCATGTGGTGCCGACCCCTGGCCTTGGCCGCACAGCAGCGAGCGCTGGTTCCAGCCATGCAGCGGCGGGCGCTGACTCCTGGCTCCAGCCACGCACTCCTGGGCTCCGGCACCCAGCTCTGGGCTCTGGCCGTGCGGCGGCAGGCACTAGCCCTGTATCCATTCCCCCCTCCCAGGACCCTGCTGCCTTTCTGGCCTCACATCCATCCCGCACATTGCCCTGCCTCCCCCAAACCCCGCATCCACCCCACCATTGCCTCTGGCCCCTGCTGCCTCCCCCTTCACCCCCCTTACCCCATCCAGGGCTTAATGGATCCTGGGACTTGCTGAGAAAAGTGATATTAACAAACATGCAAGTATCACTTTTCACAGCAGCCTTACTAGCTATCTGTGAAAAGTGATACTTGTATGTTTGTTCATATCACTTATCATAGTTCATATCACTTTTCATAGCCTCCCAGGTATCTAGTAAGTGTGATGTGATATTAACAAATATACAAATATCATTTTTCACAGGAAGCCCCAGGACCCACTAAGCCCTGGATGGGGGGCTCGAAGGTGAAGGCAGCATTAGTTTTGTTACTGGGTCTGCCAAAAAACCCTACAAATATACATTACAAGGATTTGGATGTGAATCTGTGCATATTTTAATTGTTTTTTTCTAAAATTAATTAAGTATTTTAGGAAAAAATTGTCAGTGTGGCCACCAGTGAGAGCTGGTGGTCGCACTCTGGGGCCACCAAAAAAATTGTGAGAACCCCTGATCTAGCCTGACCTCCTGTATATCACAGGCAACCAACACCACCCAGCACCAGCACACTAATCCCAACAACCAGAATTAGACTCAAACATTACAGTCCATTATAGTACATTAAACTATTGTGTGTCACAAGCAGAAAACAGGAGTGATCGCGGTGCACCCATCCCTAAGGATCTGCAATGTCAGGAAATTGATTTGAGATATACCCAGACATAGGTGCTGGAACTAGGAGTGCTGGGCGTGATGCCGCACCCCCTGGCATGAATTGGTTTCCATTGTATACAGGATTTACAGTTCGGTTCTCAGTTTGGTCTCAGCACCCTCACTATACAAATTGTTACAGTGCCCCAGTACCCAGATAGACCCAGCAAGTACCCTGCACCCTGTGCTGGAGAGGAAGGCGACCCTCCAACCCCCACAAGGTCCCTTCAAATCTGGCCTGGGGGAATATTCGTTCCCACCTCCAAACATGGTGGGGAGAAATCTTAACAACTGACTAGGAAAGAAAATTCCTGGGTGCTGTAGTTATGTGTTTGATATTAGTTTGTGATACTCCGCAGTAGTTACAGGGGAGCAGATTGCTTCAAGGAGCCCAGTGAATTTGAAACTGACCAATTTCACTTTCACCACAAAAGCAGCTCAGCAGTTCTGAGGGGCTTGTTTTGCAATGGATTTGTGTTGCAAGCATCCATCCCCCCATGTCTGATTATTAAATCAGTCTGAAGATTGACGTAGGTTGCTCAAGCTTCGAAGTCTTTGGAGGTCCCCATTTCATTAGCAATGAGTGATTTGGCAGGCAGGAAGAGTTATAGGAAAAAGGGTGAATTGCCCAGTACAGTCCCAACCCTCCTCCACATGCCTTCCCTGCTCTCTCTCACACGCTCAAACAAGAGCTGCACATAGGATCTGACTTGACTGAGTCCATCTTGCAGTTCAGTCTCTCTGTTGGGACCAA